>NW_028261393.1:19507259-20107259 GCF_051295495.1 Thamnophis sirtalis | reverse complement strand
TTGGGCACATGTGACAGAGGTTCGCCATCATGGGTCTATTCCTTGATTAGTGGAACAGGAGCTGGTGATACCCAATGGGGGAAGCCGCAGGTTACTTCACAAGGGCTTCTCCTGTAAGAGTTTGCTGCCATCTCAGCTGCATTTTCTTGCTTTTTTTCTTAATCTGTTAAGAAAAAAAATGAATGCTTCTCTTTGACTGACAGTCTCTGAGAAATATTGACTATTGTTCTTCCCCTACAGCCACTGAAGAATGAGCATTGACCAAGGCAACAGAGCAGAAAAGATTTTCTAGGATAGCTGGTCAGCCAAACTGAAAGAGTAGTCAGTTATCTTGGGGCCAAAGAGGAAGACTTCATAGACTGCCGTCACTGTCTCATCCTCTTTAGATGTTGTTCTGAGAAAAAGCCACGCTTTTCCTAGTGAAAAACCCTCCACATTTCACACTTCTCCATCTAGTGTGATCACCAGATTTCATCACTTCACAGCTCAAGGAGAGGTGGGGAAGTAAGCAAAGAATGGGAGGGGTGGGGGAAGGAAGAGTGTAGCTAGCAAATTAATTAGCAAATGCACGGTCTCTATCTTTCAGTAGAAGCTATTTAAAGTGTTGACCGTGGGAAACCTCTGCAGACGTGCGGTTTCTCAAACTGAATGGGTGAGTCATCCTCCGAATTGGGGAGACAGAGAGAGAAGCAGAAGAGAAGTCCCAGTGCTCACCTTGAAGGACACAGCAGGCATAATGGCTTCTCGGAAACATTTGGAACCCACTTGTTAAGAGAAGACAGTGAGAAAGAAGCTTTGAGAGAAACTGACCCACAGTGAGGACCAATTCACTTGAGAAGAATACTGTGGCTCTAGTCAGCACCTTATTCCAGGATCTCTTACACTCATCCAGAGCAGGAGTCACCAAGCTTTTGGACCTCAGGGACCACTAAATTCATAATCTGCCTAGTGACTAGATGGGAGGGTGTGGCTAGGTGGTTATGTGACTAAGTGGGTGTGGCCAACTCGATGTCACTCATGTCGAGGGGTGCCTTGCCAGCCCCTACTCATCCCTCCTCGCCTCCTCACCCGGGTTCCAACAGGAAGCAGTTGTTGGAGCCAAACAACCACCATGAGAAAGAGTTGGCAAAACAGCTCAGTTCAAATTGGACCTGACCGAGAAGGAGGCTCAGCAGAAGCACCTCGCTGAGGACTACGAGCATAGGCTTTCCAAGCAGAGGAAAGACCTGCGGGAGTGCAAGGCCAGGTACCGGCATCTGGAGGCTCAGCGGGCTGAGATGATCAGTCAGTTCCAGGCCATGATGCAGTCCCACTGGAATGAGGCCCTCCGGCTCTTTGCCACCAGCAGCACTTCTCTCCAGCCTTTGTCCAAAGCCCCCCACCAGGAGGTTGAAGCAGAGCCCAAGTCGGAATTTCTGTCCCCCTCCGACCCATACAAAAAGACCCAGAATGGGGAGACTCTCTGCAGCAGCACAAATGTTCATTGCACGTATTCACCCCAGGGGGCATAATATGAGGACCCCTGATTTAGTGCAATATAAAAAATGCAAATAATTTTTCTGCAGACCCACCCAAATTTTCTCACAGACCACCAGTGGTCCACGGACCACCAGTTGGTGACCGCTGATCCAGAGAGTTCATTCTTTTGATCATCAACTCATCCCAACTCGTGCTCAGGCCCACTCAGAGGGAAGCAGCATGGCCTTAGATATTTTGCATTTGATTGGACGGCTGGGCCACACAGTATCTTGAGCAAGGGTCTTTCCTAACACCAAAAGTCCCAAAAATTTACTCTTTCGTGGTAAAGAAATAAAATGATGGCAACTTGAGGGCAGTTTAACATGTGCAAGCTTTTGTTGAGAACAATTGAGCAAACTGAAGGACAAATCTAGGTTAACAAAAAGGCAATTGCTTTGTTCACATACCACATTCTGGTTAAACTAGTCCACCAGATTATGACCTAATAACATGGGTCAGAAAGGGTGCTAACCACACCACATGTGGCACCACAAACGTCATTCTAGAATATTGTGTGAACTCTGCCATGTTGCTGAAATGAGGCTGAAGAACAAAGGAAGAAAGAACATGGAACTTCAATGAAGAGTTGACTAAGAGGAAGCATTCTGAAGTTCTTTAAAAATGGGTAGGGGACAAATAATACAGATTTTACAAGAAATTTCTTATCTCTGTAAAATCCCAGATTAATACACACATGATGGGGTTGGCTGTCTTGATCTTTCTAAGAATAGTAATGCTGACTTTCAGAAAACCGAAGGTCATCATCCAAAACCTTCCTCAATATCCTTTCTTCAGTTTGCATTAAGCAGATTCTGCATAATTAATACTCTTGTTGACCTTAACATATTATAGAATATTTCCTTTTCAAAATTGCCCAGTGTAGGCCACCTATAAGGGACAGGGTGGCTCAGTGGCTAAGATGCTGAGCTTGTCGATCAGAAAGGTGGGCAGTGCGCCGGTTTGAATCCCTAGTGCCGCGTAACGGAATGAGCTCCCATTACTTGTCCCAGCTTCTGCCAACAAAGCAGTTCCAAAGCATGTAAAAAATGCAAGTAGAAAAATAAGAACCACCTTTGGTGGGAAGGGAACAGCGTTCTGTGCGCCTTTGGTGTTTAGTCATGCCAGCCACATGACCACGGAGACGTCTTCGGACAGCACTGGCTCTTCGGCTTTGAAACGGAGATGAGCACCGCCCCCTAGAGTTGGGAACAACTAGCACATATGTGCGAGGGCAACCTTTACCTTTACTTTTTAGGCCACCTATAAATCTTTCCACCTAACGCTTCCCGTTCGGATCTGTCAAGGAGGATTATTATTAGCACAAAGTAAATGATATTAATGTAGTTAAAAAACAACAAATGTCTTAATCTGTCTCAAGATGCCTTCATTTTTCTTTCCTGGTAATCTGGCACTGAAATCAAGATCTGGGATTTATTAAAATGAAAGCTTTCCTCTATTAAACATACCCCTGCCCAATCACATTATCCACCTGTTCCAAAACTTAGCAGAATCGAATGGTTTAGTGAACATTTACGCAGGGCTGCTGAGAGGCATGGAATCCTTCCAGTGCAATCAAGATGATTTGCAAAATGTTGCTAACCTCAATATTTGCTCCACCAAACATCCTAAAACCAGAGACAGAGTCTAGGATTTCAGGAGGGGAGGGGGGCTGCTAGCCAGAATTATATTTGCCCTCTCTAAGAAAATCTGTGCTGAAATCAGATGGGCTGCACTTGTTCTAAAAACTTGATCTAAGACCTTCTTACCCTGGGCAACCTCCGTACTCCAATATCTTTCCAGCAACATTCAGTGGAGAAGTAGCCTCAAATAGAAAAAAAAAAGATAGAAATGGAAGGTTATGATCTCCATCAGGTATATGGTTCTATATCTCCTTAATATCTCTCCTAATCCACTCCCAAATCTAGTTGATAGAATTTGATCGTCTTGACTATTTGGGAATAGTGGTAAATATTTACTAAGAATATTCACTGCTGCCCAGTTCTAAACTTCATCCCTGAGCATTCAATAATCAGCTAATAGCGTATTTATATGCAGTCACTCATGTCTCCGTTGAAATGGATCTGAGATGAAAAGGCTAAATGAGACTTATCCAGCTGTGGTCCTGCAGAGCTACTACTTCCCAGGACAAAGGGCAAAATGTTTGGGTGTCTAATGGAGTCCATATATTAAAGCAGCCCACTAGAGTCATTTGCACCACTGTTTCAGCTAAGTTTGAAATCAGGGGAAGATTGGCAGGAGGACTTAAGAGCTCTTTGTATCTCTTTGCTGTCTTCTAATGAGCATCTGGACTTTTGCACACAGATTCTAGCTGCCTAAGTGAAGCTGTCTTGCAAACAGAAAATTAATCGTAAAGTAGGTTCCCATTCCATCTCAGTTTCAGAATATAGAAAAATAGAGTTGGAAGGGACTTTGGAGGTCTTCTAGTCCAACCCCTTGCTCATAAGATAATTCAAGCAAACCAGTCTCCCATGTTAAAATTGAGTTCCAACAGGAAGACTGGGACCTATTTCATTCTCTTTAGAGCGCTGTTTCTCCAACTTGGTCATTTTAAGATGTCTGGATTTCAACTTTCAGAATTCCCCAACCAGCCTGTTGACATCCACACATTTTAAAGTTGCCCAGTTTGAGAAGCTGAGCTTTAGAATGTCATTGTCAGAACTGAAAACAGAGCACTGTTGTAACTCGGAGTTTTGTTTGCAAAGGTTTTTGTTTGCTCAAAGTAAACTTGCAGGCGCAGAAACAGCATCAGTAGGAGTAGAAAGAAAAAGGCAGATTTGCAAGTGGTCTTCCGGTGAATAAGTGTGAATAAGAAGGCTGAGCACCAAAGAATGAGGCCTTTGAACTCTGGTGCTGGAGAAGACTCCTGCGAGTCCCTTGGACTGCAAGGTGTTCCAACTGGTCAGTCCTAGAGGAGATCAACCCTGACTGCTCTTTAGAAGGCCAGATCCTGAAGAGGAAACTCAAATACTTTGGCCACCTAATGAGAAGGAAGGACTCATTGGAGAAGAGCCTCATGCTGGGAACTATCGAGGGCAAAAGAAAAAGGGAACGGCAGAGAAGGAGGTGCCTGGATGGAGTCACTGAAGCAGTCGGCGTGAGATTAAATGAACTCCAGAGAATGGTAGAGGACAGGAAGGCTTGGAGGAATGTTGTCCACAGGGTTGTGATGGGTTGGACACGACTTCACAACTAACAACAACAACCGCTGCCATCTTGACTTCTTTGCCCTCTTTCCTCTGTGGATTTCAATTGCTTTTTGAAAAAAGATTCTATACGGTTACAACCTGTTGCCTTGGGAAATTCTACCATCTCACCCCCAGAAGAAGAAGAAGAAGAAAGAAAAAAATGAATCGTATTAGTATTTACTCTGCAACCACAGACATGACAAAGTCGCTTCCGGTAGTGTTCTTGACAAATAATTCAAAAGGAAAACACAGGCAAAAGAAGAGCCGCCACACAGACAGAGAAGGCGGCTCTTGTTCAGCCTTTGCACGCAAACCAGTTTCTCAAAAAACCCCACCACATCTCTTTTTTCGACTGCCTCAGAAAGGAGAAGTTGACGTGAGCAGAGAAGTCGTCGGCCTTGGAATGGTCCTGGGACGGTTTCTGTGCACCTGTTTCTTCTACCCCACGTTGCAGCAGCCGGCTAGGGAGACCGGATGCTGAGGAGGAGACCGACAGTGGGGCTGGGGGTAGGGGAGGGGGGAGAAGCTCTGAGGCTACCCAGATCCTCTCCACAGCACAGCACAGCACAGCACAGCAAAGACAGGGGCCGTCTGGCTTCCGTTCACTCACATGAAAATGCTGCGCCCTTGAGGGATCGAAGAAGGAAGTGACACGAGAATGAAGATAGGGTTGTGCAAATGCCACATATTAGGCCCTGGTGCCATTTTGTGAAGCCAGCTGACTGGGATACTCTCCCTGCAGGGATTCAAGAGGCCCCTGCCCTTGCATTCATGAAGAACAATTCACAAGAATTTTAACCCAGTGGGCTTTGGGTCTAGAACAGTGTTTCTCAACCTTGATCCCTATGTGGACTTCACCTCCCAGAATTCCTCAGCCAGCAGAATTCTGGGAGTTGATGTCCACACAGCTTAAAACGGTCAGGGTTGAGAAACACCGGTCTAAGAGCCATAATGGCAAACCTACGGCATGCATGCCAGAGATGACACACACAGCCCCCTCTTTGGGCACGTCTGCTGTCACCAGCTGCTCTTCTGGTTTCCAGTGCACCAGCCATCTGGTTTTTGCGGGCACCGGAGTACCAAAAAATGGCCTGAAAAGCGGCCCAAAATGGCCTTTTGTGGCCATTTCCAGGGCATTTTGGGGGCTGTTTGGGGGCCATTTTCATGCCATTTTTGGTGGCACAAAAAAAAAACCCTCTGATTACTCTGGCAAGATTCTGTCTACCAGAATCTGGTATACCTACCTACCAGACTCTACCTACCAGAAGATTCTGGTTGGTCTACCAGATTCTGGTAGATAGAATCTTGCCAAACTAATCTTGGATTCTGGTAGACAAGACTACCAGAATCTTGGAACAATAAAGAAATCTACTTGGGAGAATCACCATGTATTTTTTCTTACTTTTGGGGGGCTGACAACAGCAGAATTTCAGTGGGTTAACTAAGATTGCAATTCTTGGTCACCCTGTTCTGATTTATTACAACCATTTCTATACATGTCACCTACAGAGAAGGTTTTTGTTATCTTTCACAGTGGTCTGAAGCCTTCTCTGGCTCGGAACTGTGCATGGCCTTACTCCACTGTGTCCATCAAAGATAACCCCATAAACAATAGGAAAGTGCCACCCCAGAGCAGCTGCTTTAGGGTCCCACTGCACCAGTGGTGGGTTCCGGATCCCGTTGCAACCAGCAACAGGGCCTGGCGTCCACCACATGAACACATGCAGCACACACACGCACACACACGCATGTGGAGCATCATGCAGGTGCAGTATGCTCCGTGCGTATGCGCGGAAGCACTGAAGAGCTCAAATACCGGTAAGGAGCATGGGCGTGTGGGTGGGCCCTCCAGAACACTGTACTGGAATGGTACCTGGTGCTCCCGGCAGGCACCGGTATGCCCGTACTGGGGCATACTGGTCCTAACCTACCACTGCACTGCACCCTAGAGTATTTGAGGCTCAAAATTGTTTTCCATTGGAGCAAGAGCAGGGGAATGAGAGACAAAACAAGCATCTTCAGATCTTCCTCAAATCTCCTTTGGTGTCTAATTTCTTTTAAAGCATGGCTGCCTGGCCACAAAAATATGGTTCCTTTCCGGACATAATGAGCAGTTTGTTCCATACACGTCACATTGATCTTTGTTCATTTCAGGACAACAAGCCGCAGTTTAACCTGCTCCACCCTCTGGAGCCCGCAAAGCTTTTCTCTGTGGAGAAACCCACCGTATTTACACAGTGTAGCAGGCACCCTTTGCAGCCAGTGATACACAAGCTTCAAAGCACCAGGCTCCATCCAGGCCCTCTCAGTTGAGGCTTGGGGTTTGCAAGAATTCACCTCAAGACCACAGGCTCGGGGGTTGTGATACCAATGACCTAGATTTGCAAAAAGAAAACCCCAGAATTTAAATCAGTATAAATTTGAGGAGCGCCACTGCATTAATCGGTTGCAGCAAAAACAACAAAGAGACTTGTGGTACCTTGAGGCAAACAACGTTGTCGTTTTGTGGGAAAGGTTTAGCCCAAAGGCTTTCAAGAGTGGCTTGCATAAATCAATACGAAGGCAATGTCTGCCCTCAGATTTCCAGTTTGAAAAGTACAGTGCCAGATGAAGCAAACGTAGACGCTTGTTTCAAGTTCTAAATTATTTCTGCTGGGCAGCTTGAAGTGCCTTGAACAAGAAGAGAAACAGAAAATGTATTTAGGATGAATGGGCTTCCTAAAAGTGGCTTAAAATGCACCAAAGTTGATTGGGACTGATTTTATTATTTTTAGCTTTTTTAGATCTGGACACTGTAAGGTGGAGGGTTTGTGAGCCTAAATTAGCTTTTCCACTGTTGGTTTTTCTGATCAACAGCTAAGCGTTTCATCCTAGCTTCTCAGTTCATGCCCCTAAACATCTCCTTTTCAGTTCTGCTATCTGATATTTTCCTATGTGTGCCAAAATCCTAGTGCCAACTTATCGGCACACGTTCATTGTGATCCTTTCATTGTGAAGACTGGACACAGACTTCAGAGGATAATTAGAACTGCAGAAAAAACAATGGCTACCAACCTGCCTTCCATTGAGGATCTGTATAGTGCACAAGTCAAAAAGAGAGCTGTGAAAATATTTACAGACCCCTCACATCCTGGACATAAATGGTTTCAACTCCTCAAAACGATGCTATAGAGCACTGCACATTCAAACAACTAGACGCAAGGGCAGTTTTCCCCCCAAATGCCATAACTCTGCTAAACAAATAATTCCCTCAACACTGTCGAACTATTTACTAAGTCTGCATTACTATTACTATTAGTCTTCTCAGAGTTCCTATCACCCATCTCCTCCCACTTATGACTGTAACTTTGTTGCTGTTATCCTTACAATTAGATTGATTGTTTCCTAATATAATTGATTGCTTATTTGTACTCTATGACTATCATTAAGTGTTGTACCTTATGATTCTTGACAAATGTATCTTGTCTTTTTATGCACACTGAGAGCATATGCACCAGACAAATTCCTTGTGTGTCCAATCACACTTGGCCAATAAAAAACTCCTATTCTATTCTATTCTATTCTATTCTTCTTTATGTACACTGAGAGCTGATGCACCAAAGACAAATTCCTTGTGTGTCCAATCACACTTGGCCAATAAAGAATTCTATTCTATTCTATTCTATTCTATTCTTTATGTACACTGAGAGCTGATGCACCAAAGACAAATTCCTTGTGTGTCCAATCACACTTGGCCAATAAAGAACTCTATCCTATTCTATTCTTTATCTACGCAAACCAGCACAAAACTGCAGTAGATCCCTAAGAATTAAGGCACCACCTTTAGTCTTAGAATGATTCAAAGGCTGCACTTTGAACCTAAGCAAGCCTTGGAATGAAACTGAATTTAATTTCATGTAATTTACATAGAAGTGAACTTCAGTGTAGATAAATTCAATCAAGTCCTTTCATAGTTTTCTCTTTCTGTCTCATTAGCAATCAGCCTTGGTTGGTCATTTTTAGAAAGGCATTGTGGCTTTCTGACCTCAGTAGATGGGCTCTAGAGATGTCCACTTTATCCATTGAGATGAAAGCTGGAAGCTGCAACTCGTAATTCATAAGTCTATGCCTCAAGCTACCTTCTAGTTCTATAGCTTTCTACCCACAAAGATGGTATCAGAGATATGTTAAAAACCTTTTATCATATGTGGTGGGCATGCAAGGAGGCAAAAAGGTACTTGAAAATGATACAATCATGGTTGGAACAAATGGTGGGAGATCAAATTTTGTTCAAACCAGAAATTTTTCTCCTAGGCATAATAGGGGTATAAGAAAGATGTGCTTTATCTAATTATACATGTACTAACTGCGGCGTGTATAATTTATGCGCAGTATTGGAAAAAAGAAAATACACCATCAGAGGTAGATGTATTTAGGAAAATTTTGGCCTGCGCAGAAACAGATAGGCTCACCCTTGAATTAAAAAATAAAGGGGAATCGGAATATTTTGAAGTTTGGAACAGATTTTATTATTGGCATAAGACAAGGTGACAAGACTGGAACAAACTGTATATAATGTGATTGGATAGAAGGATAGATAATGTGTTAAGTAGGCTAACAGTTATTTGATGAGATGATCTGTATATAATGTGATTGTATGGTCACTATGACTTTGCGGTGCTGCACTGTTTTAAATGTAAAAACAATAAAAATATATTTTTTTTAAAAAGAGATATGTTAAAAAAAAGGTTGCAAGCTCTCTATTCCTTTCCCCCTTTTCCTTTCCTTTCCTGTTATTTAAGCTGCTCTTTCCTCAACTGCATAGACTTGCAAATAAATCAAGGAACCCACAACTCTTCATAAAACCATCTAACAAAGAGTCCCAAACTGAGTGACAAGCCCTAAAAATCTATAAATCTACGCCATGTGAATAACAGGCAACAGTGAATTTTGTGGGAGGACTGTTTAATGAATGGCCACAGAAAGTACTTTCCTCATTTCCAATGGCAAACTTCACAACCTCCACTGTCATCAACTAACAGCCAATCTATTAGGGCACAGTCAAGAAAGAGAGGTGTGTGTGTGTGTGTGTGTGTGTGTGTGTGTGTGTGTGTGTGTGTACACACACACCTGGGGAGGGGAGGTAGCTTCGGTAACTGAAGCCAGCCAGTCTTGGTTGATTTCTATTTTGATATCAAGTTGGCAAAACCCTGCAGGCAAAAGAACATGCTGGAGCAAATGTTTGTGGTCAGAGCAAAGAGATTTTACAGGAAATAATATCTGGCTTGTTGCAGACTAATGCACAACGTGGTTACTGGAAAGTCCAATATAAAATTGGGTGGCTACTACATTTTCAACAGAAGCTTTGACCTGAAAGCGAGCAGTGCTCCAATGAGGAGAATTGGTCATGTCTTCTAGTGCTTTTACATGCATATCTCTCTCCTCTCCCCCCCCCTCTCTCTCCCTCCCTCCCCCCCCCTCTCTCTCACACACACACACACCGAGAGAGCTCAGACAGAAATAATCATTCTTCCTCTCTAAAGAACTTTCAGAAGCTCCAGTCCATCAAAGTAGAAGGGAATTCAGGCATTTCAAAGAGGGATCAGTTCTTAGAATCTTTATCCAACTTCAATTTCAAAGCGCTTTGGAGAAAAGTATGATCAAATGACATACAGAAGACTTGTTCCAGCCCACAGGACAACCACCACAATGCCTTGACAACATGCCAACACCCATGATTGCATCTGATTGTGTAGTTGGATTGTGTAGTCCAACTCTAAATAGGCCATCTCCTATTTTGCTGGGAAAGCTGAGAGAGAGAGAGAGACAGAGTCAGAGAGAGTCAGGAAGGAAAGGGAGAGGGAAGGAAGGAAGGAAGAAAGACAGAAAGGAAGCTAGGAAGGAAGTGTTGAAAGAAATGTCCTTTTGGGTTCAGCTCCATGTGGGGAAGAAGACACTGGAGACATGGAGGCTGCTTGGAAAGATGGTTTATTGTTGGACAGGGCCACATGGCTTGAGCCCTGAACAGAAAAGGTGATCACATGTTTCAATGTTGATGGAGAAGAAGAGAGAAGGGCTGAGGAAGGGGCTTGCTAGGCTTTTATACCCTGTTCAGTCCCACCTCTCTGTTTCCTGTTCCTGTGTAAGAAATGTATTCTGACTGGTTGTCAGACTCCCATGGTGCCATGCAGGCGGCTACTCTCTAGGCTGTGATGAGTTCTTAGTTGCCTTGTGGAGAGTTGAGTAATATCCCTTCCCCCTACAGCTGCAGTGAGGAGAAGTCTTTATTATGTAAAGTGGGCTAGCCTGGCCATCTTAATGGCCCATTAGCTGGGGATGGGCAGAAAGCTATAGGCAACTATTCTGTCTTTTAAAACATGTTTCTTTTCACATCCAGAGACATATTCTGCCTTTTCAATATTTCCTAGGATATTTCATTTTTCTGGGAGAAGGCTGGATAATAACTTCCCACAGAAGGAAGGAAGGAAGGAAGGAAGGAAGGAAGGAAGGAAGGAAGGAAGGAAGGAAGGAAGGAAGGAAGGAAGATTTTCAAGCATCCTTTATTATATTCTGCTCCTTCTTTTCACCATGTACTACTTCTATAGATTTGCTATACTACATACTTCCATCACTTGGAAAAGCAGGGTCACCTTTTTTTAAAAAAAAGGGTTGCCACATTTAAAGGATATTTCTAGCAGGTGAGAACTAACCTGTCCAGGCTCCAAAACTAAGTAAGATCAACCTACTTAGAAACACCACCATTTAATCAACTACCGGTATGTCCATGAATTGACCATGATCAATCTGACACACTCTCCAAACTCTCCAAACATGTGGACCATGTCCCAGAATCCTTAGCAAAGGTCATGGGTGACTGAGGAATTCTGGGAATGGGAACAGATATACACTATATTGCCAAAAGTATTTGCTCACCCATCCACATAAATCAGACTCAGTTGTGAGCAAATACTTTTGGCAACATGGTGTATCTGGGTGGCTATGGGTATGGGCAAATCTTAGACATATCTGTTTTGTCCCTTCAATGTTCTTGAAGGCGGCCATTGGAATGGTGTAGAACAGTGTTTCTCAACCTTGGCGACTTTAAGTCCTATGGACTTCAACTCCCAGAATCCCCCAGCCAGCATAGCATAGCTGGCTGGGGAATTCTGGGAGTTGAAGTCCACAGGACTTAAAGTCGCCAAGGTTGAGAAACACTGGTGTAGAATATACATTCAGTCTTTTACCACAATCTAATTGGGGTGGATTGAGTCACTCTGTCTGAACTTGAGCCATTTTCATCTACCGTCATTATCCATCTGCATCCATCCATTGTAGGATGAGGGCTCTTCATTGAAGGTTCTTATGGATTGTAATCCATCACTCAGGTCCAGTGAAGGTTGTGTGTGTCTATGTGAAACACAAGCCTTTTAAAGGTAAAGGTTCCCCTCATACATATCTGCTAATTGTTCCTAACTCTAGAGGGCGGTGCTCATCTCCGTTTCAAAGCCGAAGAGCCAGGGCTGTCCAAAGACGTCTCCGTGGTCATGTGGCTGGCATAACTAAACGCCAAAGGCACATGGAACACAGTTGGTTCCTATTTTTCTACTTGCATTTTTACGTGCTTTCGAACTGCTAGGTTGGCAGAAGCTGGGACAAGTAACGGGAGCTCACTCCGTTACGCAGCGCTGGGGATTCGAACCGCTGAACTGCCAACCTTTCTGATCGACAAGCTCAGTGCCTTAGCCACTGAGACAGGGAATATCTGATCCACATATTAATTTGGGGCAGCGCATATCATTTCCACTAATACTGGAATTTACAGGACTGTAATTCTTCTGTCATCCTGCTTCTTCAAATGGTTTCTAGAATTCGGCTGAAAGTGGAACTACTAGTTTGGATTTTTATTTGAATGTAGAAAACTGCCCTCTGGTGGTCCAAGTGTGTAAATCATGCTCGGTTTCTTCAATGCCAGTGCAGAAGAGGTTCTGGTAATTAAGAGAACAGCTACAGGGTCAAAGGAAAGAATGACCCATGGCAATAATTTAACCCTGAGAAATACAGGGATGGCATCCTCCATTTGGTCAGGAGTCCTCCTCCTCCTCCATTTTCCCTTCCGCCTCCTCCTTCCCCCAGTTTCATCAGCCCACTCTTCTACAATAAGTAATTTTCCCTCAATGCCTCAAATCACTCTCAATACCACTGTGGTGCACGTGTGGCCAGTGTGAAGTATGAGGAGGTCACAGCCTCTGTGTCTTCTTTTCGTGTGGGGTTTTCATTAGATGGGGATGACCACAGAATTAAACCAGCATTGGCCAGGATCACTGCCCGCTAATTGCTCCGGTGTGTGCTTTATAGTATCACCACAATTTCCCCTTGTCAATACTGGGACTTCTCCACTTAATCCAGCGGCCGTCAGGATTAAATGAAGATGCAAGTCTCCCTTGTTAGATAAAACCCCGGGCCTCTGCTATTATTATTTTTTAATATATTATTATTATTGAATCATTGTGGCCCCTTCAGTCATTTAACCTCAGAAGCTGGTAAAGCTATGGAGCCTTGTCTTAACCAAGGACGCACCAAAGCAAAATCTTTGTGGAGATTCTCAGTCATCCAGGTTATCCCAAAGGTGCTTTTTTCAAGAGGCAACTGGACTTTCTGGGTTTTCTTTGAAGACGTTTCGCTTCTCATCCAAGAAGCTTCTTCAGCTCTGACAAGATGGTGGGGAATGGAAGGATTTATGATACACCTTGCAGACAGCTGGTGATTTGCATAATTTTAGAGGGTCTTTGAAGCACTTGCAGGTTTATCTGTGTCCTCAGGGTCATCTGAATAGTGCAAATGGTTCCTGTAGTCTGCAACTTTTTCCTCTGGAAATCCATTCCTACTTCCACACCATTCTAAGGGTCTTCATCCCAAATTGCATAGCTAAAAGTCTGCAGAGATTCTCAGTCATCCAGGTCATAGTTGTCCCAAAGGTGCTTTTTTCAAGAGGCAACTGGACTTTCTAGTTTTTCTCTGAAGATGTTTAGCTTCTCATCCAAGAAGCTTCTTCAGCTCTGAGAGCATACGATACGATACAATACAATACAATACAATAGCAGAGTTGGAAGGGACCTTGGAGGTCTTCTAGTCCAACCCCCTGCCTAGGCAGGAAACCCTATACTGTTTCAGACAAATGGTTATCCAACATCTTCTTAAAGACTTCCAGTGTTGGGGCATTCAAAACCTCTGGAGGCAAGCTGTTCCACTGATTAATTGTTCTAACTGTCAGGAAATTTCTCCTAAGTTGCTTCTTTCCTTGATTAGTTTCCACCCATTGCTTCTTGTCCTACCCTCAGGTGCTTTGGAGAATAGCTTGACTCCCTCTTCTTTGTGGCAACCCCTGAGATATTGGAGCACTGCTATCATGTCTCCCCTAGTCCTTCTTTTACTCAAACTAGACATACCCAGTTCCTGCAACTGTTCTTCATATGTTTTAGTCTCCAGTCGCCTAATCATTTTTGTTGCTCTTCTTTGCACTCTTTCTAGAGTCTCCACGTCTTTTCTACATCATGGCGACCAAAACTGAATGCAGGATTCCAAGTGTGGTCTTACCAAGGCCTTATAAAGTGGTATTAACACTTCACATGATCTTGATTCTATCCCTCTGCTTAAGTATCCTAGAACTGTGTTGGCTTTTTTGGAAGCTGCTGCACACTGCTGGCTCATATTTAAATAGTTGACCACTAGGACTCCAAGATCCCTCTCACATTTTGCTTTTGCTTCTTGGATGAAAGAAGCAAAAGCAAAATGTGCTTCAAAGAAAAACCAGAAAGTCCAGTTGCCTCTTGAAAAAGCACCTTTGGGACTAGGCAAAATTTCCAATTATGGGAGAGGCACTTACAAAAAGACACGTTCAGGTTCAGTCATTAACCAGGAGCTCACCAGAAGGCCATTTGCATCAGGGAATCAAGTCCTCACCTGGGGATCCTTTGACAGTCACCTTAACCTGGTACCCATCTGCTGAGACTACCTTTCATTATAGGATGGCATGATATAACTCTTTTTGGATGAGTTTAAGAAACTATGTGGGAATCGAAGTGTTTTTTGCTTGTATGGGAGGCCATCACAAAGTGCTGGGCCTGGAAAGTTGAAATCACACTGTAGAAGAAGACAACAGCAAACCACAATTCTGTTGTTTCCAGGAAATCTGCCAGGATAGGTCCATGAGGGCATTAAGAGTAAAGCTTAACAAAGAAGAAGTTACTCAATAGGTAGCCTTTGTGGTTTTTCTTCCAGCTAAGGGCTATCAGAATCTTTGCTCCTTTCAAGGATCCAAAGGCAAAAAGATGGAAAACATGCCTTAACCACAAAGGTGATGAAGGATCGTTGTCCATGGGGGTCACAATGTGTCGGACACGACTTCACAACTAACAACAACATTGTTAAAAAATTAATTGAAATGCATTTCATGTGATTACTCACCAGTCACACATTTCACAAATGATTCCCTGTATCTCATTAAAACAACAATTTACCATCAGCGTTTCCAGGGATTACATTTGGGAAGATAAGATGCACAAGGGGGGGGGGGGAATCTAAGTCAAAAGGGTGGTGAGACCAGGTCATCCAAGCCTGATTTGCCTTTTTTTATAGATGCATTCAAAGATACAATTCCTTCTGCTATCCTGAAATTTTGGAGGAAGTGTTTTTGTTGCAGCATCCCCAGAGTCATGTTATCAAAATTTGGGTGCATGGCAACTGGCATGTACATGTATGATCTAAGCCGCAGATCTCACTTTCAGTAACAGCATTGCCAAAAGGCATTAAGAGTGGTTAACCTAATTTTGCAAAGCTTCTTCTCCGGTAACATTGTATTGCTAACCAGAGCATACAAAACCTTTCCCGGACCAATCCTCGAATACAGCTCGTCTGCCGGGAACCCGCACTGCATATCAGACATTAATACAATTGAGTGATTCCAGAGGTATTTCACGAGAAGAATCCTCCACTCCTCCACTCGCAATAGTATCCCTTATGCCACCAGGCTTGAAATTTTGGGCGTAGACATCTTAGAACTGCACTACCTTCGGTTTGACAAAAGTGTAGCATACAAAATTGTCTGCTACAACATCCTACCTGCCAACGACTACTTCAGCTTCAACCTCAACAATACACGGGCAAACAATAGATACAAACTCAAGGTAAACCACCCCAAACTCGATTGCAAAAAATGCGACTTCAGCAACAGAGTGGTCAACGCCTATCTGACTCCGTTGTTACATCCCCAAACCCCCACAGCTTCAACCTTACTGTCTACCATGGACCTCACCCCATTCCCAAAAGGTCGTTAAATGGGGCTTTCATAAGCACACCAGCATGCCCACCGTCCCTGTCCTACTGTTCCCAATTATTCATATTCATTTCTTTTCTTCATGTCCATGTTTATACTTACACCTGTTACCTTGTACATGTTTGACAAACTAAATAAATAAATAAATAAACGACCACAATTAAGCCCAACATTTCTGTAGTTAGGTGAAACATTTGTTAAGTGAGTTTTGCTCCATTTTACGACCTTTCTTGCCACAATTGTTAAGTGAATCACTGCAGTGGATAAATTAGCAACATGGCTGTTAAGTGAATAGGGCTTCCTCCCTTGACTTTGCTCGTCAAAAGGTCGCAAAAGCAAATCACATGACCCCGAGAGTCTGCAATGGTCATAAGTATGAAACAGTTGCCAAGCTTCTGGATTTTGATGGGGGATGTGACAAAGGTCATGATTGTGGAAAAGCAGCTCATAAGTCACTTTTTTCCAGGGCCGCTGTAACTTTGAATGGTCACTAAATGAACTGTTGTAAGGCGAGGACTACCTACATTTACAAGGGTTGCAGCAGCCTGGAGTCACATGATCGCCATTTTCAACCTTCCCAGCCGGCTTGTGACGAGCCAAGTCAATGCGAGAAGCCACTTCACTTAACTATGATGCGATTCACTTAACAACCGTGGTGTAAAAGGTCAAAAATCAGCCCCAATTCACTTAATGACAGCAATGAAAATTCTGGTTTTGGCTATAAGTCGAGGACTACCTGTGCATTAATTTCATTTCATGATTTTGCTTTAACTAAGTAAAACCTCCCCATTCTTCTGAGGCTCTTTTTCTGCTGTCAGGTTTGAAGGTCTCCTTAAACCGTCTGCTGCAAAATGAGAATCTGTGCGGTTTGCAGGGCATTTTCTGTTTAACTTGCCTCAAAGTGCTCCAAAGAGCTTCAAGTACATTAGCGGCCAGTCTAGTACATCTCGGCTCTAACCCCTAGACCCCTGCCAATCAATCTCGCTGACACCCATTAAAATGAGCTCATGGTGCTGATTTTATGGCCGGATTAAGTGGCATATCTGTCGATCAGCCCATCCAAAACTGAGCGTCACACTGCTAATGATTTTGTTATGGATCTTTAATGATTGCCCCCATTGCTATAAGCTGAATTAGCTTTGCTAAGAGACCCCAAGAAGGGAGAGGCTAACGAAATAATCAACTGAGGACTGGCTTCTTTACTCCTTTCTGATAATAGGAAAAGAATCCTGAATAATTAGCTCGGTCAATTAAATATATTAACATTTTTTCCTCACCTCCTGTCCTTTTTTTTCCTGCAGAGGACACCAGCAAAAAGGAAACACTTGTTTACATATCAAGGGAAAAACTAAGCAATCTGATGTTTTTTTAGAGCGATCCCTGATTGTGCTGAAAATAGTCTTTTGCAGGTTTTCTCTCCTTTGGCCTCTGCCAAGTTAGTAAACGTGGTTGTTAAGTGAATCTGGCTCCTCCGCCCCCCACCACCACCATTGACTTGGCTTGTCAGAAGTTTGCAAAAGCTGATCACGTGACACACACACACCCCTTCAAGACACTGCAACCATCGTATGAACCACTTGCTAAGCACCTGAATTTTGATTGTGCAAACACGGGGATGCTGCAACATGTGAAAACAGTTGTAAATCACTTTTGCAGCCCTGTGGTAATTTTGAACGGTCACTAAACTGTTGTAAGTCGAGGACTACCTGTACAATCCTTGGTGGTATAAGCAGAGGCACAGAATCAAACTCACATGAAGTATTAGTACCACTTTATAAAACCTGAGTAAGATCATGCCTGGAATAGCACATCCAGTTTTGGTCACCGCGTTACACAAAAGCGTGACCCGACAAATGCGCACACGACAAAAGTGCGCGACGAAACCACGGTGAGAAAACCGCAATGTCATAAACGCACCCACAACAACGCGCCGACAAAACCGCACCCACAAAAGCGTGATTTCAGTTAAGGTAAGGGTTAGGTTTAGGGATTTCAGTTAAGGTAAGGGTTAGGTTTAGGGTTAGGTTTAGGGTTAGGTTTAGAACTCGCAGTTATTACTTGTTTGCTGAAGGCGTGCTTTTGTCGGTGCGCTGTTGTCGGTGCGCTTCTGCGCTCATTCGTCGGCGTGATTTAGAACTCACGGTTTTCTCACTGCAGTTTCGTCAGCGCGGTTTTTTCAAGCGCGCATTTGTCGGTGAACCACACAAAAGACATTGAGTCTTTTGAAAATGTGCAGAGAAGAGCAACTAGGATTAAAGGCCTGGAGACTAAAACATATGAAGAACGGCTGCAGGAACTGGGCATGGCTAATCTAGAGAAAAGAAGGACTGTGGGTGACATGACAGCAGTGCTCCATATTTGAGGGGCTGCCACAAAGAAGAGGGAGTCAACTTATTTTCCAAAGCATGGAGAAGAAAAAATTGATGGAAACTAATCAAAGAGAGAAGCAACCTAGAACTAAGGAGAGACTTCCTAACAGCGAGAATAATTAACCAGTGGAACAAGGTGCCTTCAGAAGTTGTGGGTGCTTCTGCTTCATCAGTTACGCTCTGCCCATGCCCAGTTTAGTGAAGAGGAAAAAAGTCCCAATACGTCAGGTGACGCTGCTGTGAAGACCTGAGGTTGACACCCCTGGTATAAGGTCTACTGCTTGAGCAGAGGGTTGGTCTAGAAGACCTTCAAAGTCCCTTCCAGCTCTATTCTGATTTATTGTATGGCCACGGCAGTGTCCCTGTGGTCACAAGCATAACATTTAGGGAAAATCGTGCTTACAACCCACCGCACTGCATCCCCACAGGCCATGAGCCTGGTTTCCATCCCCCAAGCCCCACAGCCTCCTTCCCACTCCTATCGCTGACCTAGAGGATTACTGTATATGAAATTGACTTTCTGTATACAGATCAAATACAGAGACTCTCCCCAGCAGAGCCCATTTATACACCTATATCAGAAATGAATCATAGTCCCATAAACTGTCTGTCTATATACTGATTTTAGCCATCCCTTTGGGGGGAAAAACATCAATTGACACCTAGGTTGCATGAACACAATCAAGTTGGCTTTGGAGAGTGATTAGCCAGCAAAAAAATTATGCCACCCACTCAGGCAACTTTCATCACAGCTTGACTAAAATCTGAAATTGTGTCTTCTTACGTATTCACAACTGGAGGGAAATACAACATAGCAACTTTCCGTCTGAACCTGCCCCACGTTAGTAATTTTCAATGGGTACAGGAAGGCTGTGTGTGGAGGATTGTGGTAGACACAAATCTGTCTATTTCGGTTTCACTCCGATTCTCATTTTCCCACCTTGGGCCAGTTTATACCTCTGCAAATTCATCAAAAAGAATTCTGCAGGAACCTTGGTTTGCATTTTCAAAGGGGCTCTTCACCCTTCAAGAGCTAAATTTTGCACGTAACGTTTTGAATATAAATCTGTTTGCAAGCAATTTTTCTCGAGTCATTTATGGTGTTTCTCTTAATAAACACATTATTATTATTATGTGGTTAATCTTTGGTGAGATTTGGGGCTGGTTGGTAGCTCAACAGCTCGAGTCCTAACCAAGGACCTAGGAACTGTTAAGGTAACGTCGGAGGATATAAGCTGTTCCAAGTAGGGTGGTTTTTTGTAGAATCAGAATGTTCAAGTCTGATAAATTTAAAATTTCCAAATAGCGAGGTAGCCCTTTAGGTATTGCTCCAAGGGCTCCAATTACAATCGCGACAACACACGATTTCTTTTACCACAGTCGCTCAACTTCAATTTGCAGTCCCGGTACTTTGTGATTTTTTCTTGCTGTTTATCTTCAATTCGTGCATCTCCAGGTATTGCAATGTCAATGAACCATACTTTTTTCTTTTCAACTATTGTTATGTCAGGTGTGTTGTGGGCCAAGTGCCTGTCAGTCTGGATTCTGAAGTCCCACAAGATCTTGATTTTCTCATTCTCTAAAACCTTCTGAACCTGATATTCCCAGTGGTTTTTGCTGTACTCAAATCCAAACTTTTGGCCCAATTTCCAGTGAATGATCTTAGCAACACGGTCATGGCGTTGTAGGTAGTCAGTTTGTGAAATTTTGCTGCACCCACTGATCAAGTGGCCAACTGTCTCGTCTTTCTCATTACAGAGGCGACATTTGTTGTTGGTGGTAACATGTTGAATTTTTGCCTTCATGCAGTTTGTGGCTAAGGCTTGTTCTTGAGCTGCCAAAATAAAGCCTTCTGTTTCTTTTTTCAATGCTCCTGATCTTAACCAGTTCCAAGTTAGCTTTTTGGTCAGCTTTGCTTTCAATACTTTTCAAGCATTGGCTATGCATAGCTTTGTTTTTCCAATTTTCAGCTCGCTTCTCAATTATTTCTTTCTTATATTCAGCTTTTGACTTAGTTGTCTTTAAAAGGCCTCCTTTATTTACTTCCTTAATCATTGGTTCTTCACTTTTCTGGATGTAATCATTCAAGCTGTGTCTTTCTTCTTCCACAGTCTGCTTTACTTGTAGGAGTCCTCAACCTCCCTGTGCTCTTGGGAGATATAATCGGTCAACATCACTTTTAGGGTGCAAAGCATGATTCATTGTTATAAGCTTCCTTGTTTTTCTGTCCAAATTGTCCAACTCCATCTGGGTCCAGTCAATTATTCCTGCAGAGTATCGAATCACAGGTATAGCCCAGGTATTTATGGCTTTTATGATGTTTCTTCCACTCGATTTGGACTTTAATATCTTGTGAATTCATCGAATGTACTTGGCTGAAGTTAATTCCTTGACTTTATTATGCATTAAGTCAGAGGCCTCTAAAATCCCCAAGTACTTGTAGCCTTCTTCTGGTTTTACTGCCTTTATCATTTCTTCATTCTCAAGTTCTATTCCATCATCTTCTAGGACCTTGCCTGCTTTGGTTGCCATTGTTGCACATTTGTCAATTCCAAACTGCATACCAAAGTCTTGGCTAAATTCTTTTGTGCTTTCAATTAATAAATTCAGTTCAGCTTTTGTTTTACCAAACAGCTTCAAATCATCCATGTATACCAAGTGCAAAATTTTCAGTCCTTTCTTTGCAAGTTCGTATCCATAGTTGTTATTATTATTATTATACAATTGTATCACAGCGGCCAGTTGTTTCGCCGGATTTGGCATTGGTTACTAGTCGGGCCGCACCCAGGGGCCTAGGATGTCATAACGTATTTTCGTAATATGCGTGCAGATCCAAGCAGTGCGGCTTTTTGCATTTGACTGATGGTGATTTTGTCAATTTTTAACTGTTTTAAATGTAATTCCAGTGCTTTTGGAATAGCACCCAGTGTGCCAATTACCACTGGAATTACCACTGCTGGTTTGTGCCATAGTCGTTGAATTTCGATTTTTAAGTCCTGGTATCTTGCGATTTTTTCATGTTCCTTCTCGGCGACCCTGCTATCACCTGGTATTGCGATGTCTATGATTGTGACCTTATTTTTCTCAACCAGTGTGATGTCTGGTGTATTATGCGCCAGTATTTTGTCGGTTTGTATACGGAAATCCCACAAGATCTTGACCATCTGATTTTCAGTGACTTTTTCAGGCTGATGTTCCCACCAGTTTGTTGCTGTTTTAATATTATAATTTTTGCACAAGTTCCAATGGATCATTTGTGCTACTGAATTGTGCCGCAATTTATAATCAGTCTGCGCGATTTTTTTACAGCAGCTGAGTATGTGATCAACAGTTTCATCAGCTTCTTTGCAAAGTCTGCATTTGGCATCATCAGAGGATTTTTCGATTTTGGCCTTAATGGCATTTGTGCGGATAGCTTGTTCTTGCGCAGCCAGGATTAGTGACTCTGTTTCTTTCTTTAATGTACCTGTTTTTAACCATAACCAAGTTTGTTCACTGTCCACTTTATCTTTTATTTTTTCCAGAAATTGACCATGCAGTGCTTTGTTCTGCCAACTCTCCATTCTTGATTTTATCACATCTTTTCTGTATTCTTGTTTTGTCTGTTGGGCCTTCAGTAGATTTTTGTTCTTTACTTCGATTAATAGATGTTCTTGAGTGTCTTTTAAATAATCAGCCAGTGCATGTTTTTCTTCTTCAACTGTTTGCTTAACTTGTAATAATCCTCTGCCACCTGATTTTCGGGGCAGATATAGTCTATCAGTATCACCACGTGGATGTAAACTGTAGTGCATTGTCATTAGTTTCCTGGTTTTTCGGTCCAAAAGGTCCAAATCAGCTTGTGTCCAGTTAACTATGCCAGCTGTGTATCTTATAACTGGTATTGCCCAGGTATTTATGGCCTTGATTGTATTTCCACCATTCAATTTAGATTTCAAAATTTTCCTAACTCTGTTGGTGTACTTTCGCCTGACAATAGTTTTTACTTCTCCATGCTTGATGTTATCCAACTGCAGAATGCCTAAGTATTTGTAGGCTTCATTTTCTTTGCATTTAATTAATTGGCCATTGGGCATTTCAATTCCCTCAGATGCAGTGATTTTGCCCCTTTTTATGGATACAGTGGCGCTGTTATTATTATTATTATTATTATTATTATTATTATTATTATTGTTATTATTATTATTGTTATTATTATTATTATTATTATTATTATTATTATTATTATTATTATTATTATTATTATTTGCATGAGCTTCATTAATGCATATCTGTTTTGGACAGCCATTTTTCCAGAATGATATAGAGCAGGGGTGTCAAACTCAAGACCCGGGGCCGGATCTGGCGATGTACGGTCCTCCCAGGCTCTGTTTTTTGGATATGATGGCCTCCTGCCGCTTTCTGCCAGTGAAAATGGACATATGTGCTAGTTGTTCCTAGGGGGTGGTGCTCATCTCCGTTTCAAAGCCAAAGAGCCACCTCTGTCCGAAGACATCTCCATGGTCATGTGGTTGGCATGACTAAACACCGAAGGCGCACAGAACTCTGTTACCTTCCCACCAAAGGTGGTTCCAATTTTTCTACTTGCATTTTTACATGCTTTCAAACTGCTAATTTGGCAGAAGCTGGGACAAGTAATGGGAGCTACTCTTTAACATGGTGCTAGGGATTCAAACCGCCAAACTACCAACCTTTCTGATTGACAAGCTCAGCGGCTTAACCACTGAGCCACCTTAATTTACTGATTGTTTGAAGTTATAACAGCAGTACAAAAAGTGACTTATGACTGTCATTTTTGCACTTGCAACCACTGCAGCTTCCCCACAATCATATAAATTAAAATTTGGGCAGTTGGTAGCTGACATTCATTTACGGTAATTGTCAGAATCCTCTGTTTACCATTTCTAACTTTCCCAGCCAGATTGCAATAAGTAAAGTCAATGGGGGGAGCTACATTCACTTAACAACTGTATGATTCATTTAACAACTGCTTAACAACTGTGGCAAAAAAGGTTGTAAAACAGGGCAAAACTCACTTCACAACTGCTTTGCTTAGCAATGGAAATTTTGGGCTCAATTGGGGTTGTAAGTTGAGGACTACCTGCATTGGGACATCATGCAGACATGTAAAATGGTTGTCCCAGAGATGCTTTTTTCAAGAGGCAACTGGACTTTCTGGTTTTTCTTTGAAGATGTTTCACTTCTCATCGAAGAAGCTTCTTCAGCGCTGACTGAATGGTGGGGGGAAATGGGTGGATCGTGTGAATATCTCAGACTACATCACGTTTTCTCACAGGCATCCAGAGCAAATGAACTTGTGCAACAATGCTGCATTCCGTTTTTTGAATTTTGAATTTAATCACACGAACTCTATTGACAGTCAGGAGGCATGCAAGTTTAATTTATGATTACTATGGTTGGTCGCACAATCAGCCAGAGTTTTAGACTGAATTTGGCATTTTTATCCACCTATCAAATTTTTCCAAATTGTTGTTATTTCTTCTAAGAGTAATGTTAATTTATATTTATTAAATCCGTATGCTGCCCATCTCATTCTGCAAACAGACTTTGTGCAACTTACAATTAAAATCATAATTATTAAAATATTAAAACACTAGGCACACGGAGCCATTTCTGAGGGCATGTGAGGCATCACCCTGTCAGCTCCAGTGCACATGCACATGCTGGCCAGCTGATTTTCAGCTGTTTTTTGCCCTCTGGAGGGAGAAAAACGGCCCAATGGGCAATCCGGAAGTCAGAAAATGGGCCATTTCCAGCCTCCGCCGTCTTTGCCCTCCCTAGGCTCCTAGAAAGCCTCTGGAGCTTGGGGAGAATGAAAAACGGGCCTTCCGGTCCAACCAGAAGTCAGTAAACGGGCCGGTTTTGGCCTCCGGGGGATGGAGAAGGCTTTTTTGCCCTCCCCAGGCTCTTAGAAAGAGTCTGGAGCCTGGGGAAAGCAAAAAACAGGTGCAATGTGCCATCACGTGCCAAAAGTGGGGGTCGTGGGGGGGACGCGCATGCATGCACGGGAGGAGGGTGCATAGAATTATGGGTATGGGCCCAGACATACATGACACCCCCCCCCCGCTCCCCCTATTTTTGGCACGCAATGACAAAAAGGTTAGCTGTCACTGCTAAGAGGAAAAAAGCAAAATGGGTATGGTGTGGGCATCTTCTCTGTTAGTCTGCCAGTCATCTTGTTTCACTGCCACCAAAGAAAACTGCAATGGTATCTCTAACATCATCAAATAAGACCTGCCTGTCCTTGGGAAGAACTCAACAGGTGTCAACCACAAGTGACCAAACCCGCTCGTAAAGGGTCCCAGTCACCAACTTCATTGTGTCTTACCTATAGTACAAGAATCTCCCTAGATTGTTTGCCTTCCCCTGGGAACAGCCAGATAAGGATTCATGGACTTTTTTGGGGGGGGGGTGTTGTCAGTCCGATGCTTCTTGCAGCTGTGCAAAGATTTGAGGGTAGTTCCCCACTTGACCCCTCCTTTCTTGACTGGCTAAGAGTTTGGCAACAATGGGCTGATACTGTTCTGACAGGCTTCCTGGGAAAGCATAAATCACAAACTTAGTCCCCAAAACCCTCTTTTTATTTAAACGAAGGTGAATTATGTTCATTCACAGCCCATAACAGTCTGTAAAGAGTCCAACAGATGTCTGCTCAAGGTGTCGCAGCCTTTCAGGGTAATGTTGATAAGCACCCACCTTTATCTCCCTTGAAACGCTGCCAGAGATCTAATTGCCAATTAGGTTTGCAAGGCCAAACGGAACACAGAATCAAACAGGATGTCAGCGTTCCAAATATCATCCAAAATTAAATCAGAGTCCAAGGCAAAGTATTGCTCTAAGTTCCAATTTATTAAGAGAGACATGTTGGCACATCTGGGGAAAACCCGAATCTGAAAGCTTCTGGGGTTTCCCCACGCAGTTGAAAGTTCATGATCTTGCCCCCACACCCACAAGTCCATCACATGGTCCATTCTTCCACTGCCATGCTGGCATTTCCACCCATCTAGTTCTGGTCAGGTGCAGAGGTGAGGAGACAAAAGATGACCTTGGACTTCTAGAAAGGAATGTTTTATTTTGACAACAACATTCTACTCCTTACTATTCCCCCTCCCAATTCCTCACTAATGAAACAGCATAGTAAAATAAGAGAGAGTGCGGCAGGCCAAAGATCCTAAAAAGAACCAGCTGCAGGCCTGACACAGGACTTCTCAGAGATTGAACTGACTAGATGAACTAATTGCTTTGGTCCACTTTTATGTCTTATGGGGGGGGGAATCATCTCCAAACCTTACTCCCAAGTCATTCTTTTTGTCTGTTCTTGCCTTCTGGCAGCTCTGCACATGCGCACACTGGGCACAGGTTCACACTCTTCTTCTGCCTCGCTGCTGTCAGACTTTGGAGGCCCCGGAGGCGGCACCAGCTGGCCCTAGCCCCCTCTCTGCCTCTGATGTAGAGCCATCGTCCGAGCCTTCCCCAGACTCCAAGACTGGCCCTTGTTCCTCCCCAACCTCCTCACTGTCCGACTCTGCTGCCAGCTCCACAGGCCACCCGCGGACCACAACAGATACAAATGTCAAATACATTCTAGACATCTGGCTGGATTGTGCAACCAGCCATAATAACAACAATGAAAACAAACATACGCCTTCCAAAGATCATACTTTTGAATTTCAAAGTCTGACTTGGGGACTTTGGCTGCCAGAAAAAGGGGGCTCTAGACTGCCTATCCATGCTGTATGAGAATGGCCCCAACTATGAATGCTTTGAGTCACAAAGATATACTTTCGGGAGGCAGCCCTTGCCTCATCCCAGCATAATCAGGATGCAAAGTGCCTGGCATACAAGGGGGTCAGTAGAATTTATTCTATATTTGCCTCGCACATTTCTAGCCAAGATAGGAATTCACAGGAATTTAAGACACAAAGCAGAAACATTTGGGTGGGTTTTTTTTAAAAAAAATCATTCTGTTTCTAAACCAGTGAGCAACTCAACCGTGACCAAATTTGCATTCCTCAAGTGCCAGTCGAACTACAGATAATATTCCACTCTAAAAATTGTCACTATTCTGTCTAAACACCTGTAGGAAACACAAGGAAATGGAAGGTTCTTTTCAGCACGTCAAATTCTCTGTAAGGAGAGTGAGCTACAGTAGTGTGCAGGATATGCCTTCAGTGTACTTTGGGGTGGCGATGCTTGAGACCAAAGGGCTCTTCAAAAGCATTGAAATGACCATTTGTGGGTTTTGCAGTTGAGTATCTGCTCCTCACCAGTAATGATTTTCTACCAGTTTGGAACCGTGAGCACATGTGTGCATGTGCTTGTTTTGCTCGTGCGCTAGTGGTGGGTTGTAGGCAGTACACCCTGGTACGGGCATACCAGAGCCTGCCCGGAGCACCGGGTACCATTCCAGTACAGTGCTTTGAAAGGCCCACCTGCACGACAGCGCTCCTTACCGTGGTTTAAAGCTGTCAGCGCTTCCACGCACATGCACGGCGCCTACAGCACCTGCGCAATGCTCCGCTGAGCAGCTGGAGCATCGCGGAGGCTTGTGGAAGCATCATTTGATACTACAATGCATACACACGCTGCGCACATGTGCACGTGCAATGCACATGTGTGCATGGGCTCAGCACGCATGCATGTGGGTGATGCCGGGGCCGTTCCAACCAGTATAAAGTCACTCTGCTTTTCTATACAGAATCAAAAGATTGTAAACTACCAGTATTTTTATTTTGATGGATCAAGAAACATGTGCAGTGTTTGCAATTATATGAGATATTTTGGGCTCACGGTGAAAATACTCAAAGTCTTGAAATCACAGGTTTGGAGAAGCTACAAGAACACATTTTACTAGAATATTTGCTAGGCTGCTACTTTTCCAATAATTTGCTCCTGGGTAAATATATTTATACAACTCAAAGAATTAATCTATAAGGAATAATGTTTTAGAAATATCAAAAGAATCACTTTGGAAAGATTCAGATTAATAGAGTTGGAAGGGACCGGAATCCGGAACCCACCACTGTGCATGCACAGAGCATCCGTGATGACATCTGGGTGGATGGGCGGAGCCTCCCACCACCTCCACTACCGGTGGGCCTGAACCAGGGCAAACTAGCAGAATACCACCTCTGCTCCTCACCCTGCCCCCTTAGTTCATCCCCCCCCACCCAAAAATTCCCCATTTGGTGAGGTTACCTATGTCAGGACAGATAGATCTCAATTTATAACCATTTGTTTAGTGATTGTTTACAGCAGCACTGAAAAAACGTGACACGACCATTTTTCACACTTATAACCGTTACAGCATCCTTGTGGTCACCTGATCAAAACTTGAACGCTTGGCAACTGGCATCTATTTATGACAGTTGTGGTGTCCCAAGGTCATGGGATCCCCTTCTGCGACCTGACAAACGAAGACAATGGGGAGGGCAGATTCACATAACCATCGAGTTACTAACTTAACGAGTGCAGAGATTCACTTAACAACTTTTGCAAGAAAGGTTGTAAAATGGGGCAAAAGCAACTGTTAGCGCAACAGAAATTTTGGGTTCAATTGCAGTTGTAAGTTGAGGATGATCTGTAGTAGGTATATTCTCCACCATGAGTTATTTATAAAAAATAATAAAGGCAAGATTTTAAAAGGGGAGATTGGACCAGTGGTGAAATTCAAACTTTTTTACTACTGGTTCTGTGGGTGTGGCTTGGTGGGCGTGGTGTGGCTCAGTGGGCGTGGCAGGGGAAGGATACTACAAAATCCCCATTCCCTCCCGATCAGCTGGGACTCGGGAGGCAGAGACTAGATGGGGGTGGGGCCAGCCAGAGGTGTCATTTGCCGGTTCTCCGAACTACTCAGAATTTCCGCTACTGGTTCTCCAGAACCTGTCAGAACCTCCGGGATTTCACTCCTGGGTTAGACATTTACAAGGATGCCTGAATCGTGACTCCACATCCCACTGTGGGTTTTTGGTCTCTGGGAAATTCAATGATGTGGAATTCTCCTTGGCTACTCAGGTTTAGAGAGGGAAGCCACAAATGCCTTTTTCTTTCAGGATTCAGATGCTCTTAATGCCTATTGATTACAAAACGGCAGAGCCGCCTTCTGCCTGGTGCTTGTGGCAACTCAGGTCTGTAACATCAATTGACATGACGCTGTGTTGGGCCATCCGGGGATGAAGAGCAATTGCCCACACCTTGGCAGGTCCCGCAAAAAAAAAGGCTAGGAGGGACTAAGTGCTATTTCTTATTACACCACAACCACTAAGTGAGCTGCAGTGAGAGAACCACCAGGAAACAACCTTCAGCGTGAGAAATGCTAGAACTGCATCCATCACAGGGAACTTAGCAATAGCAATAGCAATAGCACTTAGACATATATACCGCTTCACAGTGCTTTTAAAGCCCTCTCTAAGCTGTTTACAGAGTCAGCCTATTGCCCTCAACAATCTGAGGCCTCGTTTTACCCACCTTGGGAGGATGGGAGGCTGAGTCAACCTTGAGCCTGGTGAGATTCGATCTGCCATATTGCAAGCAGCTGGCAGTCAGCAGAAGTCGCCTGCAGTACTGCACTCTAACCACTACACCACCACGGCTCTTAAAGGGGTAGGACAACTAGATGAAGTGCTGTATGCAAGGATTGGGCAACTTTAGTGGGGGTCTCCAAGGCCATGATCTGCATCCTGACCTTCTGAAAGGTCACAGGAAAACCATCGGGGGGGAGGGTCTGATGACATCAAGAAAAGAGCATGACTGATTTGTGGAATGTAGGGTTTATTTGTAGAAATTTGGTTTAAAAATGGAGGGAAAGGCAGAACCTTTACATGCACAAGAGGATTAATCACCCAAGGTTGCTAACGCTAGCAGGTGTTGTTTCAGGGATTTTCTGCATCTGCATTTTCTGTGCATCAGATGAGGAGAGCACATCTTTCTCCTTCTGTCCTGGCCACTTTTTACAGAGGCACAATTGAGAGCATTTTAACAAACTGCATCATTGGTTGGGTGGTAGCAGTGGCTCAGATAGAAAGCCCATACAGAGAGTGGTAAGGACAGCGGAGAACATTGTAGAAAGTTTGCTTTCCGTTATTCAGGATACTGCTTATATGTGCTTAGAGCACACAATCACTTTACAGGCTGTTTCTGTTGCTCCCATCTGGGAGGAGGTTTTGAAGTATTTATAGCAGGACTACCAAATTCTGTAACAGCTTTGTTCCCTAAGCCATCTGTTTGGTAAACTCACCGGAGTTTAAGAATAAAAATGCTACTGGTTCGCCCAAACTGATAGTAAAAATGCTACTAGTTCACCCAAACCGGTAGTAAAAAAGCTACTGGTTTGCCTGAACTGGTAGTAAAAATGCTACTGGTTCATCCGAACCAGTAGTAAAAATGCTACAGGTTCATCCGAACCGGTAGTAAAAATGCTACTGATTCACCCGAACAAGTAGTAAAAATGCTACTGGTTCACCAAACCGGTAGTATACTGGTTCACCCAAACTGGTAGTAAAAATGCTACTGGTTTGCCCGAACTGGTAGTAAAAATGCTACTGGTTTGCCCAAACCAGTAGTAAAAATGCTACTAGTTCACCCAAACCGGTAGTAAAAATGCTACTGGTTTGCCTGAACCGATAGTAAAAATGCTACTGGTTCATCCGAACCGGTAGTAAAAATGCTACTGGTTCACCTGAACCGGTAGTAAAAATGCCACTGGTTCACCCAAACTGGTAGTAAAAATGCTACTGGTTTGCCCGAACTGGTAGTAAAAATGCTACTGGTTTGCCCGAACTAGTAGTAAAAATGCTACTGGTCCACCCAAATTAGTAGTAAAAATGCTACTGGTTTCTCCAAACCAGTAGTAAAAATGCTACTGGTTCAACCAAATAGGTAGTAAAAATGCTACTGGTTCACCCAAACTAGTAGTAAAAATGCTACTGGTTCACCCGAACCAGTAGTAAAAATGCTACTGGTTTGCCCGAACCGGTAGTAAAAATGCTACTGGTTCGCCCAAACCAGTAGTAAAAATGCTACTGGTTTGTCCAAATTGGTAGTAAAAATGCTACTGGTTCACCCAAACCGGTAGTAAAAATGCTACTGGTTTGCCTGAACCGGCAGTAAAAATGCTACTGGTTCATCCGAACCGGTAGTAAAAATGCTACTGGTTCACCTGAACCGGTAGTAAAAATGCTACTGGTTCACCCAAAGCAGTAGTATACTGGTTCACCCAAACTGGTAGTAAAAATGCTACTGGTTTGCCCGAACTGGTAGTAAAAATGCTACTGGTTTGCCCAAACCAGTAGTAAAAATGCTAGTGGTTCACCCAAACTGGTAGTAAAAATGCTACTGGTTTGTCCAAACCAGTAGTAAAAATGCTACTGGTTTGTCCAAATTGGTAGTAAAAATGCTATTGGTTCGCCCGAACTGGTAGTAAAAATGCTACTGGTTTGCCCAAACCGGTAGGAAAAATGCTACTGGTTTGCCCGAACTAGTAGTAAAAATGCTACTGGTCCACCCAAATTAGTAGTAAAAATGCTACTGGTTTCTCCAAACCAGTAGTAAAAATGCTAATGGTTCAACCAAATAGGTAGTAAAAATGCTACTGGTTCACCCAAACTAGTAGTAAAAATGCTACTGGTTCACCCGAACCAGTAGTAAAAATGCTACTGGTTTGCCCGAACCGGTAGTAAAAATGCTACTGGTTCGCCCAAACCAGTAGTAAAAATGCTACTGGTTTGTCCAAATTGGTAGTAAAAATGCTACTGGTTCACCCAAACCGGTAGTAAAAATGCTACTGGTTTGCCTGAACCGGCAGTAAAAATGCTACTGGTTCATCCGAACCGGTAGTAAAAATGCTACTGGTTCACCTGAACCGGTAGTAAAAATGCTACTGGTTCACCCAAAGCAGTAGTATACTGGTTCACCCAAACTGGTAGTAAAAATGCTACTGGTTTGCCCGAACTGGTAGTAAAAATGCTACTGGTTTGCCCAAACCAGTAGTAAAAATGCTAGTGGTTCACCCAAACTGGTAGTAAAAATGCTACTGGTTTGTCCAAACCAGTAGTAAAAATGCTACTGGTTTGTCCAAATTGGTAGTAAAAATGCTATTGGTTCGCCCGAACTGGTAGTAAAAATGCTACTGGTTTGCCCAAACCGGTAGGAAAAATGCTACTGGTTTGCCCGAACCGGTAGTAAAAGTGCTACTGGTTCATCCAACCCTGTAGTAAAAATGCTACTGGTTCACCCGAACCAGTAGTAAAAATGCTACTGGTTCATCTGAATTGGTAGTAAAAATGCTACTGGTTCATCCAAACCGGTAGTAAAAATGCTACTGGTTTGCCCGAACCGGTAGTAAAAATGCTACTGGTTCATCCGAACCGGTAGTAAAAAGGCTACTGGTTCACCTGAACCGGTAGTAAAAAAAAGTGCTACTGTTCAGGTGAACCGGTATTTCCGACGATCAGCTGTGATGTGGGATTTATATTAGTTAGAATTGTCAGATTTCCTGCTTTCTAGCTAATCTAAATCGCCTGGCACAACGGATCATCGGAAATACCTCGCTGTTCTACTTACTTTGGTAGGTGCGCTCAGTAGCAGGCTCATCCCGTTTTGACGCTCTGCGCATGCGCAGAAGGTCCTGCACACTTACATTTGCGAACTGGTAGCAAAGGTAAGTTGATTCCATCCCTGCCCAGTACCACCAATTCCAACCAGCTAGGAGAGTTATTGACTTCCCTGATAGCTGGAGACCAACAGTCTTGAACTTAAACTTCAAAGATATACTTTTTTCTCTGGACCATTGCATTCCTCAGGAAAGCTGGCTGAGGAATTCTGGGAGTTGAAGTTCACAAGCCTTAAACTTGCCAAGGTTGAAGACCCCTGTTCTAGAGGACATCTTTCTAAAATATTTTCTATTATTGTCATCTCTTTTAAATTTTATACATTGACTTTTTCCAGTTGGCCCTGTTAACCAAGTGTTCTGGCTCCTGCACAGGGTGGCCTATTAGCATCGAATTATAATGCCAAATCCATTCCTCTATCTATTATTCATTGGGAATTTAAAAGCAATCAAAAGGCACTCTGGATCATTTTGCTATTAAAGCAATCTGCTTCAGCGTTTGCCTCCTGCCAAAGCAAAGTTTTTCTCTCTCACTTAAAATACATTAATGCCCCATTACAGGGATGGGATTTGAAGCCGTGCTTATATATAGGAACGTCTTTGGAGATTTTGAAATAGATATAAACAAGCCGTCTCGTTTTAATGTGTTCATTAATACGGGAGATGATAGGGACAAGGGACAAAATATTTCTGCGCTCTTCACTCCCAAAGGGTGTCTGGGCCGCAGGAGGGAGGAATCTCTGCCCAGAGACGGCATTTTCAATGAACAATTTGAAGTTTTCTTTACTTTAAATACAATAAAATAAGGGCGAATGTGTCTCTAAAATAATCACCTTCTTCCTTTGCTTGTTTCCTTTCTCTGCAAATTGCCATTTGTCTCCAGCCAAGTTAAACTATCAGGTCTGTCCTTTTTCCCTTTTTCATTTACTGATCAAAGAATCATTTTATGCTACCGCTTGCCTATTAATTTGGTCTGTGCTCTGATTTGTAGCAGATTTCTCTGAATCTGTTGCATATTTGTCAAATTAGACACACAGAACTGAAAGATGTATTCATACAACTAACTCTAGAAAGGATGCAGAGAAGAGTAACAAAGATGACTGGAGGCTAAAACTTACAAAGAACGATTGCAGGAATTGGGTATGTCTAGTCAAGTGAAACGAAGGACTAGGGGAGACATGATAGCAGTGTTCCAATATCTCAGGGGCTGCCACAAAGAAGAGGGAGTTAAGCTATTCTCCAAAGCACCTGAGGATAGAACAAGAAGCAATGGGTGGAAACTAATCAAGGAGAGAATGAACCTAGAACTAAGGAGAGATTTCCTAATAATTAAAACAATTAACCAGTTTTGCCTCTAGAAATTGTGTGTGCTCCAACACTGGAGGTTTTTAAGAAGCAATTGCACAACCGTGTTATAGGGTTTCCTACTTGAGCAGTGGGTTGGACCAAAAGACCTCCAAAGCCCCTTCCAACTCTGTTATTGTTATTTGGTCTTTGCTCCTTGTATGCTGTGTAAACGCAAATTGGTTAATTTATATTTCAAGGTGCTACTGTGCAAGTTAATTACTGGTCAGTGGTTAATTACTAATCAGATTAAGCAAACTGTGTGAATATATCCCATGACTACTAACCAGAGGTAGAGTTCAAGCAAATCTCATCTGCTTATACAGTTCGAAGGTTGTGGGGGGAGGGGATAAAAGGCTTAAACTTACTGGGTAACCATTCACACCCCAGAAAAAGACAGTTATACCTGAATAAAGAAATTGCTTTTTGCCTGAAATAAAGCAGAAAGAAACTGGGGGATAACCCAAGAACACCAGCCATAGAGTATACTAAATGACATGAAAAGAAACCGAGAAGCTGATGCCATGTGGCCATAAAAAGTGATGTCCTAGCAAGTCAGCACAAGTTGGAAGAAACTTACACAAGCCCTGGCAAAAAGAGAAGAAAATCAATTAGCCACGGATCCCGAAACAAACATTCAAATGGTTTATAAGGTGGTTTGTATCCCAATATACAATGTGAATCCAGCAATTGTACAGAACTGATGTGGTGGTGTTGCCATATTTGTAGGCGCATGGCAAGGACAGCACTCTTATTTTTGCACTAATGTGGTTGTCAAGCACTGTAAAAGAAAGATTGGAACTGAGACCTTTGGGGTTTTTTTTATTTTATTACAACAGACTAATATGGCTACACCTATGGAAATTTAGTGTCAGGCTTTAAAAATTCCCAAGCTCACTGAAGAACATAGCATTGGCTTGTTAAAAATGAGACACTGAAATTGGACTTGCAACGTTTCCCCATCTTTGAGGCTCTTGTTTTTGCTTTCTTCCACAGCATCAAGGAAGCTCACAATAGAATCCCTTATGCCACCAGGCTCGAAATTTTGGGCTTGGACAACCTGGAACTATACCCCCTATGGTCTGATCTAAGCTTAGTATACAAAATTGTCTGCTACAACATCCTACCTGTCAACGACTACTTCAGCTTCAACCTCAATAATACATGGGCAAACAATAGATATAAACTCAAGGTAAACCACTCCAAACTCGATTGCAGAAAATACGGCTTCAGCAACAGAGTGATCAACGCCTGGAATGCTCTCCCTGACTCCGTTGTTACATCCTCAAATCCTCACAGCTTCAACTTTAAACTGTCTATCGTGGACCTCATCATATTCCTAAGAGGTCCATAAAGGGGGCCGTGCATAAGCGCACCAGTGTGCCTACTGTTCCTGTCTTACTGTCCCCATTTATCTGTTTTTACTTCCTTTGTTCACGTTTATGTTCATACCTATACTTGTTACCTTGTACATGATTGACAAACAAATAAATAAACAAAATAAAAATGACCTTGCCTATGGAAAAGACTTTCTCCCACATTAACCCTAAAAGTAAGTAGACCAGGCTCTCATAAAGCGTTAACAGAAATTTTTCCTGCCATAATCTTTGTTCAGGCATGTGGGGTGTTTACAACCACAGCCAAACCAAACCTGTTAATTATTACAGTAAAAAGATTTTTAAAAGGAAGGGGGGGGGGAGAAAAACAAATTTTGTCCAAATGGCACCAGTAGCAGAAATGAGGAGAATGGTCAATTTATTACTAACTTTATGCATTGAAGTCTCCAGGCATGTTTTCTGTAGGTAATAACTGTTATGATTAACGTCTTTAGGACTGATGAGACTCTGGTCCATTGGATAAAAGGTGTATTGTTAATAGCAACCATTCCTGGTTTTTTTTTACTACCCAAAATGAGGTTAGAATGACCAAACAGCCTGAACTTTCATCTGCCATTAGCGTCAAAGTAGCAGTTCTACACAGGAAATTAAACTACTCACTGGAGTATAGTTTTAATGTTTGTGGCTACACTTGACATCTCATGACTTATGGGACCTGTTACTTCCCTTTTTTCCAAGACTTCAAGCACTTATTTGGTCTGCTTCCTCTGATGTGATCCTCTTACGCTTCTTGGTTAGAAGCGGTGCTCTGTTAATTGAATGTTTAAGTGGGAAGATAGGCACAAAAGAAAAAGTATGGTCAATACGGGGAGAGGATGAGGAGTTGAACAGGTTCAGGGGACAGAAAGTGACAGGAGGAGGAGGAGGAGGGGGAGGGGGAGGGGGAGGGGGAGGAGGAGGAGGAGGAGGAGGAGGAGGAGGAGGAGGAGGAGGATGGTGGTGGTTAGGGCTAGGGTTAGAAACTTAGGGGACAGAGTGACAGGAGGAGGGTTAGGGTTAGGGATAGCGTTTTAGGTATATCTATAAAAGTCATACAACTTCTAGAGTCACCAACCATCATTTCATCAAAATGACAATGACAGGCTTTATATCATTTTAATGATGGCAGAATGATGTGAAAATGATAGAAGTCAAAAAGGAGAAAAAAGAAAAGGAGAAAAACCAAATAGAGTGTGTGTATGTGTATGTTTGTGTATGCGCTCTCAGCATTTAAAAGTAACTTTCACCAGGTGGAGTAATATTGATCAGTCTTTTTATTACATCAACAAAAAGCCAGCTCCTTAGAAAAAAACTAAACACATTGAGAATTTGGGGGGCACTAAATTTCTATCATGAGAGTGAGTGAGAAAGGTTTAACTCTAAATTGGGTGAAAGCTGATATAATAACAAAATAGATTTGCTCTAACTAAAAATACTATTCTTTTTCCATAAAGCCACTAGGATTTTTAACCATCTATTTTTGTCAATATTGAACTGATTTATAGTGATTATGTTTCAACTCGGTATTAGACAGTTAAATCAAAATCAAGTAAAAAAAAATGCTGATGAACAAGATCAGACTGTGGGGATCCTTAACAGCCAAAATGATATTATTCTGTTTCAGTGATGAGGCAAATAATTTGCAAGGTTTTTCCCCTTTGCTCCCAGTATCTTTGATTTATAACAGAATAACAGAGTTGGAAGGACCTGGGAGGTCTTCTAGTCCAACCCCCAGTTCAGACAAATAGATGCTCTTCTTAAAAATCTCCAGTGTTGGAGCACCCACAATTTCTGGAGGCAAATTGTTCAACTGGTTAATTGTTTTAATTATTAGGAAATTTCTCCTTAGTTCTGGGTTGTTTCTCTCCTTGATAAGTTTTCACTCATTGCTTCTTGTCCTGCCTTCAGGTGTTTTGGAGAATAGTTTGGCAGCCCTGAGATATTGGAACACTGCTATCATGTCACCCCTAGCCCCTCTTTTCATTAGACCAGACCAGGGGTACTCAACCTTTTTATACCTACCGCCCACTTTTGTATCTCTGTTAGTAGTAAAATTTTCTAACCGCCCACCAGTTCCACAGTAATGGTGATTTATAAAGTAGGGAAATCAATTAAATTAGAAAAAAGAAAGTGCTTCAGTATTGGACAAAACCCCTACCACCCACCATGAAAGCTAGAACGCCCACAAGTGGGCGGTAGGGACCAGGTTGACTACCACTGGACTAGACATATAGACTATTCATCCCTCTTTTCATTAAACTAGACACACCCAGTTCCTACAATCATTCTTCATAGGTTTTAGCTACCAGTCCCCTAATGATCATGAAGGAAATGTTCCAGGAATGTCCTAGCATTCACTGATCCATCTGCAGCCATGCTAACCTGATAAAACTTGATGAGTTGAACTAATTCTACTTTATTGTAAATCTACATGAACAAAATTTTGCAAACCTGAAAGTACAGTTCTTCCACCCTCACCTCTACAACCGAGAAACTCAGGAGGATCCCTTGTGAGCTTCTCGCTCTGCCCGTATGCAGCTGTAGGCTGTGCCATTCCTTATCTGAACACCCTTTAGGCCAGTGTTTCTCAACTTTGGCTGCTTGAAGTTATGTGGACTTCAGCTCCCAGAATTGGGTGAGGAATTCTGGGAGTTGAAGTCCACACATCTTCTTATTCTTTTTTTTTATTTATTTTATTTGACATTTTCTAAACATTAAAATCACAATTACACTTTTACAGCTTTCCGTTATGGGCATTTCTTTTTTCTGATTTCAGGTTTTCCATTTTCCATTCTATTATCTTATACATATTCCTCTTTGTTTCATGCTTTCTCCTTTTTACAGTATATACATCTATATAAAATATTTCCATCTCTATTGCTTTCTAAGTATATGCCATCTCTTTTCATTGTGTTTACTATGTGTTCCTTATGCATTGATTTTACATCTCTTTTCAAGCCAGTTGTACCACCTATTCCATATCTTGTAGTACACTGTTTCCTCTCTATCTCTTAGTTCCATCATTAGTTTATCCATTTCCGAGCATTCTAGCAACTTTTTTATGATTTCTGCATTTGAGGGAATGGTTTTTTGTTCCCAACTTTGAGCAAATGAGTTTCTCGCTGTGATAATTATATATTGGATATCCTTATCCTTTTTTTTTTATTCCTAGAAGAAACAGCTCAGGGTTCATGTCAATTTTTTGTTCTATTATTTCTTCTAACCATTTTTAAATTTTTGTCCAGAATTCTTTGGCTTTCAGACACATCCACCACATATGATAGAAGGTCCCCTGTTGGTGGTTACATTTCCAATTGGCTGGGGAATTCTGGGAGTTGAAGTCTACACATCTTCAAGAGGCCAAGGTTGGGAAACATTGCTCTCAGTAGCATCTCTTCACCACCCCGTCCCTCAAGGTCCTCCCCACAGACCATTACAAACCTCCAGGGCTTCCCACGCTTCCATTCAACTCTCCTAGGGGTTTTTCTGGTTGAGATTGTGTGGGAAGCCAAGGAGGCTTCACAGAAAGGGCACCACATATGAAAGAAAGCAATCGTCTCAGCCATATCCGCTGCCATCACCACTTCCACCCCTCATCAGCCCACAGACACAACTGAGAGACACCCAGAAGACATTTTTAAACACCCCAAGAAGAAAGACGAGAGAAAAGTAGAAAAACCTCATTTGCAGGGCAAGGAAATTTCTGAGAAACCACAAGGCAGAGTCAGCACCGCTTTGCCTAAAACACACTTTCTTGTAGTTTGGTTTAGTTTACTTTATTGTCATTGCACCTTGTACAACGAAATTAGGTGCCGTCTTCAGTGTACATTGTAACTATAAAAATAAAAACACAAACACACATCCTTCACATGCTATATAATAATCCCCACTCTCATGGCCTTTCGCAAAGCCATTAAAACCTGGCTTTTCCAGGCAGGCGTTCTGATTGGGTGTTTGTTGTCTTTCTTTTTAACTTCGTGTGTCCTATTGTTTCTAAGTCTTTTTCTTTTTAATTTCTTTTTATCCTGTAAGCCGCCCGGAGTCCTTCGGGATTGGGCGGCATAGAAATCAAATAGACTCAACTCAACTCAACTCAATTAAAAACCCCTGATATTGCATTAATATTGCACTATACCATAGAATTCAATATAGCTACTGCCCTGGTATGGAAGCTGTTTTTCAGCCTACTTGTCCTTGCTTTTATTATCCTGTACCGGCTGCCAGATGGTAATAGTTAAAAAAAAAGGCTGCCCAGGATGAGATGGCTCTTTAAGAATGTTTTGAACTTTCTTAAGGCAGCGGGAGCTATAAAGCTCTTCCAAAGAGGGAAGAGGGCAACCAATGATCCTCTAGGCCAGTGGTCCCCAACCTTTTTATCGCCGCGGACCAGTCAGCCTTTGATAATTTTACCGTGGCCCGTTGAGCGCGCGCAGGGGGGCGTTGTTTTAAATCCACCTTCCCAATTCAACACCTGAATCATATCCCACCTTCCATTTTGTATGTAGATTTTAAGGAATAAACAGCTGAATTAATCAAGGTCAAAGATAAAAAGAGCAAGGGCAAAATTAAATAAGCCAGAGGATAGCAATGTAAAAAGAATACAGTATTAAGGAGAGAAAGGAGAAGAAAAAACCTCGCTTCTGCTGAGGTCAGGGAAATGTTTGATACTGCTCTGGCTGGGTAAGAGTCCAAGAGTCCATATCGCCAATAACTACGCGTGGGGGGAAAGGAAATGTGTTTTGTGAGGAAGAGAAAGAGCGCGCTTCACCGATGCCCGTTGGCGAAATTTTGGATCTCCCCTCAAAAGACCCCCCCCCCGCCCTCGGCTGCCCGACGTTCTCTCTCTCTCTCTCTCTCTCTCCCTCTCCCGCCGTTCCTTCTCACAAGCCAAGGCCGGGCGGGGAAGCGCCGTCTCCGTCCCGGGCGCGCCGCCCCTCCCTGGGCAACTCGGAGACGACTGAGCCGAGGAGGACAGCGAGAAAAAGAAGAGAGTGGCCAGCAACGACCGCCGGGGAAGCCGGCAGGGCCTCCAAGGGCTCCGCTTCCAGCGCATGGTCCGCCCCCTCCTCGCCTCGCTTCCAGGCGAGCCGACTGAGGCGAGAAAGGAGAAAGAGGCAGAGGCGTTCACTGAGGGGACGGCTGACTCGGGGAGGGGGCGGAGGTGGTGTAGTAGCGGGGGATTCTTCCTCCTTGCCTCACTTGCTCCTGTGCTTCCGCGCAGCTCCCCCCCTCCGGCGACGGCACTGCATGAGTGAAGAGTCGGCCGTTGCATGGCCCCCGGCCGCTGCGCGGCCCGGTGCCAGGTACTCCACGGCCCGGCACCGGTCCGCGGACCGGGGGTTGGGGACCACTGCTCTAGGCAATGACATTAACCCTCTGGAGCACTGTCCTATATCTGCCACTGTGCAGTTGGCAAACCATACACTGGTGATGCAGTAAGTTACAATAATCTCTATACTGCAGCGGTAGAAAGTCACCAGCAGTTTTCTTTCAGTTGTTGTAAAGGGTTGCCTCACCATCTCCAGGTGTCCAAGTAAGTGTGCTCATACTTGCGTAGAAGCAAGCGCTCCCCTTGGAGATCATACAGCAAACCTGATTTTGCCAAAAATGAACAATTTACCTGAAATTTTCAGCACAACCATGTCATAGTGAACGATTGGTTCGCTTAGCAAGTACGGTATTTGCTTAACCACCATGGGTTTATTTAACAACTGTGGTGATTCCCTAAACTTGGGGGGGGGGATGTAAAATTGGGTCAATCACATTTTATGACTGTCATGAGTTATGACCATGATGGGCAGGCTCCAATTTAGTTTTAACTTGAAGATTACCTGTATTGCTAGCATTTCAAGGTTGACCAAATCAGGAAACAGACTCTACAAGGTAACTATTAACTATACTGAAATATGTAGGCTATTTTAATAGAATGTCGCAAGCCTTCAGTTGTGGCCCAACAGCGGCCAGCTGAGCTGTTGGTGGAATGAAACTGACAGCGATGAACACTATGGGACTGCCTGGAGGCTGAGGAAGACTCTGGGGGGCATTTGGAGTCAGAGCAGGGACTAGAGAGGCCTGTTGGCCACCAAGTGATATCTGAGTCAGGGAGCAGTGAGGAGGAATAGAGGGAGGCTGTCCCTGATGTACTTATGTGTAGGGCTGAGAGGAGGAGGGAGCAGTTTTGGAAAAAGGCTCACAGAAGGAAATAGGAACAAGTGGCTACTGATTGGTCCCTCCCAGAGAGCATATAGGTGGGGCGACGGGAAGAGAATTTTGCAGAAAACAACAGTTTACTAATCCAGGCATAGTGAAATAATTTCGTGAGTTCAAGCTTTGTTTTCAGAGATAATTTTCTGGGCTCCTAGCCAAGGGATTGCTTATCTCCCTCCTTAGTTGTGGCAGACAGCCAGGTTTGTGTCAGTATATATTAGACAGAACACCTTTCCTTCCTCTTATACTCCTAGGAGTCACCTAGGACCCAACTAATGCTTTTTCTGGTTGTTTTTTTAAGTTCCAGGCATGTTTTGCAATGCTGTTGAAACCATCTCTAAGCAGCTTCTCGAGTGTTAATCTCTGGGGCTCATTCCACTTTTCTACATCTGTTAAAGAACTTGCTTGTCCAACATCCTAAGTAAGCTCTGCTAACCTTGGCTGGTGTTATGTTTTTATGGCTTGGTCTCTGGTAGGAACCCAGGCCATTTGTTTAAGGTATGTTGCATGTCTTGTACAAACGATAGAAAACAGGAGGAGGGAGAAGTATCGGGTATGTTTGCTGCCTTGAGTTATTTATAAAAATAACAAAGGTGAGAAATAAATAAAATGGGTTAACACAGGAACCAAGGATATATGCCAGCTTATACAAGATACACCTGTCCAGAGTCACAGAACCATGATGCGTGGTACAGAAATTTGAGAGAGGGGGAGATATGATAGGTAGGTAGGTAGGTAGGTAGGTAGGTAGGTAGGTAGGTAGGTAGGTAGATTAGATAGATAGATGGATGGATGGATGGATGGACGGACGGACGGACGGACGGACGGACGGACGGACGGACGGACGGACGGACGGACGGACAGACAGACAGACAGACAGACAGACAGACAGGCGAAATGCTGCCAGTTCGGACTGGTTCGCCCCAAACTGGTAGTAAAAATGCTACCAGTTTGGGCAAACCGGTATTTCCGATGATCAGCTGGGCGACGATCAGTGACGCATGATTTAGATTACCTAGAATCATCAGATTTCCTGCTTTCTGGCTAATCTAAATTGCCTGGCACAGTGGATTCCTCCTCCCCCCTCGCTGTTCTACTTTACTTTTTTAGCATTGTGCGGACACACCTCAGGTGTGCATGCACGCAAAGCATGCTTGGTAGCAGATTCACTGAACCGGTAGCAGACTTCAGAGGATTTCACCGATGGATGGATGGATGGATGGATGGATGGATGGACGGACAGATAGAAATATATATACGTACGTACATACTTACGTACGTACGTTTGTACGTACATACGTACATACATACATGCAACAAAGATACATACATAGATACATAGATAAGAGGTAGGTAGATAGGCAGGTAGGCAGACAGATAAAATACAATCTTTTTCCTATTGTCCACTTGAAAAAACTTGTGCGTCCCTCAAGGGATGCCCCACTGACCATTTGCCCACTCTCTGGGCTGTTGAGCGAGACCTTCCATGACCCCCTTCCATGGGTTATTCCCTCCACCTGCCAAAGTGATACTGGCTGCATTCCAAAGAAATCCAGCAGAGGAGTCAAAGCCTGGAAGCAGGACCACCAAAGGCGAATTCTTCCTGGGGAGGACCAACCAATTCCATCCGGTGACATTTGGCCGCATCGTGTGATGGATTTTCCTTCCATTCCCCCAGCATCTTGAATACCGATGCAAGCCACAATATGCCCTTCATCCCACAAGAAAATCAAGTCAAAGAGCAATTAATATTCTGATACCGGTGGCCAGGCAAAGTGATGTAGAGCTGATGAACTCTTTTTCCATTTTACTCCAGTTGTGGTTACTTTCACCTCTGAGCATTTTTCCCCTCTTCTCCTCCCTCCAGCCCTACTCTGGGCAGTGGTTTTAGGGCACCAAGGTTCACTTTTGTGGGTAACCCGCACTCATAGCTGTTGATTTAATTAATTCAGCCTCCTCAGTTACTTGACCAAAGCAATGCAGTACAGGCAGTGCTTTGCAGAGTCTTATAGAGATTCCAACCATAAATTACATTCTTGTTTCCAGGCATTTGAAAAAGAAGGTGGACTGCAAGGGTGTGTGTGTGTGTGTGTGTGTGTGTGTGTGTGTTTGTAAAGGAATAACATCTATGCGTGCAAACAAGGAGAGGGTATTTTTTGTTTGACAAACACAAATAGTTTTTAATATGTTTTAAACAGAACAGGAGGCGTAAGTCCTGAAAAATATCTGTCACCCTTCCAAAGGATTTGAGGCATCCTTGGTGCTCTCTGAGCTTGGTTGTTGTCTTGCAGATATTCCATAACCCAAACTAGATAATCTCATCAGTGCACTTGTATATAAACAGAGAGCAAACCTCATTCCCTTTTAGCACTGATGATGTTACTGGCTTGGGTAGTGAAACGTCTGCAAGAAAACAACCAAGTTCAGAGAGTACCAAGGACCCCTCATTTCAACCTTGAGCTACAAATATTCTCCTCTATTGGTCTATATTGGGACGTGGTGGCTCAGTGGCTAAGACACTGATCTTGTTGATTGGAAAAAATTGGCAGTTCGGAGGTTCGAATCCCTAGCGCCACGTAATGGAGTGAGCTCCCCTTACTTGTCCCAGCTTCTGTCAACCTAGCAGTTCAAAAGCATGTAAAAATGCGAGTAGAAAAATAGGAATCACCTTTGGTGGGAAGGTAACAGCGTTCCATGTGCCTTTGGCATATTAGTTATGCCGGCCACATGACCACGGAGACATCTTCGGACAGCGCTGGCTCTTCGGCTTTGAAACAGAGATGAGCACTCTAGTTCCCTAGAGTTGGGAATGACTAGCACATATGTGCGAGGGGAACCTTTACCTTTACCTTTATTGGTCTAAATGTGCAGAACTTGTTCTCCAGATGTCACTGGAATATAGCTTCCATCACACCCAGAAGTTGGACTAAAGAGCTCCAGCTCTTGCCAGATTATTCCTGGTTTGAGTCAAAGGCACGGAGACTTAACACTGTTCGTGGCACACTTAAATAATTGGGTCTGCTGTGGGAGTGGAGAAGACCTTGGTTCAAAGAAGTGAAATGAGATATACATTTCATGAAAAAAAAAGAAACCCCTGGAAATGACCTAATGAAAGTGAAACACCACCATCAGCGTGGCATGAGAAATGCATGTCATCTATATCTGATTTCCAGCAAAAGCTGAGAAAAATCATCATGAAATTTGTGTGCATTTAACCTTTGCTTTCTATTGATGGTGGGATCACGATTCAGTGACGGAGGGCACGCTTTGTTTGCAGAAGGCCCCTGGTTTGACCCCTGGCAGTCTCAATTGGCAAGACCTCTCCTTCACCTTCTGGAGACCAGCTCCCAGGGTTTGTTCGGCTTCAAGAAAGAACTGTCATGGGATGGAACATGCACAGGAGAAGTGAGGGAAAGTTTGGTCCACACAGCATTTTTGCAGAAGGAGGTTTGGATTAAGAGACTGTGCAGTCCTGTGTGGATGGGGTAAGAGGTTCAGCATAGCCACACCCTGATTTATCCCTCATGTTCTATCTAGAAGGTTAGAAGATTATAGCTTTAGTGTGGCAAGATTCTGTCAATTAGGTGCAAGCAAATAAAGGATTGATTCAATCGGATTTCACTGGAGCTTAGACCTCACACATCTACTGACCATGGCATCAGGTGTGACTTCCTGGGCTTGCAGTTGTGATTTTGACTCTGCAGTTGCTCCACCTTATTCACAGATTTTCCAGGTGTCCAGGAGATGGTGCCATCCCATTATTAGAGATGTCATATTGGCACATCTGGGAAAACCCGAATCTAAAAGCTTCCAGATTTTCCCCACCCAATCCCTGCCCAGCACCCACATGTCCATCACATGGTCCAATCAGGCACCGTCCCAACTGGAGATGCCTCCCAGTCACACCATCACAGCTGCAGGGCAAGATGTCCTTGACTCTCTGAGAAAGGAATGTTATTTTGACTTTATCTACCCCACTCCATATAATCCCCCCTTCCAGTTTCCCACAGCAATAAATGTGGCAGGTCTGACGGCCCGATGCAAAAGATGGCTCCCAGGATTGACATCTTAATAATAATACTCCCGTTTTGCTTTTTTTTCTCCTTTTCTTTCCAAAAATAGCTCTCTGTTAAGAAGGACAAGACAAAATCTGCCTTTTTGACAGCCGGCAGGAGGAATCCCTATTTGGAAGTGCCCTTAGTATGAATCAGCCACATCTGCACTTTAGCACTAAACAGATGTTTTGCTCGAGCTCCGTTCCAGCTCAGCCCAGTTGAAGCAGACCTCAGTTAGCATCTCATGGTTTTGAAGAGATGGTTTCTGTGATTATCTCAATAATCTTTACAACCATTTTGTAGGTTTTCTTGACATTATGGATCAATCAGGTTCTATCTAAGGCTTCTGTTTGTGACTGAGGAAAGAGGAAATACACAGCCGAGGGCCATCATGGATCAAAGTTCTGACTGAGGATTTTGTTTCAAACTTTTAGTCATGACAGTATGGTAGTATTTTTTTTTATTCCACCATTACTATTTTTATTAAAGAAAACTCAAGGTAGCGAACATAAGGAATACTTTTTCCTTCTCCTGTTTTCCCTGCAACAACAAACCTGTTGGGTGGGCTGAGCTGAGAGAGAGGGACTGGCCCAAAGCCAGCTTTCATGCCTAAAATGGGACTAGAACTCACAGTCTCCTGATGTCACCCAGCAGCTTTCATACCTAAAATGGGACTAGAACTCACAGTCTCCTGGTGTTTAGCCCAAAGTCACACAGCCAGCTTTCATGCCTACACTGGGACTAGATCTCACAGTCTCCTGGTGATTGGCTCAGTCAACCAGCAACTTTCATGCCTACACTTGCACTAGAACTCACAGTCTCCTGGTGATTGGCTCAAAGTCACCCAGCCAGCTTTCATGCCTAAGATGGGACTAGAACTCACAAATTCCTGGTTTCTAAACCAGCATTTTAACCATTACACCAAAACCCTCCCCAGTTCCCCCTCCCCCCAGTTCCACCCATTTCTTGGTTCTTATGTATGCTCAGGTTGCTGGTGAACACAAGTGTTTCTGTGCATGCGACGTTTCCGTGTCACCGTTTGCAGATCTTTACGTGCTTTCGAACTGCTAGGTTAGCAGAAGTTGGGACAAGTAATGGGAGGTCACTCGGTTATGCAGCACCAGGGATTCAATCTGCCAAACTGCTGACCTTTCTGATCGACAAGCTCAGCATCTTAGCCACTGAGCCACCGCGTCCCTTAGTACGATACCTACACATTAATAATTAAATAATCCCTCATATTGAAGAACAAAGCCCCGATGTCACCTTAAAGCTTCCAGTCCTTGGAGCAGCGCTTTGAAGGGGCTATCCAGTCACTTTTGGCCCCTGGAAAAACCGCAACTGTAATCCAAAATTCCCTTAATTTCTCCAAATGCTAAATGTCATGCTCACTTCCTCGGCTTCGCCACTCAATAAAAGCTTGTTGAAATTTAAATTGATTTGTTATTCATCTGACTGACAACAAAGGCAGGAAAAGAAAAGGTTGTAATTCTAGGCACCGGGGAGATTGAATTCCTGTATCACTGTTAGCTACATTAACTTGCTTCCTGGATCTCAATTCAATTAGGACAGCATTCCCTAGCATTAATAAATCAATACCAATGCCATTTTGATACATACATTTGAATGTCTTTCATTATAGACTGCAGGGGCCAGGAGCAGAACTGAAGGAGAAGTTAATGGGACATGACAAGGCAGATCAAGTTGGGGAGGTAAGAGCTCTGGAGCTCCTGAGCTGTAATTGCTTTGCAAAAGGGCTGAAGCTGTGATACACAGGAGCTGCTTAACTTTAGTTAGGATACAGAGCTAATGGGGTAAAAATACCCAAGGTGGCTCCTTTCCTATGCATGGAATGTGAGAGTGGGTATGGCAGTGGTGGCTTCCGGGCGGTACACCTCAGTAAGCGCGTACAGGTGCCTGCCAAAAGCAGCAGCCATTCTACCGGAATGGTGCTTAGAGGGCTCGCCCGCTTGCCCACCCTCGTTCCTTAGCTGTATTTGAAGGAAATGGACCATTTGCGCAAGCACGCACAGCATACAGTGCCTGCGTGACACTCCGCCGAGCAGCTGGAGTGTCGCAGGCAATAGGTCACATGTGTGCGCAACGTGCGTGCCCCTGGTGGATGCTCGGCCCCGTTACAGCGTACCGGTTGCAACAGGATCCGGAACCCACCACTGGCGTATGGCCTGAAGAAAACTTCAATTTCTTGATTCTTGAACTGAAGAAGTAGGAGAATCGGCCCCATCCAGAAAAAAATACAAAGTGGAGGTCCTCAGTTCCCACATGAACCTTTTGCTGAAGAAATCAGAGACCAGAGCAGAAGGAGGCCACCTGAAATTTCCCTAGGATACAGAGTTGAGCTTGCTCCAGCCACGCTACCAGAAGAGACATGTTGCAAACTCCATCAGTAAGAAATTCCAGCTGGCGGGGTCCTTTGAAAAAGAACCTTTGCTGCCACGGCTTCCACCTTCTGGACCATGCCCCCCTTCCAGGTGAGATCTTCACCCACCTTCTGAAAGGGCCTGAAGACCTGCCAACTAGCCTTGGCCCCCAATGTTCTTCTGGAGGTACCGTGTTTTCCCAAAAATAAGACTGGGTCTTATATGAATTTTTGCTCCAAAAGACGCATTAGGGTTTATTTTCAGGGAAATACGGTACCTCCAGAAGAACATCAGGGGCCCCAGGCCAGTTGGTTTGTGTGAATTTTATCAGGATATCCTTGATTTTTAAAATATTCTAATCTCCTGATTTTTATTTTTTTTGCTGCAAGCCGCTTCGTGTTGGGTGATCGAAACAGTACAAAAGCATTCAAAGTAAATAAAAAATGTTATTTGCTTGGAATGTGGACGGTGATGACATTTTCCAAGGCTTTTGTTTATCATTCATGCAATCATGCAATCGTATTTCTTTGCACCTCCCTGCTTTCAAAGCGTGTCTTTAAAACATCCAAGCAGCTGCTCAAAAAAATGTGTTTATAGTGCAAAAAAAAAAAGGAGCCTTCAATATTCAGGGCAAGGAAGGATGAGTAATAGGAGTGCAATGCAAATGGAAGCTCTGTAAATAAACAGGGGAGGTGGTCAGAGTACCCTGCTAGGAAGTTCTTTCCTGGTCTTCATGGTGAAGAAGAAATTTCCATTGGTTTCCGGAGTCAAGTGTGCCCCTATGCAGTGGAAAAAGGAACTGTAGATGGATGGCAAAAACATATTTTGACTGATCAGCATAGAAATGACAAGGACAATCATGGGATTAGTCAGCCTGGTCCATTTGATCAGCAGATTTCCCATAGGATAGGGATCAACAGCCATAAACACTCAAAGAGCCATTTGGACCCATTTCCCACATAAAAGAAAACACCGGGAGCCACAAAACCCTTCCTGTGCTGACTATTTCCTGAGCGACCACAAAGCCAGCATATGTAGTTGGATTAAACGTTCTGTTTTCTTCTGACACTTTCATTTTCTTGGATTTATCCATGGGTGGTTGAAAAGCTCAATGCTGGCAGGTGTTGCACATTGGCGGCTGTGATGCATATTTTGAGCGTCAGGGAGCCGCAGCAGAGGGAGAAAAGAGCCACATGCAGCTCCAGAGCCGCAGATTGCTGATCCCTGCCCTAGGACAGCAATGGAAGTGAACAAATGCAACTGCATCGTGACCCACCTGAGCAGAGCTTGGTTATGGATTGATGCATTTGAAGGAACTCTCAAGTCAAAGCAGACAGCAACTGGACTGTCTTTGTTTTTCCTTGAAGAAACTTCTTGGATGAGAAGCAAAACATCTTCCAGGAAAAACAAAAGGAAGTCCGATTGCCCTTTGAAAAAGCACCTTGGGGACATTTAACATCTTCTCTTCCAGCTGTCCAAAGATTCTATTTCCATTGTTACTAAAGGCAAAGGATAAGCCTATTGGCTCACATTTATAAATTTGTGTAAAATCTACTGTGGGTTCTCTTTAGTTGCTCAAAATATTCCCATGGATAACTGCTTATGTTGAGGTACTGTATCTACAGGCAGAAGAAGTTCTACAGATGTCGGTCTGAGTCAACTTTCTTGTAATGGCTCCTCATGTCTCTTCGTGTCAAATTGATTAGGACACACTCTTGATTGACCATTGAGTGACTTAAACGTTTCTTGTCCATCTATAACCTTTGCTACTCAATTCCTTAAGAAGGTATGAGCCAAGTCATTTATCAATCTGACTCCTGGAGACAATAAAACAGGCACCTTACAAAATGCAGTATTTATCTCTTAAAGGGCTTAAAAGCATTTTTCAATTATGAATGGCCTGGAGGGAGTTATTCCTTGTGCATCAAGGGATAAATAAAGATGGAAAATAATTGCATATCAATACGATGGCAACTAAGTTCCCTTTGCACTTGGGACATTATTTCTCTCTCTGCTTTGAAACTGTTGAGACAAAAGAATACTGTTAAGTGCTTTCAAATAATAGAATGGAATAGAATAGAATAGAAGCTGGAAGGGACCTTGGAGGTCTTGTAGTCCAGCCCCCTGCACAAGCAACCTATACAATCTCAGACAAGTGGCTGTCCAGTCTCTCTTAAAAACCTCCAGTGATGGAGCGCTCATGATTTCTGAAGGCAAAGCTCTTCCACTGGTTAATTGTCCTCACTGGTAGGAAGTTTCTCCTTAATTCCAGGTTGCTTCTGTCTTTGATCTGTTTCCAACCATTGTTTCTTCTCCTGAAATCTGGTGCTTTGTAGAATAATTTGATCCCCTCTTCTTTGCGGTAACCCATCAAATACTGGAGTACTGCTATCGTGTCACTCCTAATTCTTTTCTTTAAACTAGCCAAACCCAAAACCTGCAGCCGTTCTTCATATGGTTTAGCCTCCAGGCCTTTGATCATCTTATTATGGTCCTTTTCTTGTTCTTAAGAACATGCCATGTGATTTTTAACAAATACTTTTTTTCTGTAGGTTATGACCAATCGCATATATTTGTGTTAAGAACACTTTGGATGCATTTTTCTGATCTCCTTGATCACATCTCCCACTAAATGATGTAGAGGCTCTGATCAATGTGATTGTGAGAGTCCTCGATCCTCTCTGAGCTTGCTTGTTTTCTTGCAGACATTTCACTACTAGCCCTGATGATGTTACCTAGTTTGGGTAATGAAACATTTGCAAGAAAACAAGCAAGTTCAGAGAGCACCAAGGACCCCTCATGTCAACCCTGAGCTACAAATATTCTCCTTTTATTCGTCTGATAAATGCTCACTGAAATATTTCAATTTGCAACCTTGCCTGAGCTCCTGTTTGGTCATCCACAGAAATACCTTCTGATTAAAAAAAAATTAAATGGTAAGAGATTTGGTTCAGAAATAAAAAGAAGACTAGATTATAAAGAGCTGCAAGCGAGCAAGACACTGGAATATTTGCATTTTGGTGGGTGGGTGAAAACATGATAACCAAAAGCTATTCAGGCTTGGATCACGCTTTGAAAGCAGGTGGTTTTGCTTTAAAAAAAACTTTCTTCTGTGTTATTGAGATATTTATAGGTATTTCCCATAACTTACTTTGAAAGAAAAAGAAAAGAAAAACCCAGCAGGACTTTTTCATTAGGTTTTCCTTCCCATATTTGTAATGAGAAAATCACCCACAATCCAAAGCAAGTTTATTCAGAAGTATGCTTGTTGTATTGAGGGAAGTTTCCCAACCACTTTCTTTCCTGACTTCTAAGTAATACCATAGCACCAACCTGGGCTACATTTCCCTGGGAATCAAAGAGTCTGTTGTGGCCCACCAGTGGAGCTGGCAGCAGATTCAGACAGTGAGGAGGTTGGGGAGGAACATTGGCCAGTCCTGGAGTCTGGGGAAGGCTCTGATGAGGGCTCTGTGTCGGAGGCGGGGGGGGGGGGGGGCAGAGCCATATGCCAGATATCAGCTGCCTTCGGAGTCAGACATCAGTGAGGCAGACGAACAGCTGGAGCCTGTTCCCTGTGTGCGCCTGCGCAGAGTTGCCAGACGAAGGGAACTGATAAAGAACAGAGGGCAATTTGGGAGTAAGGCCACAGGTGGATGATGAATGGCCCCTCCCAGAGGAAATAAAAGAGGAGCGAAAGGAGAGTGGAGTTTGCAGGAGACAATTAGTTCGCTTAATTGGTTTGTGACTCTCCGAGACTCCTTGCCAAGTTCTGCAGATATCGGCCTGTCAGCTGTCCAAGCCAGATAAGGTCTGTGACTGTAAATCCTCCCTTGAAAGACTTTGCTGGATGTGAATGAGCAGAATTCACAGTAAATTAATAAAAGGCGTTTTTGTCGGGACAAGGAGTTGGCTTCATGTTCTCAGAAAGCCTCAGTTAGAGAGCCAGAAGAAAGCAGGACACCTCATCAATACTACAAGCAGTATAAAGAAAGGCACTTTTTTGTTATCTTTAATCGTCCCTGGGAAATATGCCTTACTGTATTCAATGTAGCTAATTCCTGAATAGAATTAGCATCTAGTCTGGCTACGCAGCTGCAGTCCTAAATATTAGGATAAAGGTAGGGTTATTTCTGGTTGCTGAACTTTTGTAAGCCCCTAGGAACATGTCCAGTGATTCTCAATTTTTTTAATTGCACATCTTTGTCAGCAAAAGCATTTTAAGCATTCATCCCCAATATAAAGATATCTAATTAACCAAATAATTGGCATATTAAAATGATGTAAAAAAACATTCTAATCTTTCTTCCCTCATGCCAACGGTACTCTCATGTACTCCCTGAGTCATTGCAGTCCACCTGGAGAACAGTAGTATAGGACAGGGGTCACCAACCTTTTGGACCTCAGGAACCACTAAATTCATAATTTTCAATTCCACGGACCACTAGTATGATCTGCCTAATGACCGGGCATGGCTAGATGGTCATGTGACTGGGTGGGTGTGGCCAACTTGATGTCACTCACGTTGAGGGGTGCCTTGCCAGCCTCTACTCACCACTCCCCTCCCAGCCTCCCCTGACCCTCTGGGCTCCTTAGGGCCCCAACAGGAAGCATTTGTTGGAGATAAGCAGACCCCCATGAGAAAGAGTTGGCAAAACAACTCAGTTCAAATTGGATCTGGCCGAGAAGGAGGCTCAGCAGAAGCACCACACTGAGGACTACAAGCAGAGGCTTTCCAAGCAGAAGGAAGACCTGTGGGAGTGGAAGGCCAGGTACCGGCGCCTGAAGGCTCAGCGGGCTGAAATGGTCAGCCAGTTCCAGGCCATGATGCAGTCCCACTGGAACAAGGCCCTCCGACTCTTTGCCACCAGCGGTGCTTCACTCCAGCCTTTGCCCAAAGCCCCACACCAGGAGGCTGAAGCAGAGCCCAAGCCAGAATTTCTTCTCCCCTCTGGCCCTCGCAAAAAGACCTCGAAGGGGGAATCTCTCTGCAGCAACAGAAGCATTCATTGCACATATCCGATCCATGGGCCGTAGGTTGAAGACCCCTAATTTAGTGCAATGAAAAATGCAAATAATTTTTCTATGGACCACTAAAATTTTCTCATGGACTACCAGTGGTCCACGGACCATCTGTTGGTGACTGCTGGTATAGGAAATGGATTCATTTAAACCAGCACAGCCAACAATGATAGATGTTGAGACATTCAGTTTCTCTAAAAACTGATCAGAGATTTCCAACTTCTTCCACGTAGGTTTCCACAAAAAGTACTTCAAGAAACTTTGTCTCCTAGCCACAGTTTCAGAAGGTACAAAACTAAGCCTTAGAAAAGATTGGTGCTTTCCATTTCTTGTCAGGTTAAACACAATGACACAATAACAATTTCTGGTCTTAACCACACTTTATGCTTATATTAACCAACAATCACATTATATAACTTTTAACAATAACACTTAGACTTACAGTATATACCACTTCACAGTGCTTTACAGCCCTAAGTGGTTTACAGAATCAGCCTATTGCCCCCAACAATCTCGGTCCTCATTTTAAAATGAAATACAGCCAAAAGTCTATTTTTAATTGATTTAATGGTAATCATCACTTGACCCGCTCCCAAAAGATTCTATGCTAGGTGCCGATAAATTGTCAGCCCTAAAGCTGGTGTGATGGCTCAGTGGTTAAAATGCTGAGTTTGTCCATGGGAAAGCCAAAAGCCCAGGTTTGAGACCCGGGTATCACGTGATGGGGTGAGCTCCCATTACTCCTCCCAGCTCCTGCCAGCCCAATAGTTCGAAACCATGCAAAAGTGAACAGATGAATAGGTACCCCTTCCGCAGGAAAGATTACTGTGTTTTCATACCAATCGCATGTTGATGGAAACATCACATCTCTCAGACAACACAGGTCTCCCTCAGCTGAGAATCAGTGCTAAGCACATCCCTGTGAGTTGATCTCAACTGGACAAGGGAAAACTTCAAACCTGGAAGGTAGAGGAGACTAAGAAACCAATGTATACAGATCAGAACTATTCCAGGAGCCATAGACCTGCTATAATAACAGTATCTTGAATATGCGGTAGGGACAGCAGGCTCGCCATGCCCCCGAAACGGTTCCCTGGTCGCCACAGCATGGTGTTTTTAATATATTTTAAATGTTCTGCGCATGCACAGGCCTATTTACAGGCAACTGTGCATGTGCAAATTGCACACGCACTGAACCGGCAGTAACGCTGGCAGAAACTCACCCCTGATCTGCACACGACAATATTGGCCTTGGCTTGGACCAGTCCATTTGGCCAACAGTTGTCCATGTTACACCATCTCTTGTCAACCATTACCCAGATGCTCCGAGTATTGTAAAATATTTCTGCAAAGATGCAGAGATTGCGTGATGCCCACTCCACCCCCACGATCGAAATTTCTACAGTGATTGCTCTATGCTTTTTGGGCCAATTTAATGTACTGGTGTGAACCTTTAGAGTTGTAAACAACTTCATGCTTGGTTATCTGGCAGACTGCCTGTCTGCCTTGGGCTCAAAATTTCTAGATGTTGATCTGCAGAAAAACTCCTTCTGAAAACCCGCTGGATATCAAACCCCCCCCTCCGCCCGCTTGAGGCACGTGGGAGAGGGTCTTCTCCTGCACTGTTCCCAAGTTATGGAAGGACCTTCCTTGAACGCTGAGCTTGATTCCACTCTCAATCCTCTCTTTAGAAGAGGATCCAGGAGGCTTCTCTCTTCCGTGGTCTTCCATCATTGATTGCCAGCGTTTTAATATGAATTTTTGTAGGCTTTGCTCATTGTGATTTCATTGTTGTTGATGTTAATTAGCTTGAGTAGTCAAGGAGAACAAAGCAGGCACCGTATAAATCACATAACAAAGATCTGACTTCATGTAAAGCCATTTCTTCATATTCTAAATGGGCCTCCCCAGGGCTGGTGTGTGTGTGTGTGTGTTTAACCAATTATGTCTCATTTCACCCTGAGTGAGCACCTAACCATCACACACATACACACCACTCATTTATATTAGACGTGACCTTTTGAATTCTCGGGAAGAGTGTAAATTGTATGTCGCCAGCATAAAATATTAAATCTAATTTACCTTTAATTATTGATGTTATTATGAATTTCATAGTAATGGAGCTAAAGAAGAGAAAGGAGGGAAAAAATACCCTCCTTTCTCCTCCAGCCCACCCTCTTCACGACTCCGCCATTAAATTGCTGGGTGCATTAGCAGCATTTCTTGAGGTTAGCTTATCTCCCTCCGATTTCTTCTGAAAGAGCGGTGATGGATGATTATGGGAAAGTTTGTAAATAGTCTTCCAGATATTTTATAATAATTATTGTGCCAATAAAAGACAGCAGGAGGCTTTCTTTAAAACCGCTAATTATTTTGCAGAGAAAAGAAAGGATGGGAGAAAAGCTGGGGAGGGGGGGGGCAAGGGGGGTTGAAATGGTATCTGTTAACTCTTTTGACCCATTCCTATGCAGGGATTTCCTTTGATGTCCTTCTGGTCAAAGATACACTTTAGGAAAACCAGAGTCGGCATTCTATTAAGTCAGGGAGAGGAACAGTGGGGAACCACACTGGTTTTTCTAGTTGAGAGTTTTCATCAAGCTTTCATCTTTGATTTGATGGCGATTTTGACCAAAAGATTAATTTTGTACCTTGATTACAGTTTCATTTTTTTTTCTCCAGAAGGCACATGCTGCTTAGACACAGACACATGGGTAGTGCAAGCAGGTACATTTTAGGGCGAAGCAAGCTTCCAAGTGGGGTGCGATTGCAACATTGCTTTTAGCACAGCAGCCTTTTGATAGTAATGTTCCAATAGTTGAGGGGCTGAAACAAAGAAGAAGAGGGGGGGTTGACCTATTTTCCAAAGGACCTGAAGGCAGGACAAGAAGCAATGGATGGAAACTAATCAAGGAGAGAAGCAACCCAGAACTAAGGAGACATTTCCTGACAGTTAGAACAATTAATCAGTGGAACAGCTTGCCTCCAGAAGTTGTGGGTGCTTCACCCCTGGAGGTTTTTAAGAAGAGACTGGATAGCCAGTTGTCTGGAATGGTATAGGTCAGGGGTGTCAAACTCAAGGCCAGGGGTGGGATTTGGAGGTTTCCGAACCAACCATAATATTAGCTACGGATTCTCCCGAACTGGGGTGAACCTCTAGCAGCCCACACCTGGGTCTCATCCAGAAACGTATGCATTTATCCTTATGGCTGCATTGGACATAACACCCATCCCTATTGCATCCATCTCTTAATCACCTTCTAGCAAGATTTGAGAAACTATGCATTCATCTCTCATTTTTCAAACGTAAATTACCAGGAGTTGTGGGGTCCTTGGTGTTCTCCGAGCTTGGTAGTTTTCTTATAGACGTTTCATTACCAAACTAGGTAACTTCATCAGTGCTAGAAGGAAGCAGGATTTGCTCTTATGTTTAAGTATCAATGACTTGCTCTGTCAAGAGTTGGTAGGAATGTTCTTAGTGGTTCCTTGATAAGGCTGTTTAAACAACCTTAGCTTGTTTGCTTGCACTGGTAGCTTCTTGATTGGGGTATTCTGGGAGTTGAAGTCCACAGTTGCCAAGGTTGGACACCCCTGTTCTGGATCTTCAGCCGTAAAGCCCTTCTTGGGGAACTCAAAAGCTCCTGTCAGATTTCATCAGGCTCAGAAGGAGTTTTTCATTTGGAGATTTTTCCCTCGCTTCGTTTCGGATGCTTCCTCCTTCTCCGGAAGGAAACCAGAGTTGCAAGTTTCCCCTCGCTTCTATGAATGGCACCAACCGTTTTCTAAGAAACGTGCTTCAATATTTTTAACAGCGGTGGAGGGGGGGGAGGGCTGCTGCAGGGCCTTCAGTCTTCCTCTTTTCTTTTTTTAAAAACATTTGTATTTTAGCCAGATTTTTATTTCTCCTGTTTGGCTGATGAAGGTTGCTGATAAGATAGTGGCTTTTTCTGCTGTTGTGAGCCATCCCAAATTGCCTGCATTATTTGAACATTTTAAACTCACTCCGGGATCAGCGGAGCGCTGGCTCATTCGCTGACCACATGGGCTGGATTTGTAAGGCACGCTAGCTCAAAATCACCACTTGCATCCCCACCCCCCAAAAGAAAGCTTCACATGTTGCCAGGCCTTCAATTAAGCTACTAAGCTACTTCCATGAGATGGAGGATTTTGGCCACTATGAAAATGAACAGATAATTTAATGTAAGTGTTTCAAAGTGCTGGTTGTGACTAAATGGCATAGGGCCTGGTTCCAGGAGGTCCTTGACTTACAACCATTTGTTTAGTGACTGTTCAAAGTTGCAACAGCACTGAAAAAAATGACATGACCATTTTGGTGGGATTTAGAGGTTCTCCGAACTGGCCATAACAGTAGCTACGGGTTCTCCTAACCCTAGCCATAACCATAACCCATATAGCAGCCCATCCTTGAACCAAACCGTCTGCATTTGTACAATGTAAGCTACAAGCTAACTAACATCAGGTCCTAATGACCAATTAAACCTATTAACTAAGGTTAAATGTAATCCTGGCACATATTATAAATATGACTACTAAGAGTATGACTGGATGTCTACACAGTAATCTATCAGTCATCAATAATGATGCTGCTGGATTTAATCTGGCATAAGATACTTTTTTTCCTTTGTCTACTCCTATGTAATCATTTCTGGAAGTATTACTCTACTAGAATAAGATTTATGAATGGGAACATCCATTAGAGAAAGTGGAGAAACCTAGGTATCTACAGTCAAATGCGATTAAAGGAATCGATGTTAGCCAATGAACCCCTCATTGAAAACTGGTTGTTTTAATGAACTGAGTCAAAAGAAGCCAGTGTAGAAATTTTAATTTAATAAAATGAAGAGGCCGTCACTCAATAGCACAGCTCCTTGTCTCCTGACTTGCCTCAACTGCCACACTCACACAACCTTTGCAAAGAGCCATGATTTGTGAAATCAGGAAATCAGCTATCAAGCTAAAGCAGCAGGCACAAATTCGGCAACTCCCCTCAGACGGATCAGAACCGAACATTTCCCATAATAGGAAAGTTAGGAATTACACCCCAGCATCAACACAAGGTGCTAATTGGGAGAAAGCTGAACCAGCTTTTCTTCTGTTAGCAAACCACCACCATCAATTCATGTTTTTCACAAATCTGCCTGAAAGCGAGTTCCAGGCAACCCAGCTGTCTTGGTAACATTTATTGACATTCGGAGTGTGTTTTGACATAATGTTGGGAGGGGAGACATGCAAATGGGGCAATCATTAGGTTTAAAAAGTTCAGTTTTGTGGCAGCTAAAATGCAAGCTTTTGCTGCAGCCTGTCCACTCCCCATGTCCAGACGGTCTCATCCGAGACAGTAAAATAAATCGTGTGGTTTGCATTTTCAAGAAACAGAGCAGAGCATGAATGTACCTGGGTGGGGAAGGGAGAAACTCACAAGCTAACCTCATCCTGTTAGATGAGTCCACGGGGAAATTACTCAAAGGACAACAGACATTTCTTCTACTATCTGCCATAAAAGTACTTTCAGTTCAGCCCCCCACAAAAAATGCAAGTGGTTTCTGGAACACGAGGCCCCAGAGGATGCAATACAAAGAGGCAGGGCTCCCCAAGTCTTACCTTTGCATAACTATCAATATTAGCTTTCTTTTCAAATCCCATAAAATGGTTGACATTTTTCAGACATAACAAAGTTAAATTTCACAGGCAACTCACCACCATTGAGGTCATACTTTTTTTAAAAGTTGTTCCGAGCTCTTGTTCACACCCATTTATCCTCACTTTAAGGGTGGATTCACAATCCACGCTACTCCACAAAAAACAGTTTAAAAACAGTTGTGGCTGGCTTATCCACTCTGCTAAGGCCAAACCATCATGTCTACATTTATTCTTCTTTTGTTTTTAAATATATTTTTATTAAACAGATTTCTTCTTCTTCTAAGCCATAGTTTAAGCAATGGTTAAACTAAACTACGAGTCCAACAATGCTAAAAAAAAAACCACACCATCACATAGTTGGCATATTGCTGGTTTTTTTGGAGTATGATGCCCTTTTCCCCCCCAAAAGAGGCTGAAAATTTGAGTGTGTCTTATACTCCGAATGTAGATTTTTCTAAGCTTTTTTTCAGCCCTAATGAGGCTGTAATAAGTGAAGGGATCCTCTGTGCTTTGCCTGCTTTTCTCATTTCTCTTCTCTCTCCAATGATCAACTGTGCTTTAGAAGCTGTTTTTTATCCCCAACCAGGGGATAAAAAGCGTGTGCATGCTCAAAACCAGCAAACTTATGTGCTGAAGCTGACCAGACTAAGGACCCTAGCCAGATGAATACCTGGTAGGCAGAATTTCCCCCCCCCCATTTTTCTCCCCAAAAACTAAGGTGATTCTTATACTCCGGTGTGTCTTATACTCCAAAAAATACGGTATATACCAAGCCAATGGCACGCTACAGGTAGTCCTCGACTTACAACAGTTCATTTTGTGACTGTTCAAAGTTACAACAGCATTGGGGAAAATTTTCACACTATCTTTGTAGCATCCCCATTATCATGTGACCGTTGCTGTGTCCCAAGGTCATGTGATCACTTTTTGCAATCTTTTGACAAGCAAAATCAATGGGCAAGCCAGATTCACTTACTACTGTAACTTATCACTTAACAACTGTGGCAAGAAGAAAGATCATAAAATGGGACAAGGTCAACTTAACAAATGTCTCGCTTAACAACAAAAATTGGGGGCTCAATTGTGGTCATAAGTAAAGGACTACCTGTACACTGTGAGAACAGCCAAACCTTCTTAGGTTTAAAGGGTACATCTGGACCCAAAAGACCAGTGGAAACCAATCCTGAACACAGTTTTGAAATAATCTTACCATAATACCATCAACCCTAACTATAACTGTACCCTAACTATACAGAGCTCATTATAACCACATTACCAAAAAGGCATTAAGAGTGGTTAACCTAATTTTGCAAAGCTTCTTCTCCGGTAACATTGTAGTGCAAACTAGGGCATACAAAACCTTTGCCAGACCAATTCTCGAATGCAGCTCGTCTGTCTGGAATCCACACTGTATATCTGTCATTAATGCAATTAAATGAGTCCAGAAGTATTTCACCAGAAGAGTACTCCACTCACAATAGAATACCTTATGCCACCAGGCTCAAAATTTTGTGCTTGGACAACCTGGAATTACATTGCCTATGGTCTGACCTAAGCATAGTACACAAAATTGTCTGCTACAACATCCTACCTGTCAACAACTACTTCAGCTTCAACCTCAACAAACAATTGATACAAACTCAAGGTAAACCGCTCCAAACTCGATTGCAGAAAATACGACTTCAGCAACAGAGTGGTCAACGCCTGGAATGCTCTACCTGACTCCATTGTTACTTCCTCAAACCCCTATAGCTTCAACCTTAAATTGTCTAGTGTGGACCTCACCCCATTCCTAAGAGGTCCGTAAAGGGGGTGTGCATAAGGGCACCAGCGTGCCTACCATCCCTGTCCTACTGTCCCCATTTATTTGTACTGATTTCCTTTGTTCATGTCCACGTTTATACTTACCGTATACCTGCTATCCTGTACGTGTTTGACAAACCAAATAAATGAAATAATTAATTTAATAAATTAAATAAAATAATAAAAATATGATCTGCCTTAAAAATGCCATAGGGCAGCAGAGGCATAAACTATGAGGTGGAGCAGCTTCCTCAAGGAAGGAAGGAAAGTTCCAGTCTAGCATTCTTCAACCTTAATATGATGCCTTTCAGATCTATGAAGACTTCAACTCAAAGATTTCCCAGCCAGAATGTCTCTTCTGGAGGGCACCTGGTTGGGAAAGGCAGCAATAGGCTGAGCATCATAAATAACTGGGCTTATGCTGTTTAAAGAATACTTTATCTATCTGATTCATAAATTCACTCTAGATTCCATGCATTCATAAGTAGATTCACCAGGTGGAGCTGATCTGGGACTGTGGCAAGAGGGAGATTCCAAACACAACGTGGGTCCATTTTCCAAGAAAAAGCTTTTGCAGCTTGGAAGTTCTAAAAATTAACAGCATTGCAGGACAGCAGGAGTAGAGGTGGCTTTGGACTCCCAGTATGGGAAATCTATTATAAAGCAGCATGTTTAGTATGGATTAGCGTACGGGTAAACCTAAAAAACAGGAGAATTTTAACCTTGGAAGGACATGACTTAAAGATGGGGTGGCATAAAGATCATGTGGAATACCAGAAGCAAGCTACATGCATCCCACATACTGAGGAATTTGTTGATACAAACATAGGAGGAGATTAAAAGTAAACATTATATGAAAATCCCGGGCTGGTTATCCACTATTGAGGCAATGATCTACCCAACACTAGACATAGGTAGAATGACCAAACACCATGAACTAAAAACGAATCAGGAATCAGGAACTAAGAGGCCAGGGGGTAAATATAGACTGGTAGCCGTATCTCCAATTACAAGCCAGATATAGAAACCAAGAAAAGCTCAAGAGTGAAGAAAACCTACCTTCATCATGTTGCTTCTTACGTAACAGCAGGCTCTGATTAGTCTGGCTTCCTTCAGTTGCTGATGTCCACCTTTCTGTCTTTTGCTGCTCTCTCGTCAGAGACTGGTGCTTCTAAGGGCTGGCTGGAGGAAGCCCCTAACCTGGATCAGAACCTGGGGGTCCAGGTCAGGAGCAGAGGCCTAGGTGTTCATTCAGCTTCAGTGGGGCACCTTTCCAGCAAGGGGTCTACCTGGAACCAAACCATAACATTTGGTTAGGTCCATATCTTTCATGCATTAACAACCAGATTTCCACATCTGAAGCGTTTAATTAGCTATTTTATTGCTCATGCCTGTAACACAGGAATCTTCTCAGACTGACAGAGGGTTAGAATCAAGATCACGTGAAGTGTTAATACCACTTTATAAGGCCTTGGTAAGGCCACACTTGGAATACTGCATTCAGTTTTGGTCACCATGATATAGAAAAGATGTGGAGACTCTAGAAAGAGTGCAGAGAAGAGCCACAAAGATGATTAGGGGACTGGAGACTAAAACATATGAAGAACGGTTGCAGGAACTGGGTATGTCTGGTCAAGTGAAATGAAGGACTAGGGGAGACATGATAGCAGTGTTCCAATATCTCAGGGGTTGCCACAAAGAAGAGGCAGTTAAACTATTCTCCAAGGCACCTGAGTGGAGAACAAGAAGCAATGGGTGGAAACTAATCAAGGAGAGAAGCAACTTGGAACTGAGGAGAAATTTCCTGACAGTTAGAACAATTAATCAGTGGAACAACCTGCCTCCAGAAGTTGTGAATGCTCCAACACTGGAAGTCTTTAAGAAGATGTTGGATAGCCATTTGTATGAAACGGTATAGGGTCTCCTGCCTAGGCAGGGGGTTGGACTAGAAGACCTCCAAGGTCCCTTCCAACTCTGCTATTGTATTGTATTGATGGTTTGCACCTCGGTGAAACTAAATAAGGTTCAAATTAAGTCAAGGGGAGCTCAGATTTTACCTTCTTGTGCACAGATAGGGATTCCATACTGATTGAGCCCACAAATATGGTTGCAAATTGTGGTGGTTGTTCAGCAGGTGACCATATCCAATTCTAGAACCTTTTATGTGGTGGTCATTAAGTGAATATGTTGATTGTTAAGCAAGCTAGGTAAATCCCAATCCTGTGACTGCAGAATGTTGCGAACAGCCGGCAATGTGGGCTGGTTGCCAAGTGCCCCAAAAGGCAGCCATGTGACCAGCTGTTTTATGTTACGACAGACCCTGAAAAAGTTACTTAGGGCCCAGCTTCAAAGTCCTGATACCTTTTCCTGGTCATGTGACTGCATTTTGGGCACTTGGTAACCAGCCCACATTGACGGTTGTTTGCAACATCCTACAGCCACATGACCACGGGACAGCTCACACAGTCAAGGACTACCTCTGTATTAGAGGCACGGCTTGTTTAATCTTGTTTATGGAAGAGGCTGCAATGGCGTGGTTTTGTGCAACGCACAAAGCAATAAGCCATGGTTTATAAATCCACACTGCTGCTTTTGACTGAAGTCCAGAGCAAACAAAACTTGTTGTGGCTTAGTGGGAAGTGTGAGCTGGGTCTGTTACTGGAAACTGGATATGGCTGATGGGTTGTGTCAGTCAGATCCAAGAGATGAGTCAAGGCAGAAAAGCAACAAGGAGGAAAGACAGAAGCAGCCAGAAGCTCTTTGGCACAGAAACAAACAGGACCAGGGAGAGCTCCATGGGAATCCTGCTGGCTGAATCTCCCTTCTTTAAGAGAGAGGAAGGATGGATAAATGTTGTTCAGTTGAAAGCAGAGGAAACACATGTGCCCCCAGTTGCACTAAGGGCAGGGGTCAGCAACTTCATGACCTGTGGACTTCAACTCCCAGAATTCCTGAGCCAGCATAGCTAAAGTCCACAGGTAGCAAAGTGGCCACAATTGCCCACTTCTGACTTAAGGTCAACCAGCTCTCTATAGGCTCTCATTCATTTGGGAGTCTTTCAAGTAAATGGAATTAACCTTGGAAACTAGGATGCTACAAAGATTTGCATCCAGCATCTTAGCAACAAGCATGCATTTCACATAAACCCAGCTTAACCTTGTATCTTTATAGAGTCCCGATAAAATTTATCCCTTAATGAAGGTTTGATAGATTTAACCAGTTGCTAAATATCCAAAGGGTTCAACTTTGGAAAGTGGCAAAGCTTTGTCAGAGTCTTAAACTCAGCTAAGGGTGCATCTTGTATGACCCTGTATATTCAATGAAGTCGATATCTGGGATTTTTTTAGTTTGTGGAGAGCTTAATTCTGCAAATTTATTCTCGTCTATTTTGAAAATGCCTTCTTAGATTGGAAGGTGCTGGAAAGCAAAATATTAAGCCTGGTCTTATTTCTAAAAGCTGTATTTCAAGGGAAGGAAGGAAGCAAAGAAGGAAGGAAGGAAGATAAAGATAGATGGATGGATGGATGGATGGATGGATGGATGGATGGATGGATGGATGGATCGATCGATCGATCGATCGATGGTTGTAGGGCTTCTCTTCCCCTTTAGATTTTAATATGTATTAGTTACCTGTTCTAACTCTAGACCATTCTATTCACTCTTTTGAAAGAAGAAAGGAGAGGATGCTCTTTTAGTGAGGTCCTATCTGGTTATTTACAGGTAGTCCTCAACTTGCAACCATCACTGGAACCAGAATTTCCATTATTAAGCAAGGTGGTTGTTAGTGACACCCACTTCTATGATCTTTTTTTGCCTAGTGATTGTTAAATGAATCGCTACAGTTAAGAGAGGCACACATTCAGTAAGCAAATTCAGCTTCCTCCATTGACTTTGCTTGTTGGAAGCCGGCTGCAAAGATCTCAAACGATTATATGAGCCAAATGCATGGTGGTTGCCAAGTGCCTGGATTTTGATCAAATAACCATGGGGCTGCTGCAACGGTTAAGCACGAGAACCAGACATAAGTTACTTTTTTCAACTTTGTAACATTTTTTGCGAGGGGTGCAACTGAGCAGTGGCTCAGTGGCTAAGATGCTGTGCTTGTTGATCAGAAAGGTCAGCAGTTCAGCGGTTCAAATTCCTAGCGCTACTTAATGGAGTGAGCTCCCGTTACTTGTCCCAGCTTCTGCCAACCTAGCAGTTTGAAAGCATGTAAAAAATGCAAGTAGAAAAATAGGGACAACCTTTGGTGGGAAGGTAACAGCATTCCGTGCGCCTTTGGTGTTTAGTCATGCGCCTTCAGCATTTAATCATGCTGGTCACATGACCATGGAATCCCTAGCGCCACATAACGGAATGAGCTCCCGTTACTTGTCCCAGCTTCTGCCAAACTAGCAGTTCGAAAGCACATAAAAATGCAAGTAGAAAAAATAGGAACCATCTTTGTTGGGAAGGGAAGAGCGATCTGTGCACCTTTGGCATTGAGTCGTGCCGGCCACATGACCACGGAGGTGTGTTTGGAAAGCACTGGCTCTTCGGCTTTGAAATGGCGATGACCACTGCCCCCTAGAGTCAGGAACAACTAGCACTTATGTGCAAGGGGAACCTTTACTTTTCAGATCACTAAATGAATGGTTGTAAATTGAGAGCAACTTGTACAAGAATTAGCCCATAAACTACTTCAACCAAAACAAGAACTAATACTTCCTTTCATATATCACACAACAAACCCAAGTTTTGTTGAACTGTGATTTATCAAGCAGGCAATAATGCCCTTTGGGTTGCTGGGTAGGACACCGATTTGAGCAACCTCTAAGTAGGAGACCTCTATCAATTTTATACATGAATGAAATATTTCTTTGGAATCATTCAGATGTCCCTCCTGGCTTTCTTATCCACCTCCCAGTGCAACCATTTTATCATCATCTGAACTATCTGATCAGGGTCTTGGATATAATGCAATTAGGATTATCATTTTAAGGGTATTCAGATGAAATTTAAAGCCAGCCTTGCACTAATTTGGCTGTCAAGGAATTGATTTTGATCCCTAGCACTCTTTCATTTTCAATAGAGTACTGCTCTAACCAGGTTAATTTCTGTTAAGCACATTAGTCAGGTTCTTCTATCTCCCCAATCAAATGATTATATGTCTCTGGGCTTTGAAAAATTAAAACTAGGGTTACCGCTAGATGGGAGCAAAAACTTGGAGGTTTCTAAATCTCTCTGCTGTTCTCTGATAGGCAATCAGATTTCTGCAATCTCAGCCATTCACCCTAATCTTAGCAGTATTGCACGAACCCCACAACACAAACCCCAACTAATGTACAGGTAGCCCTCGAGTTACAACCACAATTGAGACCCCTATTTCTGTTGCTAAGTAAGATAGTTGTTTTGCCCCATTTTACGACCTTTCTTACAACTACAGTTCTGCCACATGGTTCATAGCTTGATGCATTTGCATGAAGCTATAAATCATGTCTTATCAATTATCATGGTTTAATTCATACTAAGTAGCTAAAATAAAATTCAAAACACTATCCTAAAGTGGTATCTCTCCATCTCAGCAACTTTGAGATGTGTGGATTTCAATTCCCAGAATTCCCCAACCAGCAATTTAAGTCCACACATTTTAATGCAAAGTATCTTAAAGTATTTAACCAATGCCTTAAATTTAACCAATGCCTTCAATTTTGGCAACTTAAAAGATGTGTGAATTCTGTTCCCAGAATTCCCCAGCCAACAGAAAATTCTGGGAGTGGAAGTCCAGATTGAAACTCCTAAGGTTGAAAAATACTGCATTAGACAACAACTAATGTTGTGGAAGGTATTTTAACTTGAACACAAGGAAGTCAGTGGCTGACTTCCAATACATGACAGGCATGTATTAAATAATTATTAATAATCATGTATTAAATAATAAATAATCAGGCTGATAGCAACCAGTAGAGGGCAGTAGAAAACAATCTACAATATTTTATTCCTCCATACAAGGAAATTTAACTTGGAGTCAATTTCTTCTTAATGAAAAAACAGCAAATTAGACAGAAATTGCCCACCTGGTTGGAAATACAATTTCCAGGTCATTTTTAGATCCTCAACAATGAAAATAGTTAATGTGTGAATGTTAATGTAGCATGTTTAGCAGCTTATTTCTTATTAGCTTCAAAGCAGTGAACAAACTAGTCTGTGTTATGCTATTTGACCTCTTTTTTAATATATATTTTCAGAGTAAAGACAATCAGAATTGGCCTAAACAACTTAGGTGGGGAACACCCCTCTATCAGCTAACAATTTCATTTTTATTACAGTATTTGGTAATGTGATTTTGAAGTAATTTAAGATAATTTTTATGGAAAAGAAATGACAGATTTGAAAATTGAAAGTGAAATTTTATAAACATCCATATTTCTACATGAATGTAGAGTTTTTATCTTAATATTTTTTTTAATGTAAGCTTTGGTGATTGTTCAAAGTTACAGTGTAGCAACCCCACCTGTGATCAAAATTCAAATGCTTGGGCAACCGGCATGTATTTACAATGTATTACATGCATTTATATGTACAATGTATTTATATAAAATGTATTTATAGTAACTGTATTTGTATACAATGTATTTATAGTGTCCTGTGGCCATGTGACTGCGTTTTGTGATGTTGCCTTTTGGTTCTGCCAAACAAAGTCAATGTGGGAAACTGGATTTACTTAACAAATATGTGATTGTCTTAAAAATTGCAAACAATGGTGCAAAAATCATCATATAATCAAGTGCTATTCACTTAGCAACTACTTTACTTAGCAATGAAAATTCTGATGCTAGTCATAGATTTAGATTTTAGATTTTTAGATTTTATTAATATTTGTAGGCCGCCCTTTTCCCTGAGGGGACTCAGGGCGGCTCACATAAAATCAGGGAGGGGGAATACAGACATTGACATAGAAACATATAATAAAATAGTAAGCAACATACATTCATCATTCGGGAGGGGCGGCTATCCTTGTCCCCAGGCCTGACGGGCTAGCCAGTTCTTAAGGGCTGTGCGGAAGGCCTGGACGGTGGAGAGGATTAATATATAAACTGAGGATTATCTGTACCCACATAATCTGTATGGATGGGAGGGGGTGAAAAATAATTATCCCCCAGCTCATTGCAACCTCTGCATTTAAGAAATGAACAGTTATTTAGTTCGGCATTTCCCTCAACCTAGCTTCTAATGAAAGTACACAGTTGCCCAAGCCTTTTACTCCAAGATGTGGATTAGCGTGGATTTGTAAAAGTGAAGTGGAGGAAAAGAAAAATACAATTTCCTTATGTATTTTCAGAGAGCGGTGATGATGGTGTTTCCTTTCATTAGTTCACCAGATGAATATTTAGAACTATACTGCCATCGTATGACCAATATAGCTTAGTGCAAAGACAGGATGGATTTCTATGAATATTAAAATTTGAATAAAATAGGCCAAGGTTTTTGTCAATACAGCAATACAGTCAATACAATCTGCAGAACTGAGAGGTGTTTTGATTTTCACTACTAGAACAATGAACACACTTGTGTTTCACAGGATTAAGTATAAAATCCTGCCTGGGAAAATAAAGAGGTATTTTAATAACTGCAGCTCAGGTAAAATGAATTTTTCTGGATTTTACTGTTTGGTTTTTAATCTACGTTTAACCAAAGAAGGGACGTGATGGCTCAGTGGCTAAGATGCTGAGCTTGTCAATCAGAAAGGTCGGCAGTTTGGCGGTTTGAATCCCTAGCGCCACATAACGGAGTGAGCTCCCGTTACTTGTCCCAGCTTCTGCCAACCTAGCAGTTCGAAAGCACATAAAAATGCAAGTAGAAAAATAGGAACCATCTTTGTTGGGAAGGGAACAGCGATCTGTGCACCTTTGGCGTTGAGTCGTGCCGGCCACATGACCACGGAGGTGTGTTTGGAAAGCGCTGGCTCTTTGGCTTTGAAACGGAGATGAGCACCGCCCCCTAGAGTCAGGAACGACTAGCACATATGTGCAAGGGGAACCTTTAAGCAAAGAGAAATATTTTTGACCTCTCTCATGAATAGTAAAGATATCAGTTAACCTTCTGAAAGAGAGAAATGATAAGTGGGTAGGAAAGGGGTATATGCTATGCATTCTACTAAACCATGATTTGCTTCCATACATAAACCACCTTGAGCTCCTGGAGGAAAGTGAGAAATAAATCTCCTATTGGGAATTCTTACAATTGGAAGTCCACCTCTCTTAAACTTGCTGAGGTTGAGAAGCAGCTCCTTAAAGAAATTAGCAAATAAAGGAAGGGACGCTTTTCTTTCTTCTGTCAGCCCTGTTTAGCTCTCATTAATGCGCAGCGGAAACCTGGAAAGTTTCCGCAGAACAGAATAACAGAAACTCGCTTCCAAGAGATAAATGTTGTTACCTCAACCTTGTTTGTTTTCTGACAGGACTCCTTCCCTTTTATCATCTATGGAGGCTTGTAATTTCTCGCCTGGCCTCTTAAGCGCTACAGCTCAATTCCCCCCACCCCACCCCCACACTATGGCAGCCGCTCGCGCACGCATCTCGATGGTTTCTCCAAACGTAGAGTCTCCTGCTGGAATGTCAACGATATTTGACAGAGGTCTGTTTTCATTCGCGTCCTCATGACATCACGAGGCGGAAGCCGGAAACAGGAAGTCCTCGATGTTTATGGCGAGACGACGAGAAGATGGCAACCGCTGTGGATACGGGAGCCTCTGCGGATGGGACGGTGAGAGATGAATGTGGTTAGAAGGGCTCGTTGTAGGGCAATCTGGCCATTATACCGCAACCGAAAGCTTCAGTCCAGCACCGCCCGAGGCGCCGTGTTGGGAAAGGTTGCTTGTATCCTGGGAAGTAAGAGATTTGCTTTGGCCGGAGTTGCTGCTCTGAATCGGTGGCAGGGATGGGGAACCTGGGCTGGACTACAACTCCCAACATCCCCAGCGGCCTATCTGTGAGCTGCAATTCAGCAATGCCTAGAAGTCTACTTGATCTTGGTAGAAAAGATGGGAAGAATTAAGGGCGGGGAGGAGGATAAAAGAGAGAGAATCTCATTCTTTTTCGCATTGTTAATACTGTAGAGCAGGGATGTCCAAACTTGGGAACTTTAAGAATTCTGGGAGTTGAAGTCCACAAGTCTTAAAGTTCCCAAGTTTGGACACCCCTGCTGTAGGGTGTATAGGTAGATCTGGAAGTGTTAAGTTTAGAATATTCTACAAATTATCAGTTTAGTTCCATTTCCCCTGTATTTAGGAATCAGTTGAGGAAAGCCTTTTAAATGTAGCCTCATCCCTTCTCTTGCATGTTGAGATATTTTGCCCATTGATTTGTTGATTGGGACCCATCAAGTTGTTTTTGATTCCTAGCAACTGCATAAATTTTCTCCATGATTGGTTTGTAATCTGTTCTTTCAAGACTCCCAATGCATCATCATCACTGTAACTGAATCTATCCATCTTGCTGCTGGTTGTCCTCTTCCCCTTTCCCCTTTTTATATTGTTAACATTATATATTATATAGATATACTACACATTGTATACTATAATTATTAACATAACATGTTGATAGTGATTTACAAGGATAATTGGCTTTTCTTGCGTTTTTGATAAACCACTCCATCTTCCTTGATCCCTTTCTGTATTTTAATTGTAATGGGTAGAGAGGGTTTACTATGAAAGTTTTTATTTTCTCCTGGTACTGTATTGTTAAAGCTCAAGACAATAATTATATTTCAAAAGCATCTGTCTTGAACTTTTTGATCTGTTAGAGAATATAGAATTAGATATCAGATCCTGAGTGACAAAATTAGACACATCTTGATAAAGGTTTTAGACCAGTACAAATAAGGCAATAACAGCAGTGAAAATAATGATTGATCCTATATATCCAGAGGGACGCGGTGCCTCAGTGGCTAAGATGCTGAGCTTGTCGATCAGAAAGGTTGGCAGTTTGAATCCTGAGCGTCGTGTAATTTGTCCCAGCTTCTGCCAACCTAGCAGTTCGAAAGCATATAAAAATGCAAGTAGAAAAATAGGAACCACTTTGGTGGGAAAGTAATAGTGTTCTGTGTGCCTTTGGCTTTTAGTCATGCCGGCCACACGACCATGGAGAAATCTTCAGACAGCACTGGCTCTTCGGCTTTGAAACAGATATGAGCACCACCCCCTAGAGTCGGGAACAACTAGCACATATGTGAGAGGGGAATCTTTACCTTTACCCATATATCCACCAAGTCAGATCCCAAAAGTGTCAGGCTACATGCCAACTATGGGCTAAAATGCAAGAAGCAATAGAACCAATCTATAACAAGGGGGCTCTGTCAATTAAAAGGAAATGTGGCTAAAATCATTATGGTAACAAAAGAGAGCAGGTATAACATCATGTGTTTAACTAGTGCTTTATTTAGCTTGCAATCCTGATTGTGAAACTGCTTTTTATACATCGTGTATTGTATAACCATTTATCTCAACCCCAAATTATTATTTTTTTAAATACATGTGGGGGGATATTCCAGATGGCTTCCAACACTTCAGACAGCCCGATGACAGCTGAAGAAGCTGCTGCCCAAAAGAGAGAAGAACGGCTTAGAAAATTCCGAGAGCTTCATTTGAAAAGGGTAAGGTTACCTTGTGACTTTTGGATTCAAATCCCAGAACAGTAAATCTGCTGGGTTATACCCTTCTGAGACCTAATTAAATTATATAGCACAGTGTACAAGATTTATGGGGCAACAATTTAGCATGCAAGAGAGTAGGCTTGAAGAGGGGAAAAGTTGGTAGTTCAGGATATAAAATTTGTAATAGTTTTTTTTTTTTAATTCTGTTTGCTGCCTAGAGTCGCTTGTTGAGATAGGCAACTATATAAATGGGGTAAATAAGTACAACTCCCTAATTAGAGGCAATCTAAGGTCCTGGGAATCACTAACTATAAATAAATGTTTTTATGTTACCAAGGCTGAGGAGTGATGTTACAGGTAGTGCCTGGGTGAAGAGCTCCTAAATTCATCTGTAACTGAAATTCTTAAGTCAGAACTTGTACTTGCAAACCAACTGCCTACTACTAAAAAATGCCAGATGGCGTTATCCTTGCTGGAGCCAACAAATCACTGAAAGTCCACTTTCAGGAACCATTGAAAACAGGCTGTATATAAAAAAATAACTTTAGCAATTCATCAGCTCAAGAAGGAGAACATCACTCACCATTTTCAGTAGTACACAGCCTTAAGGGTTGTCCTTAAATCACCACATTCTTCGTCTGGGTAATGCTTGTTGTATTAAGTTAAAATAAATGATAGTAAGAGCCAGAACAGTTACTTTTATGCAGTAACAGCCCACCAATAAGCAGACTGATAAACCTCTGCTGCAGAATCTGTTTTTCAATTTTTATTTGCATTGCCATGAGAATTTAGCATTCACTAGTAGAGTATTTCTTATTATTGGTGAAGTTTGTAACTTTCTTCATTTTTTTGCTGCTTATCCCTGATTTGTTTCTATTTTCTAATTTATCAATTGCTGGTAAATGGGAGATGTTCTTATCTCATGTTTATTTTTAAAAGAATGAAGCCCGTAAGTTAAATCATCAGGAAGTTGTGGAAGAAGATAAAAGGCTGAAGTTACCAAGCAACTGGGAAGCAAAAAAGGCTCGCTTAGAATGGGAACTCAAAGTGGAAGAAAAGAAAAAGGTAAACAAGCAAATAATATGATGTGTACCTTTAAGACAATTAGAAAGCTTCTAAAAAGTCCCACAGTTACTGTTTTTTCACTGGGATATATTAGAAATGAGAAATGATAGATACAATACTTGCACCATTACTGGAAAATACTGGAATCCAAATATAGCCCTTTTGCATTCGTGTGCAAAATAGGTGATGTACATTAATAACTCTCAAAGTTATTCTATGAAAAATAGATATTTTTATGTTTTAAATGGAAGGGCGCAATGTAGCTTCTGAAAGACCAAAATTCTGTTATTATTCTAAAAATGAGATTTTATAACCCTTCACCAAATGAGTAAAACCACAGTTCACATAATATTTTTTAGAATTTCTAATATAACATTAGGATGCATTTGTGATTTCAAGAAAACTGATACTTTTTTGTGCCATATGCCTGCATCATCCCACCCAGTGAGTATTTGGATTAGGCACGATTTAAACAAGGAATTTCATAATTCATTTCTTTTTTCAGGATGTTCTAGAACACTGTCAAAAGAGGTGGGAATTATTATGGGTATAGACCTATCAGAAAGAGAAATCAACAGCAGATCACGTATAATTCAACTGAAGACTAATTTTATAAGGAAATATAAAATATACATTTTAGCTCAGAGGAACATTTTTTGAGGAAATTATTAAAATGAGTTTACTGTATACTAGGAATGCTTGCTGAAAGGAGAAGATTATGAGAGAGTAAAGCTGCTAGAAGTAAGTGCAGAAGATGCAGAACGCTTTGAGAGGAAAAGGAAGAAGAGAAACCCTGATTCTGGATTTTCAGGTAGGGGGAAATGATCCTTACGGTTATCAAATAGATGTTGAATAAAAATAAAGTTTTACTCAGTGGCTCATATCAGGGGTTCTTCTGTAGGACTTGGCCCTGTGGGTCATAAGAATATTGGAAGGGGATCATAAAACATTTTCAAAATTGACCATGGTTACTCAGCCAAAGTGGGAACATTGTCAAAATTCCTGTTTGTCATGGCAAGTTCAAACAGAGCAAAAATCAGAGATACATGCAAAACAAAACAGGTTTATTTATTATTTATTATTCTTTATCTTTATGTAAATGAAGACTCAACTATCAAGGCCAAAATTATCTAAGGGGGTTAAAACATGGCAACTGGACCAAAATTTATTAAACAGAGATGTTTTGTTACTCATCCAAGTAGCGTATTTTGCGGATTATAAAACGCATTCCCCCCCCCCTTCCCAAAGTGGGTGGAAATGTCTGTGCGTCTTATAAAGTGAATATTGCAACAGGCGGGGGGGGCGGTGCAGCGCCAATCAGCTGTTCTAGGTGGGGGCAATTGGTGCTGCCTCTTATCGCTGCCACCCATTCGCAGCAATCGGTGGCAAATGGGCTGTGGCAAACAGAGCGTGGCGACGGCAAACAGGTGGCAGAGGCAGATTTTTTTTTCTTGTTTTCCTCCGCTAAAGTTAATGTGCATCTTATAGTCCAGAGCGTTTTATAGTCTGAAAAAATACAGTAACTTCTTCAATCAAAATGAAAATTCATTGGTTAGGCATAGTGTCAGAAAGTTGTGTGGAATATACCAACTCTGCCATACTGACTGCAAGGAGTTTCTTCCCAAAATGAAATGCAATATGTAAATGAGGAGCATTATTTACATATTGCATTTCATTTTGGGGAGAAATCCCGCTGCAGTCAGTCTGGAAGAGTTAGTACATTCTAAGGACTCTGTATGCCTAACCTATCCCAAAAAAAATTCATTTTGATTGTAGTACTTACTTGGATGTAACAAAACATCTCTGTTTAATAAACTTTGGTCCAATTTCCATGATTTAATCTTTTAAATATTCTTCATCTTTTTCCTGAGAACGGGGTTACACAAAATTATTTATCATTGCGGAGGGAATCACAATATTGCTGAAATAGGTTGCCCTATTTAATAAAAGTGTATTGTTCACTTAGCTAATTTCTTTGCTCTATAGACTATGCAGCTGCTCAGTTACGCCAGTATCAGCGGTTGACCAGGCAAATTAAACCTGACCTAGAAAAGTATGAAAAATTAAAAGAAGAAAGGCAAGTAATTTTGTTTCAGTTTTTTTATTATTATATGGTTGAAGGATCTAGAAGACTTACTGATGAGATCATTCCCAAACGCATATGAATACAGGTAATCCATGACTTATTTGATCATAAGCCATGATGATTATAAACCAGACTACCATGTGATTGTGCATATTGCATTGCAAATGCCACAATTGTTAAGCAAACCCATTGTTTGCTATATGGTGCTTTGTGCTGCAAATTAGAAATAATGGTTTCTGGCAAAAATATAAATTGTGGTCCCATGAATACAGGACAATGCAACCGTCCATAAATGCGGCTGGTTGCCCATAATGTGACCTGTGTGTGGTTGATGAATCTGGGTGTAAGTAGCTTTTCTGCACTACATTATAATTTTGAACAGTCACTAAATGACCAGTCCTAAGTCAAAGACTACCTCTAAATCATTTTGCACAGCTGGTATTAAAGTAGAGGGGCAATGTTCCATTTACCTGGCTCAATTTTGGTTAAATAAAATGAGAAAAGTGGGAAAGATTACAGATATGGAATTAAGAGTACAGACTCTTAATCAGTGCTACCATAACGGGTTAGATTGGTATTTTCTGTCCCAAATTCCTGAGCTGGAGAAATTTCACAAAAATGTTACTATTAACATTTATTTTCTCCTTTTTCTCCTTCAGCGGTGAAGATTTTTTTCCAACTTCAAATAGTTTACTCCATGGAACTCATGTGCCCTCCAAAGAAGGCGTTGACAAAATGGTTTCAGATCTTGGAAAACAGTAAGTGCCATATTCATAATGAATGCACGTTTAAATTTATTAAGCATCTTGCATATGTGCTTATAGACCTCTTGCTATCATAGACCACCTGTTTTATTTCAGATTGCATTATTTAAGTCCATCTCATTTTATTTCCTATTTATTTTTCAAATAATATAATTATCAGGCAAGGTTTTGCCCCTTTAAACTGATTCTGAGTAATCATATTAACTATAGAACCCAGTGATTGATCTGCTTTGGAGTGGATTAGTGAAATGGAGTTTATTCCTGTTGACCCCATTAGCTGAATATACAAAAAAAAATTCTATTACTGTCTCAAGTGAAGAACATCCAGTACCTCATTAAAATATGAATTCAAGACATAGCTATATATGAACAAAGGCCAAGTATTTCTGGTTCTTTTTCAGAATTCAAAAACGTGAAAAATACAGCCGGAGGCGTTCTTACAATGATGATGCAGATATTGACTACATCAATGAGCGAAATGCCAAGTTCAATAAAAAGGCTGAGAGGTTCTACGGGAAATACACTGCAGAAATTAAACAGAATTTGGAAAGAGGGACAGCTGTGTAGACTGAAAAGTTCAGGACCTGGCCTTGCTTTCTCAATTTGGCTTCTTTAAAACTTTCATGTATAAAATATGCTTTGCAAACATGCTTTAATGCTAGAATGAAATATATTGCAAATATCACAAATTGTTTTTATATGTACTTGCGGTTTATTTGAAAACTGTTTCTTAATTTTGGTAGTTTGATTAAACTAAGCCATGGCGTATAAAGCTGCTTTCAAAACACTCTTGGTATGCTTTGTCTGCTTAATGAACATCTGGTTTATAATGCAATGGGAAGCCCAAAAAAATAATTAAACATAATTCAAATGGATGTGCAAAACATATCCAGTCTTGGCTTTTGTACACAAAAATAGTTAGAAAGCTCCCTAAATATTATTTGTATTAGAAACGTAATATTGTTCATACACGTAGTCCTCAACATACGACTGCTTGTTAAGGGATCTTCATAATGCCCCACTCCTCACACTTCCCAGCACCACCTGCTACCCTTACTAGCTAAACTGTTTCACAATGCCCACCCACAGCACTCTTCCATCCCCTCATGATCCTTACTTGGTACTCAACTCTTTCCACTTAATGACTCTTGCAATCCTTGGATTGCAGCAGCAATGCAATGCCGTGACCTTTTAATACAGATCCTCATTTGTGGTGACCCCCAACCATAACATTGCTGTCTCGGTTCCTAAGACCATCGAAAATAATGTTTTCCGATGGTCTTAGGCGACTCGTGAAAGGGTTGTTCGATCCCCAAAGGGGTCCCGACCCACAGGTTGAGAACCACTGCATTAATGTAATATCATGCTTTATGACTATGTCATTTAGTATTGACAATTCCAGTCAACTTACCATTATAACCTGAGGATACCTTTGTAATAAATTAAGTCTGTTTCATCAAAAGATGCCATAATCGGGTTTTATTATTCTGTTACATCAGGTGTTGGATGTGACCAAATGGTCAATTTTGCCTGGGTTAGTGGTGGCACACACTTTCCCCAACAATTGGTCTTCAGGGTTACCTTCCTCTTTTTAGGCCTTGAAGTTCTTAAACAAAACTCTCAAAAATCTGTAAAATGGCATAGCTTTTCCTCCCTCCACAAGTTCTTGTGTTTGTTGGAATGAAGTGCTACCTCAATGTGCTTGCTCCTTTTCTGCTTGTTGCCAGCTGAGCTCCCAAAGAAGGCACCACCAGCATATGGTGTTTACTGTAGCTTCTTGTCCTGGCAATTGGGATAACCCTCTTGTCTACCTGAAATTGCTGCTGCCTGTAATTATTGATACATTCCTGAAAATGCTGGGGTGTGGTTCAATTTGTTAGACAGTGTGGATGCTAGTAAGTAAACTGAGCAGGGGAATGAATGAGTCCATTTCCTCAAGTTTCTAGGGCTGTAGTGTATACTCAACTATCACTTATTCGTGGTAACATATATAATGACCGTACTGCCTTTGGAGTTGGTTCCAAAACAGGGTGGTACAGAAAATTGGCAACATCATTTAAGCAGATGAAACTAAAGTTGTAGCTATGTCTTATTTTGGTACTTGCAAGGAAAAACAGGCACCTGGCAACTCCAGAAAATTGTTAACATTCATTTTGCCCCTTTAAACTCCCTGAAAACAGGTGGACTAATCTGGAAGTTTGAAGTGATACTTCTGATACATTATACTTCTGCTCTAAAGTACCCATTTTACCTTTTAACACAAAAGCAGACAGAATAATTCCAACTCAATCTGTTTCATAGATGGCTAACATTCCAGGAAGTGCAGCAATAGCTTATGGGTAATCTGTCCCTGTACTCATATACTACTTGGATCTTTTATATTTCAGGCAACAGAATCCAATCAAATATGTGTTTGCTAAAATAGCTATTTTCACGTCTTGTTCCTTTGAATAAAAACAGTACACTTCCACAGAATATTCAAAGTTTATTGAAATTCTTTACTATTACAGATTTTTATGAAAAGAAAAGAAAATATGCAACTTTTATAAATTCATCCTTCATTAATTTTGAATGCCATTTTTCTTGAATATCATTATAATGCCACAAAGTTCAAAATATTGGCTATAGCACAGTATTTACACAAGCTATGAAATTCAGTAAAAACAATAGTACATTAAGTAGTACCTACATTTGCCCCGACCAGCCTTTTCTGCTTGAAGCATGACTTATTTAAATGTTTGTGCCAAGCTTATTCACAGCTAAATAAGAACTTTAGATTTCATATAAGAAATGTTTCTTACAAAAGTGCAAGACTAATTTATGCAGTGTTGATAACAGGCAAGGATTAAAATGCAAATACTAGAACTTCACTAATGCATCTTTTCTCGCCTTTGTTCTTATTGCAGCAAGTATTCTTGTTAAAGCTAAACATTATCTACACAGGGAAAATGAACTATCAATAGGAGCCATAAATCACTCTTTAAAAGTGCTTAAAATTGTAAAATGAAGAAACCTTAATTTGTTCTTATGTTACATATATTACACACCAAAGTACAATATTCCTGTTCATGACATAATCCATTTCAGTCAAAAAGCAAATTTAAAGAAAAAATCCTACCTGTATTCGTTGGGTCTATTCCATTTTCTATCTGCAAAACACATTCTAGTTTCAAATGAGGTAAACCTACATTTAAATCTCAAAATGAGATATTTTGGATTTCATATTTTAGATGCTATTAACTAGAACAGAACTACTAGCATGCTCTGAAAATTGTACTTTTAGGTAAAAAATTATGAAACAGGACATTTTCCTCTTCCTTAACAGGAATCCATTGGCCAACAGAGCCTTTTTCTTCTTTTCTTGGGATACTACCAGATTTTTAGAAAGCAGACTTGCTGATTTCAGGGCCAGCGGCCTGGACATTTATATTCTGAAAAATAGAACATTAGAATAAGGATTTGTCAGTCATTATTGTCAGAATAAGTCACTCATTATTTGTTCAAGCAAATAATACCTTTATCAGGTAGCATACTAAAATGGTGGAATTTTAGGATATTCCTACAGTATTCCTTTCATACCAATAAGTGTTATTGGTATTATATGATATTAAGAAGCAAGTGCAGACAAGTGGCTGCAATTTATGTCCATCTTTGCTATTTTCAGTACATTTAGCTCAAATTCCTAAATTTTAGTTTGTCCTAAAATGGATTAATGGAAAGGTCACCATTAAGAATTACATTTTGTTATTTCCTATTAAAGAATTGAGGAAATATTTTCAAATAGATAGTTCCTAACCTGTCTTTTGATACCTGAAACAGAACATGTATAGTATTTTAATACCACATAACATGTTTTGATTCTTAATTTGTTCAATTTTATATAAATGTTTTCCAACAATTTCAGACTCATTTGAGCACCTCCCATAAGTCAGAACTAAAGCCCATAATTAATTGCCAATAGATTTTCTTCATCAGAACTGCAGACCATATTCATGATTTCCATAAGACAGAAATAAAGCATGTAAAATGTGTTGTGTGTTTGGATAATGGATTTCTGTAAACTATTGTTCCATGACAGTTTGACAGGTACTACTGTATATTGTTTAAAGTTTAAAATCCATTTGATACAGATTAACAAGAAAAAAATGGAAGGATTTTTTTTAAAAAAAATCCATTTTATCAATAGGATTCTTATTTTTAATTTAGTTGGATGATTTCAAGATTACATAGTAATTAAGATTTGGTAACCAGAATTTGTTAACAAATTTCACAATTCAGTTTTCAAAAAGTTTATTTTCCAACTATGAAATAATGCAATGTTTTTTCAAGGGACTCTTACAAAAGAGTTTCATTATTTGAAAATTTATTTTATATTTACCTTAAAATCAAAGTTCTCTTTTGGCTTTCCATTTTCACTGGTTTTGGAATCCATTTTTAAACTGGCTGGTAGGATGATTTCTTTCCCGAAGTTTTTAGCTGCATTAGTTTTTGCTATTTCAAGTAGTTCTGTTTTCTATGGAAAGAATGAATGTTTAAAATACATAAATTTCTCATTCAGAGAGAAGTTTCACCCCTGCCCCCATACTTACTAAAAGGCACTAACATTCTTTAATTTAGCACTGTTCTCTCTTTCATAAATACAATGTTGACTTTCAAAACCAGTCAATAATTCAACAATTGCATTGTAATTTGAAGGCAGATCTGAGATATCTAACATCATTCACTCAATTACAAGGGATCTGATGTATTTATTCCTTTTTCCAAGATTTGTCATTATTTATTATAAACATTCTAAGATGCTTCAAACATTGCCATTTTCAGATCTGGACAAAGAATTTTCCAAATAATTTTGGAATATTCTTGACAACCCAATATTCCCCCCCACCCCCCAAAAAATACCTTTTTCTGTCAAGCGAAGAGGGGTTCTATTGTGAGATCTTGTTCAGGAGTTTCTTCACCTTCTATAAGCTTCAGGACAAACGGTTATTCCAAACCCATAGTATCCTTGGCTTCTTGATCTACTTCTGGAGTAAGACCTGTGATAGTATGATCTAATAGGAGGTCTGCTCCATGATTTATATATTGGACATGAGTGAGGATGTCTTCTGTAATATCTAAGATGGGATCTTTCCCGGTATCTGTAATCGTGTGATCATAAGTAACTCCTGGAATAAGATCTTGAGTATCCTCTGGATCTACAAGAACAAATCCTTTTAGCATGTCCTCTTGATCTGCTCCTCGATCTACTTGTGCTTGTGGAGTAAGATGAAATACTTGAAGTCGAACTGTAAGATGAATCACTAGAAGATACAGAGGAAGATCGCCTGCTACAGCTGCTCCTTGAACATGATTGAGATCTCCCTTTAGATGAGCTCAGAGTCAAGTTATCCAGGAATCCTGTCATTTCATCTGTCTTCTTGCTCACTTTCTGCTTTTCAGAAATTTTAGAACATGTTCCTTCTGCTCTCCAGTCCCAATTACTTTAGATTAAAAAAAATGTTTTAGAAAATCTCAACACCATAAACTTACATTTCTTCTACTACTTATGTCTTTCTGAACTGTCTTATTTCATATTCCATTTTATAACCATCATTAGAACTATTTTCCAAATTTATTCAAATCCTAGCAATAATCAAGAGACGAGCCTAAACAATTTACTCAAAAACCTGTTTCACTAATACCAATACAAAACAACAGGATTAGAATTATTGTCTATCTGCACTTAGTGAAAATGCAGCTGTTACCAGCACACAGCATTGCTATGGAGTCAATTCTGCTATAAATACAAATCTAAGTCTTTCCTTCTATACATCTGCTTTTTCCTTATTTTCACTTTCATCATTTTTAATAAATTTGCTGCATATTTAGAAAGATTGTACTCTGCTATTTTCCTCTATCTCAGAATTTCATACAACTACAAATATCCTAGTTATAAAGCATTAACAACATAAACCAATTCATTGTTGAAAAGAAATTACCATTAAGTGCCACAGAAATCTCTTTCTTCTTGCAACTTCCATTGATTTGGTGAGGACTCCTGTAAGAGTTTTAAGATTCTCAATCAAATTTATAACTAAATCAGTATCTTCCTAATACAAAAACATCAGTATTTTTCCTAGTAACATGACACTGAGATTTATTTCATAGTACTGTAGTTTGCAATGAAATGCACTGTAAAATTGCACTGACATTAGCGTAAGCATTCAAGCACACCATAAACACTACATGGGGGTGGGGGGGGAGAAATTAATTGTGTTCAGCAATTGATCTACCATCCACCTGCAATATTTCAATTTCAATTTCAATTTTAATGGATTTATATGCCGCCCAATCCCGAAGGACTCTGGGCGGCTTACATAAAACAATTTAAAAGATATTTAAAAAGTTTTTAAATACAAAAACAAAGCAAATTAAAAAAGACACAACATGCACTGGATCTTAATGGGGCTGAAGCTCAATCAAAGATCAGCAGCCCCAGGCCTGCCAGAAGAGCCAGGTCTTAACAGACTTTCGGAAGGCTGAGAGAGTGGGGAGGGTCCGGATCTCAAGGGGTAGATCGTTCCATAGGGCCGGGGCAGCTACAGAGAAGGCTCTCCCCCGAGGAGCCGCCAGACGACATTGTGTAGTCGACGGCACCCGGAGAAGGCCCACCCTATGAGATCTTATTGGGCGCTGGGAGGTATGTTGCAGGAGGCGGTCATGGAGATATCCTGGTCCTAGGCCATGTAGGGCTTTAAAGGTGATAACCAGCACCTTGAAGCGTGTTCGGAGACCAATAGGGAGCCAGTGCAGCTCACGGAGGATAGGTGTAATATGGGTGTATCTAGGTACACCCAGTATTGCTCGCGCGGCTGCATTCTGAACCAATTGTAGTTCCAAACACTTTTCAAGGGCAGCCCCATGTAGAGCGCGTTACAGTAGTCGAGTCTTAAGGTGACGAGGGCGTGAGTGACCATTTGGAGTGCCTTCCGGTCCAGATAGGGCCGCAACTGGTGCACCAGGCGAACCTGGGCAAACACTCCCCTGGTCACAGCTGACAGATGATGTTCTAGTGTCAGCTGCGGATCCAGGAGAACACCCAAGTTGCAGGCCCTCTCTGAGGGGTGTAAAATTTCACACCCCCCAGGTTTAAAGGTGGAATATCTGGACTATCTTTGGGGGGCAGCATCCAAAGCCACTCAGTCTTGTCAGGGTTGAGCACAAGTTTGTTCATTCCCATCCAGACCCTGACAGTTTCCAGGCACTGGCACATTACTTCCACCGTTTCACTGAGTTGGGACAGGGCGGACAGATACAGCTGGGTATCGTCCGCATATTGGTGGTATTTAATCCCGTACCGACGAATGATCTCACCCTGCGGCTTCATGTAGATGTTAAATAGGAGGGGGGACAGGATCGAGCCCTGTGGCACCCCGTATTCAAGGGGCCTAGGGGTCGACCTCTGTCCTCCGACCAACACCGACTGCGACCTGCCAGAGAGGTAAGAGGAGAACCACCGTAAAACGGTGCCTCCCACTCCCACCTCTTCCAGCTGCCGCAGAAGGATACCATGGTCAATAGTATCGAAGGCCGCTGAGAGATCAAGAAGCACCAGGATAGAGGAATGTTCTCTATCCCTGGCTCGCCAGAGATCATCGGTCAGCTTGACCAAGGCGGTTTTGGTGCAGTAACCAGGCCTGAAACCAGACTGAAAGGGATCTAGATATTCATTTTATCAATTTAAAAGGCTACCGAAGTATATCAAGCCATGTTAATCATTCTGGCTTTGCACAACACAACCACAAAACAACTAAGAGCCAAATGCAAACCCAATCAGCACAAAATTTCATAATTAATTTTTTTGGCTAGAATGGTCCTTAATTTCCTTGTGTTAAAGTGCAGTTTACAGAGTGCTTTGTCATTCTAATTTAACCATTTCTCCTTGCCCACAGATTAGCAATACTGGTTATTCTAAATATACTCAATGCCTTTGGTTATGATTTTAAACAAACCTATTAGGGGGAAAAGACCAAGACCAGATGGACTTGTTTAAAAAAAACAAAAAACGGGCAGACCGCACTGTTACATACATAATCCAACGCTCTTTCAAATGTATAGCCAAATAATGGGAGGACTACAACAAAGAAAGATAGGAAGAAATTAAGACATTTGTTTAAATACAAATTAAAGGGGGGGGACTGTAAATTGCCCATTAAAACCAGACAGTAGCAGAAATTAGGTACAATTTCTGTATAAACCAAAGCAATTTGCACTTTTTTTACGAAAAGAGGCTTGATACAGGAATTCCGAATAAAAAAATTCAGAACCGAATTGAATGTTAAGGCCGATGAAGGATTATTTTACAAAACAAATCAAGGGCAACGCGAAAAAGGTGGGCTTTGAGGGCAGATTTTAATGCAGGCAAAGCCAGATTTCTACACACCTCGAGCAGCTTAGACCGAATTTTTACAAACAAGCCCAGAACAAGATTTACCTCACACACACACACACCCGCCGTAATCAACAATAGACAATAACTAAGGGGTGAGCAAAATCTATTCTTCAATAGTTCAACACGGTCATCTTCATGCCCCGAAAGACGCGCCCTGAAACTTCTTGGAGTGAGGAGGAAACCCGATATCTCCATCACAGGCCTTGAGGTGCGGCGTTGTCTGAACGTAGCCTTCGTGCTGAGGTAATATTACGAAGACGCCCGCCCAATATTTCCTTTTTTGGGAAGGGGGATTTCTAAAATTCAAAAACAAAAATTAAAAAGCCGAATAAAGACTTACTGGCTTTACGGAGGGGGAGAGCTCGGCTTCGTCAGTCACTGCCATTAGAGCAAAAAAAGCCGAGACTAGGAAACAACCTCAAAAAAAACCCCCACTCCGAATTCCGCACGCCAACGATGAAATAGGTTTTACCAAAGTCCACTCGGCTGCCGAGAAAAAAAAAGCGCGTTCAATTGGTTCCCCGTTAGAAACAGCACCCAACGCGACCTTCGAGCGCCCGACTCCGACTGAAGGAAGCAGAAGGTTCCAGAAGAGCGCGGGTAAAAGGCGCGCCCGTTGGCTGTAAATGGCGTTATTGCGCATGCGTGCTAGCATGTGGGCGGGGCCATGATCTTCACCATGGAAACAGGGATGTGCTCCCTCAGCTGTGTGAATGGCAGAAAGTGCAGGGCAGAGGTCTTCAACCTTGGCAAACTTTAAGACTTGTGGACTTCAACTCCCAGCATGGAGTTGGAGAATTCTGGGAGTTGAAGTCCACAAGTCTTAAAGTTTGCCAAGTTTGGGGATCCCTGGTGAAGAGGAACTAAAGAGCCTCTTGATGCGGTTGAAGGAGAAAAAAAAGTTGAAACTCAACGTTAAGAAAACTAAGGTCATGGCATCCGGCCCTCTCAATTCCTGGCAAATAGATGGGGAAGAAATGGAGGTAGTGACAGATTTTATTTTCCTGTGCTCCAAGATCATCACAGATGGGGACTGCAGCCAAGAAATTAAAAGACACTTGGGAGGAAAGCTATGGCAAATCTAGACAGCATCACCCTGCCAACACAAGTGTGTATAGTCAAGGCTCTGGTTTTCCTAGTTGCAATGTATGGCTGCTAAAGTTAGATCATAATAAAGGCTGAGTACCAAAGAATGGAGGCCTTTGAACTCTGGTGCTGTAGAAGACTCCTGCGAGTCCCTTGAACTGCAAGGCGATCAAACCGGTCAGTCCTAGAGGAGATCAACCCTGACTGCTCTTTAAAAGCCCAGATCTTGAAGAGGAAACTCAAATACTTTGGGCACCTAATGAGAAGGAAGGACTCCCTGGAGAAGAGCCTCATGCTGGGAAAGATGGAGGGCAAAAGAAGAAAGGGACTGCAGAGAATGTGGTGGCTGGATGAAGTCACCAAAGTAGTAGGCGTAAGCTTCAATGGACTCCAGAGTATGGTAGAGGACAGGAAGGCCTGGAGGAAGGTTGTCCATGGGGTCGCGATGGGTCGCACACAACTTTGCAACTAACAACAACAGCAGCTACGTACAGGTATTCCTCAACTTACAACAATTCATTTAGTGACTGTTCAAATTTACAACAGTCCTGAAAAGTGACTTATGACTGTTTTTCACAGTTATGACCATTACAGCATCCCCATGGTCACATGATCAAAACTCAAGATGCTTGGCAACTGATCGTTGCCATTTCCTGGGGTCATGTGATCTCCTTTAGCAACCTTCTGACAAAGAAACTCAATGGGAAATCCAGATTCACTTAACCACCATGTTACTAACTTAACTGTGGCGAGAAAAGTCGCAAAATGGGGCAAGCTCATTTAACAAATGTTTCAAGATTTAGAAAGGGGACTGGGGAAGGAGATAAAACCAGCTCTCTGTGAGCAAAAGTTATATGAGGGTGCTTTGGTGCCCAGGTGGAGAAAAGGCCAAACAGTATTATGGTTTTTTCAAGGAAATATATTTGATTACTTTACCTTATAGGGGGGGAAAAGTAAACCTACACAAATCGACTTGCAATTCTGTATGTACTTCCTAGGGAATTCGCCTTATGGAGTTAGAAATCAGGAATCAAGGAGAGAAGCAACTTGGAACTAAGGAGAAATTTCCTGACAGAACAATTCATCTGTGGAACAATTTGCCTCCAGAAATTGTGACTAATGCAACACTAATCATTTTAAAGATGATGTTGGATAATCATTTGTCTGAAGTGGTGTAGGGTTTCCTACCTGAGCAAGGGATTGGACTAGAAGACCTCCAAGGTCTCTTCCAACTCTGGTATTCTATTCCATTTCATTCCATTGTTCTGTTCGGTTCCTTTCTATTACTCTATTATTCTATTCCATTCCGTTTCATTCTATTATTCTATTGTTCTATTCTATTCTATTCTATTCATTATTCTATTCCATTCCGTTCCATTCTATTATTCTATTGTTCTGTTCTATTCTCTTCTATATTAGTCTTTCAGAAACATTCCCATGAATTGCACTCTCCACCTTGCCTTTGTTACGGCGTCATTCTTAAGTATCAAAATTCGTGGGGGCAATTGCCACTTTTTTAAAAAATGCCACAGTTTTGCCTCCTAGTACGCTAGATTTGACCTTGACATAACACAATAGCTGTTTCAATTTTTTAAAAAAGCTTCAAAACCCATCACCAACTCCGTTTGGGGCAGAGCGCCTGCGCAGCCTTGCAGCTGGCTTCCAAATCGTTTCCCCCACCCCCGCTGCCGCCGCTTGGGGGCGCATGCGCAGCCCCAAAGCTTGCGCGCGGACGAGGCGAGTTCGCGCTTGCGCAAGACGAGACACCCTGGATGCGGCCTTTCAAGCATACGGGTTCTTGAGCCGGCCCCGCTTTTGTTTACATGGGGGGGGGGAGGAGTAGGCGGGGTTAGCGACGGCGACGCCCGCAGTCAGCTGAGCGCGCGCCGGCTACCTTTCCAAGGCGCTCGAGGGCGGTAAGTGAGGAGGAGGGGGACCCCCTCGGCCTCCAGCGAAGAGTCTGGATGTGCCCCAGAGGGTCTTAGCCCTGTGCTAGCGCTGACCGGCGTGGGTGTGTCGCGGGGCTGGAAAAGTCTCGGGTCGCCCGAGGGATTTTCCCGCAGAAGCAGGGCCTGAGCGTCTGGAGGAGTCGCGCTCCTTCACTCTCGCGACCCGCCTCACTTGGTGGACTGCATGAATCCGCTTGGGGGCGGTGGGGGGGGGGGTCGACTGCTGCGTAGCTCCAAAGGGCGTCAGGCCCCAATGGCTGCCTGGGGATTCTGGGAGTTGAAGTCCACACACCTCTAAACGGGATTCGATCGCAAAACATTGGTGTGTTCTTGTTGTGCAATCCCAAAGAGCATGGAAATTTTTAGGGTTCTGTAACTGTGATTTCCAGGTCTATGTAACCGTGATTGATTTAGTACAGGGATAATTTTTTTTAGTTAGCCTGGCATACAAGAATAGAATAGAATATGGAATGAAGAATAGAATAGAATAAAATAGAATAGGAATAACAGAGGCTAACAGCTGAGATTTGTGTTTCAGCACCTCTGGGTCTCTTAGTCATAGGGTACAAATAAGCAAATCAGGAAACAATGTCAATATAAGGATACAAGCAACGAAGTTACAGTCCTGCAGTCATAAATGGGAGGAGATGGGTGATAGGAATGATGAGAAGACTAATAGTAATAGTAATGCAACCTTAGTGAAAGGTTTGACAGTGGTGAGGGAATTATTTGTTTAGCAGAGTGATGGCGTTCTGGAAAAAACTGTTCTTGTGTCTAGTTGTCTTGGTGTGCAGGGCTCTATTGTTTTGAGGGTAGGAGTTTAAATAATTTATGTCCAGGATGCGAGGAGTCTGTAAATATTTACATCCTTCTTTTTTTATTTGTGCAGTGTACAGGTCCTCAATGGAGGGCAGGTTGGTCGCAATTGTTTTTCTGCAGTTCTGAACTACACTAAAGTGTGGCTGGCAGGTTTATAATGATGTATGTTGTGTGGGTCTGGAAAACAGTGGGTTAATTGAATTAAACAATGTGCTGTTTGGGATAAATTCCACAGGATGTGCGAGTTGGGCTCTTCTTATGATAGGAAATGAGAGTATTTTAGTCACACAGTAAAACTCATATAGAAAAGTAAGAACTATTTCAGTAGAACTCAAAGATGCTTTTTCAAAAGGCAACTGGGTTTTTGTTTTTCCTTGAAGACATTTCACTTCTCATCCAAGAAACTTCTTCAGTTGGGACAACCATGACTGGATGACTGAGAATCTCCATAGATATTTCAGTAGAACAGTCAGACTATTTCAGTAAACTTGATTGCTATGCATGTGGGGCAATTTATTTTTGATTTGTGAATACCATAATGTTCACCAACTGAGATACTGAAGTTTCCTTATAAATGGATGTTTGAAAAGTGGGGCTCCAGTTATTAGAGTTTTGTGTTTGTTGAAATGTAGCCATTTTGTTGATATGAAGGCCAAACTCTGTGTTCATTTGAGAAAACTTCACTGTAGCAGAAGAGTATATGAATAACTATATTTCCATACTTTTTTGGGTGGAGGAGTTTTTAGCCTGAGTTTGCTGAAAATCTATCCAGTAAAGGAAGTTGTAAGTGGGATATTTTCAATTGTGTGGTCATCTGTTTTTGTTTTTAAAAAGCAGTTTGCGGATGGTAAACGTTTGCTTGTTAACAGCATATTTTATAGTCAAATGCATCTGGAGACTAACAGCACAGCTGAGATGTGTGTTTCAGCACTTCTGGGTCTCTGTGTATGTGTACTTCATATATGCCTAAAGATACCTGTCACATTTTTATATGCATCTCGGATTCTAACACTTTGAAAGCAGCAAATACAGTTAGTACATTGAACACACATTTAAAACAAAACCAGCGAAAGAAAAATTACATTCATTTTCTCGCCTAGGTTTTTCAGAGGATTGAAATATGTCTGGGTTCCTTGAAAATGTTAGATGCTCCGAGTGTGTTGACTGGGGAGAAAAACGAAATACAATAGCTTCTATTGCAGCTGGTGTACTGGTGTGTATGTTTAATTCTTATTTGTACATTAACATGCCTTACATTACATCTGGAACTCTGCACTTTGATATGCCCCAAGGGCTAATCAGTAAACTAAATTAAACTACTAGGTAATATAAAAATCTTTATTGTTATTATGAATATTGTACATGCATAATATGAAAGAATCCATAGGTCTACCTTGAAATGTATTGATCTAATTCAGTAAATTTAGAATGCAGCTTATCTTTTCATGTTCTTCTCTAAAAGTATTGTGCCTTGGGGACAACAAAGGGTTCGTGTTTATTGTAATCTTTTCTCATTGTCTCTGGAATATTGTTATTTTAATGTCTGTGAGAGTAGTGATAAAATATAAGCATTGTGTTGATGATGCTGATGATAGAAATGTGTTCAGTTTTTTACAGGATGGTGGATTATAATAGATGCAGCTGTCAAATATCCAGGTTCAGCAGAGTTCAACCATTCCTACCATGCTTGTGGAGTTATAGCCACAGTTGCATTCCTAATGTAGGTAACATTTCCATCCCAATTCTTTAGAACTTGTGTTGAAATATATGTTCAACTCTTCATGCCTGATATTCAACATCTAATTGAATGTTCTGTATTTAATCATGCTCAGTTTAACCAAGCCCTAGGTTTATTTTGTTATGAACTATAGCTACCTTAGTGTAAATGACTTTTATGGGCAAGGGACTGAAATTGCTTGGAGTTTAGAAAGAAGACTACATATTGCCCACAGCTGTCCCAGTTTCAGATGAAAAGTCCTGATAGGGGACCGCATTGCCATAGTAGTGAAAAATCGTGACCCGATAAATGCACGCCCGACAAATGCGCACCAACAAAACCGCTGCAACAAAACAGTGATGTTGAAAGCGCGCCCACAAAACCGCGCCCACAAAAGCGCGATTAGGGTTTTTAGGTTAGGGTAAGGGTTAGGGTTGTTACCATTGTTACCGTTGTTTTCACATTGTTTTCGATGGCGCGCATTTGTTGACGCGCTTTAGTGGGCACACTTTCAACGTCGCGTTTTGTCACAGTGGTTTTGTCGGTGCGCATTTGTCAGTGAACCGTGAAAAATTAGGCTCAGAAGTGCCTGAAGGCTGACTTGTGTCATGAAAATGCTAGATGGCACTAGCAAGTTTTTGCTATCACCTTTCTTCCTTTTGCAACATAGGGATAAGGTCTGCCTCATGCTGTTACTGCAAGAAACGCAACAATATAATGCAAAGTTAATATTTCAGACACTTCAATATGTCATCAGTTGCTGAATTCTCAATGCTGATGCCAAATTCCATTCTGTGTTGTTTTTGTAGGATCAATGCTGTTTCCAACGGTCAAGTGCGTGGAGACAGTTACAGTGAAGGGTGTCTTGGGCAGACAGGTAAACTATTGATATCTCAATGGAAAGAAAGCTAATTCTTTTTTAAAAAAAGAAATACTGACGGCCTCTTTCCCATCTATTTACAAATTTACTTTTTTGTCATGAATGAGAAATAATAATTCTCCTTTATTCTACTCATTTAGCAAGCTGGGGTATAATATTCTTAATTTTATGGAGGAAAATTGAGTTACATTTTAAAATAATGTATCTTCCATTTTATTTTGAGGCCCAATTCTCCTATATTAGTAATTTATATGCCATGCTAATTGATTTAGACCGTGGTTTTGTTCCCTCTTTTTTCTAGGAGAATGATTGTTTTTAAAATGAGCTCTAATAATTAATTTTTAGGCTATCTATATCTTTACAGAGCTATTTTGGTTATGCAGAGGATGGGAGATAGATTTTCCCAGCCCCCTATTCAAAATTTTCAATGTCTCTCAAAATTTGCTTTTAAGGAGATGCAGTGAAAAAAGCTTCTTTTCCTAGAGGGATGTGTTTGAAAACATAATGTGCTATGTTTGTACATTGGGGGGAATACATTTTTACAGTTTTGATCATAGAAAATACCTAACAGTCCACAGGTGTTGTTACCACAACAAGCAAAGAAATCTGTTTGTGTCCTGAATATTGAACTTATTTATTTTGAAAATAATGAGGTTATCTTTGGGTACATTAAGGTGCTCGCATCTGGCTGTTCATCGGTTTTATGCTGGCATTTGGATCCCTGATTGCCTCAATGTGGGTTCTCTTTGGAGGCTACGTTATCAATGGTAAGAAATATTGTTGAAATTGTAATTTTCTCTGGAAAAGGACTGTATCTTTTTTCTCTGTGTGAAGCGCTTCTAAAATTCCATTGGAAATACGAAATCACGGCTCAGGAACCCTTTGCAGGTGTTATGGCTTAATTAGCTGATTAGAGTGGGACACTTTGAACCTAGAATATTGCACCTTTTCACAATATTCTAATTTTCTGAGATTGTGGATTTGGGATTTTCATGTTCTGTAAGCCATAATCATCACAATTATGACAAATCACAGCTTGAACTATCTTGTTTTGCATGTAATGAGTCTCTCATATATTAGTTTTACCTTTTAAGTTGCATTACTGAAATAAATGAACTTTTGCACAATATTCTAATTTTTTGAGTTTAACTTGTATATGAACATGGCTTCAGAGAATCCTGAGTTGTGAAAGCTCATCCTTAACATCTTTGTAGAAACTATTGTATGTAAGAAACATATTCTTTAGAATGTGATCGTAGGCATATTTTCAGAGTTATCTTCCCTAGCTGATTGAGATTTGCTTTGAGGAAGTTTGTTTATATTCCATCTTTCTACCATTTCAACTCGTATTTGCTGGTTTGTTTTTCAGCGTATAGTTTGAAATAGAATGCCTTGAACAATGTTTTAATTGTGTCAATTAAAAAGCTAGCAAAAAGATTATCATGATAGAAAACAGTATCAAATTTTGCAAGTAAATAAATTCCTAAATAAAACTGTTAGATGCATTCCTAAAAACTGTTTGCCAGATTCTGATTAAAAATGGCAATGTCGGAAGCCATTTATTAATGCTTTTAGCATTGAGAAAATAAAGTACACTGGGAAGATGCTAATAATAAACTTTAGGAACCTGGTAAAATAATTCTTTTTTTCACAGACAAACAAAACAAACCACCAGTCTATCCAGGGATAGCTGTCTTCTTTCAAAATGCTTTTATTTTCTTTGGGTAAGAATGCTTTCAATTCTTTATTTGGATTTATTATGTACATTATTATGCTCATCTATTATCTAGTGTGATGAATGTACGTATGTATGTATGTATGTATGTATGTATGTATGTATATGTATGTCTGGAAATTTTTGTAAGCCCTGTGTAAGTAGTAGTTAAAAAAGATTGGAGGCAGTGGTAAAAATGAATCAGTTTATGATACTGATATAAATTTTAGCACTGATGTGTGGGAGCATTACCATAAAACTTATAAAATTGGAATGCTTTAAAGATTTATTTGGGATTTTTATATCATTGTTCTTTTTTATGCTAATTAAAATGCTTACAGAGCCAACAAAACTAATCATAAAAATGTATTTATAGAGTGCCTTTTATTGAGATACACAACAACCACCTTAGTTAAAATAGTAATGTCAAAGATGGGCAGTAAGTGTAAATCTTTACCCAATAAAAGTATAAAAGCAAAACTAAACAAAGCAAATAACAATATCGAACAAGAACCAGCAGCAGAATCCAATGAAATAAAGTTTTTCTGAAGTTACACTAAGAACATATTTTCATTCAAAGAGATATTAATAAAATGGAAGCTCAGGTTAACCCTTGTATCCGCCATCTGAAATAATATTCAGTCTGATTCAGGACAAGGCTCTTCCTCTTTATCTTTTTCTACAGAAAGGCATCTAAAGACATTTTCAAGATAAGGATAGCTTGTAGGCCTAAGGAATCCTTATTTGTCCAAAAAAATGGGGGTAGTGCTTGATTTTGAAAATGAAGAAATGAGAGAGACGTTTATGCCAACCATAGTACAACAATCAGAATATTAAGATGCACTCCCCCCCCCAAAAAAATGGGTGGAAATGTCTGTGCGTCTTATACAGCGAATATTGTTGAAGCCCCACCCACCTTGCGGCACTCGCCCTTTGGCCTCTGCCTCCCAACAATTTGCCTCTTTAGAGCAAACAGTTTGGTCAGCTTCAGCACAGCCTGATTTGAGCATGAGCAGCTGATTGGCCTCCCTGAAAACCTATCATCTGTTCCAGATTGCGGGGATTGGCACCACCCATCAGCACTGCCACCTAGCGCCGCCTCGACGCACCTCATTTTCAGCCAGTTCCAGGTAGTGAGGATAGGCGGCGGCAGCGATCCTCACGGCCTGGAACGGGCTTATAGGAAATATTCCAGGAGGCCGATCCAACCGCCAATCAGCTGCCTGTGCTAAATCAGACTGTGCTGAAGCTGACCATGCTGTTTGCTGCAAGGAGGCAAATTGCTGGGAGGCAGAGGCAGATTTTGTTTAGTTTTGTTTTCCTCCCTAAAAGCTAGTTGTGTCTTACACTTTGGAGCGTCTTATAGTCTGAAAAACTTGCTATTTTACTAACTACGCTGCATGTCCATATTTCAGGTATATTTTATATAGTGAAACACCTGTAAGCATAGCAAAAAGAAATGACAAGAGCTATATTAATCTGTGACTGAAGGAAATCTTTCCTGGTCTGCTCTTTTTAATATGAGGATTCTGATATCCATGTATCTAATAATTTGTCTTTCTTTCTAACAGCGGTTTGGTGTTTAAATTTGGTCGCACTGAGGATTTGTGGCAATAAGTGACGTGGAGCGTCTCACCTGCTATTTTTAATTACCTTTTTGTAATATCAGTGCTCTGCTATCAGCAAAAAAGAAAACTCTCACATTTTTAAATCATGATACATGTTTCCATTTTTGTTCCTTTCAAGTTGAGACTTTTCTATTCTTGGCTTTTTGACAAATATTGTAGCCTGTGATTAAGCTGAGATGGAAGAGGAAGTCTTACTGTCCTCTTACTGAATGTTTTTGTTATACCTTAATATTAATGTATCTTTTACTGTTCCTTTATTCGGGGGGTATAAGTGCTGGGTTTTTTTAATGTGAAATTATTGACTGACAGTATATGTGGAATGCTTGTATATGATGGTTATTACTTATGTGCATAAAATGTAATAAGAAATATACTCTTATTGTATTTTGAATGCGACTTCTTGAAATTTCTTGCAAAGTTTTTAGAATTTTAGCAAAAGCATATCCATAATGGAAAGACTAGCTTTTTCCTCAAATACACACACTTGTCTTCCCTGCACATTGTAGTTTTCCAACATGTCTGGGAGGTGCTATTTGCGGAAGGCTATATAAGAAATGTTCTGTGCAACCTTCTCACTTTGCAGGGAAGTCAATTCTCAGTTGTGGAAAGGAATCAGTAGACTCATTTGTCCATTGGTTTATTTTATTTTTTTTAATCAAAGCACTCTTGACGCAGGATGCTAAACCAAACCATATGACAGTTTAGAGCCGTGATGGCAAACCTATGGCACATGTGCGGCACATGTGTCGGAAGTGGCATGCAGAGTCCTCTGTGGGGACACGCACCGTCGCGGTTTCTGGAGGGCGCATGCGTGCTGGCCAGCTGATCTTCGCACATGCCCAAGCACCGGAAACCCAAAGACCAGCTGCTCAGTGCAAATATGCACGCTAGCCACCTGGTCTTTGGGTTTCTACAAAGACCAGCTGGCCAGAAACAGAGAAAACTGGGTGGCCGGCATATGTATGCACACAGGCCAACTAGTCTTCACGTTTTCATGGCTTCAGCACATGCACATGTGCTCCAGTTTGAGCACTCAGTGCCAAAAAGGTTTGCCATCACTGGCTTAGAGTAATACATGAACTCCATGACTGTGAAAAACACTGTATAAACACAGTGAGAATGATATGACTGGACTCAGTTTCACACACAATATTTAATCTTCATTTTCCACTTTTACATTATTTTAAGTGTTTAAAAGACCCTAGAATATAAAGGAAGTTGTATATGGGTCTTTCCAAACTAATCCAACATAACAACAAGAATAAAATTTTGACAGGCCCAACACAAGGACAAATGGAATAATTCATCCAGAGTTCAGTTCTTTAGCTTTAAGAGCTCTGGTGGCGCAATGATTAGAATTTTTAAAAAGAAACACTTGGCATTCATTTTAGCAAGTATTTTATACTAAATGCTTACCAAATATTCTGGCAAATTTAATAAAGCAAATAAGTCTCTTTTTCATGTATTCTTGTGGCATCAGAGAGAAAGTCTCTTAGCTGTGTGACTTGCTGCCCTCTTGAAGATGGTGTTCAGAATCCAACAGCTAAGTGGGGGAACTAGATATATATAAAAAAAGATTTTTTTAAAAATGGTTTTCTATCTCAGTAATGCACTCTCAAATGCAACTAATTAGGATGGGTTTATATATAGTGGAGAGTTCATTCTGCAGAAGCGTGAGATATATACAACTCTTGCTTGCTTAAGTAAAGTTCTTGAATCCCCCTACATGGCTATTTCACGTGCTTAGCCATAAGCATAGCTTACAAATGAAAATTACTAGGTTTCCACAACACATCAACACCAAATCAGGCAAATTACATTCATGTGGGATCTGATTCTAGATAGCCAAAAGAGAGAGAAACAAGTAGGCTGATTGCAACACATTCATATTACATATTCATGTATTCCTCAATGAGAAAGATTTGGTTCCGAACTTTTTAATACGGTAGCATTCAGTATGATCTGTATGGTTGGTTTGACTATGATTATTGACTGAATCTCCATAACGCACTAAGCCAAAACCAAACACCACTGTCCATTGAATGAATTGCATCTAGACCAGCGATTCTCAACCTGTGGGTCGGGACCCCTTTGGGGGGTCGAATGACCCTTTCACAAGGGTCGCCCAAGACCATTGAAAAACACATATTTTCGATGGTCTTAGGAACCGAGACACCAATTTTATGGTTGGGGGTCACTACAACATGAAGAACTGTATTAAAGGGTGGCGGCATTGGGAAGGTTGAGAACCACTGATCTAGACATTTTGGGACTTTATTTCTTTTTTCTGGCTTTAGTTGAAGAACAATGTATGATTAAAATAGCTCATTTCCAGAGCAATCCATGGCTCTGGAACCGCATATGGCTCTTTCATTCCTCTGCTGCGGCTCCCTGTCGTCCGTTGGCTCAACAATTGATAGGGCTTTCGGTTAGGACAGGTAGAGGAAAAAGGACGCTGCGCTAGGAGGAGGCTCTATGGTGGGGGAACCAGGTTTCTGGTCGGCATAGGAAAAAGGGCACCGCGCTAGGAGGAGACTCTATGGTGAGGGAACCGGATTTCCAGTCGGCTCCAGAATTGAACAGAGGCTTCCGGTTTGGAATTTGGGTGCTCTGAGTGTTTAAGGCTGCTGACCCCTCTCCTAAGACATTCAGTTCAACATAACCCTGCTGCCAAGAAGCAAAAAGGAATAATATCTTTATGTAAAGCTGACCGTCAAGAGACAAATATAATCCTACCTCCCAATAAACTTGATCATCGAAGTACTTTGTGACAGGAGGTGTTTTCCATAATTTGCAAGTTAAAGTGAGACCTATAAAAATAAGTTGAAACCAGACCTGCATTCAGAATCTGAACAACTGCAAAAAATTTCTACAGTTTATCCCTGTTAATGATACCCAGCCAAATCACTGCATTTTGGGTCTTTTAGCTTCTATCTAATACTACATCACCAATATCCCTAAGTGTCCCTTGCTTCATCTGGTTTCCCCTTTATCCAAATCTGAACTGCAGTTCTTTTTTCTCTAAAGTGTTTTCTATTCCATCAGCATGGGAAACCCCCGGATCCTGCCAAAAAGTTGCCATCAATATACATTTACTTATGTAACAGGATGGAAGAAGCTTTTTAAAATAAATGCTTGATCTAAAGAGTTTCAGTGCTATTGTATCTTCTTTTAAATAGAAGAGAATAACATATACTTCCAGAAAGCCACATCCAATTTTAACAGCATCTGTACAAGTATAGTCTGAAATGTAACAGTCCTTGTTGTAGTATTGAGATAAGGCAGCTGAGTTAGACCCTGACTTAATGATGTTTGGAGTATATCTATTTACATAATTGGGAGGAGTTAGTGTGACTACATTTAAGAAAACTTTCTGGCATTAATATATTGCCTTAATGTACATTTCTCCAATTCTTTGCTATTTCCATGGGTCAGGCACATGTGCACAGAAGTATACCACAAACTGTGTGTATCTTCTGTACTGTTTGCTGCAAGGAGGCAAATTGCTAGGAGGAAGAGGCAGATTTTTTTTCTTGTTTTCCTCCCCAAAAGCTAAGTGCGTCTTATACTTTGGAGGGTCTTATACTCTGAAAAATACAATATATGTAATTTACTTTTAATTGAATTTAAACAAAACTGGACTATAGTTCCACAACATCCCCCTAGCCATGTTTTTAACTCTACAATATCCTTTTAGAGACATGATTTTTGCCAAAATACAGTTAAGGATCTGTAAATATATGGCAGGATTTGGAATGTAAAATAACCATATGTTTGCTGGGTTCCGTACATAAATGTCCAGTTGTGCAAAGCTTGGTTTATGAATTATCCCAGTTTTTAAAATCTCAGGCTTTCTTGTCCCCATCGTAAGGAATGGTGAAAATGTTCAAGAAATCCTTTAGCTGGATAGTCAATAACCAGTATAGGATGGTAGTAGTTTTAATCTCTACCATCACATCTGACAAACTTCCTTAGAAACTGAATTTTCCAAAAATCCAGGTCCTTTTATCACAAAAATCTGATCTATGTTACCTTCACTGAATTCAGATTTTAATACAAGTTTTAGAGGAGTGATTTGTCCCTTAAAAATTGGACAATCTTGGAGGACAATTGCAGACCCAATAAAACACTTGTAGTTCTTCTACTGACAGTGAAGTGGTTTTGTGATACAAACCTGTAAGTAGACCACTGAATAGACTGAGGCATAGGCTCAAGCTGAGTGCACCAACTTCAATTAAAGCTGAATAACCAAGTCTGTAGAGGTTCATAAAGACAGAGAAATGTTCAAGATTGAGTAAAAGAAGGGAGGAGGGAGAGTCTGCTTCTGCTTTCCAAATATGATCTCTGGTAGTCCTTATGAACAGTTTCAGTAGTTCTCAAACTTTCTTGAGGACACCATACTTCCTTGGGTATGGTATACCCAGGAGTTTTCCAGGTATTGGCTATTTCTCTATAGCTGTTTAAACTGAATATTTCCTGAAACATGCCTAGCTATGACAGGTGCGCAAAGATAATGGTCATCTATCTTGTAGGGAAAATTGAAAAACCCAAGCTTCGTATATGAACCTCCAAATCACTTTTCCAAAACCTGAAGGTAATTCTAGGCTTGTAAGAATAGAGTGACTGAGTCAAAGTCACCTTAGGATTCCCACGTTTGAGAAGGAAGTTGTATATGGGTCTTTCCAGACTGATCCAACATAACAAGAATAAAATCTTGACAGGTCCAACACAAGGACAACTGGAATAATTCATCCAGAGTTCAGTTCTTTAGCTTTAAGAGCTCTGGTGGCGCAATGATTAGAATGCAGTACTGCAGGCAAATTCTGCTGATTGCCGACTGCCAGCAGTTTGGCAGTTCAATCCTCACTAGCTCAAGGTTGACTCAGCCTTCCATCCTTCTGAGGTTGGTAAAATGAGGACCTAGATTGTTGGGGGCAATAGGCTAAACTGCTTAGAGAGGGCTGTAAACCACTCTGAAGTGGTATATGTCTAAGTGTTACTGCTATTTGCTTATATCCAATAGACAGAATCTTGCCAGAGTAAACTAACACTATTCTCATTCTAATGGATATACCTTGAGAGATCCTGACTCTGTTCCAATCCATCTCCAGAGTTGCTGCTACTTGTCCTGCCCTTCTCCTTCCCCTCTTCCTGGGAAACTTCCATTTCACTACAATCCATCACACCAGATCCCTCTCTGTAGGCATCCTCCTTCACCTGATTATACCACATGTAATTGACTCTGATACCAACCAAGGATTCTTAAAATGAATCAAGAGTATTAAAAATGGACATTCAACTTACACTGAGAGGTTCTGGCTATGGTTTGTTAGGATGAGAATAACATGGATTATCCCTCCAAGCAAACTGGGCAAGCCGAAAGTGTAAAGAACTGCAGAAGTATCATGGATTTTGAGTGCTGGATCCAAGCGTTTCTGAGTTTGATAGGAAGAGGAATGTAGAAAAGGCAACACACAATAAGGTTTTTGAATTAGAAGTTACAACAATCAATGTTTATTTGTAAACATACAGCCTACCCTCATATTAATTTTCTAGCCAGTCCCAAAGCTGGGCTTTAAATAGAACAGCCTACATGCCTATTTTTCACAGAAATGTGGAATGCAGAGGCCTTGGCCATGTGGACTATGTGAGCATTATCATAATTACGGAAAAGACTAGCACATATTCTGGACATATTCAAGAAAATTTCCTCCAGAAAGCTAAAATTCTAAAGCGTCCCATTTGCTTGTTCCATAACCAGCAATGAAAAGTTTTAAAACAGGGAGAGTTACCTGTAAACAGGCCATGCCAAGGACAGAAACTGTGCCAGCTGCCAGACCCAAAACCATTGCAATCCAAGGCTGTTGGATGTTGGAAGCAGAGAAGCCAAGGGCAACCCCACCTGCCAGCGTAGCATTCTGGATGTGAGCCTGAAGAAAAAAAGAAGAAGAAATCAGAGTCTGCGTTTAAGCTAAGTGGCCGCTTTCTGTTCATGAAAGACAAAATAGCCTTGGAGTATCTTGAACCCTGACTGCTCTTTAGAAAGCCAGATCCTGAAGATGAAACTCAAATACTTTGGCCACCTAATGAGAAGGAAGGACTCACTGGAGAAGAGCCTCATCCTGGGGAAAACTGAGGGCAAAAGAAGAAAGGGATGGCAGAGAATGAGGTGGCTGGATGGAGTCACCAAAGCAGTTGGTGTGAACTTAAATGGACTCCAGAGAATGGTAGAAGACAGGAAGGCCTGGAGGAATGTTGTCCATGGGGTCGCGATGGGTTGGACATGACTTCACAACTAACAACAGCAACAATTCTACTTTATGTTTAAGTTCTCTTGTGAGTTTCTCGCTCTGCCCACTATGCAGCTGTAGGCTGTGCTGTTCCTTATCTGAACACCCATTAGGCCAGTGTTTCTCAACTTTGGCTGCTTGAAGTTATGTGGACTTCAGCTCCCAGAACTGGGTGGGGAATTCTGGGAGTTGAAGTCCACACATTTTCAAGCGGCCAAGGTTGAGAAACATTGCTCTCGGCAGCATCTCTTCACCACCCCGTCTCTCTAGAGGACAGGAAGGCCTGGAGGAATGTTGTCCATGGGGTCGTGATGGATTGGACACGACTTCACAACAACAACAACCAGGATTTTATTTATGTACTTGCGACTCCTTTTGCCTTTCAAGGAGATCAGAGTGGTACATATGGTGTCTCCCTTTATCTTAGTGAAGGAATGTAGACCTATGGAAATAGGGAAGGAATGGCCAAAGAATTAAGGGGGAACTTCAAGAAAAGATTAACACAGTCCTGAAAAAGAGGAAAGGATGAAAAAAAAACTCAAAATAACCCCAATCTAATTATCTAGCATCATCCATTCTAAACCAAGGTTTTTCAACCTTAGCAACTTTAAGGTACATGGACTTCAACTCCCAAAATTCCCCAGTCACCATGGCTGGCTAGGGAATTCTGGGAATTGAAGTCTACATAGCTTAGAGTTGCTAAAGTTGAGAAACACTGTTCCACAAGCCCTGACATCCGGAGGGTGACAGGTTCAAGAATATGGCTCTTCTGGCTGAGGAAACAGGTGTCTCACCATGCTGAGTTTTCCATTTTTGCTGGTTGCAATTGAAAAAGAAAAAGCCGCAATGGTGCTCGTAGCCATGACAAAGTAGGTGTTGTAGATGGCGGTCCATTTTTTGTCTTCTTCCATGATCAGAGCAGAGTTGAAGCTGGGCCAGAAGATCCAGAGAAAGAGGGTACCTGCTCAACCACAAGAGGGGAGAAATGGTTAAACTCTCAAACGCAACCGAGCTCCAGTTTTCAACATGATGAGAGCAGAGCCATTGCTAGTCTGGAAACACTTTCTTTGACAAATAAATAATAGCTTTTGTGAACTTGCAGCCTCTTAATCAAAGTTGTTAGTTGACCAAGGTGCTATCTTTGCTTCCCATATTCACCAGTCTCTTTCACCCAGATGACCTAACTAGCAAGGGGTTGGACTATAAGACCTCCAAGGGCCCTTCCAACTCTGTGATTCTGATAAGGCCTTACATTATGCACCTTGCCTGAGGAGAAGGCTAAAGCCAAGCAGATTATCTCCTCAAACAAATCAAACCAATGTTTACAATTTGCTATGCCTCGCAACTTCTTGAAAGACACAGACCTCAAGGAAGCATCTGATTTGATAAGGCATGGAGACGTGTAGTCCAAAAATATGTAACTTTATAAAGCCTGTGTGGCTTGCTTCTGCTTATCCTAGCACTTCTCTTTAGCAATTTTCCCCTGTGTATCTGGCATACCGTGAGCAAACTACCAGGGTTAAGGCTAACAGCTTTGACTTGGAGAAGTCTACAGGCAGGAGTGGGATTCACCTGGTTCAGTCCAATGTGGGCAAACAGGTAGTTACAGCCAGTGCCCTAGCACTATCCCGTCTTATACAATCACCATGTTTTTGAAGCAAAATGCATGCATGTAAGGCAGACATGCACGAAGCTATCCCCTCCTATATAATTGCCGTGTTTTTGACACAGCACATGTTTTTTGATGTGCATGCTCACATTCTCGATTTCTGGGCAAACCGGTTGTTAAATTATATGAAGCCCACCTCTGCCTACAGGTGTGATGGGCATGTAGTCAGGATTCCCAAGAGGGACAGGCTGCATTCCAGAGGAAAACATAGACAGCAACATTTAGGTAGTTTGGTTGGGAGGAAGAGGGTCAAGATAGCTTCTCTCTGAAAGTTCTCAGAGTATATCTCTAATTTTGAAAATAGTTTGCTTCAGTTTGGCAAGATTTCTGTCAATAGGTGAGGAACAATAGAATCTGCTTAGAAGAAACACAGGGACTTTCTTGGTTTTTGGAGCCTGACCTCAGGCCCATTAGATGGCAGCAAAGATTTAAGTTTTTCTGTGTGTCTTTGCTGCCATCTAATGGACATCTGGATGTTTTGCAGCCCAGATCTGGAAGTACTGTCCCAATTATTATCCCATCTTTGGATACTTCTTTTTTTTTAAATCTATGCTAAACATTTGATCTATCAGTCAGAGTAAGTGGCAGAACCAGTACTCACTCAAGAAGCTATGAAACCCAATCTCCCTTTGCAATGTTATGTTTGAAGAAAAATAACAGGTGCAAGTGGCTTATATATGATGGACATGGAGGACTGCCTGTGTTAAGTCTGGAATTTACCCTGGCAAAGAGTGGACTGTTCTATCATCTATCCTTCTATCAACCAGGGATCAGAATAAGTATTTCAAAAGATGCCTCTGCAAAATGCTGACACCAGTATTTTATATTGCCGTTTATCCTCTTTTCACCTGTTCTTCTACCTTGATAAGTAGATTTGCACATCTTGGTTATTCCCCTAAATTTTCGAACTCCAGGTTCCATGGGATCTTATCTGTTTCTTCCCCAGGAAGGGAAGCAGACTAGAGAGATTCTTGTAGTAGCTGTAGAACGCAATAAAGAACCGTATTTTCTGGCATATGACTTTTTAACCCCCAAAAATTATTTCAAAAATTGGGGGTCTTATATGGCGGGTATACCAACAAACCAAAACAAAAGAAAAAGCAACGCCACCAAGCAAAAAGCCGCCCCACCACCAGTGCAGATGCCAGTCTTTAAACGATAACCTCAGTGCTCCTCGCCTGGGTGCATGGATGGTTGAGCGCTGGGATGGCTTAGTAAGGTCTGGCTGGAGGTCTGGAGGAGGAAGGCGCTGAGCTCCAACTACGAAAGCCCAGCAGTGCAGAGGCCTTTAGCCGGCTCACGGGCGCCTGAAAGTAGGGGGTCATCTTATACGCCCAGTCGCCTTATACAGCAGAATATACGGTAGCTAACCTGAACCTTTCATGTGTGGATCTGGTGGCTTGCCCCCCCCCAAAATGTGATATTACATGTTACAATATGCTACACCAACCCAACCCAAACCACCCATTGGCTGGCTTAATACACTATATAAATCTACTCCTTGACTTGAAGTAATTTTTGACTTAAATTAAGCCCTTTATGTCAACAGGTAATCCTCATTTACCAACCATTCATTCAGCAACCATTTGAAGTTACACTGGTAACTACAACTGGTCCTCAAAGTTCCAGCTGTTGCAACAGCCCTAATGGACAACAGCCCAAATGGACAACCATTTGTCTGAAATGGTATAGGGATTCCTGTAAGGGAAGTTGCAAGAAATGGACTAGAAGACCTCCAAGGTCCCTTCCAATTCTGTTATTCTGTTCTGTTCTATTCTATTCTATTCTATTTCCTTTTATTCATATTCCATTCCATTCCTAATTCTAATTTTATTCCCTATGCTACCGTACACTATTCTATATTGTATTCATATTCCATTCTCTATTCTATTCATATTCCGTTCCGTATTCTATTCATATTCCATTCTCTATTCTATTCATATGCTATGCTATCCAGTGCAGTGCAGTGCAGTGCTATTGTATGCTATGCTATGTTATGCTATGCTATACATATTAGATTCTCTATTCTACTCTATTCCTATTCTCAGGTGACTGCAATTTGCCACCTTCCCTACCAGCTTCCAACAAGCAAAATCCATGGGGAGGTTGGCAGGAAAAGTTGCAGGTTGCTCTGGTAAGTCTCCCAATCAGTCTTCTTGTGCTCATGCACCTGTCCTGAGCCAGTCCTCCCCAGGGCTTTCCCCACACCCTCTGTGGCACCCCTGAATTCCTTAACACGGAACTTCTGCCACTTGTTGCTTCGGAACTAGCACATCTCGGGGCTATGATAGCAACTTTGGCAATGCTGGGATAGCTGTTGCTGCTGCGGTCATGGGATGTTGCATTTTATGACCGCATCGCTTCGTGATGTGTATCCTGCTCTCGATTGCCGTTGTAACCCAAGGACTGCTCTAAATATTAACCCAAATTTTAAATAAAGAGCATCTCCCTGGATGCTTGATTCTTATGATTAGTTTTCAGTCAATACTGGGAGGCTGATAAGTTGCAGGCAAGATCCAGACGCCAGTTGGATGGGTGTTCCCTGTCCTTGACCTTCTAGGAAGAATGAAGTCTGTTTATCTCTCTCTGAGCAGAAAGTAGTGCCTCAGAGCTCTTTCTAAGATAGGTGGCTCAGAGCAGAGTCATAATCCTCCCCAGACAGGGCTCCCTGCCAAAACGTAAACAAATATCAACAGACTAGAGCTAGGTTTTACAGCTCCATCGGCATTCTCTTTCATGATCTGTCCATTTATCTGTAACTGTACTTGCACGGTATGCTAATCCTTAATTAAAGGAACTACGGACAAGGGTATCTGCAGAGCATGCTCGGAAAGATCAAGATGACAACCACAATGGTATGATCAAAACTTCACCTGCTTTTTGTGCGTGTCATACGCAGCATGCATAAAAACAGGCAGAATTTGGATAGCACTGCGGTGGTTCAGTTGTTTTAACTTTTTTGCCAATGCCCTGCAGACATCCTTGATAGATTTAGTAACGATTGGTAGAAATAACCGATGCTAGGCCAGTTCAGAAGTTTTTTTTTTCACTTGCTAAATTATCTAATCAATACAGTGTGGCTGCTTCACTGGATACCTTTTTCATCTGCCAGACTGAATGCTCTGCCTTCTGCATTATTGGAAGGGAGAATCCGTAGCAGAGCAGTGGAAGAGGATTAACCGAAGAAACATTGTCCATGTAGTATTCATGAACTGGAATAGGGCTTAGTAACAAGGTCAGCCAATGGGAGCTGAGACAGTTTGGAGCCTGGGCCTGGCTTAACTCTGTAGCTCTGAGTCTGTGCTGAGCTCTAAACTACTCTGCTGCTCTGAACTGAAACTGAAACTCCTCTCCTCTGCTTGTGTTTGCTGATATTTGCTACAGCGTTGGAAAACCTGCATTTGGTATCATATATTTACTTCATGTATTATATATAATGAGAAGTTAATGAATCCTGCTGAATCAGTTACCTGTCTGTGCTTTCTGGATGTGCTTGCTGCTGCAAACTCTGTCAAACATGAGATATTTGGTCTGGAGAAAAGATAGTTGTTTGAAGGTGTGATGATAACCATGTTCAGGTATTTCAAAAGAGAAGCTGCAAAGAAGATGGCCAACTCTTTCCCATGGCCATAGAAACCATGGCCAGAAATAACAGACAGGTTGCAACAGATTCCACTACCTAAATCAGCGTTTCTAAACCTTGGCAACTCTAAGATGTTTCGAACTTCAGCTCCCCAAAAGTTGAAGTCCACATTTCTTAAAGTTGTCAAGGTTAAGAGATACTGACCCAGATTTACTTGATAATAACGTTTGTACAACAGTAGAAAATCTATTAACTGAGATTGTAAATTCGCCATCTTCGGAGATCTAAGGTTCTTGTGGATTCAAGCGCCTGGGCAATCTCAATTCTGAAAAGTGGGCCTGAATCCAGATTGGAAGAGATCTAATGTCCTCCATAAAAGCCAGGAACTGAGTCACCATTACTATCAATACACCTCTCCTGTGTTAGCAGCTAAATTGCCAGAGTCATGCTGAAATAAGAGACAAAAGCCAAATGTCAACTACTGAGCAATACGTCCTACGCTGGATGCCATACAGCTGGCCAACACAGGAAACTCCTAATTTGGTGGGGCATGCATTCCTTTCGGTCCCAGGAAGGATGCCATTTGACCTTTCCTTTTGCCTAAAGCAGACTGCTTACCCAGCACCGCAAACATATCCGAGACGGGCCTGGATCTTTCCTTCTCAGCTTTCCGACTCAGTGAGGAGTGGTAGAGCGTCCAGGAGACCATTAAGCCAAAGTAGGCCCCAAATAAGTGGGCGTGCATCATGCTGACATGGCTCTGGATCTGCGGACAGCAAAAGCAGTCGCCATTTCTTATGTGGTCAAGATGGAGCGGGGCTTCTACGTGCCAGCCTATAGTATTCGTATCTATTAGTTTGTCAAACATGCACAAGATAACAGGTGTAAATATAAACAATGGACATGAACGAAAGAAATGAATGCAAATAAATGGGGACAGTAGGACAGGGACAGTAGGCACGCTGCTGCGCTTATGGACCTCTTAGGAATAAGATGAGGTCCCCGGTAGACAGTTTAAGGTTGAAGCTACGAGGGTTAGAGGATGTAACAACGGAGTCAGGGAGAGCATCCCAGGCGTTGACCACTCTGTTGCTGAAGTCGTATTTGCTGCAATCGAGTTTGGAATGGTTTACTTTGAGTTTGTATCGATTGTTTGCCCCGTATATTATTGAGGTTGAAGCTGAAGTAGTCGCTGACAGGTAAGACGTTGTAACAGACAATTTTGTGTATTGTGCTGAGATCCGACCGCAGGCGGCGCAGTTCCAGATTGTAGCAACTGAATATAAGGGAGGAAAACCTCGGAAGGGGTGATTAATCTTTCTTTTTTGGAATTGCTCCCCTGGATATTTTAAATTAATTCTCTGCTACAGTATTTTGGAACCTCGGCAGTTTTAAACTGTGTGGTCTTCAACTCCCAGAATGGCTGGCTGGGGAATTCTGGGAGTTGAAGTCCACAGAGCTTAAAGGTGCTGAGTTTAACAAACACAACACTAAGTCGTCAATTATAGTTTCTAGTCCACCCTGGCTGGCTCCTATAACACGCTAAATAGCATCCAGAGCAATTTTTCTTCTTGGTGCAAGTTCCCTGTTCTTATGACTTTAAAAAAAAAGACAGACACAAGAAAAAAAGAAGAAGCTGAAAACATTTCATATCTATAATAAAATGTGACAGTGTGAAAACTCCAGCTAGCCAATCAGGTAGTCCCTCCCACATCCAGGATATGCCTTCCTTCTGCCCTCTCCAAAAATATGTAAGTGTTGAAAGGTAAAGGCATTTAAATTGCAATTCCACTCTTCCTGCCCTCTGATTGTAAACTGCAGCTCACAGCTTACAAATTACCCGTATTTTTCGGACTATAAGATGCACCGGAGTATAAGACGCACCAAGATTTTGAAGAGGTACATTTTTTAAAAAAGTTTTTGCACTCTGCAGGCCTCCCAAACCCCCTGCAGTAATGCGAAGTGTGAACTAGGCCAGGGGTCTCCAACCTTGGCAACTTTAAGAGTTGTGGACTTCAATTCCCAGCGTTCCTCAGCCAGCAAAGCAAAGAAGTCCACAACTCTTGCCAAGGTTGGAGACCCCTGAACTAGGCCACTGATTTGCATAAAAGGTAACTGTAAATGTTCCCCTCGCACATAAATGCAAGTCATTCCCAGCTCTAGGGGGCGGTGCTCATCTCTGTTTAAAAACCAAAGAGCCAGCGCTATCTGAAGACATCTCCGTGGTCATGTGGCTGGCATGACTAAACGCCGAAGGCGCACAGAGCGCTGTTACCTTCCCATCAAAGGTGGTTCCTATTTTTCTACTTGCATTTTTACATGCTTTTGAACTGCTAGGTTGGCAGAAGCTGGGACAAGTAATGGGAGCTCACTCTGTTATGCAGCGCTAGGGATTCGAACCGCGAACTGCTGACCTTTCTGACTGACAAGCTCAGCATCTTAGCCACTGAGCCACCACGTCCCTGAACTGATTTGAATGCATTCTGCCAAAGGGACAGAATGCTTTGCTTTGCTTTGTACCTGCAAAAAATTCACAGCCAGCCATCTGTTGACGGTGAAGACGGTCACTTCCACCATAGCCATCCAGGTCAACTGCATGAGATTGGCTTTGCCAAGTATTGCTCCAGCTGAAATCAACACTGTGGTGATGCTCATAATAGCAGTTAAAATACTGGAGGGGAGAAAGAGAGAAAGAGGGGAAAAATCAGCAGGATGTTATGAGATGGTGAGATTCTTTTCCAATCAAATCTAGAGTTTTCTGCTTTCTCTATGGTGGTTTTCTCAATGTGTGTGCATGGTGAGTGCCTTTGAAGCAATGTATCTCAACCTGGGCACCTTTAAGCTGCGTGGACTTCAATTCCCAGAATTCCCCAGCCAGAGGGGGGGGGGGTGGAGTTGAAGTCCACACAGCTTAAAATGGCCCAGGTTGAGAAACATTGCTTTAAGGTAACATGTCCCCATAGAAGTATATTTTACAGAATTAATAGCCCAAATAATAAAACTGTTACATACATTGTGATAATCCTGTAAAAAGCACTATGTAAAAGCTCTATGAAGCAGTATATAAGTCTTAAGTGGGAGGGAGGGAGGGAGGGAGGGAGAGAAGGAAGGAAGGAAGGAAGGAAGGAAGGAGCAATAGGCTGACTCTGTAAACTGCTTAGAGAGGGCTGTAAAAGCACTATGAAGCGGCATAGAAGTCTAAGTGGGAAGGAAGGAAAGAAAGAAAGAGGGAAGGGCGGGAGGGAGGGAGAAGCAATAGGATGACTCTGTAAACCGCTTAGAGAGGGCTGTAAAAGCACTATGAAGCAGTATATAAGTCTTAAGTGGGAAGGAAGGAAGGAAGGAAGGAAGGAAGGAAGGAAGGAAGGAAGGAGCAATAGGCTGACTCTGTAAACTGCTTAGAGAGGGCTGTAAAAGCACTATGAAGCAGTATATAAGTCTAAGGAAGGAAGGAAGGAAGGAAGGAAGGAAGGAAGGAAGGAAGGAAGGAAGGAAGGAAGGAAGGAAGGAAGGAAGGAGCAATAGGCTGACTCTGTAAACCGCTTAGAGAGGGCTATAAAAGCACTATGAATACAATACAATAGCAGAGTTGGAAGGGACCACAAGAAATCAATAAGTCCCTATATTGGTGTAACAAATGTTACGGTGTCCCTGATCAATCAGAACACTTATTTTCAAAAATGACTGCTCAACTGAAACAAACAAAAAGTTTGTAAACATTGCTAAATCAGATGTAAAAACGAATTTTGGATTTGCAGGAACATTGTTCCCTTAAAGCTAGGGGGAAATATTAACAAAGGCTTGGCATATGTATGTAACAACCTCTGCCATCATTGCTCCAATCAGAGGTGGTATTCAGCCGGTTCTGACCAGTCTAACGAACTAGTAGCAGAAAGTTTGAATAATTCGAGGAACCGTCAAATACCACCTCTGACTGGCCCCGCCCCCATCTATTCATTGCCTCCTGAGTCCCAGCTGATCGACTGGATCTTCTTTTGTTCCCCTGAACGGAACGGAGCTGGAAAGCAGGTTAATGGGGTGGGGAGGGAATGGAGATTTAGCAGTATCCTTCATCCAGGAGTGGGGTGGAAATGGAGATTTTACAGGATCCTTCCCCTGGAGTGGGTGGGAATGGAGATTTTATAGTATCCTTCCCCTGGAGTGGGTGGGAATGGAGATTTTGCATTAACTTTCCCCTGGAGTGAGGAGGGAATGGGAATTTTGCAGTATCCTTCCCCCAGGAGTGGGGTGGAAATGGAGATTTTATAGTATCCTTCCCCTGGAGTCTGTGGGAATGGAGATTTTGCATTAACTTTCCCCTGGAGTGAGGAGGGAATGGGCAGTATCCTTCCCCTGGAGTGAGGAGGGAATGGGGATTTTACAGTATTCTTTCTCTGAAGTGAGGAGGGAATGAGGATTTTGCAGTATCCTTCCTCTGCCACACCCACCAAGCCACGCCCACAGAACCGGTAATAAAAAAAATTGAATCCCACCACTGGCTCCAATCCACAAGCAGCCCTCACCTCATTCCAAATCTTACATTTGATTCTTGACGGTGGAAGAACTCATTTTGTCTCATGATGCATAAAACAAGATCATTAAAAGGAAAAGGGAAAAAAAAACAGAACAGTGTATATGCATTGTGGATATTGTTTTGAACAGAGAGAAATTTGACTCATTTTTTTTTTACAAGCGTCAAAAGAGGTTTATGGCACTGGTGAGATGTAAATAGTAGGAGATGCCTTCACGCTGAGGTGCACATACATTAATCCGTTCACCCACACATTCTGGGGCAAATGCATGAGTGTGCATGGGGACAGAAGTGTCATCTATCAGGGGAGAAGATGGAGTGCCTAATTAAAAAGGAGATAGGGTCATTAATTTTGAACTCATAAATAATAGGGGCACCTGTGCAAAGCTAATATTTAATCAGACCTATTGCCTCTTGGGTTCAATGGTTTGGAAGGAAGCCATCCTTAGGAGGTGGAGAAGGGATGGCTGTTGTGGCCCGCCAGTGGCCATTGGAGCTGGCAGCAGATTCAGACAATGACGAGGCCAGTCATGGAGTCTGGGGAAGGCTCTGATGAGGGCTCTGTGTCGAAGGCAGAGAGGGGCCAGAGCCGTATGCTAGTTATCAGCTGCCTTCAGAAGCAGACATCAGTGAGGCAGATGAACAGCTGGAGCCTGTTCCCAGTGTGCGCATGCGCAGAGTTGCCCGATGAAGGGAACAACTAAAGAACAAGGGTCGACTTGGGAGTAAGGCCACAGATGGACGATGAATGGCCCCTCCCAGAGGAAATAAAAGAGGAGCGAAAGGGGAGTGGAGTTTGCAGGAGACAATTAGTTTGCTTAATTTCCAAGACTCCTTGCCAAGTTTTGCAGATATTGGCCTGGAAGCTCTCCAAGCCATATAAGGCCTGTGACTGTAAATCCTCCCTTGCTGACTGTGAATGAGAAGAATTGACAATAAATTAATAAAAGGTGTTTTTGTCGTGTTAGGGTTAGGGTTAATCAGAGGGCAGTGCTCATCTGTTTCTTAACTAAGGGAGCCAATATTGTCTGAAAATATTTTCATGGTCATGTGTCCAGCATGATTATACACCAAGGCGCATGGAACATTGTTTACCTACTATTTACCTACTTGCATTTGAATACTATTGTACTGCTAGATGGACAGGAGCCAGGGCAAGTAACTGGAGCTCACCTCATCGGGCAGCGTTCTTGGGTCTTGAACCCAGGATGTCAGCTTTCCAGCTGGTCTGTATTCCACCATGTTCCCTTGATGTGTATTCATCCATAAATCAATTCTGTCCCTCTATCCCTTGTTTGATTTTGTTTTTTAACCCCTCTTAAAAAGTGCACTTCTGCAGGAGGTTTGAAATGCATTTATAGTCAACGCAAATGCCTTTAAACACATTGTGCTGAGTCTCTTCAGAGCTGATAACTGAAGAAGTTTGAGAAGGAAGAGAAGATAAGAGGTTGCTAAACACTCATCGTTACCTCTCAGGATTCTGAAAGTTGACATCTCCAGTTTGACAATGACTGAATGCTGAAGCCTTCGATCTCTTCCCCTGCTAATCCCGCTGCAATTTTAAACACAACAGAAGTCCCACTGATCTATAGGGAGCGGGGGGCTTATATTTGGAACAAGTAGGTTGTTGAGACATTCCTAAAGAAATACTGTAACTGAAGGCCAGGCTTGTCCTGCTCTTATGTAAGATCCCGCCTAGCCTTGTTGCCGCTGCTACATCTTTCCCCAAATTTGGAAATATTGTGTTTATTTTAGAAATGTGACTCAGTGAAACACGGGGGAGAATGCAGATTGGCTCAGTCTGTGATATAATGTTTTCAAACAAAAACACAACAATATATTTGCTCAATATAAAAGACTAACTGAAGTTAGCATTTCTTTATATGTATCCACACTAACTTTAATATCTACAATTGAATTCCACGTTTGCTGTGAATACATTGGGGTGTTAATTTGGATCCTGGTCGTTACTCTTTTAAAAATATCCTTGTCGGATACTTTTATAAAAGATACTCAAGGTTAGTACTTAGCATTTGTCAAGATCAAATTTACTAAGAGTCAGAAGCAATTAACTTCCCAAGATTATTCTCTAGACCCATGATGGCGAACTTATGGCACGCATGCCCTAAGTGGCACACAAAGCCATGTCACTTGGCAGGCGTGGCCTTACCTGTTTGTCTTCTGGGTTTCTGGTGACCATGCATGCGTGACGATCAGCTGTCGTTTGCACACACGGCAGTGCTGAAAACCAATGTGTGCATGCGTGCTGGCCAGCTGATTGTTGGGTCTGTGTGCACCAATGGTGACTTTCAAAAATTTTTAGAACCTCTTCTGTAGGTGGGGCCTGCTTTGTGAGAGTGGTTTGCCGGCCATGTGACTGGGTGGGAGTGGCCAATTTGTAAAATGTGGTAAAACTCACTTAACAACGTTCTTGCTTAGCAACCAAAATGTTGGCTCAGAAACTGGCATTTGAAGCATGCACATCTTAAAGCTATCAAGTTATCAGACCCTTGCACCCCTAACCCTTTAGAAAAAAACCCCAGGGGTGTTCAAACTTGACAACTTTAAGACTTGTGGACTTCAACTCCCAGAATTCCTCCTCTCGCTCTTCATCTTGATGATGTGCAGATGGGCGGGGGGAGGGAGCTGGAACCAGTTCTAAACAGCACTGTAGATTTGTGCAACCTCTTCTATAGAAGAGCTTAGAACTGGCAGGAACCCACCCCTCGTATGCACACCTGAACCCAGAAGTTCGGCTTTTCCAGAGCGTGATCCCTTTGCACGCACGGCAGTGCCAAAAACTGGCCTGCGCATGTGCGTCAGCCAGCTGATCATTGGGTGCACATGAACTTTAGAACCTGGAAGTTCGGCTTTTCAGAGCGTGGCCCTGATGAGTGCACACAATGTTTCCGTGTTTTGGCTCTCTGTGCCGAAAAGCTTTGCCATCACTGCTCTAGACTGACTGGTTCCTTTGCCTCTCAGTAACGCAACCCCTGAAGATATTCTTCAGGGATGACCACGAAGCTGAGAGGTTTTTTTTAAAAAAAGTCATATTGGTAACAGGCAGTCAGGGCTTGATGGTATGATTGTGGCCACCACCTGGATTTTTTTTTAAATCCCCCACAAACACCTTCGCTGGGAGACGAATGGGAGCGAATCTGTTTCCTTACTCGAGCTATTGAGGACAGCAAATGGCTTGCAAGAAACCAAAGGCATCAAATCAAGGTCCCTCCAATACCATCCTCAGTTCCGTATCCGTGTTAAGAATTTCAGACTCAGTCCTTGATCGCAGTTACATTCACTTATCTGTGATGGAATGCAATGCAGGATTTGAGGGGGGGGGGAAAGAGACAGTGGACCTTGGAATATCTGGCAGTCAAGAAGAGACAGATCTTCCCTAGCAACTCACAGAGTACATCAAATAGTTATGCAGATAGTTGCTTCCACCTAGCAAGATTTCTGTTAATCAAGGAACCAAGAATGGCAGGTGGAGTTACGTACTTATGTCTGTGCCGTTTCTTGAGTTCACCTATTGAGGGAAATCTTGCCTGCCTAAAGCAATTATCTGCATAGCTATCAGATGAAATCTGTGAGTTGTTAGGGAGGGTTTGCCTTCATCTTCTTCCTGCCTGCCAGACATTACAAAATTCTTGGCTTGAGAGTAAGCGTAAAACCTAAGGTACAAATGGTAAAAGTATAATATATAGAATGTATTTAAATAAGCATATAACTTAGGATAATGATATAGAGATAGAATTTTTTGTAAATAAGATTGTTAACGAAAGATATGGATACCGATATTGAAAAGCTGTTATGTGTAAATTTGTGTTTTGTGTTTTGTCTTCTAATTGTTAGAAAATTCAATAAATACTATTTTTTTAAAAAAATTCACTGTCTCTTTGCCCTCTGGGAGAGCACCCTTCCCTCCTGTGATTCTGAACTAACATTCTACCACACCATTCTTATAGCACTGAGCTTTCTTGCCACCCAAGCCAAGATATAAGGAAGGAAAAATCAAGAGAGTAGCCACAACTGTGATATTGGAGCTCTGCCTGGTTTTTTTTTAATGTATGTTACACATAAAAAACAGGGGGAGCTTTGATTGCACTTGTTGAGGTCATTTTTTTTATAAAAAACCCACCTTTAAAAAAAAAAAAACTTTTTTACCATTCCCTGCAAACAATGATCAGGAGCAGGAAACCTGATAGAATTCTCATCTATTGGAAATTAACTGGCTCAGCTGCAGAACATAGAAAGCAATAGCAATAGCAATAGCAGTTAGACTTATATATCGCTTCATAGAGCTTTCAGCCTTCTCTAAGTGGTTTACAGAGTCAGCATATTGCCCCCACAATCTGGGTCCTCATTTTTACCCACCTCGGAAGGATGGAAGGCTGAGTCAACCTTGAGCCGGTGAGATTTGAACCACTGAACTTCAGATAGCAGTCAGCTGAAGTGGCCTGCAGTACTGCACTCTACCCACTGCGCCACCTCGGCTCTTAATACACAAGGTGTATCCTCCAGACACCTGGTTGTAGAATGGTGCACAGAACACCCTGTGGAAGTTCCCACTGAAATCACTGGTTTTTTTTAAATTAGATTGTTATCCTGCTTTTATAGGTAATTCAAGGCAGGGAAGGTGGGCTGCTGGGGGTTCGCAGGGGTTCGGGAGAACCTCTAGCTAAGATTCTGTGCAGTTTGGAGAAACCCCAAATCCCACGCCTAGCTGTCCCCGCCCGCTCCACCCCTCCCCTCCCAGGAGTCCCCATGCGGCCTGTTTTGAATGCAGGTAAGTGCAAGGCACGCACAGAGACTCAGGGAGGGTGAAAAACGGGCCTACTGGAAGTTTGGGAAGGCTGGAAATGGGCCTGTTTCTGGCCTCCAGAGGGCCTCTGGAGCTTGTGGAGGCCGTTTTTGCCCTCCCGGAGGCTCAAAGAAAGCCTCCAGAGCCAGAGGAGGGCAAAAACAAGCCCCCCCCCCCATGGTGCAGTAGGCCGACTAGACCACGCCCACCATGGCCACACCCATCCAGCAACTGGACAGAGAACTCCTTGCTAAAATTTTTGAAGCCCACCCCTGGTCCTTTCTCCCATTTTCCCTTAACCCTATGAGATGAGGTGGACAGAATTCCTAGCAAAGAACTAAGCTCCACGTCCTTTGACCTCTACCTTTGCAGATTTATCCTGATTTTCCCAGCTGAGAAGTGAAAGAGGAATCCATCAACAAGCACGGCCCACTGTACTCCGAGGGCAGCAAGGAGAAGGTTGAATCCGATGCTGCTGAAGCCGTATCTCTGCAGGAAGGCCAGGAAATAGGCAAACCCGAAAATCACCATGAGGTTGACATCTTGAAATACTGTAGGGAATACAGAACACTTGTGTCAAGGAGGCCTGGGGAGCCTGTCCAGGAGACCCAGCTGTAATCCCCACATCATACTGCACCAGTGGTGGGTTGCGGATCCCGGTGCAACCGGTACGGTGCAACGGAGCCCGGCATCCACCACATGAATGCACGCAGTCCGCACATGCGTCCTTACCTCTTGCGATGCTTCCGAAAGCCTCTGCGATGCTCAGCGGAGCGTTGCGTAGGCACCGTGCACTCCGTGCGCGGAAGTGCTGTAGAGCTTAAATACAGCTCTGGTGGGCAGGTGGGCCCTCCAGAGCACCATACCAGAACAGTATCCGGTGCTCTGGGCAGGCACCGGTACACCCGTACTAAGGCGTACCACCTGCAACCCACCACTGCACTGAATGGTTTGCTTGGTTTCAACTCAGCTTGCTGCATAATCCTAGCCATAGTGGTTTATTCTCAAATCATGGCTTAGAGGAGGGGTGGGGAACCATGATGACCCCTTTACAATGATGGCTGAGGAATTCTGGGAGTTGACGTTCACAGGTCGTAAAGGGGCCGTAGATTAGAGTGAGATGCATCAATCCAATCATTGATTGGTGCTACCTGTCAATTGGCTCTTAAACCAAAGGATACCTGGACTTTCAAGCTTTCAATTCCAGGCACTCCATGTCACAGGTAGAAAAGGCCTGCCTATGCACACATAAGGGGATGCGATGGCTAAGTGGCTAAGACACTAAGCTTGTTGATCAGAAATATCAGCAGTTCGGCGGTTCAAATCCCTAGCACCACATAATGGAGTGAGCTCCCGTTACTTGTCCCTGCTTCTGCCAACCTAGCAGTTCGAAAGCATGTAAAAAATGCAAGTAGAAAAATAGGAACCACCTTTGGTGGGAAGGTAACAGCACTTCGTGCACCTTCGGCATTTAGTCATGCTGGCCACATGACCACAGAGACATCTTCAGACAGCGCTGGCTCTTTGGCTTTGAAATGGAGATGAGCACCGTCCCCTAGAGTCGGGAACGACTAGCACATATGTGCAAGGGGAACCTTTACTTTTACCTTTTATGCACACATATGTTCAGGAAAGGCAAGAAACATACTGCTCTCTGTCCTTTATATGTATGCACATATTCATAAATACATACACATCACTCTCCCCTACCCACTTCTTCATTCAAAATGGAAGTCTCTGCGCTATAAGCCACAGTGTGCTGTAACCATGATTCATGCAGATCACAGTGGCCTAATTTGCATATACTGCTAAGTCATAAAACATGGTTCTCAAACTGCAATGGAGAAAGTTCAAAACTTTTGTTAAGTGTTTGCTTAACTTTGGCAACTTCCAGATACCTGAACTTTTATTTATTTAAAACATTTATACAGCCGCCCATCTGATAACTAACTTCTTAGCAAGGAGTTGAAAGGATAATTCTGGGTGGAGAGATCCAGGCATTTGGAAGTTGTCAAGAATGGGAAATGTTATTAAAACCAGACAAAACTACATCATGGTTTATCCAAGAGAGTGAACTTAGCGGCAATATAGGCTTACTTCCCCCAGCACAATCACCTGATCCTATCCATCAAATGGCTTTTGCTAAATATCACTTTTATGGAAAAAGTGAAGATAAGCCTCTCTACAAGTTGTCTTCCCCAGAAATGCTCCTGCTGCTGCTGCTCCTCCAGAGGTGGAATTCAGCAGGTTCTGACCGGTTCTGGAGAACCGGTAGCAGAAATTTTGAGTAGTTCAGAGAACCAGTAAATACCACCTCTAGCTAACCTGCCCCCATCAATTCTCTGCCTCCTGAGTCCCAGCTGATTGGGAGGAAATGGGGATTTTGCAGTATCCTTCCCCTGCCACGCCCACCAAGCCACACCCACCAAGCCACACCCACAGAACCGGTAGTAAAAATGTTTGAATCCCACAACTATGCTGCTGCTGCTACTATTACTACTATTACTACTACTACTACTACTACTACTACTACTACTACTACTACTATGGAGAATTTCCATAGACATTTACTATTGCAGGTAGTCCATTGCAGGCATCAATGAGCCCAAAGGGTATGTTGCTAAGTGAGAAAGTTGTTAAGTGAGTTTTGCTCCATTTTACAACTTTTCTTGCCACATTTATGAAGTCAATCACTGTAGTCGTTAAATTAATAACAGCGTTGTTAAGTGAATCTGGCTTCCCCATTGACTTTGCTTGTCAGAAGGTCATAAAAGGGGATCACTTGACCCTGGGACATCGCAACCGTCATAAATATGAACCAGATTTCAAGCATCCAAATGGAAATCACATGATTATGGGGATGCTGCAATGGTCATAAGTATGAAAAATGGTCACAAGTCACTTTTTTCAGTGACCTTGTAACTTCAAACAGTCACTAAGTGAACTGTTGTAAGTTGAGGACTATCTGCACTATCCTAAAGGATCAGAGGATCAAAGGATCTTCAGAGCTGAAGAAGCTTCTTGGATGAGAAGCGATACATCTTCAAAGAAAAACCAGAAAGTCCAGTTGTCTCTTGAAAAAGCACCTGTCTGGGATGCCGCCTTCAATATCCAAGAAAGAAAAACCTCAACTCCATTTGAATAGAGACAAAGGTACTTTTACTAGATATGAAATGAAAGCAGAGAAAAGGAAAGCAAGATCTGAGCCAAAAAAAGCGCCAACATGTACATATCAAATGTTTACCCAGCACCCTCCCCCCAATTACCCCAACCCAATATCCAATCTGCAACTCCCAGAGGTGTCATGTGGGGTGCATCTTCAAGGGGCCTCATTCAGTTGGTATGCAGAGGCGGTTGGCCTTGGCCAAGCCCAAACATGAGCCATCAGCATGCGCAGAAGATGGTGAGAACAAAACTCCTTCAGGATAACTCCTCCAGTACCAGAAATTCCCCTCCCAAATACCAGAAGCCCCCACCCTCCCCATTTCTATGGCAAACAAAAGTAGAGACTGACAGCACCTTTTGGGATAATCCCCAAAGATACCTGTACTATCCTTGTCAGAAATCATTATTTTATTGTTAGTTTATTGTAGGTCTGGGCTGCAAGGTACAGAAAGCCACTAGATGGCAGCAAAGCATTAAGAGGATTTGCTGCCATCTAGTCACTATTGGGATATTTGCTGCCCAGCTGTTAATTTCATTCAAGCAGTACAGTGGTGGGTTTCAAAAATTTTTAGAACCTCTTCTGTAGGAGTGGCCTGCTTTGTGGGAGTGGCTTGCCAGCCATGTGACTGGGTGAGCATGGCCAACTTGTAAAATGTGGTGAAATTCACTTAACAATGCTCTTGCTTAGCAACCAAAATGTTGGCTCAGACACTCTGGCATTTGAAGCACGCAAGTCTTAAAGCTGTCAAGTTACAACTTGTGGACTTCAACTCCCAGAATTCCTCCTCTCGATCTTTATCTTGATGATGTGTGGACGGGTGGGGGGAGGGAGCTGGAACTGGTTCTAAACAGCACTGTAGATTTGTGGAATCTCTTCTATAGAAAAGGTTAGAACTGGCAGGAACCCACCCCTGAAGTAGTAGAACACCCCTTATATACGTATAAGGGAATATAGGACAAGGAACAATGAGGGCGGGAGGGCGGGGCAACCAGAGGTGGTATTTGCCAGTTCTCCGAACTACTCAAAATTTCCACTACTGGTTCGCCCGAACCGGTCAAACCGGCTAAATAACACCGCTGAAAAGATGTGCCAGAATGCTATGCATTATCTTGACATTTTTGATCACACAAGAGACACCGCTGTGGTACCTTGTGCTCCGGATGTATATCCTACCATGTTAACTAAGAGCAAGAGAAAATACTTTAATGCAATCAGACTACTACTGGGCCCTACAAAACTCCTTTCAGGTTGTATTCCACTTTGAATAGCAGACAGGACAAGGAATAAGAACCAAAACTAGATAAGAGTTAATTTAAAGTCAATACAATTCAATTAATGCTAGTTTAAGTCTGATGGTGAAGGCACCAGACCAGAAACCAGGAAAGTGTGAGTTCTAGTGCAGCCTTAGGCATGAAAGCCAGCAGGGTGACATTGGGTCAGTTCTTCTCTCTCAGCCCCGCCCACCTCAAAGGGTGGTTGTGGAGGGGAAAATAGAAGGTGGGAGGAGCATTAGATATATCTGTCATTTTGAATTCTTCATAAAAGCATACAAATATATAAGTAAATATAAGTAAGAGATATAAGTAAATAGCAAGTAATTTCACCCTTCATGTTAAAAAGTAGAATCTGATAGCAATTTGGCAGGAGGTTGGGCACGGGACAATAGCAATAGCAGTTAGACTTATATACCGCTTCACAGGGCTTTCAGCCCTCTCTAAGTGGTTTACAGAGTCAGCATATTGCCCCCAACAACAATCCGGGTCCTCATTTTACCCACCTCAGAAGGATGGAAGGCTGAGTCAACCCTGAGCTGGTGAGATTTGAAAAGCCGAACTGCAGAACTGCAGTCAGCTGAAGTAGCCTGCAGTGCTGCATTTAACCACTGCGCCACCTCGGCTCTCGGGGACAAATCTGAGGTTTTTGGGGGGCAGTGAGGCTATCCTCAAATTTGGACCGTGCATCTCTAGATTGTGGCAAAGACTCTTCAGGGACTCAGCTACACAACTCCTTCAATTTTACCTAAAGATGAAGGACATTGGTACTAAACCTGTTTAACTGTCTCCTCTCCTCCCAACTGGGCTGAACCTAGTTAACAATGTTGAATTCCTCAGAGCTGGGGAGTTGCAAGAGGCTGCACAATTGGCAGCCCCTTTCCGGAGAAGGAACTTTCCTGAGATACCACCAGCCTTTACGTAACTTTTGAGGGGCAAACAACCTGGGTTTTGTAATTTGTTAACTAACAAAGTTATTTTGTATTTTAATCAAATGTGTGTTCTTTCTTTTAAAGTGATGTTCAAGGTTTATTAGCTTTTAACATCCCTAAACCGATAAACAAGCTGGAGACTAGCTCCTGATAAGAAAACTTCATTAGTGCAAATTGGGGTCTGGCTTATCTCTTTGGTGAACCCTAAAGAACCTTTCTGCTTACAACTTATTCCCCTTCAGACCTCATTTTAATAAACATGTATGCTATTATCCTGTCCAATCAACTTTCCTCTTTCAGACTTCTTTGTTATGCTAACTATAAAAGGGGATGTAAGCTAAAGATCGGGGTTCCCTCTTTGAACGAGGAATCCCTTTTGTCTGAATATTCTGATAAATTATAATAAAATGATCTTCCTGTCTCGGTTTGTCTCATTGGAAAATATGCACACCGAGGCACCAGCCTGAAAAAGCCTTCTTTGGCCATCACCTTCCAATACCAGCAAAGACCGTCTTCAACCCCGACAGCAAGCAAGCAACCTTACCTGGGTAGTCTCTTGCAAGATTTTGACTGTGGTCGTAAGAAACGAAGAAGCCAAACACAAGGATTAAAGCCGCTTCCAAAAGAAGAATGAGCGCAGGGAGACGAATCCGGAGATTGGGAGGATACTGGGAAGACATCGTGGCTTAAAAGAAAAGCAGCAAAACAAGGACCAGGCAAGCCTCAATGTTGGTTCAAACATTCCATGAGTCTCCACTGGATTAAAAAAAGAAAGAAAGAAAAGAGAAAGCTGTGAAGGAGATAAGAGTTCTTAGAAGGAATTAGCAAAGCGCATAACCCTTATCTAAGACAGGCCAGGGGACTGCCCGACCTGTGCTGACAAATGTTTGATTAGTATTGAGCAAGCTGATTGTCTGCATTCATGAGAGTCATACCAAAATGTGTACTATTGAAAACCTCACCTCCCAGATGTAAACACTTATATATTCCCATCAACTTTGTGAGCCTGACATCAATGTAAAGGTTTCCCTCGCACATATGTGCTAGTGGTTCTCGACTCTAGGGGGCGGTGCTCATCTCCATTTCAAAGCCGAAGACCCAACACTGGGTCTCCGTGGTCATGTGGCCGACATCACTAAATGCCAAAGGCGCACAGAATGCTGTTACCTTCCCACCAAAGGTGGTTCCTAGTTTTCTACTTGCATTTTTATATGCTTTCGAACTGCTAGGTTGGCAGAAAACTGGTCCTACAGCCAAACCAGAAGTTTAGGAATGGACTTTTGGTTCAGCCATAGGGCCGTTTTTCGCCCTCCGGAGCCTTCAGGGAAGCCTCCAGAGGGTCTCGGGGAAGGGGGGCTATATTCACCCTCTCCAGGCTCCTAGAAAGCCTCTGGAGCCTGGGGAGGGCGAAAAACAGCTCCAGTATGTGCCAAAAGCGGGGTGTGTGTGTGTGTGTGTGTATGTGTGTGTGTGTGTGTGTGTGTCATAGGATTATGGGTGTGGACACACCTATGCATGACTCCCTGCACCTCCCCCACTTTTGGCACCCGATGGGGAAAAGGTTAGCCATCACTGCTCTAGAATATGACATGGAAAAATTACTTGGCTCTTGAAGGAGCCTCCTTGACTGGCTTCAAGCAGTCTAAAATAAAGCCAGTGGCAATGGTGGCAGTAGCCAAGGAGAAAAATCCACAAGATGAAAGACATCATTGCAAGAAATTATGCACTTCATTTTCCTTGGAGCAGAAATGTTTATATTATTAACTACAAGTCTTTTCACACTCAAGAGTTTCTGCAAGTAAATTCTTTCATATTCAGAGTTCCTGCAAGTATACGTACATTCTTTCAGTGATGATAATCAGCTTAAGTCTGTTACGTCCACATATATGTTGTTTCCTCGTAGATTGCCTTCACATTTTACTCTTTCATGATGGAGTAAGCGCAGAGTAACATTCTCTCCAAGCTTATTTGTAGCTTTTTGTCGCAGCATCAGGGAAAAGCCATTATGTCCTTTTTTGCATGGGGAACCAGTCTGTGGAACTCCATGTCACAGTAGTTTGGGTTTCTTCCTTTGAAATCTTTCAGTCTCCCACAAGCCCCTTTCTATGTTGGTTTATTGGACTGTTTCTGCAGCATTTTTCATAAGCCACTCTATTTGTTTCGCGGTAAATGGCTTTTTCATAGCCAGTGTATTTTTATTAGTCCCATCCCAATCCTATGAATGGTTGATTCAGAAAAAAACACAAGCAGATAAACTTTGTTTTTTCAGCAATAAACCTCTGGGTAGCAAATATGTTTACACCAAGACAAATCCTACTCTCAAACCTGACCCAACTTAGGTAATGGTAAAGGTAAAGGTTCCCCTCGCGCATACATGCTTGTCATTTCCGACTCTAGGGGATGGTGCTCATCTCTGTTTCAAAGCCGAAGAGCCAGCGCTGTCCGAAGATGTCTCCGTGGTCATGTGGCTGGCATGACTCAACGCCGAAGGCACACGGAACGCTGTTACCTTCCCACCAAAGGTGGTCCCTATTTTTCTACTTGCATTTTTTACCTGCTTTCCAACTGCTAGGTTGGCAGAAGCTGGGACAAGTAATGGGAGCTCACTCTGTTGTGTGGTGCTAGGGATTTGAACCGCCCAACTGCCAACCTTTCTGATCGACAAGCTCAGCATCTTAGCCACTGAGCCACCACGACCCAATTTAGTTCCTAATAAAACAGTTCAGGAATGGGAAGATCAATATGTATTTTGAAAAAAGAGGAACATACTTATATGGGCACCAAAGGAATGGGAATATTTGAGATGTAAGCAAAGGTGGGCGGGGGAACCATCACAAACCTCCTTCACAATAGATACCCAGCCACCTTAACAAAAGGCTACAGAGGGGGAACTCCTACCCCGATTGGCCAAGACTCGATTTCCCAGGACACTTTGCACGGCTATTCCGCCTAGTCCCACTTAGTCTAGACCTCTGTTGGTCGTTTTCAGTGCCCTTTCTGTCGAAACGCCACCTTGATTGGCTCAATGTAGCATCACTTTTGTAAGTGGGCGGGCCCGTCCGCGAGCCTGTTTTAGAAAGTAGCGGGAGCATTATTCTTTGCCTCTTCTTGTCTTGGGGCCACGGATGACGGGCGGAGTTTATTGGTCAGCATTTACGTCAGTTAATCGTAGAGGGCGGTATCCTAATCCGAAACCAAAGGTTGAGATCAAAGAGAAGAAGAACAAACCACCACCTTTCTTTCTCTCCCATTGGGAAATATCGAGACTGCCCCGCCCCTCTACTCTAACTCCGCCCCAGGATTGGACACGCTCCTCTTCAATCCTTTCTGTCACAGACTTTCAGGCCGGTCCTTGTTATCTTAGGGAAGGGGCGGTCGGTGGCTGCCGCTCTCTTTCATTGGCCGGCTCGCCCGTCTCTCTTCTTCCTTGGCCGGCGCTGATTGATTCTTCCCCGCATCGCCCTCCTGTTTGGCCCTCAGCGGATTGGCCCGGGCTTGAAAGGAGGCGGGGCGAGGCGCGGAGCCTGCGCGCGGGGCCGCGGCGGCGGGGAGGGACTGGTCTGAAATTATTTTTTATTTCTTTGTTTCCGAGAGGGGGAGAAGAAAAAAAGAGGGGAGGGAGGAAGGGGCGGGGAGACGGAGAGCCCGAGCACCAAGCGGGAGCGGGAGTCTTTTCGGGGCCTCCGCGCGGACCGGCGCGCTCGAATGTTGTCGCCGTGACCCGGGCGGGGCAGGAGGAGCAGCCGCCGCCGCCGCCGCCAGCAGGCCAGGTTGGGACTCCCCGAACCGGGCGGGAGGATGAAGCGCCGGAGCGCCGACTGCAGCAAACTCCGGCGGCCGCTGAAGCGGAACCGCATCACGGAGGGCATCTACGGCAGGTAGGGCCGCACCTGCCGCGCCCGCCCGCCCCGCCCCGGCCTGTCAGTGGCGCCCGGGAGCCGCCCCGTCCCGGCCGACGCGGTCCCCTCAGGCTCTTCTGGGCTCCCCTCACACACTTCCCCAAAAGCCTCGGCGGCTCCCTGGATCCACGGCGCGCCTCTCCGACCCGCCGGGCTTCCCTTCCGAGCCGGCGCCTCCTTCAGGAGCGCTGAGGCACCTTTCCCATCGTCCCCAGCCGGCCCGGCTTCGGCGGCCTCAATTCCCCCGACTGAGCCTCTTCATAATTAGGGGAGAGGGAAGCATGGGAGTTGTAGTGCAACCAGCTAGGGGAGGTGGGGAGGTGTGCCTTTCCCCCATTAACTTCCCTTCTCCCCCCCACCCATTGGCAAAGCTCTGGCCGGCTTCTGGGGTCCTTATGGGGGGTGTGAGGGGGTCTCCTTTCAGTTTTCCTTTTCTTTCCAAAGTCCAGACTGCTGTTCCCAGCAAGGCGTTTAGGGCCGCAGCTGACCTGGTCCGCATGATTGCTGGCGTAGTGTGATTGGTTTTGTAGTCCTCTGTCTGTGGGAAGCACCAGGTTTTTGGGGGGTAGGGGTGGAGAGAACCGTTGGTCTGGAGGGGATAAAGTGTTGGTGACCCACCTTGGAGAAAGAAAGTGGGGTTTTTAAGTCAGAAGTCCCCTTTCCGATATAAGTTCCGATTTTAAACCTTTTTGGGGGAGGGGAGGGAGTTTTTTCTTCCTTACAAGCTACTTTAAGCCACAATTCTGAGACTCCTTCATTATGATCTTGGGCTATTTATCATTTCCTCGGAAATTACATTTCCCCGTCCTTCTCTTGAAGAGTTTTTTTTTTTACACATGTTTTTCCTCTATGTTTAGTTTTCTTGTGTTTGCTTCCCTATTCCTTTATTGGGTGCCACAGTCCCTTATCCAAAGACACCCCCCCTTTTTTTTTTTTTTGCTTTATAGTTTTAAATAATGAGCTTTTCCTTTTTGTAACTACTGTAACCGTTCTGGAGAGCTTCTTAAGAGTCATCGGTGAACAGTGTGGTCTGTGGACAGAATTTCCTCTCCTGGAGCCCCATTTCTGTATATGCACCCTTCACCATTCTCTGCCCTTTTGAGCTTGGATGCTTGCACCCAATGGAAGTAATTTCTCCTGGGGTCTAACTGCTCTCATAGGTAGTTTTTTGTATTCTTCAGTGTTTCAGAACCTCAGCAACTTTTTAAGGTGTGTGGACTTCCAACTCCCCAAATTTCCTAGTCAATGTAACTGGCTGGGGAACTCGGAGTTGAAATGAACCCAGCTTAAAGTTGACCTGGTTGAGAAACACGGCTTTAACGGTAGAAGAAGAGCAGCTTGTGATCTTCTGCAAGACTCTGTGTGGAGTCATTCCTTTCCTGTGGTTGGCCCTCGGTCTAGTAACACCACACCTACACCAGGAATCTTGCCCCGAGAGCCTGTCTTTCTTCTAGAACAGACTTCCCTAATAGTGGTTGTCCCATGTGGTTACAATCCATCATTACTTAAGCCACATCAGATTGTTCTGATGCTCTCAAATCTATGTTGTAAGCTTTTTATGTTGCATGTTGGCCAGAGTTGTTGGATATGAGATGAGCAGCTAATAGATTTTATAAATAAACGCTACCAGTCCAACAATTAGAAGCCATCCATAGTTTCCCTCTCATAGAAAAAAAATCTTCTAGAATCCCCCATGTTACTTTTAGATTCTTCTCAACTCTTCCGTTTGGCAAAGTTTTCAGGGATTGTTTTGCTTTCCTACTCATTTATTCGTAACATCATCCAATGAAACAGCTACCTCTTGAAAGGACAAACAAGAAAGAGAGATAACTTTGGTCAACACTCTTGGCTCCCATTGCCTAATTATAGCTTCTCTAGTTCTGAAATTCAGAGGACACCTGTTTTCTTGCTTCTGCTCCACGTTGACAGAGTTTTCTGCAGGAAACTACGGATTGTGTAATTTTTAATGCTATCTTTGTACTTGTGTCCTACAGTGATAACTCTTTCCTGTAGATGATGTTTAGGGACCTCTTCTCGTAGCCCTTATCTACATTAACGAGCCTGGTCTCAGCTTTTCATCCATCCCCATTGTACTTTGCTAAGCTACTCCAGTGTGCGTGTCCCCCCCCCCATGCCGTTAATGTTCCTTATGAGTCTTGGTAATGACTTGACTCATTTATTATGATCTGCTTTTTACTATTTCCTCATAAATTACATTTCCCGGTCCTTCTCTGGAAGAGTTTTACACATCTTATGTTTTTCCGTATGCTTAGTTCTCTTCCGTTTACTTCCCTACCCCTTTATTATTTGTCACAGTCCCTTACCCAAAGACCTTTTTTTGGCTTTATAGTTTTAAATAATGGCCTTTTCCTTTTTGTAACTACTGTAACCTTTCTCGAGACTTTTAGTTTCAAACTTCCTTCCCAAGTCGGAGAATCACTGTTGAGTTTTTCAATTTTCCAGGTCTGGGTTTTTTGTTTTTGTTTTTTGCATTATTTTCTTTTTTGGTACTATACTTTGTATTCTTTGGCGAGAAATATATTAAAGAATTTGAATTTTCTGTGGCGATTTAGTTTTTGCACATTATATGCAGTAATGTTTTTAAGTAATTATCGTTAGCTGAACATAATACTTCATTCACCTCTTTCAATCCTGAATTTCAATAGTTTCTCAGTGAAGGTACTGCACAATTTATAGAAAATGCTATATTGCTGTCAGTTTATACAAGTACAAAGGACCTAATAGATACAAAGTTTGGCAGACAAATTATACTTGTCATTGGATAAGCCTGAGGAGTTACGTTTTCACAATGACTGGGAAAGGAAAAGAGATCACAATATCAATTAATACCCACTGCTCCATGAGTTTTGTTTTCAGAGACATCACAGATTAATAACTGTCATAAAGAATAACTTAGAATGAGACCCATCTGTGAAAATCTATATTTCCCCCAAAGGAAATTTGCCCACTTGAATTGAAGTTCTGTTATGTAATACTGCATAGCTAACTGCTTAAGAACAGCAGTTATTATTTTCCAGGCTAATTTATATATTTTTCACATATTTCTGGTGCGTGCTCTATATATAATAGTGAGTGGTACCCTTTAAATGTTTAAGAAAACAGTTGACAGAAGAGGCTGTAATCAGTACCTGTATTCTCTCAATTATTACTTACACAAAACAAAATTAGTTTTAAAACAATTTGAGGCTTTTAAAAAGATTGCTAGGAGATAAACCAAGGCTAACCAGATCTTTCACAGAAGCAAACAGAGGTCTGGCCTAGTTATTTTTCAGCTATCAAAATGCACTGGACAGGGCCCGTTTCTTCATTGATCTGACAAAGTTAGCCCAGTCAAGATCAAATAAAATTATCAACTACTTTCTTTGAAAAATGATTCCAAATAGAGCCCAGTTCTAGTTATTAATACCTCCTGGACTAGCTCTCTTCTCCGACTGCTCATTTATGTTTATAATACTAAAATAATCCTTTCCTATAAAGAAATTACCGGTAATACCAATCTGCATGTCTGTAAATCTAATCTATCATGGTTATTTTTGTCACGTATTGTTAAAAATGAGTGTACCATTATTTAAGACTCCTATTCTCTTAGATGGAAATGTTTTGGAATGACAGACATAAAAGTATAGCTTTTCCTGATCTTGAGAGGCAGAAGACTTGCTTGGGTATATACAGGACTCATGTTCCCTGCAGATGCTAGCAAAGACAGTCAGAATACAAACTTGCTAGATCTTCTTGTGCTTCTTTGCCAGGCCACAGAAGATAGTAATCCTGTGTTGTTGTTTTTCAAACATGGGGCTAAAAATTGCAAGATTTATGTTCTGCTTCCCTATTGAACATTGATTGGTAGATGTTTCAGACATATGATTAATTTATTAGGTTAATGCATGAGTTTAGCTTTGTACCAGATCCCTGTGCTTCTTTAATCATAATATGACAGAATATTACCTTGCACTTTAATACTATGCCAAGAACAGTCTTTTGACTTTATTTTAAATATTTTAGTTTGGGAAGAATTTGTCATAAGGATTGGAAAGACAAGGATGCTAGGATAGAAGTGTATATATACTAAAATGCTGTTGTTGGATGGATTGCTTGTAAAACATGGGTCTGTATAGCATTATTAGGAGCCCTGCCTTTTCCTTTTGGTGTATACAGCAATAACATTTGAGTGAACTATCACTTTCTCTACTATTTTATTTCTAGAACATAGGCATTAAGTTCTAGTTGAAGTGCTAAAACAGCATTGGGTACAAATCATGTTTCAACAGCCTTGTGTAGAATTGCACTACCAGACTTCCAACTATCATATGGAAGTCAACATTTCTGGAAGGTACTAATCACTTCTTATTGGCATGTTAGTTTAAATCTTAGTTCAGCTATAAAGTCAGGAAGTGACTCTAAAGCATTATCTCAGCATTCTATCACAGTGGAAGACTTGTAATAAATAATAAATGTGATAATACTGATCTATTTTAGAAAGCTGTTGTAAGCTTACTGAAAGTGGACGTGATCTTACATAAATGTTGAACACTGGTTGAAAATATTTCTACAATTCCATGTTTTGTCAGAGCTGGCATAATTACAGAATTGTCATGTTGACATCAAAGAAGTTGAAAAACTTGAGAAATTTTGTGCTAAATTAGTCTCTGCAAATATGATGATGGGCTTCAAGTAGCTACTCGGATTGGATGCATTGTGGAGCAACTTGTGAGACAAATAGTTTACATGCTAAGCCAAAAAGAATGACGCTTCTTTTCATGGCTAATACAATTTACTATTTTTTTTAGATTAGTAAATGTATGTATATGGATTAATATTTTCTAGACATTTTTTTAAAAATCAGATTACTATACGTCCCAAAGGTGCTTTGTGTTGTCCACAAAGGGACAACCATGACTTGGATGACTGAGAATCTCCAAAGACAGTTTGTCATACCTATATATTTACAGTCTGAAGTCATAGTAAAATTATGGCAGACACCTCCATGCATTTTTTGGCATTGTTACATAAGAGGTTTGCCATTGCCTTACATGAGAATGTTTTGAAGGTAGAAGAACAAAAGGCACATTCCTTATGTAACATTACCAAATACCCCTCGTGTTGTCAAACAATGTCATATTGTAATCTCCTACTTACTTTATGTTTATCCCAAAACTCACCTCATGGAAAGGCTATGGATTCTATTTTGATTCTTACTACTAGAACTAAGCTGAAGCCTTGCATGATTTCTATCATTAGATTCCTTCCTCTCACTTCCACTCCATTTTTCAGTTTCCCTGCTCTTTGTAGTGGGATTTATTGATAGATTGTATTATATAGATGAATAAATCATTAATAAAGACCAGATGGGATAGTCATTGGAAGGAAAAAATCCAGTTGATGCCAGCCAAACAAATGGAGTATATCATACTACTTTGGCACTCTGCTGCAGTAGCCAAATGGATGTACATAGCAGTGGTAATACTTCTAAATTGCTGAAAACCTATTCCTAAGCCTTCCCCCTCCCCCATTCCAAAATAGTACTCAAAGTCCTTTGCTATGTGACTGGCAAGATCAGGATCTCTGCTGCTGTTTTAGAAAAATAAACGTAAGGCTCCATTGGCATAAGGACATGTTGCTCAGGCTTATGTGCAAAATTTTCCTCTTTTTTTCTCCTCTGAGAAAAAGTGTTGACACTTCAGTCATATATATAATATGAATGCAAATTATTTGTTATTCAGCAATGTAGATTTCACTTTTAAAAGGTTTTATCAAATCATAGTTAATCAGGGTTTCCCTTCCTCCCCAAAATTCTTTCCATTTAAAAAAATGAAATGATAATTTGGGTATCAAATAAACAAATGCATTCTTCTATATTGAAGGGCCGCTGTGGCTCAGTGGCTAAGACACTGAGCTTGTTGATCAGAAATGTCGGTGGTTCAAATCCCTAGCGCCATATAATGGAGCGAGCTCCCATTACTTGTCCCAGCTTCTGCCAACCTAGCAGTTTGAAAGCATGTAAAAATGCAAGTAGAAAAATAGTGACCACCTTTGGTGGGAAGGTAACAGCGTTCCATACGCCTTCGGCATTTAGTCATGCCAGCCACATGACCACTGAGACGTCTTTGGACAGCGCTGGCTCTTCGGCTTTGAAATGGAGATTAGTACTGCTCCTTACCAGATTTTTAAATTGTGTAATTCCAACATTGCTGATGCAGCCCTGTATTCATTTTTTGGGAGAGGATCTTTATATTTTTATACAGAGGTCAGTTATCAGATCAGTTAACTTTTCATTATTTCTCAAATTAAGGAGAATCAAACAAAAGTACAGTAGGTTGTGGTCATGGTGGTCTTTGGACTTATAGACCTGCTTTCAAATATACTTTGCTATGAAATTTTTATCATTTGATTAGGGTTTTTTTTTTGCAACAGGAAGTGTAAGTGGTGAGACATAGCAGTATCTAAATTGGAAAGGCACCACACTTATATGTAGTAGGAGATTCTTTGAGCAAGGACTACTTTCGTATAGGATGAGTTCTGCTTTGATTTTGCATGAAATGTTCATGTTGTATTTGTGCCCAGGCTATTATGATCATACACAATTCTGTATTACAAAGAGGCAGATCCGTTAAGTTAAATCAGGCAAAATGAGAGAGATGGGTGGTTAAGAAATGCAAAATATAAATAAATACAATCAAAGCTATGGAATCAATGTTATATTGTAAAAAACCCAAAAACCCATGACATTATAAGCTATAACATATTGAAGTCTAAAGCTTATCCACAACCATTTCAAGGACTGATTATGCTCATGATAATGATAGCTTTTTTTCTGCACAAAAATACTAAACGATGCACCTCAAATGGATAGTCCAGAAGGTTGTACATGTGAGGTTTTGAACCTGGTTTTCTGAGAACAGTAATCAATAACAGTGTTAGAGAGATAAGGACAGTTACAGATCTGATCTTACATCATGTCCATAGGCTCTTCCGTGTTAAAGTACTGGTAACCACAATTACCACTAGGCATGTTGCAACAGTTATGTTGCAATTGTTGCAACAATTGTATTTCCAATTGTTGTTTAATCGTTACTTTCTAAGTATCAAATACAAGATATGCTTTAAACTGTGGGTGTAATTAGGGCAACAGAATACCAGACTAATGAAGAATAATTATAAAGGTATTCTTTGCTAAGACTTAAGCTTGCTTAATGATGATTGTTAATACTATCTTCAGCAAAGCCACTAAATTCTGGATCTATTTTTTAAGGTGGAGTTTTCTTGATGTTCGTTTGGCACAGGGTTATTTCTTTGATATAAGAAAATGGGAGGAATATTGAGTTTAGCTATATGGCTAAAAGATTCTTGAAGAGAAATTGCAAGTGTTCAGAAAGAACTGTGGAGCAGATTGTTGAAAATCATAGGCTGTGATAATGTACTGATTCTATTTATAGTACACTTGGCCTCTGTATGTAGTGGGTAGTAGGTAGAAGCAAATGAATGTAGAATAGATATTACCATATTGTGAAAAGCCTTTTATGGGTAATATTAAAGCATTGGGATTCCTGCACTGATCTCAATGCAGAGTGCAATTCTGAGCCTTTCCGAGTACATGGCTTTATAATTTAATTTGGATTAATATGTTTTCCAGTCTAGGAGCCTACTCAAGTTGGGTCACAGAATCAAGAAATCATCTTAGTGCTGCAGATCTGGAAATCAGGTGCCACTTTGGAGAGATGCCACTCTAAATTTCCTTAGTTCTAAAGGGAGGAATGGCCCAGCCAGACTGTGTGATAACACAGACGTTTTTGGCGGAGTGCCTTGGCAAGAAAATTGAAAAAAATCTAAGTGGTTGGCTTTGAAATGTCTTGCACAGCTGTTCATACTTTCTTACTCCTCGTCTGGCCATTTTTGGTCATCTCTGATTCTGTGGCTAGAATAAAGCACATGAGCTGCTGCATGGCAATCACTTGCCAAGTAGTATGTTTTTTTGTAAAAACATTTTTTTGGATCTTGATTGCTTGGGCTAGTGCCATGATGGCGAACTTATGGCATGTATGCCAGAGGTGGCACACAGTGCGTACTTGGTCCAGAAAAGGTTAGCCATCACTGGACTAGTGTCTTGGTTTCTCTTAAGCACTGAATATACATCTACTCTATAGCAGTACTGTCAAATGTACTGGCTGAGGAATTATGGGAGTTGAAGACCACACACCTTAAAGATGCTGAGGCTGCGAAACCTTGCTCTGAAGTATTCATCTAGATTGATGAATAAATGCAGTTCAGAAATGATAAAATGTTCCCATTTGAATAGAGCTAAAATGTTATGGGAACATTCTTCTGAATTTACAAGACAATTCTAGAGCACATTAGTTATGTCAGTTGCATCTCAACTGCTTTGTTTCAGAAAAAATAATAATGGGATGCCAAAGTTTTGATTCTTGTCTTCAATTCTTTCAGTCCCATGTGTGTCTTCAAAAATAGAGAATCAGACTGCTTTATCTGAACTGTTACCTTTTTTTTAATGCTGTACTTCTGTCAAGAAAACAACATCAATGTGGACATGTAGGCCTCAGAGATAAAGTACAGCAAGGAGGCCTTATTTTTTGTTTTTACCAATAGCTTTTGTAGGTATATCTTGCTGACACGTTATAAATTGCTTTGTAAAATAACGGTTTAGCAATGGAAATACAGGTAGTCCTCGGCTTATGATCACAATGGAGCCCAAAATTTCTTTTGCTAAGTGAGACAGTTAAGTGAATTTTGCCCCATTTTGCAACCTTTCTTGCTAGAGTTATTAAGTGAATCACTGCACTTATTAAGTTAGTAGCACAGTGAAGTGAATCTGGCTTTCCCATTGACTTTGCTTGTCAGAAGTTTATCACATGACCCGGGGGGATTCTGCAATGCTTGTAAGTGTAGAAAACAGTCATTCACCATTTTTTCCAGTGCTGTTGTAACTTTGAATGATCACTAAAGGAAGACATAAGTCGAAGACTATCTGCATTTTTTAAAAAAATTATATCACCCATCCTAGCTTTGTAAGTTACAGTTTTAGGAAAAAGATGCAAGAACTGTATTTTTCGGAGTATAAGACACACCTTTTTTTCTCAAAAAAGAGGGTGAAAATCCGGGTGCGTCATATACACGGAATACAGCATTTTTGGCCTACCGAAAACCTGTCCCCTTTGCAAAAATGGACATGCAGAGGGTTTGGAAGGCTTCTGACTTGCCTTGGAGCAGCAGCAGATTTGATGTACTCACACTGTAGCTGCACTTCAAATGCAGGCCACATCGCAGGCGAAGTAGTGTGATGAGCTTGTGTTGAAAGCCATAAGAGAATCCTTCTTTCCTTGTCACAACTGGACACATGCCCACAAGAATCTCTGTGTAATGAATAGTTTCTTTCCTAAGGAATCCCTTTAGAGCAGAGCAAATAGGAACGATAAGCCCTTAGGGTTGGCAGTGGCAAAGCAGATGGAGTTCCAAATTCTTCTAGTAGAATTTAAGAAGTTGCATTAGTTATATGGTTTCTAATAAGGTGCATGCAAAAATGAAACAACAGAAAAACAAGTAAAAACTGCCCATTTAAATAGAGTGTTATTCAAGATTGTCCAGGATTTTGAAATAGATCATTAATATGGTGTTTCTTTGCTAGCGTATATAGGATTGGTAATCCTAGCTTCAATTGTACTCATAAATAATCTTTTGTACGGTGATGCTTATAGTTACTGCCTCCATTTTCTTCAACTTGCTAAACATTCCCTATTCTTTGGGGACAGAAATTTCTATGGTGAAAGAATGGGAGCCTATTTTCCAATGTTTCATGGTTGCTTACATTAAGTTGTAGGTCAAGAATGAAAAACTTTTGGTCTATGAGGAATTGAACAAGTTCCTGTCTCTTTTATATCCCTGGTGCTAGTTTTCCCCATAGAGAAAAGAGTGGAGCAAAGTAGATATGTCCTTGCAAACACACCAGTTTACAATCTGTGTAGATGCCAATATAGATGGGTCTTTCCTTGCGTAAAAAAATATTCTTCTGCCCCACACTCCTGTAAACATAATTCAGCATCTATTTTATGCTAATCTTTGCCTTCAGAATAAGCACGTGATATAGTTCTGCAGGTAGTGTGATTTCAGAATGCAGGTAATCCATGAGGCAAATTGGGATACCCTAATATATTAGCATGTCATAAGGCAAGGGTGTCAAACTCAAGGCCTGGGGGGGATGGATCCAGTCTGCCGGGTGCTTAGATGTGGCCCACGGAGCTGCCCTGGAAACAGTGAACGGTTCATGGTGCCTCTGCCAGCAAAAACAGAGTTTAGGAGGGCCGCCATTTTCGCTGGCAGAGCACTCGGGCTGCTACAGGCACCCCCGCCACGAGTGATGCCAAGCTGACCATGCCCCCTGGCCATGCCCTCCCCATCCCCCCAAGGTCAAACACAACCATGATGTGACCCTCAATGAAATCAAGTTTTACACCCACTGCCATAAGGAACTTTGTAGCCTCACCTTCTTTCAGGGATCAATGACAGTTTGCCATAGCCATCTCACTACAGCCAACTCACCATGGCCAGCTTGCTGCAGCCAACTCGCCACAGGACAACTTACCATGCCCAACTCACCACAGGAAACTTGCAAATATCAAAGAAAGGGTGGAGTAGACTAATTTAATTTAATTTAAATATTTTTAAATTTATTTTAAATAATTAAATTGAATTGTTAAATTGTCCTATGGTGAGTCTCCTATGGCGAGTTGGTCATGGCAAATTGTCCTACAGCAAGTTGGCCATGGTGTCTTGGCTGCAGCTAGTTGGCCATGGAGAGTTGGCTGTGGTGAGTTGTCCCATTTTGTCTTTCAAACCAGTTGGGATTTTCAACATACTTATGGCCTGAAAGGATGCCATCTGGAGGATAATACGCCATGTGTCTTTTCTGAATGCATTATTGTTGGAGAATAATTCTCTACAGTGTCTAAATTTGCTTTCTTAATGCCACATCTGATATGCAGTTGTGCTCTGGTAGGAGCTTATAAACAACCACACCCTTATGGGAATTAAGAATTGCCTCAAGGAAGACCCGAGAGGAGCCTGGCAAAAGCTTGCTCAGTATCCAACTCCCCCTGTGGCCACAAATAACTATCATGTGTGAAAGGAAGTGGTGGATAAAAAAAATGCTAATAGATAGTAACATCTGTGCCTTACTGGCAAATCTGCTTTGATGTGAGATGACTGCTTCTTTTGTTCAGTAGCTTTATACTGCAGAAATTTTAGTGACTAATAATACATAATGCAGTGAATATTGGTAAATACTAAAATATCCTTTCATGGATTATTTTTTATATTAGATTATTCCACTCCCACCACATCTTTGCATTTATTTAAAACCTGACATATAATTACATTCTTCTTGCTTGTTGTAGAACCTTTTGTATATAGCAAAGTGTGTTTGTGGCAAAACTGCAATTTATTTGACTTTTGTTGAGTAGAACATAATTATTTCCATTTCTTTGTCAAATAGACATGTTTGTTTTAGAATGGCTTAATGCCATTTGATACGTATTTCTCCCTGGCTCTTTATTTTTCCTTGATCTGTGATTTTTAATGTTTATATTTGAAAAAAAAGATGTCTTAGGATCCTTAACTTTTGATTTCAAATATGATGAATGGTTCTGTTGTATATCTTTGTTATTGTGCAGGTAGTAGTGCTTAATGACTAGCTCTGTCAGGTTTAATTGCAAAAGAAGTTCAGATTTTATTTCCATTCCTCTGTCATATATCATGAAATATGTATTGCAGATCATTGGACAATTTGCTTCCTTCACAAATGAAGCATCCATCCTTCTAACATTAGCATTTTCCATGAAGCCTAGAAAATCTAGATAGAATGTCATCACAGCAGTTCCCGACAGCTCTGGTTGCTTCTTGGCAAACGGAATTTGTCCATAAGCAAAGAATCTTGTTCAATAATTTTTCTTGAGCCTGTTAGAAAATTCCATGCTTTGGCTTACTCATTTTCATTGTTTCCTTTATGTAAACCTGTCTGTCAGTTACTTATTCTGTTCCGGTGTTTTTCACACTCAACAGCTTTAAAATTTATGGATTTCAACTACTCAGATTCCCTGCCAAGCCTGTTGGATTGGGAATTCTGGGAATTGGATGTCTAAATATTTTAAAATTGTGGAGGTTGGTAAATACTGTTGTATAAGGAGAAAATATGGAGATTAACTTGTTAATTAGTCTGTTACATATCTGGTGAACACCTCACTTTTCTTCCCAGAATTCAATGTGACAAAAGTATATCTGCTTCCTCCAGAAGTTTTATACCACCACGCTTTGAGGTCAGTTGGGCTAATGACCAATGCAAATCATTTGGTGAGCTTCTTTCAGGAGGAACCTCCTGGGCCTCTGCAAACCTAGTCCCACTGTACTAGCTCAACTACAGGTAATTCTCAACTTACAACCACAATTGAGCCCAACATTTATGTTGCTAAGAGAGAAATTTGTTAAATGAGATTTGCCCCATTTTACGACTTTTCTTGCCACAGTTATTAAATGAATCGCTGCAGATGTGAAGGTGGCAAAAAGTGATCACTTGACCCTGGGTCACTGCAACCATCATAAATGTGAGTCAGCTGTCAAGCATCTGTATGTAAATCATGTGACTATGGGGATGCTGCAACAGCCGTTAAATGTGAAAAATGGTCACTTTTTTCAGTGCCATTGTAACTTTGAATAGTCACTAAGCGAATTGTTGTAAGTCAAGGACTACCTATTATACTCTTTTTGGTAAAATAGGCCTGCCTCTCCCATGGGAGGGAGTGGTTCTTTTATTGGTGTTTCCATCTTTCCATCAACCATTAACTAAAAAGACACACATTCATTCATATCACTGTGACCATGTTTCAGTAATATGACAAGTCATTTTATGGCTTATTGACAAACAAGCAGAATAGCTAAACGATTGTGGGGGACTGGATGTGTGGTTTAATTTGTCATTCAGAAAAAAGATGCTAATAACAAGGAACAGCCAGAAAGCAAGTTGAGAGTACTGCACATTATTGAGATAGTTGAACAAAATCTTCTCCCTATTTTGATGTTAGAAAATGCCTGGAAATTTTAAGGATAAATCTTAACTTCTGTCCAAAACCTATTAGTAACCACGTCCACAAACATTTGCTAACTTGCAAAATCCTTCACCAGCTTTCTGGGGGCTGGCAGAGGAGATACTTGGTATATTTCTGTCTTGGATGTAGGAAGAGCTCTTTCCTTTGGCAGCTCACTTATTTCTCTGCTCATTAAAGAGAAAGGTAGCTCTTTCATTCATCCTCTGCCACCTGTTCACCCATCTGTATAGAATTACCTGAACTTTTTTTTTTTTTTTTTTGGTACCTTCAGGTCATTCCTGACTTCGTCAACTGCCTGGACAAGTCTATGCACTTTTCTTGGCAAGACTTTTGGAAGTAGTTTACCATTGTCTTTTTCTTAGGAAAAACAGGGACTGGCCTAAAGTTATTGTACAAAGCAATAGCAATAGCAGTAGACTTATATACCGCTTCATAGGGCTTTCAGCCCTCTCTAAGCGGTTTACAGAGAGTCAGCATATTGCCCCCAACAATCTGGGTCCTCATTTTACCCATCTCGGAAGGATGGAAGGCTGAGTCAACCCTGAGCCGGTGAGATTTGAACCGCTGAACTGCTGATCTAGCAGTAGCCTGCAGTGCTGCATTTAACCACTGTGCCACCAAGCCCAAAGAAGGTTTTATGCTAGAAGGGCCGGACTAGAACTTGTCTCCCATTGTGTAGCCAGATGCCTTAAAGCTTAAACCATTACACCAAACTGGCTCTCTCCATGCGTTTACCCACATCAACTTATTCACTTTATTTATCAGGCTAATGTTTTTTATGCCCTTTTTCTAAACCTGGATGTATAGCCAATTTTTGTATGAAATAACTTGGTTGATTAACATGACAACAAACTAAAGATGAAATCAAAATTGGAACTGAACAGGTTTTGGCCATGTTTAAATTTTCCCACAGAATTTATTCATCTCCTTTTCAATAAGGGTTAAGTGTTTCTAATAATGAACAAATATTTATTAAGAGAATAAACTGACCATATTGGAGATTCAGTAATGTTTTTATAATTAAATAAGTAACTGCATTAATAGAAGACAACTTCAAATTATGGTGGAATGCTTCCTACATTAAAAACAGGGAGTGGTTAGATTCCGTTAACTAGAAGCCTACTTCCTCATGGTACTTCAATAATGTTAAATATATTTTTATACTGTTTTCCATTCCATTTTAAAAGAATTTGCAATGAAAGTAATAAATATTAAAATAGAACATTATGCCATTTTGTCTCAAAGATTGGAAATGAACTTCATGACATTGTAAATAAAAAGTAAATGCAAAGATCAGGAGTACCGTAGTATTGTTTCTTTATGTAAAACTTTTCTGCTTCCTGATGCAGTTGATTTTTAAAAATTAATTAGACCTACTGTTGGGAATATTTATTTGCTGCTGAATATAATACCCCTTATTGTAGTAGATAATATACTCTGAAATTTGTGTTCCTTGGAGACTATCCTAAGCTAGTGTTTCTCAACATCAACAACTTTAAGATGTGCAGACTTCAATGCCTAGAATGCCAGCTGGGGAATTCTGGGAATTGAAATCCACACATCTTAAAACTGCTGAAACTGAGAAACATTGTCCTAAGCATTTTCCTTTGAGAAAAATTACCTTTAGGGTACTGATTAGATGTTATGGGCAAGCCAAGTTGGAATAGGTGAAGTTTGTACAATAACACAAACTTCACGTCTGTTCTTTCTGCGTGCATTTTTCTTACAATATATCTGGCCTAAGATCAGTCATTTTAATAAAAATGAAGAAAATTAACTGCAATCTAATCTATCCATCAGAAGCTTACATTAATATTTGCTGATAGATACTAGCCCTGCAGCTTTTCTTTCTGCAATGAGAGAATACAGCATTTCAATTTCAGCTGTTCATGTGTTCTAAGGGAAGAAAGTTTAAATCCAGCTACTTTTTGACTTTGATGTTCTGAAAAAGCATTACACTGAGTGCTGTTTTTAGGAACAGTTTCTATAACACAGAGTTTACAATATCAAGTTTGTAATTCAGCAATAATTCCAGTATAAGAGAAAGGTTTTATCTTGCCAAAGAAGCCTTAGAGCAGAATTTGTAGGTTTTGATATTATTCTTATTAAATAACAGCTTCCTATAGGAATGGAAATTCCCTATGCTTTTATTTGCTACATAACAGTTTTCATTTTTGCAGATAGATGCTTTTGTATGGCTCTCTAACTTCCATATTTGATCCATACCTACACTATCCAGTATTTCTGTACTCTGTCTTTGTTTTCTCTTGCATTCCCAATGAAATAATCAATATTTAAAGCATTATTTGTTTAAATTTCACCACTGAAGGTAATTGATTCTGTAAACATGAGCATGACAGATTGGAAAAGTTTGCTGGATTAATTCTAATGTAATGCCCAGGGAGACAGACAGAAACTGTTTCCATCATTGACCAATTAAAATACATTCAGTTAAACAAAGCATAGTTAACCCCTAATTTTAAGGATTGTTGGCAACCATTTGTGGGCAAAACTTAGACATAATGTAGCAGAATTTTGCTACTTTTAGAGAAATAGAGTTGTCCTAGTTATCTAACAAATAATGCAAGTAAAAATTATTGGCGTGCCCAGGAAATTTAGTTTAAAAAGGGGTAATCAACAGGTGGTGAATGTCCCTGTAGAACTGACAATACAAAATAACATGTGCTAGGGTTTCTATGGCACCTGTGTCACAGGGGCAGTATCAAGTTTCAAAAAGGGTTTTCTCATATTTCCCTTCCAAAACAACTGGAGAAAATATACCCCAATCAAGGAATTATCAAGACAAACAAGCTGACAGTAAACAACAACCTATTCAAGGAGCCACCAAGCCTCATACCAGCATGACAAGACTAGCCACTATTATATAAACAGAGAGTGCTTCCTTTTAGCACTGATGATGTTACTTAGTTAGGTAATGAAATGTCTGCAAGAAATCAACAAAGCTCATAGCACCAAGGACCCCCCCCCCCCACAGAAAATATTAAATTGGGCTAAAGATAAGGCATACCTGAATTTGGAGACTGTGATATAATATAAATATGAAGGTGGTTTAGGTGCTTAGTTTATAATTATTACAAGTATACAATTAAATTACAACCCTATATCTAAGATCCTTTGCCTTAATATTGATCTAGCTTGATCTAGCTTTAAAGTAAACATGGCATCACTGGAAAACCCATTTTATATGCCAAGACATGGTTTTGGGGGTTATATGAATGGCCGTACTCTTGCTCACGCCATCCTCTACTTTGCGTTAATTCTTGATTTTCAGCTCTCCGGGTCTCCAGATCTCAGCCTGCAATCTCAACTACGGTTTGTTAAAGAGAGGAAATTATATGAGGATAGAGAGCATTAATGCTTTATGTTTGATTGGATCTGCTAATGCTAAGTGCTACATCTGTGATTCGGTATTGCTATTACAGCATGTTTCTTGCTGGTTTAGTGTCTTGACCTGAGGTCATAAATTGAGTGAGATGATGCTTTTTGAGATGTAATTGGATAGGTTAAGAATCTTAACTTCATAATTCCCTTGATAGTGACTTCATAGGGCAGTATTGTGGCATAGAAAAAGAACTGAAGAAAGGAAATCCCTGATTTCTTTCTGGGATCGTAGATGTAAGGAGATTTTCTTCTGTTTTCTCTTCATTTCCAACATTCTCACATTTCCTTCTTGTTTCCTTTACTCTGTTTTGGTTAAATGTATATAGAGGCAAATAGCACTTTATCAGGCTCTTGGCTTTTTCTCTTTATCTCCTATGCAAATTTCTTCTCACTTTTTGGCTTTGCTTTTGCTATGAAGATGCAGTTTACTGGCATTGCCCTCAAATGTTGTTCCAATCTATCTCTATAAAGACAATCCTAATACACAGGGATTCCCTTTTCTATGGTATAATCTGCATTGCATATAAAGCCCAGTCTGGGTTTTTAAAAATGTTTGAAATAGTAATTTCTCCCCTCTTTTGGGACAAATACAGTATATGGAACATAAATGTTTACAATTTCATCACTCTCTTTCATATGTGTTATATAGTCATCTTTAAAATAAATTACTTCATTGTATTTATGAGGGTATTTGTCTTCATTTTCAGGGTATGATTACTTTGGAAGTGAAGAAAATGCATGGACCCAATATTCTTTCATTTAAAGGATCCGTAATATTAATTTTGCAGTAACTTTCATTTCATTAACATTTAAGTTTGCCTTAATTCATTTAGTCATCTATTTTACTAGATGGAGGCTTATTTCTGAAGATTGTAATTGGGAACAGAAATCTAAAGCATTTGCTGTTGTAGTAAATGTTTAGTGATATATACATATAATATATATTATACTATATAGTATACTACGGTGTTTATTATATAGTAAATATTTTAACAATCTTGAGCAATTATGCCAATAATTCTAATCATGTATATAAATTATTATTCTGTTAGAGATTCCAGCATGTGCATTATCTTTTATGCTATAAACAGAAAGTAAAAAAAAACTATGGGGAAGAGTGTTTTCATCTATTATTCAAGGATAATCAGCATTTGAATGGTCAGGAAAACTTGTTTTATAACAGATAAATACTTTAAAATATTTTATTCAGCTTTTGAAATTGACAACATTGCTTTATGGGGATTGTCTGAAATGTTTTTAGTCATATGAAATAATCTTCTTAAGATACTCATATGAACTAAACTGAACAATCTGTCTGGTAAGAAAGTCCCATCAGATGGAAGGGGTGTTTTCTGGTTTAGAGGATTTGGCGTGGCGGGGGGAGGGGATTGTATGTGTATATGTATTTGTTTGCTTGTTATTTTTTGATCAGTGTTAACTCCTGGTGACTCCCTAAACCAGTTCCTACAGTTTTCTTAGCAATATTTTCACCAATGGTCATTGCTTTTTCTCTAGGGCTAAGAGGCAGGGATTAGCACTAGTCCAAAGTTATTTATCTGGCTTTATGCTAAGGCAGGACAAGAACTCACAGTCCCCCAGGTTCTAGCTTGTTGCTTTTAATCGTATACCACACTGTCCTTTCTGTTAATGGTGATACTACAGTGACACTACAAGACTGCTGTGTTTCATAAATGACTTCTTTTTTTTTTTCATTTGAAGCCTATTTGAATAATGTCATGATCCTTTAAAAAAACAAAAACAGAGGTCTAGAAATTTCTCAAAGCTGTCACAATCTTCAGGTTCAGACACCGGCAATGCATGCATCACTCTTGTCCTTCAGTGGCAGGAACAGTTCACCAAACAGTTCTTGTTTCAGTTCACAAATTCAATATTTCTGTGTTAATTTTCAACAAATAGCGAATCCATGCAAAAACCACCACTTACTTGAGCTAGTATACAAACAATAGTTTGCTATGAGATGGTTTGCTGTGAGATCCACCTGGCTGTGCTTTGCTGTGTACTCAGACGCTGTCTTTTATAGGGCTAAGTCACCAGCAATAGCCTGCTTTCTGTTGTATGTAAACTAGATCAGTATAAATACTCCTGAACTGTGAACTGAAGAAGGCTGTAGAAAACAAATGGAGTAGGATGAAGGCTACTGAGCTAAACAAATGATCTATCCTGCAATAATGTCTCCATCTTGACTAAATTGAATCTCAGTTAAATGACTTTCAACCAATGCAGTACTACACTCAACCACTGATCAATAACATGCAGTACAGGGCCTCTTTTGAATTTGATGGAAATCAAGAGGAGAAAAAAATACTGAGTGTCATTTTTATGACAAATGGCACTTTAGCCCAAATGACCAGGTAACAGTGTCAAGTGATTTAATGTATGAGAATTAAAAGGGTATCCGTCAGATTCCAAAATTCTGTTGTCTTAAGGAGTCAAATAGAATTCCTCCATTCAGTTAGAAAATAAACCCATTTCTATAAGACTATTCTCATTTCCAACCTGTGCAGCTTAGCAGGAAACAGCACTGTCAATTATATCAAAGGTTACTGTCAGTTGTTGCAAAAATGCATAATCTGAGGCCAACACATGTTCCATGAAAAGCATGGCCTTAAGGCCCTGCCCAAATTTGTCACCAGTTTGTAATTTTTCATTTAACCCCAGGGGGGAAATATTAAATTTATCAGGTGTGAGGTAAAGTAAACACTTTTTAATCAAGATAGATGCCACATTTGTCATGATGTGATCATTTGTCCCAGCTTAGCCTATTTTTGGAACCCCCCAAATGCTCCTCAAAAATCAAATGTGGCTCTTGCTCTGAAAATGTTCCTTTGCTAGGAAAATTTACAAGTCTGCATTCCCACTGTTCTGGTGACAGAAGTCATTCCCCAAGGTGAATGTTATAGCTTCAGTTCCAGAACTCTGCTTGCAATCACCCTGAAGATGGATCATAAAAATCATATAAATTCTATAAGAATACTCACTGGCTCCCTGGGGTGAACTTGGAAAGTGAGCTTTGAGAAAAATATGTGATACTTAGTAAGTAATTCATAAATTAGTACAATGATAGGAGAAGCTGATTGTTAGGGGAAATGAAGTATTACAAGTAGCTGCCTATCCACTGAATTATTGATAATAAAAAAGAATCAATTCACATAATTTTGTAGTAGAAACTGGCAGTTTTTGATACAGAAAAAAATGTGAATTTAGGCATCTACAAATAAAGATGCACCCAAGTCTGATGAAATCAATACTGTTGGGCAGATACCTTAGCAAAGATAATGGCTCGCTTCCAACATCAACAGGGCTAAGCTCTTCCTGCCAATGAGAATGAAAAAGCAAATTTTCCTTTTGTAAGTTACTTACTGTCATGTGTAAATCAGAAACTCTGTCTCACATCTTACAAATAAGCCAAATATTGGAAGCCAAGGACACACCACTTCTAACTCCGATTTGTTAGAAAAACAAGCCAAGGCTAACAGGCACATTTAAAAAAAATTCCTTAATCAGAAAAGCAAGTGGAAACAGCCAAGCAGCAGGCAGCCCCATGATGTGGAAACCTAACCCCCAGATAATAGCTTTTACTCGAAAAGGAAGTTTGCTTTTAACAGACCCACCTCAGTGTAAGTTTTGTTGATTCTTCAATATCAAATAGACTATTTTTTATGCCTGCTACTGATTATCTGAGCATTTATCGGAACTGGGATATGTATTATATGCCACTAAACCATATAATTTCCGTCTGATTCAGTATAATCTGTATTTTGCATGGACTGCAAACGGAGCAAAATTTCAGCGTTTCTGCATCTTTGTGCAGAAGGCAAATAAAGGAGCATTGCAGATTGATATCACAGGACCATAATTCAAATTACAACTATGGCAGACATGCTTCATTTTGAAAGATGAAAGTGCTGAACGTTGAAGTTATTCTCCGGAGGGCAAAAACAGAACACAGGCACTTCTAAAAAAAGTTTTTAGAAGTTTTATTCCATCAGCTCTTTAAATGTCCCTTCTCTACTAACTGTCTATGTACTTTTGTTGCCTTTTGTGTAACACAGTGTAGATTTATGTTCGCAAATTTAAGTTATATAACTTTTTTTGTTTTTACTTGACCTTTCCTTCTGTGTTTATTAATACAGAGCCATATGTGCTTATTTTGAATAAGAAATGAAATCATCCTGCTACTTTGCCTACATGCAAAACTAGTGTTTTTTTCCTTCTTTCTTTTCAGTACTTTCCTGTATCTGAAGTTCCTGGTAGTTTGGGCTCTCGTGTTGGTGGCTGACTTTGTTTTGGAATTCAGATTTGAATATTTGTGGCCATTTTGGCTTTTCATCCGGAGTGTTTATGATTCCTTCAGATACCAGGGATTGGTATGTATAAATATAGAAAAACTACTTATCTGTTTATTATTACTAGCATTAGCATTAGTAGCTCTCCAATGTATCTCTCAGTTGGAGTCCTGTTTGATATATAGCTCTGAAAAAAATCTTTGCAAAAAGAGGAGGAGTGCTTGTCTCTATTTCCAGCTGCAGAACATTCCCTTCTGCTATCCTGGGTGCTGCTTTAATAAGGTCCCTTGCTGTTCAGAAGCAACTTTTATCCAAGGGTTGAGGGACTTCAAGGGGGTAAGGACTTCTGGTGTAAGCAGCTCTTTGGATTGCAGGCTTTGGATCTAATATATATTTTGAGAACACCAAGTAATATGAGACAAAAGGATGGGAAAAATACAGACAGACTGTCTCTCAATATCTAATAGTCATTTGTCTCATAGTTACCAAACATGGATAATACTGGATTATAATGGTCATTATAAGCAGAGAAATAACCTTTCGTATGTTGCAGACACGCTTAAGAGCACCGCAGCAAAAACATTTTAAAAGCGCATCTCTTTTGCCAGATTTCTAATAATAGAATAACAGAATAGGTTTATAGTTTTAACTTTTGGGAATTTAAAAAAAAGTTCGCATCCATGAAGATTTTCCTGGGTGGAAAGAGATAAATCAAATATATGGATTTTGGTTTAGCAAGAAACTTTATGCCTCTGGATAAAAAAAATCCTAATTGCTTATTGTCTTTCCCTTTTCTTTCAGTCAGCTTTTACGCAATAGCAATCTCTTTCTTTTTACACATTGTTCTATGAGTATAAATTGAATAATTGAAAATAAATAGATAATATTTAATCTGCTTAAAGGCCAGCATAAGATTTAAAAAATAATCAATAGGAATTTATCCAACTAGCATACTCTGGTTCAAATTGCTACCGTACTTACAATGCAGAGTAAATTTATCTAGCAATTGCCTTTGTGTTCTGAAAAATAAAAGCAGTGGCTCAGTTCATACAGAGCAATGTTTTTCAATCTTAGCCGCTTTAAGCTTTGTGGACTTCAACTCCCAGAATTCCCCAGCCAGTATAGTTGTTAAGATTGAGAAACACTGATAAAGACAGACCATGATTAAGATAAAGGAAAGATAATACTTAGGTTACATTTTTGCTCCTGTGTATACTAGAGTGAATCCCATTAAATTCATGTACATTATTTTCATGCAAGAACCTTGATAGATAAAACTTTTGTGGAATTCTTGTACTGTAGGTTAAAGGGTGCTTCTAGTCATTGGCTGAAACAAATTTGAATTAAAGACAACCATGCTACTCCAGCAAGTCATTCGATAAATTATACTGGCAAACATTCAGAATTCCATGTGAGACAAAATTAGGGGCATGACTAGTATTTACAAAAATGAAATTCTCTTCTATAAAGTTGCAATAAAATGTTAGCCATGAAATTATTATGAATAATTAGGGGGGAAATGCTGTTATATAGCTTTCTTGGTAAAATGTTGAGTCTTTGTAAGGATGGATGCAATTGCAATGCTTTCAGTGAAATCTGTTCACTATTTTTAAAAAAGCCTAATGAACTTTCTCCTTTTCCTCTTCTCTCCAACCCTTCGATTCTCTTTAGGCATTTTCAGTATTTTTCGTTTGTGTAGCATTCACATCAAATATCATATGTCTGCTATTCATACCAATACAGTGGTTGTTTTTTGCTGCCAGCACATATGTTTGGGTACAGTATGTCTGGCATACGGGTAAGTCTTCCTATTTATTTCACTGCCTATTTAAATCTCAGAACAAGTTGTAAAATAATAATCGTTCTGTTTTTGTCTTAAAAAATCACATGTGGTCCCTGTTAAATTGCTCTCCCATTTGCCAATGACACCAGGTTTACTCTTGAAATCTCATTACAGGTACTCCTTGACTTACAACCGTCATTTAATGACCATTTAAAGTTATAATGTCACTGAGAAAAGTGACTGTTTTTCACGAACATTGCAGCATCCCTGTAATCACATGATCAAAATTTGGACACTTGGCCACCGGCTCGTCTTTATGACGGTTGCAGTATCCTGGGGTCATGTTATCTCCTTTTGCGACCTTCTGATAAGCAAAGTCACTGGGTAAACCAGATTCACTTAACAACCATGTTACTAATTTAAGAACTACAGTGATTCACTTAAATGACATGAGGAAAGTCGTAAAATGGAGCAAATTTATTTAGCAAATTTCTCACTTAACAATAGCAATTTTGAGCTCAGTTGTGGTCATAGGTTACCTTACAGGTATTTCACAGTCTAAAATATAGAAGCTCTCTTCCAAATTATGCGTAAGGTGGTGAACCTATTCGTGCACCTTATTTCTTTGTAAAATATCTTTAGTGAATGAATGTAATAGTGTTTTGGGAGAAGCTATCGAGTCACTATTCATCCATGCTTTGGCAATAATTAACTATATCATCAAAACACACCCTACCTCATAATCCACCTAGGCTCCCCAAGAGCATGAAGCAAACTCTTAGTCCCAACAAAAACCTCTTTTATTAATTCACTATGAATTCTGGTCATTCACATCCAGCAAAGTCTTTCCAGGGAGGGTTTACAGTTACAGACCTTATTTGGCGTAGGGAGCTGCCAGGCCAATATCTGCAAAACTTGGCAAAGAGTCTCAGAGAGTCACTAACTAATTAGCAAACTAATTGTCTCCTGCAAACTCCCCTTTCTTCCCTCTTTTATTTCCTCTGGGAGGGGCCATTCATCGTCTGGCCTTACTCCCAAATTGACCCCTGTTCTTTAGTTTTGTTCCCTTCGTCTGGCAACTCTGTACATGTGCACACTGGGAACAGGCTCCAGCTGTTCGTCTGCCTCACTGATGTCTGACTCTGAAGGCAGCTGATAACTGTCAGATGGCTCTGGCCCCCTCTCTGCCTCTGACACAGAACCCTCATCAGAGCCTTCATTAGACTCCAGGACTGGCCCATATCCCTCCTCAACCTCCTCACTGTCCGAATCAGCTGCCAGCTCTGCTGGCCAGTGGTGGGCCACAACACCCTATAACTTGCAAGAGCAAAAGTAACAGAAGCCTGTAGTCTTCAAATTTAAAATGTTGATTGAGAATGTCAGATCTTATGTTTTGGGATTCAACCTAATGAATTGGAAATTGTGTGGGAAGCTCTGAAGTGTCTTGATGTTTAGAATTTTTGCAGGATTCTGGCTTTGTTTTTCTTCTTATCTTTAGGTAGTAAAGTTCATTATTAACCTTACAGTAAACCATCCTTTTGATCTCCAGAAAAGTTGAAATAACCGTCCCTAATTCCTAGCAGCCAAGGCCAAGGCTGGCTGGGTGTAATAGGGGTTAAATTGTGAATATATGATGACAGAGCCCAACAATGCAGGACATGAGCTTTGCCACAGAGAGGTTCAAAAGACTTTGTTTTGAATTAATGACAATTAGTTGTTAATGCTGCTTCTACATAGCTTTGCGTCTACTTGTTTTTTCACTGCATTCACTTAGTTCAAAGGGGGGAACTACTTTTATGACTTGTGCACTTCAACTCCCAGAATTCCTGAGCCTGAGGAATTCTGGGAGTTGAAGTTCACAGGTTATAAAAGGACCACAGTTCCCTACCCCTGACTTACCACATTTTCTGAACTATAAGACGCACCGGAGTATAAGACGCAACATGATTTTGAAGAGGTAAATTTTAAAAAAGTGTTTGCACTCTGCAGGCCTCCCAAACCCTCTGCATGCTTCATTTTTTTCCAACAACAACAAAAAAGGAAGGGGCATGCAGAGCTTTGGGGGACTTGCAAAAAAGGGCCAGTTTTTGCATTAAAAAAAGAGGGGGCATGCAGGCCTTTGGGAGACTCTTAGAGTGCTTCTGGGGGCTGGGGAGGAGGGGGAAGCAAAAAATGGGCCGTTTTTGCCCTCCCCAGCCCTCAGGAGCACTTTGCAAGCCTCCCAAACCTTCTGCACGTACATTTTTGCAGAGGGTGGGGTTTCAGTAAGACAAAAATGCTGTATTCAGTGTATAAGATGCACCCAGATTTTCACCCTCTTTTTTGAGGGAAAAAGGTGCGTCTTATACTCCCAAAAATACGATAGTTCTTTTAGCAATGTTTGTTTATCAATTGGATGACGCAATAAGGGGTTTTGCTCCTCAGCTGACTTATTGCAGAGCTTGTGTTGAAAGGCTATGATTGCCAAAGATCAGCCCACTGGCTTCTGGGCCCACGGGAGGACTGGAAACTTGATTTCCTAATCTCAGTCCAACCTCTTAACCCCCATGTCATTTTGAGTGTCTGTGCAAAGAACAGTAATGGATGTTAGCTTTCCTCAGTCATAGCATAGGTTTTCCCCCTTCCTAATTACCCATGCTATTTTAAGAAGTCTAATTTTCTTTTTCCCCCCCCTTTTTTTCTTTTTTTAATGTTGATGCTTGGCTTGTTTTCTGTTTCCAACAGAGAGAGGCGTGTGTTTACCAACAGTATCACTATGGATACTGTTTGTTTATATTGAAGCAGCAATCAGATTTAAGGATCTCAAAAATTTTCATGTAGACCTTTGTCGGCCTTTTGCTGCACACTGGTAAGTGCACATTCCAGTATTTTTCCTTCTCTTAAGCAATGCTTTGAAATACAGGCAGTCCTTGACTTACAACAGCTCGTTTAGTAACAATTCAGAGTTACAATGGCATGGCAAAGAGTGACTTATGATCATTTTTCTCACTCCATCATGGTCATATGATCAAAATTCAGATGCTTGGCAATTAGCATGCATTTATGATGGTTGCAGTGTCCTAGAGGTCATGTGATCACCTTGACAAAGACTGGCCCAAAATCACCTAGCCAATTTTTCATGCCTAAAATGAGACTAGAACTTACAGACTCCTGGTTTCTACGCCAACACCTTAATCACTGTACCAAACCGGCACTGTGGGTTATGCTGAGATTGTATAAGCCTCAAAAAAGTTCCGTTTCCAACCATGAGCAAAATGTGTAGCTGCAGGACTTTAGTTTTTACTCTGAATTCTATTATTTTAATTCATAGATATAATAAATGTAGAAAATTAATATATTACTCTATGTGTTTTGAAACACCCATTGGGAGAAATTATAAAATCTTTCAATAATTTCAACTGCGCCTTCCCAATATTTAAAAATGGATATTCTGTTTCTCACAACAGTGGAGACTTGGCAGCTAAGTTAAACAGCAGCCATACCAAGCTCTTAGGGAATATTCACTGAACTGGATCACTGAAAAGTGACTGAATATCTGTGTCTTTCTTCCTCTGTAGACAAGTGTGCTTCTAAGGATAATTCTTTGATATCTCCATTGTGATCTCACTTTGTCATATTCTAGAGTATTATATTAATTTGCTTAGATAATTCTGTCTTAATTAATAAAGACTGTGTTGTTTTTTCCCCCTCAAGTATTGGATACCCTGTTGTGACTTTGGGCTTTGGCTTCAAAAGTTATGTCAGCTATAAAATGCGATTGCGAAAACAAAAGGAAGTGCAGAAAGAAAATGAATTTTACATGCAACTCCTTCAGCAGGCATTACCGCCTGAACAACAGATGCTACAAAGGCAAGAAAGAGAAGCAGAAGAAGGTAGGTTCATAACACAGAATTTGGGTAGAAGTAATAGTTTGCAGCAAAAGTGCTTTTCTCAAGAGGCAACTGGACTTTTCGCTTCTCATTCAAGAAGAAGCTGAAGAAGTTTCTTGGATGAGAAACAAAACATCTTCAAAGAAAAAACAGAAAGTTCAGTTGCCTCTTGAAAAAAGCATCTTTGAGACAACTATGACCTGGATGACTGAGAATCTCCATAGACATAATGGCTTGCAGATTTGAAAACCATCTTGTGAATCAATGGTACATTCCCCCCTTCTCTTTAAATCCAAACCATGGCTTCTTCAGTCAGGGAACCACAGCACAGTTTATACCAGTGATGACTAACCTTTTTGTCTTCGTGTGCCAAAAGTGCCAATGCACATGCAACAGCACACGTGTGCGTGCAACAGCGAGTGTGTGCCCACACCACAATGCAATGCGTGCATGACCCCCTGCGCATGCATGCATTACACACACACCCCGTGCTCCCCCTGCCCTATTGTGGGCCTAGCAGGTTGGAACCTGACCCACATGCATGCACGCACATCTCCCGCATGCGCAGCAGAGACCTGAAAATCAGCTGGCAGTGGGAGGTGCACGTGCATGCGTGCCATAGGTTCACCATCATGGGTTTATATTAAAGCTCCCCCCCCCCCAATATAGTCTGCAAGTGCAGAGTTTCTTTTGATGCATTTCATTTGCCCTTCTCTCCAAGGAGCACAGGTTGAATCTTTGGTCATGCCTCAGGATAAGTAAAGGTACATGATTCATTTTTCCTAGGAGAAACATCTGCCTTCTCTCTCTCTCTCTCTCTCTCTCTCTCTCTCTCTCTCTCTCTCTCTCTCTCTCTCTCTCTCTCTCTCTCTCTCTCTCTCTTTCTCTTTCTCTCTCTCTCTCTCTCTCTCTCTCTCCCTCCCTCCCTCCCTCCCTCCCTCTCTCTCCCTCCCTCTCCCTCCCTCCCTCCCTCCCTCCCTCTCCCTGTCTCTCTCTCTGTCTTCTTTTTTTTCCTTGAAGCTGACAAGCTTTTAAAGGGATGGGATTACCTATGAGTAAACGTCCTATTTCTGGAATCCTCTAGATAGTGATCAATATTACAATATTGTGTGTCCTTTGCCTAGAACTTCATGCATTTCTCTAAATAATTAAGGTCACAACATTATTTACTATGATAATGTTACTATTGATCTCCGAAATCTTGCATCCTCTGTGCCATTGCTGATTCTGCAACTCTAGTAACTTATCTGTTAATTATTTACTTATTAAACAAAGTTATATGATTGCCAACTCATATATGGTGACTCTGGGTGGAATACAGCAGCAAAAAGCCACAATTTAAATCCACCAGGTTCCTCTTTCACCACCCCCACCCCCACAACTTAGCTACAGTTAGTACCAACTAAACACATGTTTACAGCATGTTCTTCAGCGGTTTCTAATCCAAACATCCTTGGAAGATGAATGGAACATACCAGACTTCCCCAGGTTTAGTATGTGTCATACTAACCACTGAGCTGCGATGGCACAGTGGTTAGAAAGGAGTATTGCAGGCTACTTCTGCTGACTGCCGACTGCCAGCAGTTTGGCAATTTGAGTCTCACCAGGCCCAGATTCACTCAGCCTTCTATCCTTCCAAGGTGGGTAAAATGAGGATCCAGATTGTTAATATGCTGATTCTTTAAACAGCTTAGAGAGGGCTGTAAAGCACTGTGAAGCAGTATATAAGTCTAAGTGCTATTGTTATTGCTATTGTTGCTAGTGGTTAGGCCTTCCAAATTGTCTTGTCAAATTTTGAGGCTTTTCCCCCCCCCTCCATTTTGTTCACTAGGAGATTTTATACTGCTAGATGATCTTAATTCTGAGTTTCCTCCTCTTGATTTGTTTGAACTCCATGTCTTTTCTTGAATATCACCATTCACCCTTTAAAACACACTTTGCCCTTTCATTGCTGGGAATTTTTGCCCAAACTATATTCAAATACATATCATATCTTAGCAGTTGATATCTCTACTCCAGATTAAGTATTACCTTGGTACACAATCAGTAAGTACAGTAGGTATGTAAATCTTTCCAGTCAGTGAGTTGCGCTGCTCCCTTTTTTTCCTTTTCAGTTTGCAGAGTCGCAGAAGAGGGACAAAACTGATTCTATGCCACTTTTGTAAATGTGATTTCATCTGCTGCTCTTTTCTAGATTCTTAAGGATAAAAGATAATAGTTTCATACAGTGGTTAAGGGACCAGGTTAGAAAGTGAGAGAGTGTGAATTCTAACCCCACTGATAGGCACAGAGCTAGTTGGGTGATATTGGGCCAGTCATTCTCTCTCAGCCTAGAAGAAGGCAACGGCAAACCACTTCAAAAAATGCTGCCAAAAATATTCAGGGCCCAGAAGTCAACATTGACTTGAAGATACTAAAAAAGAGAGAGAGGCTAAAGAGCAGAAGAGAACTTTTTAGTTATACATTTGTAGAATATTTTACCAGTGTTCAAGAATAATAAATAATGTTGTTACTGTTAATAAGGACGGATGTATTTCCTTACACAAATTTGTTAGATAATATTTTCTTTGAAATGTATTGTTTATTGTTTTCTGTGTGATTTTTTTTAAAAAATTCAGCATAATATGTCTTTCTGAATGCCATAGATCTTCACACAGGCCACATAGTGTAAATTCTAGCTTTGATGTCCAGGTTTCAGTCAGAACAGAGGTCTTCAAACTTGGCAACTTTAAGACTTGTGGACTTCCACTCCTATGCTGGCTGGAGAATTCTGTGAGTTGGAGTCCACAAGTCTTAAAGTTGCCAAGTTTGAAGACCTCTGAGTCAGAAGATTCTCAGACTTGTGTGCAAGGATAGGAACACTGTTACAAGGATAAAAAACACACACACATCAATTCAAAAAAGAAAGGGAGGCGGTTATTCTGATGGAGGGACAGGAAAGGAAAAGGTTCCTGATTCCTAGAATTTGGAATGAGAGGTATGAGAGCCCCAGACAGTTCACATTCTGTGTGTCACCAGTGAATTGGCGGGGGGGGGGGGAATTAATAACAATTAGAGTTCTCCATTTCTCAGGAGACATTAAAGACTAGTAAACCAATTCCTTTGTTAAACACATGGAGAGCATGTACATTTTATGACTTAATAACCTTTCACACTAAATTGTTTGATATTTATACATTAATCATATTCAGTGTACTAATTGAATGATGGTTGTGTATGCTCTTTGATAGTACAGAATGAAAAGAAATTTGGAAATAAATATCTGAACATAAATTAATGACCTGATCCTGTGTGGGGTATGTGGAGAGATTTCATCTATTACTTTCACTGGACTTTGCACTAATTAATAATTCTTAACTTGAGACTATTGACCAAAAAAAAGTTATATTTCGTATTATGAAATTGAAGTCATTTTTTTAATATTCAAAACAAGCAACTTTGCAGTGGATTTTAAGCAATGAACTTGTCGTATAGGTCATATTTAGTATTACCATACTGTGAAGAATAAAGGCTGAAATGTCTGTGAATATACCCATAGTGAATCTTTTGCTACTGGAGTATAGTTGTTTGCGGATGCTATGTAGCCTGTTTGTGACTGATTGTCCTATATTTATTGCAATATTCTAATAAAGTAAAATTAGCTTTGTTGGAGGCAATTTGAAAAGTATTTTTTAATCATAATTACAGAGTACGGGATATGGGTTAAGAAATATATTCCGTTGAAATGATATGCTTGGGTAACTGTGCTTGGTATTAAGCAGACTCCTATAGCTTTGTATGCCTTTGATTTAAATCAGATTAGAAAATTATGTTGCAAATACTTATTTTCTTAAAAAATTCTTTTTTTCTAAAAAAAAAAGTTTTTTGTGGATTACTTGTTTATTTCTGTTGGTGATTTAAACATGGTTTGGTACATTAAAATAATATACTAAAATTTCACTATTTGAAAAACATGTTCAGAAATATTTTTTGCTATTAGATAGAGAAACTAGAGGAAATTTGGCTGAGAATAGGATCTGGCCTTAGAGCTGCAACTTGCTTGCCCAAGTTCCAGGATTGTATCTATTTGGACATAAAATCTTGGCAAAAATTGATGAAGATATATTTTTGTTTCAACATTATTATTTTTATTATTGTTATTTTATATTCATTTATCACACAAAGTAGCAGCTGGACATTTCTTAAATTGGTATACATTTTCTCTGTATTTAGAAAGAGGGTTAAATGGATTTTTTAAAATTATTTTGAAGTTGACTGAAATGCCCTGGTTGATGCAACACAGAAATCAGTCTCAGGGATCCATTAATTTGGAAACTATTAGGAATTTTAATTTATTTTTTGCAATATAACTAAAGGAAAAATATTTTATTGGGTGCGGGGGAATAATAGAAAGTAATATGAGAATAAGTGCTACTTCTGACTTAAATTTTAAATCTTGTCTTCTCCTTCCTTCCTTCCTTCGTTCTGGATGTTTCAGCAGCCAAAGGATTGACTGAGATGGATTCCTCAATACTTTTGCAACACAATGGTGGCATTCCAGCTAATAAAAAATTATCTACAACATTACCGGAACTAGAATACAGAGAAAAGGGGAAAGAAAAAGACAAGGATGCCAAAAAACATAACCTTGGAATAAATAACAATATTTTGCAACCTGTAGACTCTAAAATACAGGAAATTGAATATATGGAGAACCATATCAACAGTAAAAGATTAAATAACGATCTTGTGGGAAGTACAGAAAACCTCTTAAAAGAGGACTCATGCACTGCCTCATCCAAAAATTACAAAAATGCTAGTGGAGTTGTGAACTCCTCACCTCACAACCACAGTGCAACTAATGGAAGCATCCCTTCCTCATCAGTTAAGAATGAGAAAAAACAGAAGTGCACTAGCAAGAGCCCAAGCACACATAAAGACTTGATGGAAAATTGTATCCCCAATAACCAGCTAAGCAAACCAGATGCACTGGTAAGGTAAGTTTGGTATGTTACTGATCTGTCTTCACCACAACACTCTTACATATTTACTGTTTGTTTCCCAGTAAGTGAAAGTGCTCTGTTTTGAGGGGGGAAACCTGTTATGTTAGGAGAGGTGCATGCTATGTATTGAGACGTGTCCATAGTCAAGATTTGGTTCTGTTAGCTTTGGTGGGCTATACAGGTAGTCCTTGATTTACAATAGTTTCCTTAGTGACCATTTGAAGTTACAACGGCACTGAAAAAAGTGACTTACAACCGTTTTTCACACTTATGACAGTTGCAGCATCCCCATGTCACGTGATCAAAATTCAGACACTTGTCTACTGGTTCATATTTATGACAGTTGGAGTGTCCCAGGGTCATGTGATCACCTTTTTTGACCTGCCAACAAGCAAAGTCAATGGTGAAGCCAGATATTAACAATGCTGTTAATAACTGAACAATTTCAGTGATTCACTTAATAACTGTGGCAAGAAAGTTCATAAACCAGGACAAAATTCATTTAACTGCCTCACTTAGCAACAGAAATGCTGGGCTCAATTTTGGTTGTAAGTCGAGGACTAACTGTAATTCATGCAGTCCAGTAGTCAGATCAGCATAACAGGGTACAATATACAGACTTTAGTTTGGCACATGATTGATTGAAGTGTTCTTAGTGCAGAGTTTTTTGAGTTGGTATTTTATTGCTAAGAATAAATAAGCCGATGATTACAGTTGTCAATCATAGTGGCCTTGATGTTCAGCTCATGCAGGAGAGGTTTTTGAGAGCCTCTACAAATTAATTGGCCTCTACTAAATAAAATGATATTTTGAAGTCTGGGTAAACCATAAAAAAGAGGTAAAGGAAAAAATGCATGTTTACTATTCAGTATGAAGAAAAACGATGAAAAGGTTCACCACTAGATTTTGGAACTGATCTGTTTGTGCACATTCCATAAAATTTCACAAATTTAGCTCTTCTTCCATCTTACCCTTCACTGATGGAGGTGAATATAATGTCATATACCGCACTACTGATTGCAGGCAATGTCTCTTCTGAGTAATTCAACCCGTCGATTTCATGGACATGTAATTTGTTTTGAAGCTTTGTAGAAATTGTCATTGCTTTCTACCAGCATAGTTGTTGGCAATTCTAGTGTAGCCTACAGCTCTGATGTCCACCAAGAAGATCAAATTTTCCTCTCATTTCAGTGCAAAATGCCTAAGTGCATTCAATTTGAATTTGCTCTGACCACCCATATATGTTTAATTTGCTACTATTGTGTGCTGCATATATAAAAGCTGTTCCTCAACTTGATATCTTCCAGATGTGTTGAGAGGATTTGTCTAAAATTTCTGCCTGACTTGGGAAATCTGAAGGTTATAGTCTTGGCTTTGGAAAGCTTTGGCTTGATACAAACAATTTTGTTATTTTGATATTATCAGCTAAAATGTAAATATGTTGCTTTAAAACCATTACGATGTTGAAGAATTGTTTGGCTAAGTTCAGTATTTCTCTGATGGGGAAATAGAATGTGGAGCCAGGGATTGTGATGTTCCTAGATTAAATTATATTCTAGTCTCATTTTCACCTGATAACCATTGTGGACATGAGACTAAAAGGGTAGACCTTAGTAAAATATCCTTAGAAGAGGATTCTGTTGATTATAATTTAAATGGTATTTTATATATATATATATATATAGTATTTAGCGCCATTTATTATGGTATCCTTCTGCATTATTTATCTGAGTCCAACAACAAAGTAATGGTAAATGTAGTATTTCCAGAAGGAAATAAGCTAATTAATGCAATTTCTTCAGAATTTGTTCTGACCCTGATGTGTTTTTCAATCTACTGTATGTGCTGATCACACTTAGATTGATGCTTGTATGTTAGATGAGAGCTAACAAATTAAGTCTGGATGGGACAAAAGTCCATCCATGCAACAGGAATAATTTTAGATTGCAAGTTCAAGTTGTATTTCTCTTCTTTTCCACTGTTAATATTTTTGTATAGCAGTGTCTTTTCCTAAAATGTTCCATTAATTACATTGTTCCTAAAATAGGGCTGTGTTGGAAGACTATTCAGTTTCCTCAAGAGAAAAGTTTTGTATTTGTTTTTATGTATAACTCAGAGTTAAATACAGAGGCCATGGTTTTTTGCCCTTCATGCAATCCTAACCAGAACTTAGTATACAAAGAACCTTATCCTGACACAGTTTTCAGTGGTAGCTCCACAAAGATGAAATTCCCTTCTCAGGGAGCTCTTTCTGACTTCCATGCTTTGGATAAGGACGATAGTTAAGCCTTTTCTTTTTAAATCATACTTTGTGGTTTCTGAAATATCTTAGCTATGATGAGTGTTATTATTATCATTTAAAAATCATGGTAGTATATACTGGTCTCATTTTATAATGGAAGAAGAAAAGAATATAAATGATTTTAAATAAATATTTCCCTAAATTTAAAATCATAAAAGTAGCAAATGAGATCTGTCATTAAAAAAAGCACTCTAATGTGGATTGTTCTTAGTCAGTGTTCTGTTTTAAACAGTCTTGTTTCCTTCTTGGATAATTTTTCTCTTCCCCGTTTTATATCCTCCCTGCCCAGTCACCATTCTGTGGCCACTGTGGTTACTATAATTAGAGGGGTTTATTTGTGGGGTTTTTTTTTTAACCAACTGGGATTCCGTAAATCTGCTGGTGTCTTACATATGATGGTGCTGATTTCTGTTTAATTTTTCTGGTTTCTCAAACCTCACTGGGGAATTCTAGGAATCGAAGTTTAACTCTAATCAGAAATGGAAGAAAAGATTATAGTTAAAAAACTGGGCAATAACCTTTCAGAGTGATTGTGTGGCTATGCGCATGTCAGATGAATGGTACTTGAGGTCAACATCATGATCATGTAAATATCTAAGTGGAGGCAGTCATGTTGTAGATGTTTATTATGTGAAATCTGAATAATGAACTACAGATAGTCTTCAAATTACAATGATTCATTTAGTGATGGTTTGAAGTTACAATGGCACTGAAAAAAGTGATTATTGACCATTTTTCACACTTATGACCATTGCAGCATCCTCATGGTCACATGAATTACATCTGGATATTTGATCACTGACTCACATTTATGACAGTTGCAATGTCCCTGAGTCATGCAATCCCCTTTTGTGACCTTCTGAGAAGCAAAATCAATGGGGAAGTCAGATTCACTTAACAACCATGTTACTTATTTAAGAACTGCAGTGATTCACTTAACAAATGTGGCGAGAAAAGTCATAAAATGGGGCAAAACTCACTTAGCAACTGAAATTTGGGACTCAATTGTGGTCATAAGTTGAGGACTACCTGTAGTTTCTGTTATGAATCAAGTGAGACATTCATGACAACTGTAGCATATTTCACCAAATCTTAAGGCAACTAACCGTGTCAATGGAAGTAACTCCCGCATTAGACCTGCATGCCCCTTCTGCACCCTAGCAGTGTTATTATTGGGATCAGTAACGTTATCCTCAGCATTGGAGAAACAGATTTATTGTCATATCAAAGCAACCAAAATTACTCATGAAGAGTCTCGAATTGAAGTTTTATTGCTACTTATCTATATTACTATTGCTAGTTATCTATGTTACAAGAATCTCACCGGACTGACTTCATTCCCTTGGGAAGGTCAGATAAGGCTTCAGGGATTCTGGGGGTGGTCACGTCTTCACCGCTTTCTGCAGTGCCACGACTCTAAACTCGTCTCCCTCTTAACCCCATCTTCCAGTCTAGCTGGAGATTCCTGCATATTTATTCAGTTTACTCAGTCTCTGAAATTTATTCAGTCTTTGAAATCTATCGATAGTCCTTCGCTCAACTCCGAAAACATTTACGTTTACAAACATGGACATTTAGAACACAAGACTGAGCCACAGAACAGAAAGATTTCAGAAGTGGGTGACCTTGCAGGAATTTTGCCTAATAGGTGAGCTCCATTAAACTATGCTGGCATGAATTCTAGCAATTGGAAGTCTCGCATAATTGGAAAGCACCCATTTTCCAGAGGGTGCCTCAGTTAATGACCATTCACATTAAGAGTGGCTGTACAGTTTTTGGTAAATAAATTTCTCTGGTTGGTATAGAGGTAGTCCTCAACTTAAAATAGTTCACTTAGTGACTACCCCAAGGTACAACAGCACTATAAAAAGACTTAGGACTACTTTTTACACTTATGTCCATTGCAACATCCCCATGATCACATGATCAAAATTTAGACACTCGGCAACTGATCCATATTTATGACAGCTGCAGAGTCCGGAGGTCATGTGATCGTCTTTCGTGATATTCTGACACGCAAAGTCAATGGGGTAGCCAGATGTAGTTAACAACCATGTTACTAATATAACAGTTGCAGTGATTCACTTAACCAGAAAAGTCATAAAATGGGACAAAACTCACTCAACAAATGTCTCACGTAGCATCAGAATTTTGGGGCTCCATCGTGGTTGTAAGTCAAAGACTACTTATATTTTCTCAGTCAGAGATCCTAGCTTTGCATTTTATTATAAAGTGATCAATAGATAATCTCTTCCCCATTTTTCCCCAGTTTATAAGTCTTTTCATTCTTGTTTTAGGAAGGTCTTTTAGATAAAGCATGAATTCTCAAAAAATTTATTGTCAGCAGTGATTTATAGTACCACTTTTTAGGTTTGCTAATTTTGTGTGGACCCATATCTAATCCTTTGATATGTTATTACAATTTTAGATTTTTGTTTGTGCAAAGTAAAGTGACACAGAAGTTAACAGCATTTTAAAGAATAATACATTTGTATTGTGTAATTTGTTGTGTGCCACTACCCCCTGACAATGTACATAAGAACTGGTTCTGGGAATGGCTTATAGCAGGAGTGGGCAATTATGGCTTCTTTACAACCTGTGAACTTCAACTCCCAGAATTCCCTGCAGACTCAGGATTTCTAGGAGTTGAAGTTCATGGGTCTAAAGGGGCCTTAGTTGCCCATCCCTGACATATAGCCTAGGTATACACAGCTTCTGAGAAAAAGAAGAAGAAGAAAAAGAAATAATAAGAAACGTCCAGTAAGTACCGGTAGTAGTGAGTAATAAATACTACAAACTCACTATTGTGGAGTTCTTGATACTCTCTGAGCCTGGTTATTCATTTACGGATGTTTCATTACCTAACTAGGTAATGAATCTCTTCTGTTGAATCTTTAATTCAATTATCTTTCCTTATTCTATTCAATTAGGTTCTCTTCAATTCTGTTCTCTAATCTCTTATTGAAATTTACTGCTGATAGTTTTTTATACGACCTTTACAAAAGACAATAATGTGCAACATATAAAAATATATTAAAGCCACATGCTGGCATATTAAACCAGTTATGGCAGTATAAAAATAAGTATTTTAATTCCTTTCTGAGAGAAAATAAATTCCAGATTACTCTCAGCCTTGAAAAGGAGATCAGGAGCTAAGTACATATGTCCATCAGGAGCTCATATCAAGTTTTTGCTGATACTTTTATGATTTTTTTTTATTTTACAAAATGGCAATCTATTTCTCTTGACCAGCAGTTCTAATTGCCGATTTATAGAACTTCAGTAAATTAATAAAGAACAGTAAGAAGTAGTGTTCCAAAAAGGTATCCAGTCAAGCAGTTTTGACAAGCATAAAGTATCTTTTCATCTCAAAAATGGCAAGGAATAATTATGTGCAAGTGCTCCTTTATATTTTTTTATAGGTTTGGGAGTCCCTTTATTAGATATGAGGTAAAAGTCAGATATGGGAAGTGTTTTCGTTTTTAGCATATTACCAGTATGTTGATAATTAGTTACTGTATATCTTGTTTTCTATGTTTGTATCCTGCCTAGAATCTGATACAGGATTCTCAAAGCAATTCACACATTTAAGTCAACAAAGATAAGTCATTAATGTATCCTAAATAAGAACTCAAAACAATTAGTTACCAATGAGGGAAACACTTTTGAGACTAACCTTAGATGTCCTCTCCTTGCAGCATCTCACTATGAGTTTATATAGGCAAGCATGAGACATAACAGCTGGACTCACAAGCAGCTGGCTTACTAAGAAAGCCATAATTGTTTATATTCACAGACCACCAATCCTTTAAATCAGGTGTCTCCAAACTTGGGAACTTTAAGACTTGTGGACTTCAACTCCCAGAATTCCCCAGCCAGCCATGCTGGCTGGGAAATTCTGGAAATTGAAGTCTGTAAGTCTTAAAAGTTCCCAAGTTTGGAGATCCCTGATTTAAATCATAAAGAATTTACAAATCGCAATGGCTGGCTTCATGTTAAACTCTTAAGACCCAACCAAATACTACACCTTGCTACAATGAATGAGTCCAGTTTAAATTCTGTCTTTGGAGATTACAAGCTGTGAAATATGTACTCATTAGAGATTTTTATTTTTTTATTTTATTTATTTTGTCCAGCGTGTATAAGATAACAGATACAAGTATAAACATGATTATGAATACAGGAAATGGATATGAATAAGTGGGGACAGTAGGACAGGGACGGTAGTGTTGGTGGGCTTATGCACACCCCTTACAGACCTCTTAGGAATGGGGTGAGGTCAACAGTAGACAGTCTAAGGTTAAAGTTATGGGGATCTGTTAAGCCACTTTTTCCTTCCTTTGGTGGCTGGTCAGCATATGTTTTTTTTCATCAGCACAACTTTCCCTAGGTATTTTTGTTTGTTTTTCTTTTAATTTTACATTAATATGGCCCATTTCCAAACAGGTAAATGGAGGGATTTGTAGAAGAGAATATGCTTAACCTCACCCATTAATTATCCCTGGCAAAAGTCTACCCTGTAACTGGTTTCATAGACGTAACGAAATCTCTCTTTCCATTTGCAGGGAAGAGTTTGTTGACTCTTCTTTGCTCTTGCAAGTAAGGCTACCAACTTCCATCAAATATATTTGTGACTCTTCTACTAGCAGTAAAAATTGCGGTGTGTATCAGAATTGTGGAGTTGTTCCATTTACACATCCTGTCACCATTTATTTCTGTACCTGCATTAGCTATGACTATTACTGTGGTGTTAAAACAGACCTCAACATCTGTTTAACCTCCTAGCCCCAAAACAAAAAAGAAAAAGACACTAGAAATTAAAGTTAACGTATATCATGCCAAAGCTGGTGAATGATCCTCAGCTCTAGTGTGTGCTTTTAACTTGGGAGACTCTACAAAGGATTAGGTTTATGCTTTCTATGTATACAGAACATGAGACAAAGAAAGAAGAAAGCATGTTTTAGTAACATGGTGCTTAAGAATGAGGCATTAAGAATTGTAAGCACATTTGTCAGCGCGTTTGGGTTACCAAATTTAATCATTCCTCACACATCCCCTTTTAGGTTCAGGATTTTGAATCCAGAGGGGTAGTTTCTTTCCAGCAATACCAAATTAACTTTTCAGCAACACTTCTTGGTTCCAAAGGTTTTATTTTTTTAAAAAAAACACAAATATTTCATCATTCGTCAATCATTAAAACATTGAAGTACAATTTTTTTTGTATGCCCCTCCCTCCACCCCCCAACCCCCCTCCTCCTCCACCCCCCGACTTCCCAGAACCCGTACACGGTATGGATTTTTTTCAGCAACACTTGAAGTTCAGAAAGTTCAACGTTTTTCTCCTATCTATGCATTCCAAGTTTATAAACTAGAGTTATTCCTATCCACTACAGCAGCAATACTACATACAGGTAGTGTGAGCGAGGGTGCCCACAGAGAGGGAACCAGTATGATGGACTACAGTGAAGTGACAATTTCCCAGGAATGAGGGAGTACATTCCAGAAGTGGGGGAGGTAGACAAGAGACAGCACAGCCCGCACACTGGATTGGAGGCAGAGGAAGAGAGTCACGATAGCAAGATATACTGCGTAGAATATATCTGTTAGACTGAGAGTAGTAAAGGTTAATCTGGGGAAGATGGTTGTTTGGCTAAGCCCAAGAACAACAAAGAAATTCAGCCAGAGTTCAATTCTTTATTTGCTTACAGACAATAGACAGAATCTTGCCAGATTAAACTCTTACTATTACGGTATATGTAACCAGCATATTTAAATTTTCCCCCATTTAATTGTTATCCAGAACAATATGCCTTATGAATATTTCATTATTATTGTAAGATGAATTATGAACAATGGAATGACATTAGTTATGAAAATTATATGTAGCTATCCGTTGTGCTATCCTTTATTTTAGTTATGGATATGCGCATATATTCTGCTCAAATGATGAAAACGGATCAAAGCCATTAAAACACAAAAAGCCAATGAATAATACCATTTCACAACAGTAAAACAAAAGAAAAAAAATCAATTCAGTCTCATAGGCTTTCTAATATAAAATAGATTTCATTTGATACCTGCAAAGTTGTAAATAGGGCAAAACAATTTTCTCTAGAAAGCATTTTCAATAATTTCTATCTTTAAAAAGATAAAAATAGAAGTCTTACTTTCTCCTTATTTCTGGCCTTTTGGATAGAAGAGAATTCACACAATTCCAGCAGAAGTTGTCAACCTATTCTGAAAAATACTCTCAAAGTTAAAGTATAGAAATTTAACTTTTTAAAAAAGAAAATTGAAGCTCTTCTCACCATTAAAGAGCCACGGTGGTGCAGTGGTTAGAGTGCAGTACTGCTGGCTGCCAGCAGTTTGGCAGATTGAATCTCACTAGGCTGAAAGTTGGCTCAGCCTGCCATCCTTCCGAGGTGGGTAAAATGAGGACCCAGATTGTTGTGGGCAATATGCTAACTCTGTAAACCGCTTAGAGAAGGCTGTAATGCACTGTGAAGCAATAGTAATAGCTGTTATGGGTGACAGTCCTATGGACTTGTGGCATAGATGCAACCCTGTCAATTGATGCACTGACATGCTGAAATTGTTCAAATGATGTGTGTATCTCAGTGGCAGAAGGGAGGCCAGAGTTACAATCACAAATAATAGTTAGCTGTCCCCAGGACCTCTGTATTTTAAAAGCTTGTGTAGATGGCCTTCAACCTATGAGCATTCTTTAAACAATGATTTACATTGTTTAACCACTTACAACCCATCCTTGACATTATGACTATCCGTATCACCCCCGCAGTTATCTACCTTGATCAAAATGTGGGTGCTTGGCAGTGGGCTCACATTTACTACTTTACAGCATCCTGTGGCAATGTGATTGCAATTTGCAACCTCTTCAATTGGCTTCCAACAAGCAGGGATTGTTTTGAAGGGAATATTGAAGGGGAAAAAGGGACACAGTGGCTCAGTGGTTAAGACCCTGAGCTTGTCGATCAGAAAGGTAAGCAGTTCGAATCCATAGCGCCATGTAACGGAGTGAGGTCCCGTTACTTGTCCCAGCTTCTGCCAACCTAGCAGTTCGAAAGCATGTAAAAATATAAGTAGAATAAGTAGGGACCACCTTTGGTGGGAAGGTAACAGTGTTCTGTGCGTCTTCAGCATTTAGTCATGCCAGCTACACGACTACGGATATGTCTTCGGACAGCGCTGGCTCTTTGGCTTTGAAACAGAGATGAGCACAGCCCCCTAAAGTTGGGAATGACTAGCACATATGTGTCAGGGGAACCTTTAGTATTTTTTTTTTTTTTAGGAACTGGTCTTTTTTATTTTTTATTTTCTTTTCATCATAAAAAGTTTTTATTTTTCCATTTTCATAGCATATAACATGTATACTATTACATAGTCCATATCAAGTTGTATTATTAAGTACTTACATCAGTTCATCTTACCATCAACTACCAAAGGAAAAAAAAAAAGAAAAACCCAGTTATTGGCTCTTCTGCTCTCCATACACCATATTTATACCTTATCCGACACTTTCTTCCCCTTCTCTCCTCCCCCTTTCTACATTCTGTCTTCCCTCCATCATTTTCTATTCTACTTCCCCTTCCTTTCTCCTTCTACTCTCTCCCGGGAACCTTTACTTTAGTGAAGGGAATTGATGGGAATATTCAGATTTGTTCAACAATCGCCTGATTCAGACAGCTGATTTGATTAACGGCCACAGTTAAAATGATTGTGAAATTGGATCCTGTTATATAATAAGTTGCATTGCTTAGCAACCAAAATTCCAGCCCCAATTGTGGTCATAAGTCAAGAGATGAAATTAACTGGGCTTTCTGTGTATTAAAACTCAATTTTAATTAGATTGCCATTTATATAATTTAAATTTTATTTTATTTATATCGTTGCCTATCTCACAGTTGCTTTGGATGGCATACAACAAAGTTCAAAACAAAACATACAGATTAATGTTATTAATTAATGTTATTAATATTTAACACTTTTTGCACCATAAAAAGCCATAAAACTAAAACAGAATAGAAAAAAGATTAAGTGAGGGGCAGGCGTTATTAACAATGGGGCTATTTGAATATTTCACCGGTGTACTCTGGCCTCATAATGCAAAGAGGTTTTAGAGGAAGTTAAAATCACCCAAAAAGTTAAACAGGAAAAATAAAAGCCTCCTTAAGAGGTAATGAAACAACCCCACACTCAAAGAAGACTTTACCACTGCCAGAACTCACATGATTACCCCCCACCCGACACCCGACTGCCTTAACCAGTCTGGAGGGGTAGAGCTGTAAAGAGCAAGTGACTGAGCTCACAGTCCTAAGTACCCTGTCCATTTTATCCGGCCCAACAGGTTCAAACTCTTCCTAGATAACTGGGCAAGATTCCTTCCCAGACATCTCTGGACTTTCAATAAAGCTAGTGTCCAACTGTGAGCAAATTTAAGTAACTTTGTCTGACAGATGCTGAGCTAAATCTTTCACATGCTGCCATCGGGTTTTCTGAGCCCCTCACCTGAAGATGGCATGCGTCACTCAAAACAGGGCCACGGGATGGATGAACATGCAGAGAAATGCAGTTGCTTCACTGCCCTTATTATCCCCTTTGGTTACTATTAAAACCAAATTCTCCTGTTTCACCATATACCTGTCCACGCTCCTGACTCACTGGAAAAGAGCCTAATGCTGGGAACGATTGAAGGCAAAAAAAGAAGGGGAGTGCAGAGAATGAGGTGGCTGGATGGAGTCGCCGAAGCAGTTGGTGTGAGCTTGAATGGACTCCAGAGGATGGTAGAGGACAGGAAGGCCTGGAGGAACATTGTTCATGGGGTGGCGATGGGTCGGACACGACTTTGCGATTAACAACAAACACCACACTTAACAAGCAGCCGCTTTGAAAGCTCAGGATACATGGATGTTAACCTGACCCAACAAAGTTCTTGGATGTAATGAGATTTAAAGAATATAGATGCTAGAATTTTGTTCAATAGAGAGTTACCATATTAGGAAAAATCTGGTATTCCACGGAGGATAGGCTAGTTTAAACACACTTTTAGACGAGACATTTATTTGTTTACTTATTAATTAAATGTCTATGCCATCCATCTCACCCTGCAAAGTGACTTAAATTAATAATCTGGAAATGAATATATGTGTGTGTGTACACACACACACACCACACACACCACACACACAAACACACAAATTTAATAGGTTATGGATAGCTATCTCCCTTAATACTATATTAAGAAGGAGGTTTTCTTCAGATGAGTTTAATTTATGTTTAGGAAAAGTTGTGTAGCATGCATTTTGTGTTTTTCATATTTTAATATTGCATTAATGTATGATAAGTTCTCAGTTGCAAGCAACCTCTGACTGTAGGCTGCAAAAGTCCTCTACGCTGACCTTTGTCCTTGCTGTTGCCACTCCTATTGTTGTTGTTGTCAATAATGGGTGAAAATGGTGAGGAGGCTTCTACAGTATGTGTTTCCTGAACTTCTAGAACTCTGAATTATAGTTCCTAAACCTCACATCTCACCATTGCTATCCTAACTGTTAGATGAAATTCCTTCCATTAGATTAACAATATGAACAAGAGACTTAAGAGCCATGGAAATGGGGAATAGGGTAATTTGGGATATGTCTGAAGGTACTTTTCCAGGTTTAACCTTCAATCTTTATATCCCTCCTAGTCATTCCAACAGAGTGAAAAAAGTTAATTTCTCAATGGGAGGTACCCTTAATATCTGCCTTGTGATCATAACAGAACTGCCTGATATTAAGAGTCTTGGCATCTGACCTTGGTTCTCTTAGTGCCCACGAAGCTAGAGGCTACAGTTTTGTGCAATGAATGTTCCCTGTTGGTTTATACTGGTTGATACAGCCCTATTAATTGTAGGACTACTCTGGGAGTAGTCAAACTGGAGTAATGTTCCCATTGTAGCCAGTATGGATGTGCTGCAGAAAATTGTTTAATTTTTTTTTTATATGCGTAGCGCTTCAAAATATATGTAGAACATTTATATTAATTTCAGCTGCTTCCACAATCTAATGATAACAATAACTATCCAGTAATAATTTCCTACCAAATTATTTAATTTTTTTTGTTCGTCAAAGCTCTCCTAATTCTCAGCTACCACTTGATAGTTCATAGGATGCTAACTCATGAAAGCCAACACCCATAGTGTATATGGAGGTTTTTCTCCTGCAGACATCTGCGTTGAATGCACAAGTGTCAGAGAGCGATGGACTTCATTTTGTTGGAGTGCCAAGTTTAATTGAGGTGCCCTGATTTTAATAATATCTGAGATTCATAAAGTCTTCTTTGAGTACAGTTCCTGGTAATTATGGGACCCCCTCTATATATCTTTCTTGGCAATGCCACTGAAGTGTTTGCCATTTTCTCTTAAGCTCTTTTCAGAATTCCCAGTCTGGTCTAGCTCTGGGATTGGTCTTAGTTTTCTCTCATCCAAATGCTAACTACGCATGACGTTCCTTAATTTTTTTCAAGAGTGGTTATGACCGTGTCTTGCTATGATTAGTAAATGCCTGAACAGGGCTACAATATCACTTGTTAACCTGAGTTAGGAAGCAATGCACTTAATATAGACTTCTAATATTCTTTAATATTCTAGTTACAATACTTGGAAAGTGCCAAGCTCCCTACCTTACAGGTCTATACATCTGTTTAGGTCTTGTAAGTCAGCCATATTTATGGATCCTTTTCCAGATTCAGTTCAAAGCATAACTTAACAACAGTTAACACTTAACAAACTCTAAATAGTTATTTGAAAGACTGTTCAAGGTTTTAAAAAAAACCTTGTGTAGGGACGCAATGGCTCAGTGGCTAAGACACTGATCTTGTCGATCGAAAGGTCAGCAGTTTGGCGGTTCGAATCCCTAGCACCGTGTAACGGAGTGAGCTCCCGTTACTTGTCCCAGCTTCTGCCAACCTAGCAGTTCAAAAGCACGTAAAAATGCAAGTAGAAAAATAGGGACCACCTTTGGTGGGAAGGTAACAGCGTTCCATGCACCTTCGTCCTTTAGTCATGCTGGTCACATGACCACAGAGACGTCTTCAGACAGCGCTGGCTCTTCGGCTTTGAAACGGAGATGAGCACTGCCCCCTAGAGTTGGGAACGACTAGTACATATGTTCAAGGGGGAACCTGAAAGACTGTATTTTGAAATTAAAAATCCTTAAAGGGGGACATGATAGAAGAAGTCTTCCAATATTTGAACTGCTGCCACAGAGAAGAGGGGTCGACCTGTTCTCCAAAACAGCTGAGGGCAGAACAAGAAATAACAGATGAAAATGTATCAAAGAGAGATCCAACCTAGAATTAAGGAGAACTTTCTTGACTGTGAGAACAATTAATCAGTGGGACAGCTTGCTGCCAAAGTTGTGGGTACTCCATCACTGGAGCCATTTGTTCAGAATGGTATAGGGTTTCCTGCTTGAGCATTGGGTTGGACTAGAAGACCTCCAAAGTCCCTTCCAACTGTTGTTCTGCTAAAAGAAGCCCTCTTGGTCTTGTACCATAAGAGACAAGGTGGGTTTGAACGTAAGAAATGAACTTGCAAGCTTGGAACTCCCTACTTAGGCTGGATCTCCTGCTGTTCTTCTTTTCATTGTAGCAGGCATTTGGGATTTAAGTATTGACTATTATTTGTTTGGTTTGGTTTTCTTTTTATTAATACAGTTTCAATTGTGTTTCAACTATGTTTAATCATATCGATTTGTTTCATTCTTCTTCTGCTGTATATTGTTACCTTTGAATTTTTGGGTAGAAAAAGAATTGATTGATATGCTGCTATTATGTTCATTTGGAAGACTCCAGTGGTTTTAAATGCACAGCTTTTAAAATATGAAACAAGCTTTGTTATTTCTAAATATGACCATGATAGTGTCTAGTCAGGGGAGATTAAAATTAACCCTCTTAAACTGCAATTCATTTATTTCTTCTAGTGGGTTGCTCTAAGCAAGTATGAGGATGCAAGTGAAGGAGAGAAATACAGACAATTGTATTTTAGCTGTAAAAGAATGTCATCATTTATTAGATAAATCTGCCTGAGTTGTTGTATAATGGGATGTATATTACTAGCAGCTGGTTGATTGCCCTAATATCTCTTTAAAAAAATGATTTGAGTGCATTTTATCTCTTCCATGCTACCAAGAGTGGTGAATGTTCTGGATGAGATTTCCAGATACGATGCTATTGGGAAAAGAATTGTGTGATGCTTTTGGAACAATAAGTCTGTGTGCCATTGTAACAGGTGGTTGGTGTTGACAGTGTTGAAACTGGAGAACCTACTTCAAAGGATCAGGGGTACCCAGACAAATTCTAACCAGTTTTGTTGGAGAAATTAATGTGCATTAATCTTCCCTGTGAATTTACCATGTGACTGAAGAAGAGCTGAAGATCTTTTGGGGCAGTAATGGTGTTTTATGATGCAGCTGATCAAAGCCTTCCAGAAGTCTAGATGCTGATGTTGCCATGCAGGAAAATGAAAGCTGAAACTGAAAAGACAATATTACAGTGGGAACAAGGATCATAAGAAACACGAACAAGGAAAGCTCGACACTTTGAAATGTTAAATGAATCAACCACACATTGACATCTAAGTTACCAGCAAATTGAAAGGGACTGACACATAGCATATGTTCAATCAAAACACCATACTGTTTATTGTTGAGGAACAATAGAATAGGAAATAGAAAAGGAATGGCATTTCATTCCTAGTCAATATATGGGTCCAATGCAGTCAATGACAAATAATATGAATTAGACTTCATAAATCTTCCTTTAATAAAGCAATTGACCAGGTGTATGCGTGAACCTTGATGCAGTATATGAGCAGGTTAACAAGCTTGATTGTCAAGTTCAATCTGATATCAGTCGAAGGGACACACAAGATGTCTGTAACAGACTCCATAAGAAGTCTAGACGCCTGTTGATACAGTCTATAATAAAAGAGTTTTGCAAGCTTGATTGTGCTTTAATCCCCTTCTATTACACCCCCATGGATCAAGGAGGTGCCTGCCTGAGTTTCTTTCAGTCTTTTATTCCAAGATTAAACAATACCTCATTCCTCTTGCCTATATAAAAGTTCTTGCCATTTCCCTTAAGGTTTTCTCTCCCTGACTCTCAAACCTACTATTTATATCTTGGACACATGCAAAAATCCAGCCCTGAGTCCCTAGCACTGGGGAAGGTAGAAAGAAGGAAAGAGAAGAAGAGGGAAACCAGGACTGTGATCAAGCAGCAGCGGGTGTACCATCAAAAGATCTAAAAAGCCAACTTATCCTGGAGAAGTTCTGTCTGTTTGGTCACTAGGAAGACCAACGTCATGACACGTAATCATGTGTGAAGCTTATAGTCAGACTCATTTCCAACATAGCTGCAGAAGCTCTCTGCTTCTTAGCACTACTTGGATACCAGAAAGTGAGCAGTCGCTTGGTGGTCAGACCATGATGCGAAGTGGTCCATCTTTTTAGAACCATCTTCAGCTTTTTAGAACATACTTTGGAAATGAATGTATCTCATGCTTCAACCTGTTGAGAATCCACGCTACCAGTTATTGGAAGCTACCATCTGTTTTGCCACTCGGATTAAAATCTGCCACAGGTAGTCCTCGATTTACAACCACAATTGAGCCCCAAATTCACATTGCTGTGAGACATTTGTTGAGTTTTGCCCCATTTTACGACCTTTCTTGCCACAGTTGTTAAGTGGATCACTGCAGCTGTTAAGTTAGCAACACAGTTGTTTAGTGAATTTGGCTTCCCCATTGACTTTGCTTGTCAAAAATGTCACAAAAGTTGATCACATGACCCCAGGACACTGTAACGGTCATAAATATGAACCAGTTGCCAAGCATCCAAACTTTAATCACGTGACCATGAGGATGCTGCAAGGTTGTAGGTGTGAAAAACAGTCATATGTCTGTTGTAACTTTGAACAGTCACTAAGTGGAATGTTGAAAGTCGAGGACTACCTGTGCTTTAACTTTCTTCATTTGTGATAGGAGCAAGGTTTTGCAACCATTGCAATATAACCTGTACGAAACTTAATACAGGTAATCCTTGACTTACAACCCTTTATTCAGTGACCGTTCAAAGTTACAGTGGTACTAAAAAAAAGTGACATGCCTGTTTTTCGCACTTATGACCTTTGCAGGATCCCCATGGTCACGTGATCAAAATGCAGACGTTTGGCAACTGGCTCATATTTATGACGGGCACAGCGTCCCAAGGATCACATGACCCCCTTTTTGCGACCTTCTGACAAGCACTCTCAATGGGGAAGCTAGATTCCTTCCACAACTGTGTTACTAACTTAACAAGTGCGGCGATTCACTGAACAGCTGTGGCAAGAATGGTCGCAAAATGGGGCAAGGTGCACTTAACAACCGTCCTTGCTTAGCCACAGAAATCTTGAGCTCAATTGCGGTCCTAAGACAAGGACTACCTGTATACTAGTGGCTATCCGTAAAAAAAAAAAATTGAAGTCAAAGGTGCAAAAAGGAAGGGGGGGGGAATCACTCCTATCCTTAGCACTGTTTTTGTCTTTGACTTTTCAAGAAAAGTTGTGTTGCAAAAGTCTGAACATCATGAGACGATACATTCCCAGCTCTTACTAGTGACTATTCTCAAAGGCACTTCTGTCCTCTGTGCTAGGTTGGAACAAGATATTAAGAAGTTAAAGGCTGATCTACAGGCCAGCAGGCAAATCGAGCAAGAGCTGCGCAGTCAGATCAGTTCCCTGACTAGCACAGAGCGGGGGATCCGATCGGAAATTGGACAGCTCCGGCAGGAAAACGAGCTGCTTCAGAATAAGTAAGTTTACCCATCTACCTCTAATTTCGCAATATATACGAGAGGCGTTTTTAATGCTGCTGCTTTTTCACTCTGACATTTTTGTTCTGGAGGAGGGATAAAAATCTGGTTCTTGACAAAATTAAGTGGCTTTGAGGGCCATCCATTTTGGTCAGAAAGATCAAAGCTGTCTCTCACTTAGCAGCGTTTCACCGGCTGCCATGTAGACCTCATGTGGGAAGCTAATGCATCAGCTTTAAAAGTCTTTAATGGCTGAGATTTCTGTATTGAAGGACTGTGAGCTAAATACTTGAGAGTTCTTTCAGAGATAGGAGTGCTATATTAATTAGGGACTGGCTCTCAGTGAACTGAACAAATGCATTGTGAGAATATGAAAAGTGAGCCTGATTCTTTTTTCAGAATGGTATTTAATTCAGAACACAAAGCTAAAGGTCAGGCTTGGTTAGCAGAAACATTCACCCTAATTTAATCCTGTTACAATATGGATTTTCTTGCAAGAGGCAAGAAATTCCCCCTTGAAATTCTACGCTAAACTGCTTAGAATAAAAAACCTAAACCCAAATCTGCAGTGAATGTTTGGATCATCAATCACTCATTTTTGCGAATATATGCATGTATGCATCTTTGTTGGGTCCATTTGTACCTTGAATTTTCCTTTACGGGTCTATAGCATGTAGACTGGAATGAGTGAGAAGCATATCCCTCTACATCCCTCCCCTCATGTAGGAGAAAGAATGGCAGAACTGGGGGTGGAGTCAAAAGTGGGATCAGCCTAGAATCCCTATATAGCCACAGGTGAACTAAGCCCAACCTCCCTAGAATGTTGTTGACCCTAACTTCACGCAGGTGCTAACCAGGGATGAAATCCAGCAGGTTCTGGAGAACCGTTAGCTGAAATTTTGAGTAGTTTGGAGAACTGGCAAATGCCACCTCTGGCTGACCCCACAGTGGGGTGGGAATGGAGATTTTGCAGTCTCCTTCCTCTGCCACGCCCACGAACCACACCACACACACACACCCCAAGCCACGCCCACAGAACCGGTAGTTAAAAAAATGAATTTCACCACTAACCATTAGTTGAGAAGATTCCCGTGTGCATAGTCATGATCCATTTAATTGGATCTTCACGATGTGGACCTAGTCTTTTGTGACCGACATTAATCTTCTCAACTAACAGCACCTGCTTGGAGTTGGATAAGACTCAAAAGAATTCAAGGGAGGTTGGACTTAGTTTGCTTGTGGCTATGCAGGGATTCTAGTCTAATCCCTCTTTTCACTCTGCCCCCAGATTCTGTCCCATTCCCAATTTTAAGCATTTCTAGTGTAGCTCTCTCTGAAAGGGAATTCTGTACAAAAAATGAATTGGTTATATTCCTCAGCAAGGCCATTGCAAGCGTGATACCCATATTATGATTACAGAATCATCAAATAATTCAGGCCAATTAAAACATGTTCTTGGCTTCTCACATATTTCAAAATCTCATTAAAGACTTAAAAGACTCTCATTAAAGAAATAATAGGTGATTCATGAATCAGTTAAATTCACATACAGGTAGTCCTCGACTTACGACTACAATTGAGCCCAAAATTTATGTTGCTAAGTGAGACTTGTGGTTTTTGCCCTGTTTTACAACCTTTCTTGCCACTGTTGTTAAGTGAATCACTGCAGCTGTTAAGTTAGCAACACAGTTGTATAGTGAATCCAGCGTCCCCATTGATTTTGCTTGTCAGAAAGTCACAAAAGGGGAACACATCATCCCAGGACACTTCAACCGTCATAAATATGAGTCAGTCGCCGAGCATCCAGATTTTAATCACATGGCCATGGGGATGCTGCAACGATTGTAAGTCACTTTTTTTCAATGATGTTGTAACTTTGAACGATCACCTGTTGTAAGTCGAGGACTACCTGCATATGTGTGATTATCTTCTTCTCTTAGAAGAAGAGGGATAACTTCCCTAGTTATTTTCAGTTGTTTCTCAGTTCATTAAATAGGATATAATAATATCCTAACAGTATTATAGTGAGAAAAGAGTTTTAAGCCGCTGGTGCTATCCCCTCTGCAGCGCAGAAGTCTTGAAGCAAAGCATTCCTGACAACTTGATAAACGGCTGTCCAGCTTCTCTTGAATTCATCCAGCCAATAACCTAGTCTCTTTCTTTCTAAGTCAATGATGTCACTGTTGACTTGCTTTTAACTGTTAGACAGTTCTTCCAAACCCACTCCTGAAAAATGCGTTGTGAATTTTGGCTTTGAATGTGTTGAGGAAATGTGCTCACAGCAGTAGCATCACATTCATGCCGTCATGTAAAATTTCTCTTTAAAAAAAAAAAAATCTCTGAAAAATGGATGCAGGTCAGGATTAGAACCCTAGGAGTTTCAATCTCAATCAGTTGAAAGAATTTACCTAAGATTCTTTATAAGTGGTCAGTAATTCAAGATCGACGCAGGGATTGGAGACCTATTATTATAAAGCGCTTTTATTCAAAGCTGAGTGGTTTTCTTCCCGTTTTACACATGGATATGACAGGCTTTATTCTTTTTTTTTTTACAGACTGCACAATGCTGTACAAATGAAACAGAAAGATAAGCAGACCATCAGCCAATTGGAGAAAAAGCTAAAAGCAGAGCAAGAAGCACGGACCTTTGTAGAAAAGCAGTTGATGGAAGAAAAAAAAAGGAAGAAGTTGGAGGAAGCAACAGCTGCTCGGGCTGTTGCATTTGCCGCTGCTACCAGGTACTTGGTTCCTGCTGCTTCTTTTCTTCTAGACATGTATTGTTCAAACTTGGCAACTTTAAGACGCGTGGACTTCAACTACCAGAATTCCCCAGGCAGCTGGGGAATTCTGGGAGTTGAATTCCACGCGTCTTAAAGTTGCCAAGATTGGGAACCCCTGCTCTAGATCCAAAGATTTGGAAGGACAGAATGGTGGGGAAAAAAGAGTTGTTAATTCATCAAACATTTGCTAGAACAATAATGGTGAGAAATACTCTACTTTTTCTCTGATTAATATTTTGAGTGCTCAAGGCATGCATTTCAGGCTGTATATATGGGTTCATATTTTGGGGGTGGGGGGTGTCTCTACTGCGAGACAATAAAACTACTTCATATGAATGAAATAGTACAGGTGGTCTTGACCTCTGATCATAATTGAGCTTGGCAAGTACCATATTTTTCGGAGTATAAGATGCACCTTTTTCTCTCAAAAAAGAGGCTGAAAAATTGGGTGCGTCTTATACACTGAATACAGCATTTTTTGCCTCCCAAAACCCCGCCCCCTTCACCCAAATGGCCATGCAGTGCCTTTAAGAAGCGTGTAGAATGCTCATGGGGACCGGGGAGGGCAGAAATGAGCAAAAAATAAACTGTTTTTTGCTCAGTTTTGCCCCCCTCAGCCCCCAGAGCACTCTACAAGCCTCCTAAAGGCTATGCATGCCCTTTTTTTTAAATTAAAGGGCCCGTTTTTGCGAAAAAATGGACCATTTTTGGGAGGTCTGCAGAGTGCAAAAACTTTTTTTTAAATTTCCCTCTTCAAAATCTTGGTGCATCTTATACTCCAAAAAATACAGTACGTTTATACATGTGACTGGACCTTAATGACTACTATGGCAGTGATAAGACACCCCTCGTTAAGTGAACACACTATTCTCCGTGGGCTGTTTTTTTTTTCCAGAAACCAGAAGTAAACACCAGTTTCTGGCAAAAACATCACAAATCACATGACTGCAGGACCCTGCAACCGCCCATAAATTGACTATAAAAAATATGATTTCTGTAATAGAGTTGTCAAAGTCTGGAATGCTCTTCCTGATTCAGTTATTTCAGCTACACATTTTCACAGTTTCAGTCACAAATTTACTTCTGTGGACCTTACACCATACTTAAGTGGTTAGTAGAGGGGGCGTGCATAAGTGTACTTTGCCTATCATCCCTGTCAATGTATTTTTATTCTTGTTCTCATTTTTGTCTGATAAATGCTAATAAATAAATGAATGCCAGTGCCAAGTGCCCAAAATACAGTCACATGACGATAGGCAAGGATGATGTCAGAACTTTGAAACTGGGCCATAAGTCTTGGGAGAGGTTTGTCAGAACTTCTGACAGCTGATAATTGACTGGTCATAAATTGAGGACTACCTGTAAAGCTCAGATGATGTGACCTTTCTGACAAGTTAGTTGTGTGCTCAGAGCATGTTATTCTCATCCAAACATACAAAATCCTTCCCCTATAGAGTCTGATGTTTAACAGTCCAGAACAAGCTTTATTATAGTGTAAGATAAAGGTAAAGGTTCCCCTCACACATATATGCTAGTCGTTTCCGACTCTAGGGGAGGGTGCTTGTCTCTCAAAGCCGAAGAGCCAGCGCTGTCCAAAGACGTTTCTGTGGTCATGTAGCCGGCATGAAAAAATGCCCAAGGCACATGGAATGCTTTTACCTTCCCACCAAAGTGTTCCCTATTTTTCTACTTGAATTTTTAAATGCTTTCAAACTGCTAGGTTGGAAGAAGCTGGGACAAGTAACAGGAGCTCACTCCGTTACGTCGCACTAGGGATTCGAACCACCGAACTGCCAATCTTACTGATCGACCAGCTCAGCGTCTTAGCCACTGAGCCACTGTGTCCCCTTTTATTTTTATTATTACATTATCCGAGACCCTATAAACTTACTCTCTTATCAGAGGCAGGATGGATGAATCCAGAGAGGGCATGCAAAAGATTTAATCTGAACTTATCTGTGCCAAAGTTTTTTAGCCAGTGCAGTATTAAATATGACTAAAAATGCAGGACTGGTTTGGACAAAACTCAGCAGCACTTTGTCATGCGGCTGTTGACAAAAATAGGATTGCCAGCATGATCCGCCAACATCCTATGACGGATATGGCACAAGAAGAAGAAGAAGAAAAATGCAGCATTTTCTTTCCCAAATATTGAACTGAGAAGGGAAGATTACAAACATCAGGTAAATGCGTGCAAAAGTTTCCCTTCTCCTGTTTCTGGAGGGTTTTTTAGGAAACAAAACTTCATTTTGGAAATCTACAGCTGCAAACCTAACCGAAGATTATATGGTTCACAAATTATGTTTTCTTTTGCACTGTTATTCATCTGCTTTATAAAAAGAGTCCACATTCATGAAATTAGCTGAAACCCAGACTGAAAGCTTGCCCTCTTCTCTCGTTCCCCTTATTTTTTTTGCTAGAGGAGAATGCACTGAGACGTTACGAAATCGCATCAGAGACCTGGAGACAGAGTGCAAAAAGCTAACTATTGATATAAAGGTGAAAGAAGATCAGATACGAGATCTAGAAATGAAAGTTCAGGTAAGGAGAAAGTAACAAAATGTTCCATGAGTCTGTTAGCCAGAATTCTAGGGTTACCTTTTAAATTTAGCAAAACATTTGCAGGATTTGAAAAATACACCAGGGTTTTACTCTTTTCTTACTCTAAATTAGCTTGAGGTAGGCTACAATTCCATCACCCATAGATTGGTCGTGCTGGGAATGATGGAAGATATAATCTTAACACATTTCCAAGGTGCTCATTTGGGGAAGAATGTCTGAACCTCAAAGCTGTCTTTTTATTTTCCACACCTTTTCCAGCAAGAATATTTGCTTACTGAGAAGAATGTGTTAACCTACACCAGTGGTGGGATTCAAATTTTTTTACTACTGTGGGCGTGGCATGGTAGCATGGCATGGCTTGGTGGCCATGGCAGGGGAAGGATATTGCAAAATCCCCATTTCCACCCCACTCCTGGGGGAAGGATGCTGCAAAATCTCCATCCCCCACCCCAACCTGCTTTCCAGCTCCGTTCTTCTGTGCAGGTCAACAAAAGAAGACCCAGATGATCAACTGGGACTTGGGAGGCAACGAATAGATGGTGGCAGGGCCAGCCAGAGGTGGTATTTGCTGGTTCTTCGAACTTCTCAAAATTTCTGCTACCAGTTCGCTAGAACCAGTCAGAACCTACTGAATACCCCCTCTGACCTACACTTCACTCTTTGGGTAATAACAATCTGCAAATGAGGTCTAACAGATTTCCTTAGTTCTATCTGATTAATTTCAAAATTAATCCAGTCCCAAAAGTTTTCTTGATATACATTTCCAAAACTAAAATTATGTTCACAAAATAAGGGTGCAAAAGGGATGAAGACCATAATCAAATTGACTCCACAATGGTGGAAAAATGTGTAAACTGTGCTTAAGAAAAAAAAATAAACTGTAAGAAATATTTCCAGAATCTGAAACCCATTGTGTACAAGCCTTGAAATAGTTACACATTTTTGATAAGGCATCATTTCCAGGGGAGAATGGGGAGAGGGAAGGTTAACAATTCTTTCCTGAGAACTGTGAAAACGAAGCAAGGTGTAAAAATCAAGGAGCAGAGGCAGATTTCAGTCCTTTCTGTAGGAACAGAAGCTGGCTGGGTGACCTTGAGCCATTCACTCCCCCTCAACTCAAATCAGCATCAGGATCTGTGACAAGCTGGCTGAGAAACAAAATCCCTTATCACATCTTGCACTAATAGCTTTGTTGTAAGAACTAGGCAAGCACAAAGCAAAAACAGTCTATGGGAGACCAATTGGGGACTGAAAACTATCCAGATCTGGATGACACTAGAAAAGTTCAGAGTCTTCAATTTAGATAGAACAGGGGTGGGGAGAATCTACAACTGTTTCAGGAAACCTTCGTATTTTGTTAAGAATTTAACATCCTATGAATTTCCAATGAAATAGCTTCACTTTTTGAAAGTTTTTTGTACGTCCCATGGTTGAACAAGTCAAATTAGCTCAACAAACAGGTGGTTGATTACCGAGGGTCAATTTACGAAGGAAAGTCATTATAGTCATTGTCACGAATTATTCTGAAATGAAATTAAAGACATTTCTGAAGAACAGGGTTACCAACTAGGCTTATATGCTAACTGTAGAATTTATCTGAATAATATTTTGGGGAAAATATACTTGTCTCCACTATATAAGCTTCTCAGAGACATTCTAAGTGTCCACAGAGTCCCTCGGGAATAGGGCGGCATACAAGTATAATAAACATAACATAACACAGCAAGTGACAAGAATGGTATGTGAATGAGCAGGACATTTATGCTTTTACTTTAACTTGGAGCCTGAGAGACCCAGATCAATGTGTACCTTCTCAACTATAGGATAATTATTATCCTATATGCCTCATCTGATAATACATTTACCCACACCAAGGCCAACACCAACATTCAGTGGTAACCATATCAGTCTTTTCAAAGCTCTTGGCAAAAAAACAATATCTATATACTACTAAGACTCTTGTGCCTAGACAGGTAGTCCTCAACTTACGATCACAATTGAGTGCAAAATTTTATGTTGCTAAGCGAGATGTTTGTTAAGTGAGTTTTTCCCCCATTTTAGGAGCTTTCTTGCCACAGTTGTTTAAGTGAATCACTCCAGTTGTTAAATTAGTGACAGGTTTGTTAAGTGAATCTGGCTTCCTCGTTGACTTTGCTTGTCAGAAGGTCACAAAAGTTGATCGCATGACCTCGGGACACTGCAACTGTCATAAATTTGAGTCAGTTGTCAAGCATCTGAATGTAAATCACGTGACCATGGGGATGCTGCAACGGTCGTAAGTGTGAAAAATGGTCATAAGTCACTTTTTTCAGTGCCATTGTAACTTTGGTCAATAAATGAAGTGTTGTAAGCCGAAGACTACCTGTGACCTTTACCTGGGCGAAATGGTACATCATAGGGCAAATTTGTTTCAACCATGGTACCTCAAATGGACAGAATACTGGGATCCATCTACTCCCATGGAAATGACATTTTGGAGCGCTCTTGCCCTTTTGGCATTGCCACGTTGTTGCTCTTCAGCATTGCTGCCACTCTGGAGCACTGATATGATCCTCATTTACAATGTTTCTCGACAGCTTCCCAAATATAATTGGGGAAGCCATCAGGAAATAGTCAGTGGGGATTCTGTGACTGCAGCTGATGGCAGGAAGGCAATAGTGGGTTTGGGTGATGAAATATATATGAAAGGATGACCCAACAAGTCACAAGTTGTCTAGTGACAGCTAAACATTTCCCTTTCCAAATCCATATGAACTACTTTGTTGTTCAAACATGGCTTAAATGTGAGTGTGTTTGTACAGCTGGGCTCTTGGTGACTACACAGAAGTTGTTGGTTTTTTTGACAATGGTAGAAAAGGTGATTTTCCAAGATTTTGTTTACCTTTCTAATCTAGTGGGTATTCCCAAGCACCCAGAACCACATGTTTGCCCCAGTTTCTCCCCGCTTCCCCACCCATATTTTTTCCTCCCCCTTGAATCTCAACCTATTGATTGTGCTTGTAACGACCCTGCTTTTATTCCTTTGAAAGGAATGGCGGAAATACAAAGAGAATGAAAAGGACACAGAGGTATTAATGTCGGCCCTTTCAGCCATGCAGGATAAGACGCAGCACTTAGAGAACAGCCTGAGCGCAGAGACAAGGATCAAATTGGACCTCTTCTCTGCTTTAGGAGATGCCAAAAGACAGCTGGAAATAGCTCAAGGTGAGTGGGACCCCTGGCCTGATTGCTAATAAATCTCAGGGGCCCTTTAGTGCATTGTAAGAACCCAAAGTGCAGGTAGTCCTCATTTAGTGACCACAATTGGGACCAGCAAATCAGCCGTTAAGCGAAGTGATCGCAAAGGGAAACCATGACTGTGCTTACGATCTTCCTTTAGCTTTCCTTGGTTTTTGCAGATGTGCGAAGGTCATAAATGCAAGAATTTTCATCACCATCATAACTGTGCATATGGTTACTTAACAAGTTAGCCGCTAATGAGGACTACCTGCAATCCTTGTGGGAGCGTCCATCGCAGCTTTGAATATCACCGCATGATATGTGAGGGCATTTCCTTGTGTTTTCAAAGCCATTGCTGGAAAGTTTTCATTGGGAAAAACTGGCAAGGAAAGATCCCTATGGCCCTTTGGCTCTTGACTGCTGAAAATAACTTTGAAATGAACTCTCAGAGCAATCTTTTCTGACCTGACCATTTCTCTCCCATCTGCTTAAAAGTGTTTTTGCTCTGTTTAACGTTTTTCTGAGTGTTTGGCTCAATAATTCACTGGCTAATTAACGTCCATTATAAAAGTTACTATAATCATAAGGGCATCAGTTAAAACTGGGTAAGAGTATGGACAGTTGGTTCAAAAATCGATTCTTTAACTTCCTTTTTAAAAAAAAGAATTATTAAATTTTCATACTATGAAAAACAAATGAAAATAAAGACAGTAGGGAAATGGGAAAGGAAATAAAGAGGAACAAAGAAGTGTGGGGTAGAGGGGGTGGGAGAAAAAAGTATTAACTTCCAACTTTTTTAAGTGCAGTAGAGTACAAATAGTAAGATACAAGCTCAACTTTTTACTTTTACGTACCTAGTACATTAGTCATTTCTATAACAATAGACTTACCTACTCAGAAAATCCCAAAGTCAAAACTTCTTTTTTTCTTTCTCCAGAAATGTCAGGTTTTTTTCTGAAGGGAAATGAGATGGCCATATAAACCTAATCAAATTAAGCAACCCTTGTTATAAAAAAGGAAACAGTATAACCAAAGACAGCTCCCTCCTAACCCATTTCTGTAGCACTTCTTAGTCTCCAACACTACACAGCCAAAACTCAATTGCAGAGTAATAATTGTATAGCAATTTTTCTCACTCTTATGTTGAAGCAGTTAATTGGGGAAAGGTTTTCTGTTATCATTTTGTTTAAATCAACGTACAGGCCCTAAAAGCAGGAAGAGGGGCAGGGATTCTCAAGAGAAGAGGGTGAAACCTATTCTCCAAAACACTTGCAGTTAGGACAAGAAGCAATGGATGGAAACTAATCAAGGAGAGAAGCAACCTAGAACTAAGGAGAAATTTCCTGACACAACAATCAGTTCTGTAGTTGTGAATGCTGTAACACTGGACATTTTTAAGAAGAGATTGGACAACCATTTGCCTGAAATAGTATAGGACTTCCTGCCTGAGCAGGGGTTGGACTAGAAGACCTCCAAGAACCCTTCCAACTCTGTTATTCTGATGTCAGTCCTGCCTATTTGAATCAGCTCAGTAAAAAATAATGGGGTGAGATGGGGGAGAGAGTTCAAGCATGGGTCAGAAAAAGGAAGTTGCCGGGTTTGTTTGTTTGTTGTTGTTGGATTGGCTTTTTTTGGGCTTTCCGAGGATAACAGCAAGCAAGTCTAGAAAACAGGTCATTAAATTTTATTAGATCCGCAAATGCAACTCGAAGTGTGGACATTGCAAAAAAATGCAGACTTAAGAAATTAAGAGCACAGGCACAGCTGGAATTCCTCATGTTCTGAGCACAACGGAATGCTGAGAAAAGAGAAAAATGCATTGCTAAATTCTTTTGAAATAGATGAATTGTATCCCTAACTCATGGTAGTTCAATGGCTAAGATGCTAAGCTTGTTGATTGAAAGGTCGGCAGTTCGGCAGTTCAAATCCCTAGCACTGTGTAACGGGGTGACCTCTCGTTACTTGTCTCAACTTCTGCTAATCTAGCAGTTCGAAAGCATGTAAAAATGCAAGTAGAAAAATAGGAACCACCTTTGGTGGGAAAGTAACAGCGCTCCGTGCGCCTTCAGCATTTAGTCATGCCGGCCACATGACCACGGAGACTTTTTCAGACAGTGCTGGCTCTTCAACTTTGAAACGGAGATGAGCACCGCCCCCTAGAGTTGGGAGCAACTAGCACATTTTTGCGAGGGGAACCTGTACCTTTATCCCTAACTCTGTGGCTATTGTTGTGTTTTCAAACCTTAGGAAAATGATTTTTAGTGCAGGTTTCTAGCATTGAAATAAAAGGCGCCCTGGTCTCACAGGATAGCAGAAGCAAATCTTTCTGTGTCCATCTCTCTCTGTCCTCCTAGAAAATATTGCTGAGGAGAGGAAGAGCCCCTTTGGGCTTGAAAAATTTTGCAAAATCAGTGTTCCCCTTCTCAGTTTCAATTGGGAGTTTTGTCGGATGCTGTGAACTGCCACTTGATCCAGCAGAGGGTGCACAAGGCTAACAAAAGAATTGTCTTTCTTGAGTGATACCAGCACAAATCCCTGAACTGGGATATTTATTTTTCCTTGATATGTTGTAACACCACCCTCCCTTAACATGCCTTTTATCATAATACTTTTTAAAAAAATATTTATTAGTCTAGGACAGGGTTGTCAAACTCGTGTTGTCATGGCATCGTCACATGACATTGGGATTTCCACCCCCTTCACTAAACAGAGCGTGGGTGTGGCCAGTGCGTGACGCCTCCGACCCATGGGCCACAGGTTTGACAGCCCTGGTCTAGGGTTTCTACAAGGTGTGGTTAAAAAAAAAAAGTCAAGAGATGACAGTGCACTTGAATCTCCATTGTTGTTGGTCTGTTTTGTGTGCAGCTGGAGCTTCAGTTGCAACTCCACCTGTTGTTGGTCTGTTGTGCGTGCCAATATAGCTTCGGTTACACTACTGCAGCCTCCCTTTTTTGGCTGTACTATGTAGGCCCCGCTGAAAAGCCCTTCCTGTCAGGCACAAAGGATCGGGACCCTACATTAAGTTGCAGTACAGAAGATTTATTATTTCAAGCCTATACACAAGAATCCAGTCAACTAAGGGTCAGCACTAAATTGGCACTAGATAAGGGTCAATGGAATTCAAGGAGGACTAGGCTTGGGTCATTTGTGGCAACATAAGGACTGTAAGCTAATGATGTGTTTGACTCTGCCTCCAGTTCTGCTTGTTCTTCTCCTATATCTTAAAGTGAGCGTCTTTCTTTGCCTTAAAGTGAGCAATTCTTTTCTTTTCTTCCTTTTTTGCAGGGCAAATAATTCAGAAAGATCAGGAAATCAAGGACCTAAAACAGAAGATCGCGGAAGTGATGGCAGTCATGCCCAGCATAACATACACTGCAGCCACCAGCACGCTGAGCCCAGTTTCTCCACACTATTCTTCCAAATTTGTGGAGACCAGCCCTTCTGGACTTGATCCTAATGCCTCAGTTTATCAACCCCTGAAGAAATAAGCGCCAACTTTCCACCTGTCGCACCGAAGGCATCACACAGAAAAATCTCTTGCAGTCAAGATGAAATTTGTATAGTGTGAGACTGTACTGATTTCTTGTTTAAAAATAAAAATAAAGGGAAGTGGGGGGCCCCAACACCAAGGTTTGACTCAAACTGCCCATCAGTTTTTTCTTGTAAATTTTTAGAAAAACTCACAAAACTTTACAATTTTTTTTTTCTTGGCCAATACATTAAGGGGAAAAGAACCCACAATTCTTGGTTTTCATATAGCAAACTCTGCTTCTCTTTGTTAGTTCAAGTGAATTCACACACAGACACCCATGCATAAATGAATTGCTGCAAAGTTTCCCCTTGAAACTACCCAAAAGAATTTAAAAAATAGCAGCTCTGCTTGATTTTAAACCCTTCTTTCTCCCCCCCCCATTTCTTTTAAATATAATGAAGCCAAAATGGCAAATTAAAAATGGCAAGGAATAATGATGGAAATTCTTTAGTCTGTTTTTTTTTTGTTTTTTTTTTAATGGCGAAAGGGTTTGTAGTGAAATAAAGCTTTGATATAGAGGATGGTGAAATGGGGTTGAATGGAAGGAAGAATGTCCAAGAGATCAATTTACTTACCCCACTCAGGACCAAATGTGTAATAAGAGGGCATCATTTTCTTGAAGGAAGGCAATAAACACATGATAACGACATGTTCTTGGTACTTGTGTGAAGGTTCCCATCAGGATAGTTAATGGCTTGAAAGATGCTAATGTTGGCAGGACCTTGAGAAACTACGACATGCCAAGAGGAAATTTGACAATTTCAGAATTATCTCTCTTCCCCCACGCCCCTTTTGCTCCCACATAGCCTGAAATAAAAATAAAGCTCGTTTTACAGAGTCTACTGCAGGTCACCAATATAATTTGGATGTCATCTGCGGTTACATCTTTTTTTTGTTCATTTCTGGGTACCAAATCCAACAGTGTTTCTGATGATCAGGATATGCTGTAGCTGAATAGTAACAGAGGGAGTATTGTAGTAAAAGCAGAGCAGTGCAACATGGGGTATTCCAGAGACTGTCCGACTGGTTCATAAAAAGGGCAGCTTGGGTGTTTTGGTTTGCTTTTTTGTGTTTTTTTTTTTTAAGTCAAATTTCAATTACGCTTTCTATCCTGAGTTTGACAGTTTCATTTCAATGAGACTGGGCTAAAATCTCAGCCGTTGTGCCAAGGAGGTTTTGTTTTTTTAAGAATTTTTTAAAAAGAAACTCAAAATTGCACAAAGATTTCAGTTTAAATGTATATTGTGCATTGGTAGGAAAGTGTGTTGCACTGGCGACTTTTGAAGTGTTTAAGGTTTGAGTATGGGTGGGAGGGGCAGTGGGGCAGGGATTCAAAATTGTATTAGTAACTAGCAAAATTATTAAAAAGAGAAGCGAATTCATTATGATTTTGCAAACATGCAGTGGACTCTGGAAGGACAAAGTTCTTCTTTAAAACACTTTTTAAAGTTTCATAATTGGCAGGTATGCCTAGTTTAAAAACAAATTAAGTAGGACAAGCAAGTCAATAAAATATGAGTATTAATGGTCCATCATTTTAAATCAGATTCTTTTTCAGATTAAAAAAAAAATCCTAGCTTTAGCCAGGCGTGCATGTTGCTGTCATTTTGCTTTTTGGAATCATCTTGTGTAATTGTCACCATGAAAGTGTTACTCAGAAATGTCATTGGTTTTCATCTTTGTGCAAAACATGAACTCTTGTCATTGACTTTTTTGTGTTGAGGTTCCCCCATTTTTTTATTTTTATTTTTTATTGTTTTATTTTTCTTGGCTGCCCTTTTGGGCACCCTTTCTGTTGAAATACTTGGTCTTGGCTGCATTCCTTTTTTTTCTGTGGGGTTTACAAAAAAAATATAAAAATAAACATTTTCTTGCAGATAAGTCATTTTTTGGGGGTTTGTTTGTTTAAGTGATTAATGAGATAGATTTAAAACTCTTGGAAAGGTGAACAGATTTGGGTTTTTAGAATAGTTTGGGTGTCATCTAGCATAGTGTTTCTCAACCTTGACAACTTTAAGACTCCAGAATTCCCAAGCCAACATATGCTCAAGTGAAGTCATCTTACATCACTGAGAACTACACTTAAAATCTTTGGAGAGGGCACGGTAAGCTGAGTGATGATGCAAATTGGACCCAAATAATACCTGTGGGCAAAAGAGCCCTGGTGGCACAGTGGTTAGAATGCAGTATTGCAGGCTGACTCTGCTCACTGTCAGGAGTTCGATCCTGACCGACTCAAGGTTGACTCAGCCTTCTATCCTTCCAAGTTGGGTAAAATGAGGACACAGATTGTTGGGGGCAATAGGCTGACTTTGTAAACCGCTTAGACAGGACTATAAAGCGGTACATAAGTCTAAGTGCTATTGCTATTTTCTGGGGTGGATTCAAAGTTTTAAGTTTGGCGCCTCTTAATATTAAGCCAATGTTTTGGCTAACAAGCAATTCAGGGGCATTCCTTGATTTAAAATCAATTGCTTGATTTGTGTGTGACCTAAAATGGGATTGGAAGCCGTATGTGATCCTGAGGTTTCCGGTTTCCCCCTTCTTGATGGGGATCAAAGTGCAATGCAGTTTTGTGTCCTGTTGCTCCCATCAGAATTTCAAATTGGAGTAAAAACCTTTGCATGTGGTCCATGGCATTTATGCATAGGGTTAGAACCAAACGGAGTCTCTTTAGCTAGTAGAAACCTGGATTTAACTATTCTTTCACCTGAAGGTAAGTACTCTGATTTAAACAAAATGAAGAAAATCAGATTGGCTCATCGTCTAATTTTCTGAGATGCTGATTGTTGGGGAAAGTAGAAGAAAAAGGTGTTGGATAAAAATAAACTTGGCTTATAATGGATTGAGAATGTCAAAACTCTCTAAATGACTAAATTTATCAAAAGAATGCTCCTGTCACTTCTTACTTTTGCTGTTCATTATGTGTCCCCAAATTTTTATCCCATTTAAGTCTTTTTATCTCTAAAGGATTGTGGAATTGACTTTTTAAAAAATGAAGTGTCTTCTGCCTGCACCCTTTCCAAAATACTGTATAATAATTTAAGCAAAAGGCTAAACAATCAATTACTTTCAGAGGGTGGGAACTTTTACTCTTTCCCCCGCGTTTCAGACCTCAGATTGGAAGAAAAATTGTAGACCTTACAGAAGCCTTTAGAGTCATGATGCAGTTTGCTTGAGGCTAATGATGCTTGTTATGCAAAACCAGCTATTACGGATTTGCAAAAGCCACAATTTTTGTCTTAACTACTGTATAGATCCAACAAACTATTGTATTTCAGCAAATCAGGAGCCAGGTCACCAATTCAAAGCAGCGGAAACGAAAAATGACTTTATTTCTGAATTTCCTGTCCAGTTTTAAATGAAGTACTATTTTATAGCTGGGGTTTCCAAGATGTTACCTCTCGACTACATAACATTTAAAAAAAAATCTTGTAAAGAAATTCTTGCATAATTCTTGCCATGATCTCCCTGTAAGTACAGGCCCAATGGAAGTAAAATATATCAGAGTAAAAAGAAAAGTTATCTCTGATCAGGTTAGTTTATTCCAGAGATCTCCAACCTTGGCAACTTTTAAGACTTGTAGACTTCAACTCCCAGAATTCCTCAGCCAGCTTCATTATTCATTCATATTTGTATAGCTGCTCATCTCACATGAAAGTGACTTTCAGCAGCATACAAGTAGCACTTGACTTATGAACTTCCATTTAACAACAGTTAGAAATTACAATGATGCTTTAAAAAGTACAAGCAGTACTTGCTTATGCGGGTGAGGACTTACAAGCAATCCTCACCCTCATGAGTGTTGCAGTGTTCCCACAGTCACTTAATCAAAATTCAGGCACTTGGCAAGCAGCATGTGTTCACACGATCCCCATTTACAACTTCCCATCCAGCTTCCAATAAACAAAATCAAGGGGGAAGGCTTGATTCGTTTAACAACCTTCTGATTCTCTTAATGATAGTGGTGATTTACTTAACAATCCAGGGGAAAAAGTGGTAAAATCAGATGCAATTCAATGACTTGGAATTCTAGCTGAACTCCCACCCACCCACTAGGAGCCGAGGTGGTGCAGTGGTTAGGGTGCAGTACTGCAGGCCACTTCAGCCGACTGTTATCTGCAGTTCAGCGGTTCTAATCTCACCGGCTCAAGGTTGACTCAGCCTTCCATCCTTCCGAAGTGGGTGAAATGAGGACCCAGACTGTGGGGGCGATATGCTGACTTTGTAAACCGCTTAGAGAGGGCTGAAAGCCCTATGAAGCGGTATATAAGTCTAACTACTATTGCTTTGCTGGGCTGTTTTTGGCTTTGTAAAAAAAAAACACCTGTTGCTCTTGGTTTGTCTCCTTTATGGACTCCTTTATGTGTTCCTTGTCTCCTAGGATGCAGAATTCTCTGTGTTGAATTTTTTTTTTTGAATTTCAGAGCTGTGAAGATTCCTTCCCCAAATAATAGCAGTTACTGGATCATCGCTTAGAACAGTGTTTCTCAACCTTGGCAACTTGAAGATGTCTGGACTTCAACTCCCAGAATTCCCCAGCCAGCATTTGCTGGCTGGGGAATTCTGGGAGTTGAAGTCCAGACATCTTCAAGTTGCCAAGGTTGAGAAACACTGGCTTAGAATATGGGAGAGGGGAAAAGAGGTAGGTTTCTACTAGAGAGACACCAAGAAAAATGCTGAGAACATTAAACCAATAAGAACAAATATAAGACTTTGCAAACCAGAGGATCCCAAATTAAATCAATTGTCCTGACAAGAAGCAATGGTTGGAAACTAATCAAGGAGAGAACTAACCTAGAAATGAGGAATTTCCTGACAGAACAGTTAAATCAGTGGAACGACTTGCCTCCAGAAATTGTGGGTGCTCCCAATGCTGGAGGCTTTGAAGAAGAGATTGGACAGCCATTTTTCTGAAATGGCATAGGGCAGTGCTGGTGAACCTTTTTGGCATGCAGGCGCCGGGCAACTGCTCTTGCGGTTTCGGCGCATGCATGCACACCGGCCACCTGGTCTTCTGATTTTGGGTGTGTGAAGATCAGCTTCCCGGTTTGCATGCGCACGTGAAGGCCAGCTGGAACCCAGAAGAGCAATGGATGACAGCTCACGTGCCCAGAGAGATGGCTCTGCATGCCACTCCCGGCATGTGTGCCATAGGTTCGCCATCACGGGCATAGGGTTTCCTGCCTATGGTCCCTTCCAACTCCGTTATTCTGATTCTTCACTCTAGGGCTTAGGAAGATGTCAGTGTGAAATGATCCCTTTTTCATATCTTGCTCATTTCCATCTAATAACTTAGAACATATTCTAGTTTCTAACCATCATTACTAATGAGGACAAGCTTGAGATCTGTTCGATAATGATACTATCTGGTCATGCTACAAGACGCTGTAAATCGCTTCTTGTTGAAATGGCCTGAGCCATCTCTCTAGGCATGTGAGCTGCAGGGTCAGAGTGTTATCAGACCAACAAAAATAGATTGAACGTACTAATCAAAGAAATCCCTTCAGCAGCTGCCTTAAAACAACCAGAGAGTAATATGGCCCTTTTGACATGTGCTTCCATGCGCAAGCCTTAACAACAAGGACAGACAAGGATGCCTTTTCATTTCCTGGTTTTAACAGCCTCCTTGCACTGAGACGAGAAGGAAGGCATTATCAAAAAGATGAAGTCTACATATTCAGTTAATGTTCCTTATTGGCAAGAGAGGCAGATAGAAAACATTTATCGGTGTGTTTTCCATTACTGGCGGATCAATGGGGCTGCCTTTTCCCTCTCTCGGTTCTATGAGGCTTGAAAAGTCAGGTTACTTCCCAAGATATTCACTGCTAAAAAAAATAAGCTAAATAAAAAAGTATGGAGGATTTGTGGTTTTGCATGTTTTTAATGCATCTTCCATGTTCTGCAATGGTTTTGATCTATGAATTAGAAATACATAACTCTTGTAGTCCACTAGTAGCCTGGGGAGCTGACAGTAGAGTTGGACAGTCAGGAGGTTGGGGAGGAACATGGGCCAGTTCTGGAGTCTGGGGAAGGCTCAGACAAGGGCTCTGCATCAGAGGCAGAGGGGGGTTCAGCGACATCTGGGAGTTATGTGCTGCCTCCAGAACCTCCAGAGTTGGACATCAGCAAGGCAGAAGAACAGGGGGAGCCTGTTCCCATTGAGTGCATGCGCAGAGCTGCCAGAAGGCAAGAACAGTTAAGGCAAAAGGGGCAACTTGGGAGTAAGGCTTGGAGATGTTTGGCCCCACACCATAAGACATAAAGGAGGAGCAAAAACACATGCACCTTTGCAAGAAGCAACTTCGTTCATTCTGGTCAGTTTAAACTCTGAAGCTCTGTTTTGACTCTGTGCTCTGTGTGGCCTTGCAAAGCTAATTGCTAATTAAGTCTTTGGCAGCGTTTCAAGGTGGGTGCTTATCAGCCATATCCCGAAAGACTGTGGCAAACTTCTGTCAGACTCTTTACAAACTATTTGTGACTCATTACGAGCTGTGAATGAACATAATTCACAGCCGTCGAAATAAAAAGGGGGTTTTGGGGATTAAGCGTGTGCTTTTTACTGTCTCAGGAAGCCTATGTCAGAACAATAACAGTCTCCTTTCATTTTTTCCCCAAAACATTATGTTGCTTTTCATTCTTTTATCGAAAAAATAACAGAATAATGGAAATAAATTGTGTAAAGGAGCTCAGGACAGTGTTTGGGTCAGCAAGATAACCTTGCAAAAAACTAGACAAATATTGGATGTGAGAGGAGAAGCAAAGCACCAGGCTTGAGGATACTGTAAGTCAAACTGAACCAGGAGCTGCCGAAAATAATTCAGAGAATATTCCTCAGAGCATCGCTTACACTGGTCTACAAGGAGAAAGCCCCGGAAATGAGAGTAGCTTAATTTTACCAGAATTGGGTCACTAGTAAAGGAAAATTAAGTCCTGAGTATTAATTGGCTCCAGTTTCAAAAATACAGCTTCAGGTCAAAATTGCATCCAAACAATTCAAAATTAGGAGAAGGATGCGCGATTATGCTCCGTAGCTTCTCTGCAAAATGTGATCTAGCAGTGAGAATGGAGCAATCATTATAAGTTTATCTTGTTATTGAGACCAATAACATAACTTTCCATTCATTTATTGGTTTTTTTCATGTAACATTTTCATGCTTTTTGCAGGGAAAACTGACAAGCTCTAACATCAGATTAAATGACAAGTTTCCATCTTTATTCAGTATCTAAATTGTGCTTTTCGGCTTTTCTCTTGTGAACTGCAGTAGGATCGTCCCTGGGGACGATCAGTAATCAGCAAGCATGGACGGACTCTGTTTCCCTTGGTATCTTTTCTCCATGCCTGCGACATCCTGGTGGAATCTCTGCCCATGCTCATCCCTCACTGCCCCACAGTTCAATATAGTCTAAATGCTAGTGTAAGAAGTAAATTTTCAGTGACGTGTTTATAAGGTAAAGGTTCCCCTTGCACATATGTGCTACTTGTTCCCGACTCTAGGGGGTGATGCTCATCTCAGTTTCAAAGCCAAAGAGCCAGCGCTGTCCAAAGACGTCTCTGTGGTCATGTGGCCAGCATGACTAAACGCCGAAGATGCATGAAACACTGTTACCTTCCCACCAAAAGTGGTTCCTATTTTTCTACTTGCATTTTTTATGTGCTTTCAAACTGCTTGGTTGGCAGAAGCTGGGACAAGTAAAGGGAACTCTGTTACGCAGCACTAGGGATTCAAACCGCTGAACTGCTGACCTTTCTGACCGACAAGCTCAGCGTCTTAGCCACTGAGCAACCGTGTCCCTAATGTTTGTACTATACATACATACATACATACATACATACATACATACATACATACATACATACATACATACATCATACACAAATGTAACAAAGGCAACAGTAAAAATATTGGCTTTCTGTCTGGATGGTCTCTTGTGACGAGCCAATAGACAGAGAAAGGAAGCAGTAGGCCTCCTCCCATATTTGGGCATACCAGGGGTTGTGACACTAAATATATATCAGTGACGTGCGGTGAGGTTCACCGCTGGTGAGGCAAGCGTATTAGGCGGGGGGGGGGAGAAGGGGAAACCCTGGGCTAGGCAGTCTGCTCATACACGTGCGCCCTCGGCCACACACTTCCCCCTTTGCAAAAAGGCGAAGTCGAAGCAAAAAATGGGGAAAGCAGAGCCAGACCCAAAAGCGGTTTGAGGGGGTTAAAGAGAAAGAGAGGAGCCAGAGGGAAGCAGGCGCAGCACTTCTTACCCGGCTTGGAGAGGCATGGACGGTGGGGTGGAGGACTCCCAGCTCGGTCCTCCTCCCTCAGCGGTCTCTGAGTCAGGGCGGAATGATGGCTGGAGAGACTCAGGCGAGCAAGCCGCGCACAGCGCTCCAAGAAGCAGTGGCACAAGGGGTGCCCCCGCCTCCTTCCAGCCTCCCTCCGTCCGTCTCCTCCCAACTCGCATGGTGAAAAGAGGGTTTAAAGGGACCAGCGGGCGGCGAAAGAGAAAGCATCCCTGCACTTTAAAGTGCATGCCGCCTTCCGGCCATATAGCGGGACATGTCCCGCTGTATGGCTGGAAGCCTTGACATGAGCGCCAAAGATGAAAGCAGCCTCGACACCTGGCAATGCCGCTCACACTCGCCACCTCGATTATGCACAGAACCCGCAACTATTTCCATAGTATCCATGCAGCGCCAGCCTAGCAATACACACAAACGCACACACACACACACTGGGCATGTTCTTCCCACCTGGCAAAAACACTCACAATGCCAGCTGGATGCCTCTTCCCCACCACCCACCCAAAAAAGCCCACATCCTCTCAGCAAACTGCCACCCATACCTGGTCCCATATATATATTGAGTGCCCCTGGCACTTGAAGCCCCAACCACCTGTCCTTCGCCAACAGTCTGAGAAAAGCTAACAACCTGGAAGTCTCGCTTCGCTGCCCGCCCGCCCATTGCCTCCATAAAAAATAAAAAATAAAAAAATAAAAATAAATGTGCCAGCCCGCGCGCCAGCAGAGGCGGGTAAAACACACACACACAAAAAAAACAAATTACAATTACTTACATTACAAATAATATTGAATTCCACCCCCTGCCCCCTCCCTATGACCCACATACCTTCCAGCTGCCTCAAAAATGCAAGATTTGGTCTAGCCAGGGCCAGGTAGGCTAGGATAGTTGCTGCTAGAGTCACCACGTGGATGACTCTGTTTAAATGTTTTAAAAAAGCCTCTAAACAAACTGCCTTCTGCAGGAAGAGGCCAGAGAATCACATGCCTCATTTGCATAAGTAATTTTTCGCTTTTTAACCCTTGCTTAACTCTTAAAAGGCGAAAAATTCCTTATGCAAAGGAGGCCCATAGTTCTCTAGCCTCCCCCTACAGTTAACACTAAGCAGACTCAAAGTCACTGTGACTTGGATTCTGGCAGCAACTACCTTGGCCTTTTTAATTATTTAAAAAAATTCTTTAAAATTATTTCCTTTTCCTCATGACTGGTTAGGCCACGCCTCCCCTGCCTCTAGTGACGGCACATCCCTGATGTGTGTGTGTGTGTGTGTGTGTGTAGTATTTGTGCTACAAATTATATATATATAATGTACTAACATGTTTGTACCAAGTGCCTTATAGGACCTAAGCAAATTTTCCACATGTTTTTCATAGTCACCTGCCTTGCTGTTCTCAAAGTGAAGATAAATTTATACACTTCCATGTGGTACCATTTTCATTGTTTTACCATACTTTGTGGAGAAGTTATGAGGTGTTGTGATCATTAGACACCTCCCTCTGTTGTAGGCAAACATACCACCTGTGTATAAATCTTTATTGTGAAATATCTTGAAAACTTTAGCCAATCACTATACTTATCACCTGTTTTCTAATTCATCTAATCAAAATGTGTCAAATTAACACATGTTATCTCAGAGATTGTTCATTTCCCAAAATGTGTAGATCAGTGTTATGGGAGACCTAGGTGGGCAACAGCTTGGATAGTACCAACAGCTTCCATTTAGAATAGAATAACAGAGTTGGAAGAGACCTTGAAGGTCGTCTAGTCCAACCCCCCACACCACTTCAGGCAAATGGATATCCAACATCTTCTTGTTGGAGCATTCACAACTTCTGGAGGCAAGTTGTTCCATTTATTAATTGTTCTAAATGTCAGGAAATTTCTCCTTAGTTCTAAGTTGCTTCTCTGCGTGATTAGTTTCCACCCATTGCTTCTTGTTCTACCCTCAGGTGCTTTGGAGAATAGCTTGACTCCCTCTTCTCTGGGGCAGCCCCTGAGATATTGGAAGACTGCTTTCATGTCTCCCCTAGCCCTTCTTTTCATTAAACTAGACATACCCAGTTCCTGCAGCTGTTCTTCATATGTTTTTTCAGCACTGTTGTAACTTAGAATGGTCACTAAATGAACTGCTGTAAGTTGAGGACTACATGTACAGTGGAAGCAACCAATCAGAGCTACCCAGGTGTGGAGCTGCAGGCCCCAAGTTCAGCTGCTTGCTTAGGGATGATTGTATTCATTGCTTCATCTTGGATGCAGCTTTGGGATTTAATGTTATTCAAAATATTGCCTGTGAATTAATAAAACCATCAATTATTAAAAGCCACCAACACTCCCTGGTGATTGTTTGCTGCAAAGTTAATGTATAAACCCAGAAGGAGTTGTGTGAGCTGAAGTAGAAATGTCTGGGATTTGCATTCTGTTTATTTCCATTTAGTGCTCTTTTATCGTCATTCACACAAAAGTTTTTAACCCTAAACTTGGAAGAGAAAGAGAGAGAGAGGGAGGGAGGGGGAGGGAGAGGTTTGCTGGGAAAATTATATACAATCCTCAACTTCTCAGTGGTAGTTTGCCGAATAAGCCATAATTGTCTGGATATGCAAGCCATAAACCATGGCCTATCAACCATGGTGGCTGGACTCGTAGAGCTCTCTCTGCCACAGACAAGCAGACCCCATTGTGGTTTGTGCGATGTATGAATCAAGTCCCCGAGATCCTGCCTGCCTGAGGGAAAAGAATTCTGCCCAAAATCATTGGTTTTCTGCCCATTTTGAATGTGGTGCAAGGGGAGAAGATTTTTAAAATGATTAATGCTTCACTGCTGCTATCAGTCGTAAAGCCATAGAGGCTCAGAGATGTAGAATCACATTATCCAGATGTTGTTTGTTACAAATAAATCCACACCTTCTGGCTGCAACAGCTGTTGGGTAAAGCCAAATGAGGGGCCGATAAAATCTAAATATTGTGACTTAAATTTGAGTTTATGGTATCAAGAGACCTTTTTTTTTTTTTGTAGAATTTGAGAACAGGCCTTGAACTAGGCAGCACTGGTTCAAAGTACAGGTAGCTCATTTAGTGACCAAAGTTATAATGCCACTGAAAAAAAAAGTGACTTATGGCCATCTTTCACACTTACCACCTTTACAACAGCCCCATGGTCAGGTCAAAATTCAGATGCTTGGCCACTGATTCATATTTATGATGGTTGCAGTGTTCCCGGGTCACCTGATCCCTTTTTGTGACTTTCTGACAAGCGAAGTCAATGGGGAAGCCAGATTCAATTAACAACCATGTTGCTAACTTAACAACAGCAGTGATTCGCTTAACAACTGTGGCCAGAAAGGTGGTAGAATGGGGCAAAACTCACTTCACAAATATCTCACTTAGCAACAGAAATTTTGGGCTCAGTTGCGGTTGAAGTCAAGGATTACCTCTATTTTACAATGCTTGTTCAGTGGCTTTTGATGGCCAAATTAAGTTGGCTTTCATTTAGTATAGTAACTGGTAGTTACCTGCTGTCCTTTCCTTCTTTCCATATTCACTGAGGATGGAGTTGGGAATAAGACCTCCAGAACAAGTCAGCACTGTTCAAAATGCATAAAGCAAAAAACTTGATATTGGGGGGGGGGAATACTGAGATGATCCACCCTTGAGTCATATGCTGAGTTTTATCCAATGTGAAACAGTCCAGTGTGGATTTCACAGAACTTCTTAGAGGACCTAAGTAAGGTCCTCTAAGGTTTATAATAAACTTGTGGTCTGCCAGTGGAGTCAGACAGTGAGGAGATTGGGGAGGAACATGAGCCAGTCCTGGAGTCTGGGGAAGGGCTCTGTGTCAGAAGCAGAGAGGAGCCAGGGCAGTCTGGCAGTTCTCAGCTGCCTTTGGAGCTAGACAGCAGTGAGGCAGAGGAACAGCTGGAGCCTGTTCCCAGTGTGCGCATGCACAGAGTTGCCAGACTAAGGGATCAACTGAGAAATCAGGGCTGACTTGAGAGTAATGCCACAGGTAGATGGTGAATGGCCCCTCCTGTAGGAAATAAAAGAGGAGTGAAAGGGGAGTGGGATTTTGGAAGAAACCATTTGTTTATTCATTTCAGAAGTGTGAAGATCTGTCTGTGAATCTCAGAGACTCTGTGCCAAGTCTTTCCTTGCACAGCACTATTGTGTTTGGACAATATTTACACGGCAGCTTTCCAAGCTAGATAAGGTCTGTGGTCATAACTTCACCTTTGAAAGACTGTTTGCCAGGCCTTTGCTGAATGTGAATGAGAGGAATTCACATTTGTTTAATAAAAGGGGTTTTGTTAGGACCAGGACTCTGCTTCGTACTTTTTAGGGAAGCCTAGGTCAGAACAAAACTCTAGTGATCTGGATGGAAAACATCTGATACATAGAGCTTTTGAGACCTAAAAACATATGTGCTAGAATGCAAGCTTCAGCACAAACCACACACATTGATTAGCAAAACTCACAGCAGTGAACATATTGTTGATTCCCGATTGTTAGCTAAATTGGTTCAAATACCACCAAGGGCCTTTTTGCTTGCATTTCTTTGCCATCTGCAGGGAATGTTAGCCAGATGTATCCTAACACAGAGACTTGATACTGAGATGATCCACCCTTGAGTCATATGCTGAGTTTATACAACAGACATGGCTAATATGTGGTGATCTAAATGTTTGTGGAGATTCGCAATCATCCCGGTCATGGTTGTCCCAAATGTGCTTTTTCAAGAGGCAACTGGACTTTCTGGAAAGTCCAGTTGCCTCTTGAAAAAGCACATTTGGGACATGAGATGATCTAGTTAGCACATAATGGTTGCATTCACACAACGCACTAGGTTTACCCGGTTTTCATTTTGATAAGTTATTCCCCCCCCCCCCCCCCCGCAATTGTGTCTTAGTATATTCTGCAAAGTTCATGGCTCAATGTTTTCTGAACCTAGAAGTTGTGTTAACTGAGCCAAGCATGGATAAATGTGTACAAACCCAGATACTTGGTTAATTCAAATATCCAAGGATTAGGCTGTTTACATAGACCTGGAAATAGGATGTCAAATTATAGGAGTGTGCACCATATCCAGAAACAAACACGGACTCACGACAGCATAACCTTTCCAAACTAAATAGTTCGGAACTGGAGTTATCCCGAAGCTTCATCAGATATTTGGAAGTAAGGGAGCAAGTACTAGGTAGAAAGGAAGGGCTTCTTGAGAATAACTGAATTGCAGTACTTAAGAGAGGAATAAAAGCTAGCAGCTGGTTAGGATGGGACTCTCGCAGGTGAAAATAATGACTTATAATTTCTAGCAAGTCTGATTCTTCCGCTTCTGCCTTGAAGAGTTTTCAAGCTTTGGTAACTGCAGATCTCCAGTTTCCTCCTTGGATTTCACTAAGAACTTCATTTTGGTTAGTTTGGTTTATCTTATTGTATTTGAGCCTGGAAAGATTAGCAGTTTTAGCAGGTTTCTAATATTTTGTAGTACCATAATACTTAAATTACTCATCTAAGGAAAAGTCAGGAGTGGTGGCAAGACAGTGTTCTCCTAGGTAAGAAAGGTTTTTTTCTATCTCTGAGGGGTAGTTTTACTACTGGTCTTCAAAAATAACTTTGGTTGGGGGAAGGGAAATGCCAGCTTCCAGGGCTGTTGTAGATTTCAGTCTCGGTGTAAGAAAGTACAGAAACAAGTGTTTGGAAGAGATGGTGGAATATGGTCAGGTGGACATTGAAGTGTTGGAAGAAGTGTTGTCCATCTGGGTTCAGTTCCAAGTGGAGAAAAAGAAACTGGAAACATAGAGGCTGTTTGGAAAGATGGTTTAATGGTGGACAGGATCACATGGCTTGAGCTCCTGAACAGAAAAGGGGAACCACATGCTTCAAGATGTTGGGTGAAGAAAAAAGAGCCAGAGAGGCTGAAAGTCCCCGGTTTTATGCCCTCTCTGGGCTTTGAACCTGCGCTTGTATTCTGATTGGTTGTCAGACTCCCATGGGGCCATGCCAGGTCAACTTTGTAGACTGTATTTTGAGTCCAAATTTGGTTGAGCATTGCTTCTTCCCAGGTGCCTTGTGGTGAGATGGGTAAAGGGCTAATACTATCATGCCTTAATTCCATCAACCTTGAGCTGAAAGGGGAGATCTTTGTTATGTAGAATAGATTGCCTCAGGCCTTTTAATGCCCATTGACAAAGATGGGGGCTATTAAGAGTGAGTCTGTTTCCTGCCTACAAACATGTTTCTCCATTTCTTATCCAGGGAAATAAAACATTCTGCCTTTTCAATATTTCCCAAGATATTTCATTTTTCTAGGAGAGGGGTGGGTGCTAACGTCCTACAGAAGAATGCCAATGTTCGAGTTCGTCTAGAGCTGTTCCTTAATATTCTTTGACTGTGTCATCCTTTTCTGTCCTATTCCATTTTCTGTGTGTTTGTGTGGACACCAACCGAGCAGAAAACTAAGTGGTCTTTAATGGTCTTTCATTTATCATAACTCTCTAGTTCCTGCACTTATCCTTCTGAAGTGTGGCAGATTTTTTGCTTAGGGCTATGGCTGTGATGGCTATCCATTTTGATATAAATTGCTCAAAAGTCTGGGAAGCGAATTGTTGTCTATGGAAAAAAAAAAATCTCCCCATCTCTCAAATGATGGTGTTTCTAGCTATTTCAGAATTTGTAGTTTCCTATCTTAGGGAGGGTCATCTCTCTGCAAGGCTAATTTGAATAAAAATGGGGCAGGAAAGGTACCCCTTCTTTTGAACCCATAAACTGTGGAGTTCCAATAGTTGCACTCTATCCGAGCAAGAGCTCTGTTCCTCTGAATCATGAGCTTCTTGTTAAAGGCAAATATTGTTATTGCTATCCAGTTCAAATTTTAACAAATTTAACAGATTAACAGAGTTGGAAGGGACCTTATAGGTCATCTAGTCCAACCCCCCCATTCAAGCAGGAAACTCTACACCATTTCTGACCAATGGCACTCCAAGCTCTTCTTGAAAGTCTCAAGTGATGAAGCTCCCACAACTTACGAAGGGAACTTGGTTGATGGTTCTCACTGTCAGAAAGTTCCTCCTTATTTCCAGGTTGAATCTCTCCTTGGTCAGTTTCCATCCATTATTCCTTGCCTGGCCTTTGGGTGCTTTGGAAAACAGCTTGACCCCCTCCTCTTTGTGACAGCCCCTCAAATATTGGAAAGCTGCTATCATGTCTCCCCTGGTCCTTCTCTTCACTAGACTAGCCATGCCCAGTTCCTGTAACTGTTCTTCGTATGTTTTAGTCTCCAGTCCTCTAATCATCCTGGTTGCTCTTCGCTGCACTCTTTCTAGAATCTCAACATTTTTTTTTATAGTGTGGTGACCAAAACTAGATGCAGGACTCTAGGTATGGTCTTACGAAGGCTTTATAGAGTGGTATTGGTACCTCACTTGATCTTGATTGTATCCCTCTATTAATGCAATTTAGGATTGCATTGGCCTTTTTGGCTGACGTTGCACACTGTTTTAAAATTGAAACAGCTGCTAAATAACTTTCTTTAATGGAGAAATGAAGACTTGACCTATTTTTACATGCATGATCAGGGCAATGCTTTAATTGCACAGTTATGGCCCTCCTCTTCACCTCACTCCCTGCAGATACCCCTGAATACCTTCAAAAAAGTTAGATCCAGTAGAAAAGAATATCTTGAGCTCAGCGTTAAACTAAGGAGACTATATATAGTATACATGTGATTATATGTTATGAAAATGAAAAAAAAAACTTTATAAAAGAAACTATGGAGACTTGGTTGAACCAGCTGCAAGAAAAGAAATTGGATCCCTTTAGAATTTAATCCCCTTAACTTCTAGCACATACAATTCTACCTTGTGGAAATCTCCATCAATAGCCAAAAGGCATTTCCATCAATAGCCTTCATTATATGAATTTTGATAAATGCATGTCTTTCATTTCTTGTTAAGCTACAATATGGGCTGTTTTATTCTGACTATCAGGTTGCCAAAAGCTAACAGCATATTTACTTTATAGTTCAATTAGCTGATAACCCAGAATTGCCCAGGTATTTATTTATTCTAATCCTGTATTAGACAGGAAAAGCCCTGATTTCGGTGACAATTAAATTAGTTACAAATGTTTTCCCTGTGCCCACAGAAGCATCAAGGAAAGTGATACCACCTTGTTGTTTTGCTAGCAGATCCGTGATTATTTGGTATGCCTTTTTCTGATCTTGATTTAGAAGCGGCTTCTTGTCCGTGATATTTGCACTAAGCTGTTTGACGTCGCAGTTCTTTTCTTGTAGGTAATCTGTGTGAAGTACGTCATGTCGGTCTCGTAGCGGTGCAGACTCACTGGGTTGCAGTAATGTTTTATTGATCGGGGCCATATATTTGTCCACAAAAATAATCAAAGTCTTGTTGAAAATGTCTGGACAAATTTAGTTTCTAATGTTGGGTTTTTCCCTTTACCAGAGGGAGCCTCCTTGTGGAGTACTGTGAAGCCGTTACCATGACAACTCTGCTGTGCTGTACAGTAGAAGCCGTTTTAAGACACAACAGGCTGTATCTTAACAAAACACACACACCGAGGGGTGTTAGGGATGTCTTTCCCCCACAGTATTTGTTTCCAGAGAGTAAATCATCTGTGTACCAAGTTTGATTGAAATTGCTTGAGGCATTCCAGAATTATCCTGCAACACACACACACACACACACACACACACACACACGCGCGCGCGCACACACACACACACACATACACAGCCATTTATATATAGATGACCCTCAGCAAACCATAATTAAGCATGACCTTGGATGTGGTCAACCCACCTCATAAAACTGTTGGGTATGAAAACTTCCATAATTGAGAATGTTCATATACACCTTGAGCTGACAGGTGGGATATAAATGTATTTGTTCATGAGATTTCTGTACTCCCATATTTCCAAAGGACTCTTGGTGCTCTACCATTGTCTGCCGTGATCAAAGTACGTTATAATAACCTGGATCAATTTAGAAGAGCAACCAAGAAAACCCATTGAAATTATGTCAGTGCTGAAGCAGCAAGGCTGGCTAGGGAATTCTGAGAGCTGAAGTCCACACATCTTAAAGTAGCCGAGATTGCAAAACACAATTCTTCATTAGGAGAGTTGGCTGGGAATCCTGGGAGTTGAAGTCCACTTTTGCTAAAGTTCCCAAGATTGGGGAAAAAACACTGAACTGACCTAGAATTGTTTTTGGTTTCTTCAGCCATGACTGTTCTTTTGAGCCAGATCAAACCCAGCCATGCCTGAATGCACAGGGCATGAATGAAAACGGTGTAGTAATTATTACTCCGCAGCCTTCTGAAATAAAAAGAATGGGAGGTTGCTATGGGAGCCACAGTGGTGGCAGCAGCAACAATAACAGCTCATTTGTAAAAGGCTTGAAATGTTCCCAAGTACAAATTACCTCTTGTTATAATAAATGGTGTTATGGACTGAGATGAAGGCAACATCCCTGGCTGATTGGAGAGCCCAAAACCGTCAGAACGGTTGAGAAGAAGTCAAAGGGGAAGACTCAAATCGTTGAGTTGGTTCACGGAAAGAAGCCTAGCCCTCTTCTGCAGTTTCTCCCCAACGTCTTGGACCTGGGACAATATTGGATCTCAGCCACAAAAATCCAAACTGCTTACCAATGATGCTCAGGATTTTTGCGACTTGGATTTGGTAGCTCTCATGGTAGCAATAAGGTGCAACAGGAATGGAAGTACAGAGAGTCCTTGGCTTACAACCATGTTTCTTCAGAGGTTCCATGGTGCACCCTTCACCACTGTAATGAAGTCCCTCCACCATGCTGCTATTCCTCTCCTCTCTCTATAACTCTTTGGAAGAGTTAAAACATTCTAACACTGGCGACGCTAAACATGAAATCAATTCATTTAAGAGTTTGGCATATTTTGCCTATCTAGGCCTTGTGATGTATAAACTAGTGTTTATAAGTTAGCATTCTATGCAGTGGTGGGATTCAATTTTTTTTACTACCGGTTCTGTCGGCATGTCTTGGTGGGCATGTCTTGGTGGGCATGGCAGGAGAAGGATGATGTAAAATCTTCATTCCTTCCCCACTCCAGAGGAAACTTACTGCAAAATCCCCATTCCCTCCCGATCAGCTGGGACTCGGAAGGCAGAGAATAGATGGGGGCGGGTCCATTCAGAGGTGGCATTTACTGGTTCTCTGGACTACTCAAAATTCCCGCTACCGGTTCTCCAGAACTGATCAGAACCTGCTGAATACCACATCTGATACTATGTAAATCTAGCTGTTGTTTGTTCAATAAACCATGGTTTATTGCAGGGGACTGTGGCAGCCAAAAATAGAGCTTGGGAGCTTGTTTTCACTGGCAGAGCACTCGGGCCCCACCGGCACTCCCGACATGAGTGATGTTGAGCTGGCCACATACCCCCAGCCAGCCTCCCTGGGTCAAATACAATCCTGATGCGCCCTCAATAAAATTGAGTTTGACACGTGGTCTACACATTCTGGCTAATGGCCCTCACAAGGAGTTCCCAGCAAGAAGGAGCAGCATGAACACTGGAAATTTAAAAGTGATTTCTTGTGAAAACCTAGCATAACATGATGTAACAGGGTAGCTATTCCAACCAAGAATATGTTGTTGTTTTTTAAAACCAATTGGTCAAGTTTAGGTCTGCAGCAGTGGTGGGATTCAAAAATGTTTACTACCGGTTCAGTGGGTGTGGCTTGGTGGGGTGGCTGGCTTGGTGGGCGTGGCTTGGTGGGCGTGGCAGGGGAAGGATCCTGTAAAATCTTCATTCCCTCCCCACTCCAGCGGAAGGATCATGCAAAATCCCCATTTCCTCTCGATCAGCTGGGACTCGGGAGGCAGAGAATAGATGGGGGTGGGGCCAGTCAGAGGTGGTATTTACTGGTTCTCCAAACTACTCAAAATTTTCAGAACTATCCAGAACCTGCTGAATACCACTTTTGGTCTGCAGTATATTTAAAAAATAAGTTTTAGTTTCTGACAGGAAGTGGTTAAATTTAGGAGAGAAACGTCCAAACAACAGATAAAAGATAGAAATCAAATTATTTCCGAGGAGGAATAAACAGGAACAGTCAAATCCATAATGATTTCTTTGTAGCATTAGCCATTGCCAGTTACCTTCCCATTTCTTTAAATTAGCACCCATGCTGATTTCTCAGTAGAAAAAGACGCAGGAAAGGAAGAGGACAAGAGTGTTGATTAGCATCTATTGCTGCAGGTGTCTCTTCCAACTCTTAATTTTTATTTTCTTGGGGTGGTATTTCCGCATACCCAAAAATCTTTGTGTATCATTTCTTGTTGTTTTTTTTAAAGAATATTTTTCTTTTTTGGTCAGACAAAGTCAGACAATACATAACACATAGAACCTTCTTCAATCACGTACAGCATGTTGTTTGGTTGTAAAGTTTTCGTGCATCACTTCCATAGTCTTCACTTTCAAATGTATGTAAAATCACAAATTATCAACTCATTTCAAACAAATTCTCATATCATCAATCCAGTATATTATATAAAACAATATTATAATTATTAAACATTCATTTGACTATAAATTGCTTTTACATCCTTTTGTATGAAATATCCTAAGTCTGAAGTAAAACTATATAATAGCATTCCATTAAATCCTCCTAAAATCATCCAATAACATTACATCTTTCTAACATATTCTAAATAAAAAATTATTATATTTAATAACAAATACTTTTACATCTCCTCTCGTAGTCTTCATTTGCATTTTGGATAAAATTTCATATCCTCAAACTAGTACCTATATATGTATTATCATTATTACTCATTTATTTGGCTATATATAATACTCTAAATTTAACTAAAATTGATTTAAGTTTTATTGTTAACTTTCACTACATCAACCTGTGTCTTTCCAGTAGTGGTGCAGTTTTATATCTTGTGTCATTTGTGGAATTAATATTCTGGTTGTTTTCTTAGTGGATCTTTTATGGACTTCCTTTTGCAGCTTGTTGCTCATTGTATATCTTATGGGCACTCCATCTGTTCCTTTCATCAACTTATCTTTGGTTATCACCAATGTTTCAGTCAAGATTTTTCTCCTTACTTCCATCAAATTTTATCTTTTTTCTTCTTCTGTACTGTGGGAAGGGAACTTCACCAAGACAGTGTTGTATTAGGAAAACCAGTACAACCCATAACCAAAATGGAAGTCACTAGAATAACAAAATCAGCATACATTCTAAAAGAAACTTCCTGAGAATAATTACCAGGATATCAGGACAATTAGAAATAGCTGCAGAGTACAAAATAATACAAAAGACCTAGGAAGTGCAGGAAGAAGTTACCTTTAAAATAGCAAAAGATCAGAGTGACAACAAAGATTCATTAGCTCAGGGCAAAGATGTAAAAATAGGAAATACAGTAGAAGACACTAGGGCTCCTCCCTGCCCCATGGGAATCACTTTAGGGCAGAGGAGTAACAAAACGCAAGATAGGATCAGAACCATTAGCAAAGCCACACACAAAAAGTGATGAAACAATAGTACAAAGAAAACAAAAGGACTTCAAAGAGGAAAATGGTATAAAAATGTACACTTGCTGTATGTCGGGGTCAGCTCACCCAGGACTGCTGATCTACATCACTGTCAGTCTTGCTTTCCTGAAATAATAAAGACAATTTGCTTTCAAACACAGCTCACTTCGATCCTAAATTCATTCACTCAGCTGGTGACGCTCTCCCAGCCGGGAAATCCGAACCCACAGAGGAAACCTTTTTCCATTTAACAGTACTTTGAGGTCTGAGGTAGAGTTCCAGTTCACCTATTTACCCTTTCTATAGTCCACCCTTACTATTTCCAACCACGCTCAGTATGCTGTCAGTATCATAATTTTCTTATCTCTTTGTTCTTTTTTTCCTTCAATTTTTGGAACTCTGTCCTCAACTTTCTTCTTTTGATAAATATCCTCAATTTTTCCATCTCTTTTTGCTGTTCTTTGTTCTGCGTCATCCATTCTCATCCCAATTTTCTCTGTTATTATTAATATATTTTGAATTTTAAACATAATCATTTGCAATACTAATGTTTCTTTTTCATGTTGCACCATCCTTCCAACTTATAAACACTTCCACTATAGCATTCAAAGCTTTTATTGTATTCCAAACAAATTCATTATAGTCTTTCAGGTCAAAGCTTTATCTTCACTGTAGTCCAGCTACTAATAGAAACTCCAAAAGAGCATCTGTGTAAACAATCCATGTTCTTTCCACTATCACTCTCAATAAACAAAAGTGAAAGGCTTTGAAGTGTAACTCCGATGATCAAAGAGAAGAAAGAAAAAACAATGTTTCCAAGCCTCCAGCCTTAAAGTGGCAGTGTTACTTTGTTTTCTCTGCTGTTACAGCCCTCTTTAAATAGCAGACTTACGGAGAAAAATTCTTAATTAAAAAAAACAATCTAGTCAAACTTTGTAAAAGAAAACAAAAAAAATCAATCCACCAGTATATATAGAAAAGATAAAGAATAAAAAGTACAAGAAGAAAAACCGAGCCATCCAAATTAAAAAATAGGAAACATTTGCAGAACTTCAATTCGTAAAAGGAGAAATTAAAAAAAAGGATAACACACTAAGCCCCCTCCCCCCCGCAACTGCTTTTGACCTCTGGAGAAGTCTAGGAGGTGTTAATGGACAGCAACTCCTTTCATCCCAAACCAGCATAGTTGGTGCACGTTGTAGTCCAATAACATCTTAGTCCAGACGTGAGTAAGAAAAAACATAACATTAAAGAATCTGTAGAAGAGTGAGCTCCTTCACTTGGTGTTGCTTACTCCTGCCTAACCCAGCATATTCCAACTGCTTTCATTTCCACTTATTTAGGTTCATATATTGCCCAGTCAGAAGCAATTCTTGGCAGTTTACACTCCAGGGTCATCGGATTATAATCTACATATATAAAAAGCAAATACCACTCGCTCATTACGAAATCCCCAGAACCATAAAGCCTACAAACGTGAAATTTGGCACGTTTGTTTCTCTTGGCTTCTAGGTGCTCACTGAGAAAGGATTTGTTAAAATGACCATCAGATCATTAGTATTTCTTATACAGTAATTAACACGCTCTGATGCTAAAGAGTTCTACTCCCCCTCCCCACCTGCAAAGAACTCCGTTCCAACTGCTAATTGCCCTATATTAACACACTCCGATGCTAAGGAGTTAGACATTCTACTCCACCTCCCTACCTGAAAAGAACTCTGTTCCAACTGCCAGTTGCCTCACATTCCACTTCCTCAGTTCAAAGTGGTAGATGTTCCACTTCTTCACTCAGGACCGGTCTGAGGCTCCTTACAGTACTAAACGTCTGTACCAGGGGTGGGTTTCAACCAGTTCGCGGCGGTCCTTGCGAACCGGTTGGTCGGCGAACCCGGAAGTAAGTAACTTCCGGGAACGGCGAAGGGCCCACCTGCGCGCCCACGATCCTTACCCGGTTTTGACGAGTTCTGCGCTTCCATGCATGCGCAGGACGCATACAGCGCCTGTGCGATCCTCCAGGAGCAGCTGGAGCATCGCACAGATGCTAGTAAGCATGTGTGCGCTGCACGCGTGCATGTGCGCACCGCACGCGTGCGCGAGGACGCCGCCGGCCCCATTCCAACTGAACCGGTTGGAACGGGGCAAGAAACCCACCCCTGGTCTGTACCTCACCAAAATGTCTATGCTTTCCACCTATGGAACTGCTTCCGGACTCTGAGCAGTGGGAGTGATATTCCCTTATGTGTTTCAATCACTGACCACCACTGAACCAACGGATTGAACTGGAGTGAACCGGATTTCTCCTGCATTGCCTGATCAGATAGTTGTGTCACAAAGCACGGTATCCAGCTAGTATAATATAAAAGTAATACCAATGCAGTATTCTTTAGGTATCACAACTCCAGAGAATCTATAAGGCATCTTGTTCTCAAAAGACTCTCAGGAGAAATAAGTTTGAAAAGCCTTCTGGTTTTCTAGCAGAGTTTGAGACTGCTCTGGTTTGGGATGTGTACTGGCCTTTCAAAATGGAGGGAACAAGATGGAGTTCCATCAGTGGAGTTCTTGGTTATGAATCCCCTTGAGGTCAGGCCTTGGAACAGGCCTTTGCAAGCTTAGATTCTACTTGGAATAGGTGGTGTCAAAGATACGCAACAATTGTGGGAAAGTAATAGGAAATTAACTCTGACCACATCGTATAAAGAGAACCTATATAAAATGATTTATAGGTGGCACTTACCAACAGCTAGGCTAGCCAAAATGTATAAAAATGTATCACCTAATTGCTGGAAATGTGACCAAATACCGGGCACCTACTACCACATGTGGTGGACATGTAGAAAGGCAAAAGACTACAAGAAGAGCCAAGGTGGTGCAGTGGTTAAATGCAGCACTGCAGGCTACTTCAGCTGACTGCAGTTCTGCAGTTCGGTTGTTCAAATCTCACTGGCTCAGGGTTGACTCAGCCTTCCATCCTTCCGAGGTGGGTAAAATGAGGACCCAGATTGTTGTTGGGGGCAATATGCTGACTCTGTAAACCGCTTAGAGAGGGCTGAAAGCCCTATGAAGTGGTATATAAGTCTAACTGCTATTGCTATTGCTATTACTGGTGAAAGATTCCAATGTGGTTGGAAGAAATGACCAGACAGAAATTGGAATTTAAAGCGGAACTATCCTTATTAGGAATGATAAAAGAAGGTCAAAGGGTTAACATATTTAACATTACATATTATAACAGCAGCAAGAATAGTTTATGCCCAACAATGGAAGAATGAGAACATACCACTAGAAAGGGAAATAATAAAGAAAATATTTGACTCTGCAATATGTGACAGGCTAATGCTGGAATTTAAAAAGGAGAGACAGAATACAATGAGGTTTGGAATAGATTTTACCAATGGTTGGATTTGAGGAATAGAAGTTGGAACGGAAAAGAACAAGGATGTATAGATCAAAAGAAGATGTAATATATGTATTATATTATGTAAATGTAATGTTGATAAGGGGTTAAGTATGTGTATATAATTAGTGATGTATGCGGAATGCATAAGATATTCCTGTTATACTTTAGTTTTGTACGGTAGAGATAACACCAGGATGGTTGCACCATGTCCAATTTTTATTTTTAACAATAAAGGTTAAAAAAAAAAAAAAAAAAGATACGCAACAATCCTGGGAGCTACAATCAAGATTCTCATTTTGGTGGTACTAGCTGATGCTCCGCAAGTGTGAGAGATTGTGCAGAGGCTAAAAAGGCTGGTGATGAATCAGTTAACAGCTTCTCTCTTGAAGCCCATAGAGCAAGTGTGCTCCAGGTCCTTGCCATTAAAAGCTATCCTGTGGGACCGAGGAAGTGTGCCTTTTCTATTGCACCTGCCACACTCTAGAATAGCATCCCTAGAGAGGTATCTACGCAGCCCCCTTTCCCTGGGGTTCTGGAAAGGTGTAAAGATCTGGCTTTCATCCCTGGACTGGGGTTGGTGTGTTAATGGTGCCCTTGTCTTGTATTGATAGCATTGCCATGGTTGTTTTTATTCCAGGATGTCCTACTTCTGTTATGTTTTTGATAGTTTTAACTCTGCAGTTGGATTTTGTCAGCTTCCCAGAGTCGACATGTTCAAAGAGACTTTTCCTTGATTAACTCACAAATTCATTCATTCATTCATTCATTCATTCATTCATTCATTCACTCACTCACTCACTCACTCACTCACTCACTCACTCACTTACTCACTCAATTTCAATGGCTGCCCATCACACACAATTGACTCCAAGCAGCCAGCAATCATAAAATCAATTAAAACCAAATGCAACACAATAGGAAAAAAAAACACAAACAGCTGAGGAAAAAAAATCCTAACCATAGATGTTAATACAACCGGGGCCCTGGTTGAATAATAAAAGAAGCCAGGAAATGCTTCTACAGTTCCTAATCACTATGTCAGACTAGCCTTAAAGATTCCCAAGTTGTTCTTGCTAGTTTGCTCTTCCCAAGTACAGGGAAGGGATGGGGGTGGGAATTGACAGTTGCAGCTATGCCTGGACCAGAGGTGATATTCAGCCGGTTCTGACCGTTTCTGGAGAACTGGTAGCAGAAATTTTGAGCAGTTTGGAGAACTGGAAAATACCACCTCTGGCTGGCCCCGCCCATATCTATTCTCTGCCTCCTGAGTCCCAGCTAATCGGTTGGGTCCTCTTCTGTTGCCCTGCACAGGAGAACGGAGCTGGAAAGCAGGTTAGTTGGGTGGAGAGGGAATGGGGATTTTACAGTATCCTTCCCCTGCCACGCCCATCAAGCCATGCCCACCAAGCCATGCCATGCCCACAGAACTGGTAGTAAAAAAATTTGAATTCTACCACTGGCCTGGACACCCCTTCCCAAGCCATTGCTGGAGAGGCTGTTGGCCAAGCAAGGAGAGGCTCTGTTGCTCTGAGTAAAAACATAGATGGATCTCTTATTTTTTATGTGTAGGCACATATATTGAATAGAATGGAATACATTATTTGACCAAGCGTGATTAGACCCCTAAGGAATTTGTCTCTAGGCTGGAATACTGCAATGTGCTCTACATGGGGCTGCCCTTGAAGAGCATCCGGCGACTTCAGCTAGTCCAGAACGCGGCCGCGCGAGTGATCATGGGCGCACCACGATTCGCCCATATAACACCGATCCTCCGTGAGCTGCGCTGGCTACCTGTTGATCATCGGGTGCACTTCAAGGTCCTACTTACCATCTATAAAGCGCTCCATGGTAGTGGATCTGGCTATCTGAGAGACCGCCTTCTGCCAATTACCTCCCTGCGTCCCATCAGATCGCACAGGGTAGGCCTCCTCCGAATTCCATCCGCCAGTCAGTGCCGACTGGCGACTACGCGGAGGAGAGCCTTCTCAGTTGCAGCTCCGACGCTATGGAACAACCTCCCCGTGGAGATCCGTACCCTCACCACAGTCCAGGCCTTCCGCACAGCCCTCAAGATCTGGCTATCCCGTCAGGCCTGGGGATAGGATTTATTCTCACCCCGCCCGAATGTTGAGTGAATGTTGTGTTTTTATGGTTAATTTTTTTTCTCACTCACGTTTTTTTTTTCTTTTAAGTCTTGTCTTGCACTCCCTTCCCCTATTGTTGTAAGCCGCCCTGAGTCCCCTCAGGGAAAAGGGCGGCATATAAATGTTCAATAAAATCATTTAAAAAAAAATCAGTCTCAGGTGCAGGAAACACTCAGTATACATACAAAACAACAGACAATATCAGTGAAAGTGGGAATAAAGAAGATAATAAGGATAAATAATACCAGCCATACTACAGAGGTTAATATATGTAGAGTCGACATTAGACAGCACTGAGAGAATTAAGTGCTCAGCAGAATGATGGCACAAGGGGGGGGGGGAAAAACCTGTCCCTGTGTCTAGTTATTTTGGTGTGTGCACAACACACACACACACACACACACACACACACACACACACTTAAGTGTTTGCTTGTTCCTGGTTCGGCTATCAGTAGAATTTCAGTATGACCTATTAACAATATATTGTAGCATATTATCTGAGTGCTCATCTATTCTACATCAGCAGGAGGTATCAATAGCAACATTTCCCAATTAGAACATTCAGCCAAGAATAATTGAGGTAAGGATGGCAAAGAATATCAATATTCTCTGCAGCTGATGGAAAACACTGCCGCTAGGCTGTTGGTGGGAAATTTCCTTCATGGGGAGGAGCTGGGCTGCCTTGGACCAGGTCAAATCGCCTGAGGTAGCAAGGACTGAGGTGCCTCAAGACTCGATAATTAATAACCTTGGCCTCGTCTAGAACCATAATCCCCTCGTCTGTAGATGGAAAGAAAGACCTTGCTTCCAAGTATCCCAAACACGAGGACCCTGTTTATAAAGAAGGGCTGAGATGAGTGAGCTTTCAGTATGGGCTCAAGTCCATCTATTTGCCTCAGCTTTTGACCAGATTTTGGTGCCTGGGCTTATTGTTTTCTCTCATCATTTGGAATGGTGTTCTTCTGCTTTAATCTGCACTTTTTAACTAGTCTTACTGGTGAATTTGTTGGATCTTGCTGTGGAATTGCTTTCAATCAGAAGAGTGGCTTTTAAAAAATTCTATTAATGAAAATGTAAGTAGAGGTTCCGTGTGGGCATTGAAAATGTGGTAGAGTCCTTTATGCTGTATTTATTTGTTCCAGCTATTGGAAGAAATGTCCATCTGGGTTCAGTTCCAAGTGGGGAAAAAGACACTGGAAACATGGAGGCTGTTTGGAAAGAGGATTTTTTTTAATGATGGACAGGATCAAATGCCTTGATAATGTTGGGTGAAGAAAAAAAAATGGGAAGAGATGCTGAGAGTCCCTGAGTTTTATGCCCTCTCTGGGCTTTTGAATTTGAGCTTGTATTCTGATTGGTTGTCAGACTCCCATGGGGCCTTGCAGGGGCCGTGTTTTGAGTCCAAGTTTGGTTGAGCCTTGCTGGGTACTGGTAGTGATGTAATGAAAGGGCTTTGGGATTCCTATTATGGCTCTGCCTGAAGGAGGTAGATCTTTGTTATGTAGAATAAACTGGCTCAGGCCTTAATGGCTCATTGACAAAGGAAGCAGGGGGCTTAGTTTCTGCCTCCCTTTTAGGGGGAATATTCCATCCTTTTAATATTTCCTAAAATATTTTATTTTTCTACGAGATGGGTGGGTGCTAATTTCCTACACAACTATGACCATTTCTTCTGAAAGTTGGATGTTTAAGGGAAGCATACACGTTGATTGTCTGCCATCCAGTTGGTATCAACCTTTAGAACCACATAGGTATATTTTTTTATCCAGGTTGATCTGTTCCCAAACTGTTTCTTCACCATTTCCAGGGTGCACCCTTCACCACTGTAATTAAGTCCCTCCACCATGCTGCTGTTCTTCTCATGTCTTTATAACTCGCTGGAAAAGTTAAAACATTCTAACACTGGCAGCACCTCCATGTGAAATCAATTCATTTAAGAGTTTAGCCTGTTTTGCCTATCTAGGCATCCTGATCTATAAACCAGGGCTTACCAGTTAGCATACTACATAAATCTAGCTGTCGTTTGTTCAATAAAGCAGGGTTTATTGTTATAGTTAAGTTCTTAATTTGATCAATCTGGAATTGGAGCAAAGATGCAGTTGGACTGTGAAAATTCACCTCCCCATGACGGCCTGGCTTGCAAGACCTATGAAAGGAAAATGCAAAAATGGCTCCAGATTGGCAGAGCATACAGGCCTCTGACTGAGAGCCCAAGAGGCAAGTAACATGCAAGCAATTGTTCCACAGATATGCAGGTTTTCTGATAAACTGTCTCAGAGTAGCTAATGGCAAAACAGGAAGCACTTAACTGAACAGCAGGCAGTGCCGATGAGCTTGCAGAAATGTGATGTATTGGAAGAGTGGTGGGAAGACAATCGCAAGAAGCGAGGCAAATCTCTTTTGATGCCGGGTCCTGCACTCATCCGTCGTCTTTTTTTCCTAGTGTGCTTTTCTGAATTGACAGCCAATGGCTGGAATTTGCCAGTTGCTGTTCTTGGGATACATGCATATCTCAGATGGCCCCATGCCACAGATGGAGAGAGCCCAATTCTTACATCCAGCTGTGCCATAATATCCTTTGCTCTCTCTCTCGTGCTGTGTGAACCTAGCTTTTTGCCAGGCTCCAAAATCGAAGACAGACATGTTGAGATTCTTCTAAGCAGTTTCCTTTGTTGTTCCTCCCCTACAGACAGTATCTTGCCAAGCTAAAGCAAGCTACTTGCATCATAAAACATACATACTCTAGGAACTATTAGAGAGGAATTGTCTTAACTCTTTCCTGCACAAAATATGTAAACTACACTGTTCTTTTGCTCCTCTGGAATGCAGCCCCTCTCTCCTTGGAATCCAGACTACATTCCACCCCATTTTTAAATTTTGTGATCATAGAGTTGGACTCGACATATTTGAACCCAGCCAGTAACAGTTTACTGCAAAACTGGAGGCAAAACTGGTCAAACAATGGCTTAGCCCAATGAATAAGCCAGGTTAATGGCCGACCAGACTGCCCAACCAATTTCCACCCACTCAATGTTGCAGTCTTCTATTTTTCTGAGGTTGGGTGGGAGTGATGGGTCCTCAAGATGTGGAGCACCAAGCTGGAAAGTCTGAGTGTTGATTCTCTCATGAGACATCTTGACCAGAGGTGGTGTTCAGCAAGTTCTGACCGGTTCCGGTGAACCGATAGTGGAAATTTTGAGTAGTTTGGAGAACTGTCAAATATCACCTTTGACTGGCCACGCCCCCATCTATTTGCTTCCTCCCAACTCCCAGCTGGTCAGAGACCCAGCTGATTAGCTGGGTCTTCTTCTGTTGTCCTGCACAGGAGAATGGAGTTGGAAAGCAGGTTAATGGAGTGGAGAGGGAATGGGGATTTTACAGTATCCTTGCCCTGGAGTGGAGTAAAAATGAGGATTTGGCAGTATTCTTCCGCTGCCATGCCCACCAAGCCAAATCACGTCCACAAAGCCACGCCCACAGAACCAATCGTAAAATTTTGAATCCTCCCACTGATCTTGACTCACCATCAAAGTTTCATGCTGTTCATCTGATGTAGCCTGGAGCTTAGACCTGGGTCTTGGCGATCAAAACAAGCGTTCATTTGCCATCTTGATGGCATTCCCTGGAGTCTTTTCTAGCACCAAAGTCCCAAATCTCAGTGGTCTTTTTAACCCACTTCTTCAATGTCTGACTTTTACTGAAAATGTCACCAGGAAAATTACGGCATGCACGATTTTAATCTTTATAGGCATAGACACCCCCCTCCCTCAAGGCATTTGAATTTCTTTTCCAAGGGCTTCATGGCTGTCCTACCAAGCATTAATTTGAGGCGTATTTCTTGGCTGCAGGTTGCTTTATTGTTGATATTCACTCCTAAGAGGTAGAAGTCCTCCACTAGTTCATTAGCTTCATTCTTCATTCCTTGACACTTGTCTGTGGTAACTGAGTCATAACTCAACGGGAGGGGACAGCTGAGTTTTGTGCATAGACTCAATTCTGTTGTTTTTTGGGGAACTAAGGTGAGTGGAAGACGAGATGTGTGGTCAGCGGTGGTATTCACTTACCTTCCCTACCGGATCGCAAATGTGAGTGCACGCGCCATGCAGGGCCGGATTTAGATGAAAAGAGGCCCTAGGCTATTCCACTTATGAGGCCCTTTTACCTCCCATTTTTAAGTTTGTAAATTACATGAGAGACAATAAAATACATCATTACTTTGATATATATCAATATATATCAATATATATAGCTGGCCTCTCGACGGAGGGCGGCTCTGCTTTGCGGCAAAGGCAGCGAGGCCAGCCGCCTCCCCTGCTGCGCTCAGCTGCCCGGCTCGGCCCCCTTGCTCTCACCTGCCTGGACGCTGGTGGGCTCTGCGTCGATGGGGTGGCTACTGAGAGCAGCCGCGCCTCTCGCCCGCCCACCGGTGCCGGGAATGTGGGCGGGCTCCCCAACTGCCGCGGCGCTGGAACGATCTTAACCAATACATTTTTATGTTTGTTTATTAGTCATATGCGTAGAATTTCTCCTTATTTTCAGTTCAGTGTTTTAGTGTTCACTGTTTTAAAAATAGTGTAATTTTAATTTTGCTAACAATTTGAATTTAGGCCCCTCTTGATCTTGAGGCCCTAGGCTGAAGCCTAGTTAGCCTATAGGAAAATCCAGCCCTGGCGCCATGTCTGTACCAGAGGTGGGTTCCTACCAGTATGGTACAGTTCAGCCGAATAGGTAGCAACTCCAGCAGACACATGACTGTACCGGTTCTATCCTCGGTGGCACCATCTTGATTTTCTCTTCTGCACATGCTCAGAGCAACCTTCATTGAAAAAATGTACTTTTTTTTCCTTTTTAAATGTTGTGTGTGTGCACAGACCGTTTTAAGTGAAAATGCCCATGCACGTGGAGCAAAATTTTTCAGGCCCTGAACCGGTAGAGCCAAGGTGGCGCAGTGGTTAAATGCAGCACTGCAGGCTACTGCTAGATCAGCAGGTCAGCGGTTCAAATCTCACCGGCTCAGGGTTGACTCAGCCTTCCATCCTTCCAAGGTGGGTAAAATGAGGACCCAGATTGTTGGGGGCAATATGCTGACTCTCTGTAAACCGCTTAAAGAGGGCTGAAAGCCCTATGAAGCGGTATATAAGTCTACTGCTATTGCTATTACTGCTATAGTAATGGCAGCAGGAATCCACCCCTGGTCTGCGCATACACACCACCTTCTGCACATGCTCAGTGCTTGCGCATTATGTTGGGGAGGGGGGGCAGAGCCTCCTGCAGCCACCGCTACTGGTTCACCTGATCCGGAGAGAACTGGCTGAATACCACCTCTCTGTGTGTGGTTGAACATAAAAAAAAAACCCTCTTTCAAACGGATTTCTCCAGGAGCAGTCAAAAAAGTCAAGATAGTGACTGGAATTGAAACCCCAGCCCTTCTTTAGGTTCATTCTCCATGTGACATACCATAAAAAAAAGAACTTCATTTAATGATCATGATAACCATCTTGATTTATTTAAGCCCCCACCCCCACCCCTTGGGGAAAACTCTTGGCTGAGTACCTTGGTTGTGAGAGTCCTTTATTACACATTGAGAAATCCCCAAAGAATTTTGCAGCGTGATACACTGTTGCTGTGTTTGGAATTTTTCTTCTCTGAGAATCTTCTAGCCATTCCTAATGCTCACATCTGGTTGGGTTTCTCACAGTGGTGGGTTGCTCCCGGTTCGGCCCGGTTCAGCCGAATCGGTAGTAGCGGAGGTGGGAGGCCCCATCCACCCGCCTGGACGCTTCTGCGCATGTGTTGCACGCGCCCAAACTGGTGGTAAAAATATTTGCAACCCACCACTGGTTTCTCAGATCACTGGAAGCCAGGGCAGGGTAACTGGAAACATGCCAAATAAAGTACTTTCTCTTCAGGGGTTGTATTCACTTACCTTCCCTACCGGTTCACACATGTGAGCGCATACCCACGCTCGCTTTGCTCGCACACACCACCTCCGCACATATGCACAGCCTTCCGTGCATGTGCTTCTGGTGGAAAAAATGGCCAAAATGGGATGCCATAGAGCCGGGATGAGTGGGCCACCCGCCGTATCTGCTACTGCCACCACCTCTGTCTCTCTTCCTGAATCCTGGTCAATACACCCAGGCAGGGGGAGCTCAAGGGTGAAATTATCTTTGAATCCTTGAGCAGCCACAAGAGATCTAGAACTGCCCCTCCCCCCAATTAAGTTCCACAGAACCTTATCTATTTCTTCCCAGGCAAAGACTGGAAATCTGGGGAAGATTCCTACGTAATAGGCAGAATGTAATAAAGTAGTAAGTTTGAATGGATTGGACTGCTTGTGCCAATCAGTCATAGTCAGGATTGAACCCTGAGCCAGAATGAAGGTGATGAAGTACGGAAAGGGGTCACCTGTGCAACAATCAGGGAGGGGGAGTTCCAAGTTAGAGCTGCAGTGGTGCAATGGTTAGCGTGCAGTACTGCCGGCTCACTGCAATTTGGCGGTTCAAACCTCACCAGGCTCCAGGTTGACTCAGCCTTCCATTCGTCTGAGGTGGGTAAAATGAGGACCCAGCTTGTTGGGGACAAGAGGCTGACTCTATAATCCACTTAGAGAGGGCTGTAAAGCACTGTGAAATGGTATATAAGTGTAAGTGCTATTGCTAAATGTGTGAAGTTCAATTTATTCAGAGCAGTGTTTCTCAACCTCAGAAAACCTTCTGGGGTGTGGACTCCAATTCCCAGAATCCCCCAGCCAGCATAATGGCTGGGGAATTCTGGGAGTTGAAGTCACTAAATGGTTGAGAAACACTCGTTTAGAGAAACCCCCTCTCGCTTTTAGCCTGTGTTCAATTAACCTTTCATCAGCAACCAATGAACAGTTTAGTAATTTTTCCTGAGCCAAGACTCAATCCATCTGCAGGGAGCAATGTGCCAGGTGATCTGGGGTGCTATGAACAAGGGGGACCCCCAAATAGTTTGGGCTGTGCATTTTCTGTCTGTGTGTCACCCTCCTTTTCCCCTCGCTTTCTCGTGTGCATTTTATTCCCTTTTTTCTTCTTCCATCAACCCCTTCCCCTCTTCAGCTGACTGCCGGGGAACAAATCATTGCTTCGGCCAAAGATTCGGATTGATTCTGGCAGAGGCTATTTGAAATTGAGCCAAAGTCTCATAAAATCTCCAGTCTTGTCCTTGTCAGTTATTGAGTGCCTCAAAAAGTAACTAAAGTCATTTTTAAGTCAAAGGTGGACACCTCAGTGTAGTTGTTCTTGGCAGCCGAGTAGAAGTGGTTTGCCGTTGCTGCGTTTGGGGGGAGTACCCCACTCCCTGGTCTCATCTCCAATCCCAGGGTTTCTGAGTGGTCTTCCATTCAAATACTAATTATGTCTGACATGCTGTACTTTATACATGCAAACACACAACAGTCAATCTCTCTTAGCCCAGCCAAGCCCACAAAATCGTTGTTGTGGTGGGGAAATAGAAGGAAGGATCGTTATGTACACTGCCTTGAGCTGTACAGAGTAAAAGTGGGATATATACAGTACATCTGGTACTACAAGGCGATCCAACCGGTCAGTCCTAGAGGAGATCAACCCTGACTGCTCTTTAGAAGACCAGATCCTGAAGATGAAACGCCAATACTTTTGGCCAACTAATGAGAAGGAAGGACACCCTGGAGAAGAGCCGAATGTTGGGAAGGATTGAAGGCAAAAGAAGAATGGGACGACAGAGAATGAGGTGGATGGATGGAGTAACTGAAGTTGGCGCGAGCTTAAATGGACTCCAGAGGATGGTAGAGGATAGGAAGGCCTGGAGGAACGTTGTCCATGCGGTCGTGATGAGTCAGACACGACTTCGCAACTAACAACAACAATAGACATCTAATAAAGAGGGTAAAAGAAGTCCTTGACTTACAAGCGCAATTGAGACCAGAAATCCATTGCTGAGCAAAGGTACATCCGCTACTATCAGAGTACAGAGAGTTGTGATGTTTAGGAATCTCTGTGCTAGGTCTTTAATCTCATTAATGTGTACCTCCTCTCTTACCGATTAAAATTAAATTGCTGAGGTTGAGAAACACTGATCTAGATCAGTGGTTCTTAAACTGGGGATAATTACCCCCAAGGGAGTAATTTGGTCAAATCCTGGGTTAATGGAGCAATCTCCAAAGCCTTGCTTGTGAGTCAAGAATCCAAGTTGAGGTTGCATAAACACTTGTCTAAAACAACAAGGCTGTTATTCAAGACCAGGGAACATGGTAAAGGTAGTCCTCACTGAACGACTACCCTTGGGACTGGCAACTCCATTGCTAAGGGATGCGGTTACTAAGGGGGGAAACTCACTTGACTACACCAGATTTACAACCTCATTGCTGCTTCCGTTGTGAAGCAAAACTGCAGTTGTTAAAGCATCATGGGAAAGCAACTTGTGACTTTACCGCTGGTTCCTCGTTCATACTGCTGGTTTAAAAGCCAGTCACAAAGCATACAGTCATCAACCCTGCGTTCACGAAATACAGCAATGACTCTACCTTATGATTCTTGATGAATGTATCTTGTCTTTTTATGTACACTGAAAGCCTATGCACTAAAGACAAATTCCTTGTGTGTCCAATCACACTTGGCCAATAAAGAATTCTATTCTATTCTATTCTATTCTATTCTATTCTATTCTAAATACAAGGGGTGGTTGCAAAGTTTTTTTTCTTCAATCCTTGTAACCTTGAAGGTAAAGGTTCCCCTTGCACATATATGCTAGTCATTCCCTTCTCTTGGGGATGGTGCTCATCTCCATTTTAAAGCCGAAGAGCCAGCGCTGTTCAAAGACGCCTCCGTGGTCATGTGCCTGGCATGACTCAATGGTGAAGGCACACAGAACGCTGCTTTCTTCCCACCAAAGGTGGTTCCTATTTTTCTACTTGCATCTTTGCATGCTTTTGAACTGCTAGGTTGGCAGAAGCTGGGATAAGTAACGGGAGCTCACTCCGTTACCCAGTGCTACGGATTCGAACCACCAAACTGCCAAGCTTCCTGATCGACAAGTTCAGCATCTTAGCCATTGAGCCACCGGGTCCCTTGTGTAACCTTGAACAGTTGCTCAAAGAAGCACTTGTTAAGCGAGGACCATCTGTAATTGGGTCAAGCTATTCCCATAGCCAAATGATTAGATAGTTACAGGATGGATGGATGGATGGATGGATGGATGGATGGATGGATGGATGGATGGATGGACGGACGGACGGACGGACGGACGGACCTTGATTTACCACCACAATTGATCAAGACAATGATCAATTGAGTTTTGGCCCATTTTACGACCTTTCTAGCCACAGTTGTTAAGTGAATCTGGCTTCCCCATTGACTTTGCTTGTCAGAAGGTGCAAAAGGCGATCACATGACCCCGGGGGAATTCTGCAACAGTCATAAATATGAACCAGTTGCCAAGTGTCTGGATTTTGATCACATGACCATGGGGATGCTGCAATGGTCATAAGTGGGAAAAATGGTCATAAGGCATTTTTCCAGTGCTGTTGTAACTTCAAACAGTCACTAAATGAATGATTGTAAGTTGAGTACATGTGTGTGTGTGTGTGTGTGTGTGTGTGTGTGTGTGTGTGTGTGTGTGTGTATGCTGATGTGCTTATAGCATTGCTGGAAAACCGTGAATCACTCTTCATAGGAGAAAAAAAGCTGAATTACTGGGAACTGGGAAGCTGTTAGGACAGCCAGTTTATCTTAAATATCACATTTGTTGTGGAGAGAATGGTCCCCTGATCTTTGGAGGCCTCCACAGAGAAAGTATGTGTGCATGCGCAGAATTTAAAAAAAAGATGGCGGAAGCAACACCGTCACCCGGGGAACCAGTTTGGGGGCGTGGCCAGCCTGGGTCACTGCCAGTTCTGCAACCCAGGGTGGCATATCACTACTGGTTCAACCAAAGTGGGCTGAACCAGTAGAAACACACCTCTGGTGCATGTGTGTGTGTGTGTTTACATGAGAATATTAACCACTGGAATCGTATTTCAAGGGAGGGCAAGAGCTGAGCCATCTGAAAAGTCTTCCTGCATTGAAATGGCAGGTTTTGTTACCGGCACAGAATCCCTTCAAAACAGCCCCCAAAGGGGGAGTGAGTTGTAACGACACGAGTCTCTCTCTGATCATCTGGTTCTTTTTGACTCTTCTCTGCTTTGATGTTGACATAAAGCTTTTGAAAAAAAATGAATGGTTGCCAGGAAGCCCGTCTGCAGCCTTTGATTCTCTGCTCCAAAAGAATCGTGACATGGTCTTTCCAGACTTTGCTGCTCAGATTTGGGGGTGGGGGAGGAGTTCAACTCCCAGATCCCTAGGCGCAGAGCTCCTTGTTGTAAAACTGTGTTTCTCAACCTTGTCCACTTTAAGATGTGCGGACTTCCAATCCCGGAACTCCCCAGCCAGCATAGCTTAGCAATCACATCATTTACTTAACAACTGAAATGATTTGCTTAACAACCATGGCAAAAAAAGGGTCATAAAATTGAGTGCAACACATCACATACAAGTTGCACAGCTGGCCGGGAAATTCTGGGAGTTGAAATCCACACATCTTAAAGTGGCCAAAGTTAAGAAACACTGTGTGGAGCAGGGCTGTCAAATTCCTGGTCCCCGGGCTGGATGCGTCACATGTTGGCCATGCCCACAACCGGTTTAGCAAAGGGGGGGGGGAAGTCCCGTGATGCCCCATAACACTGCTGTGATGACATGATGATAAATCCCACCTCTGGCTGGCCCCGCCCATCCCTCCCTCCCATCCCCGCCCCTCTCAGGAGTCTCTACACAGAAAAGAAAGAAAAAGGGCCTCCCGGAAGTTCCGGAAGGCTGGAAATGAGCCCATTTCCAGCCTCTTGAAGGCCTCCGGAGGCTGGGGGAAGCTGTTTTTGCTGTCCCAGAAGATCGAGGAAAGACTCCAGAGCCTGGAGAAGGCGACTCCCCTGCCGTGGTGCAGGAGGCCAACTAGGCCACACCCACCATGGCCATGGTCACCCAGCTACCAGAACAGAACCCGTTGCTGATATTTTTGAAGCCCACCTCTGTGTAGAGCAGTGGTGGGTTACAACTGATATGCGTACCGGTGCCTCCTGGAAGTACCAGATACCATTCCAGTACGGTGCTTTGGAGGGCCCACCTGCCTGCCCATGCTCCTTACCTGTATTTGAGATTTTTGGGGCTTTTGCATATGCGCATGGAGTGTATGGCACCTGCGTGACGCTCTACCGAGCAGCTGGAGTGTCGTGGAGGCATTGCAGAGCATCATGGGCGCTAAGTACGCACGCGCATGCTGTGCACCTGTGTGCGTGCGCTGCACGTGTTCATGTGGGGGACGCCCAGCCCCATTGCACCGTACCAGTTGCAACGGGATCCGGAACCCACCACTGGTGCAGAGACTCATAGAGAGGCCCTGGACTAAATTATGTAACAGCAATCAGCAAAAGATGATTTAAGAAAACTTTGGGCGGAAAAATCCAATGTCCACTTTAAGAAGGAGGAAGGAAAAATACTGTCAAGCTTTTCAAGTTTCTGTTACTCTAGCCTAGATCAAACAAGCTGAGGTATAGAATGACTTGCAGAGTCTTTCCCGTCAGGCTACCTTCAAAGGGTCAACACCCAAGATCTGAAGGGTCCTAGTTTGGAGCAGGCAGCCTCAGTATGAAAATTAAATGTATGTTCATTGTTTGAAGTTCAGGCATGAATTTGACATCATCTTCTCTCTTCCATTTCATTCATTTGCCTCCGATCTCTTTCAGAGTTTTAAAAAACTTGCTAATTCAGGTTCCTGGGGGCCATTCTTTGAAGACACCTGAACCATTTCCCAAGTGTTAGTTCCTTCTAAAGTAAAAAGGGTCACATGTTAAAACGTTGCTTCAGCACAAAAGTTGGGATCAATAGTGTCCCAGGTTTAGTTGAATCATTAACCAAGTTTTCCTGAAAATAAGACCAGGTCTTATATTAATTTTTCTTCCAAAAGATGCATTCTCAATCAACCATGACCTGGATGACTGAGAATCTCCACAGACAAAGCTGTGGTAGGTTTTTCTACTCCAAACATCTGAAGAGAATTCCCTCCTATGAAAGCAATTCCCCCTTCCCACCCGCTTCCTTTCCACAGCTGACTTGCTGCTCCTCCCCCTGAAGAAAATATCCCAATTTACATCTGATTAATTAAACCGCCTACGCCAAGAGCCCTTCCCAAGAGCTCCTTTGTTTATTAACCTTCCATTGTTCAGCGGTTAATGGTAGATTCAAGGCAGGGAAGCGGGAGGGGGGAGGCAAGGAGCAGGAGATCCAAAACAATGACTTTTATAAATGAAGGCAAGCGAAAAATGCAATCTGCTTTCATCCTCTTTAACAAGTTCTTTGTCTACCTCTTTTGGAGGAGTGGAGGGGATGGTGGGAGAAAAGGAACAGGAGAGAGAAAAAATATTTTGTTGGATTTGCTTTGGATTGTTGTTGTTAGTTGTGAAGTTGTGCCCAACCCATCGCAACCCCATAGACTATGTTCCTCCAGGCCTTCCTGTTCTCTACCATCCTCTGGAGTCCATTTAAACTCACGCCTACTGTTTCAGTGACTCCATCCAGCCACCTCGGTCTCTTGTCGTCCCATTCTTCTTTTGCCCTCCATCTTTCCCAGCTCTTCTCCAGGGAGTCCTTCCTTCTCATTTGGTGGCCAAAGTACTTGAGTTTCCTCTTCAGGATCTGGCCTTCTAAAGAGCAGTCAGGGTTGATCTCCTTCAGGACTGACCGGTTGGATTGCCCAACGACCCCCAAAATTTCTATTGCTAAGTGAGACAGTTGTTAAGTGAGTTTTGCCCATTTTTACAAACTTTCTGGCCACCATTGTTAAGTGAGTCTCTGCAGTTCAGTTAGTAACAGCTGGCTTCTCCATTGACTTTGCTTGTCAGAAAAGGTGATTGCATGAATAACATTCCCGTTGCCAGGCATCCAAATTTTGATCATGTGACCACGGGGATGCTGCAATGGTTGTAAGAATGAAAAATGGTCATAAGTCATTTTTTTTCAGTGTCATCCTGACTTCAAGTGGTCACTAAATGAATGGCTATAAGCTGAGGGTTACTTTTATAATGTGTTAACAACTAGCAGTGTCCAGTGCCTTTTCTTGCTCACTAGGACACATCTGGATAAATGTTTTGTATGATTTCAGACAATCCACGTGCCTCTTGGTTTGCCTCTTCTCATCACTCACAGAGTAAGAAACATGACCTCCAAATAACATGCTGTTTAGTTAAATAAGCTTACAACAGGCCGTGGTTATAAATTATTTAAACTGCTCTTCTCTGACTGCCATTTGCTCTGCAATCAGGTTTGGATATCCTACTATACCAGTGGTGGGATTCAAATAATTTAACAACCAGTTCTTTGCCCTAATGACCAGCTGGGTAGGCGGGGCTCAGTGGTCATGTGACTGGGTGGGTGAGGCCAACTCAACGTCACCCAGGTTGATGGGTGAGGCAACTGGAGAGGCAGTTTCTGTTAGCAGGGCAATAAAGATTAGGCTAGAAACAACACCAGAATGTTTCCTTCCTGCCTTCCTTACAGGAATAGCCCTGGAAAGTGGGAAAAAAACAAAATGAGATTTCTTCCAACTGGTTAGAAAGTTAACAACCGGTTCTCCCGAATAGGTGCGAACTGGCTGAATCGTACCGCTGTACTATACAGTAACCAGTGGTGGGGTTCAATTTTTTTACTACCAGTTCTGTGGGCGTGGCCTTGTGGTGGTGGCAGGGGAAGATACTGCAAAATCCCCATTCCTTCCCCGCTCTCAAAATTTCCACTACTGGTTCTCCAGAACCTGTCAGAACTAGCTGAATACCATCTCTGACAGTAACCATTATAGTGGCTCAGATGCTGAGCTTGTTGATCGGCGGTTTGAATCCCTAGCACCATGCAACGGAGTAGGCCCCCGTTACTTGTCCCAGCCCGGAGACAATGCTGGCTCTTTGACTTTGAAACGGAGATGAGCACCGCCCTCTAGAGTCGGGAACAACCAGCACATATGTGCGAGGCAAGGGCAACCTTTACCTTTATACAGTAACCGGGTTTATGGTATCACAAACTTGTTCATTTGCTGTGAGTGACTGTCTTACCCCATGGCATCACTAGGTGGCAGCACCTAGCTAATCTTGGTTGATACAGAGACCTAAGCAGGGTCAGCTTTGGTTAAAGACTGGATGGGGGAATAATCAGAAAAATCCACATTGGAGATTTTTTTTGGGGGGGGGAACCAGAAGAGAGCATTAAAAAACCATTTGGAATATTTGAAGGTACCTTTATTGACACCATAGGTTTGGTTTTGCAAAGATGATGCGGCTGCTAATAAGCACTGATGATGTTACCTAGTTTAGCTAATGAAACATCTGCAAGAAAACATCCAAGCTCAGAGAGCACAAGGACCCTTCATATATGGCTACTGTGTGTTTCTGCCTTAAAGAACTGCAGGCAAGGGCTACAGAAATCTACAGACAGGCTCCTATGGGCTCTGAAGCAATTTTTGGCATTGGATCCAAAATGCAGCACAATCCATTACAGTTGGGAGATTGGTTTGGCACGTAAAGTATATTTTGTTAATAAATGATACATTATACCAATGGAAGATGATTCGTTGGCACTTCCATGGGAGACAAAGTACCAGATTGAATGTAGGTCTGGTCAGATTGATTTTGGCACCACAGGAGCGAGAGATTCGGCCACAAGGCAGCAGCCAACCAGCTGGGATTCTGAGCAAAGCAGATTAGGAGGATTTTAAAAAAAAGATGAAAAAGAATGTGGACGGCCTTCATTGGCATCTAAGACTGCCCTGCTAGAACAGTGGGCATACATGTGCCTGTTGCTTTACACCTGCCTGGCCTTGGGTTGAAGGCATGCCAGCCATATGGAAAACCTGGTATACAGGTAGCCTTCAACTGAGCCCAAAATTTATGTTGATGTTCTGACCTAGGCTTCCCGAGAACATGAAGCAAACTCCATGTCTTGACAAAAAACCCTTTTATTAATTGACTGTGAATTCTGCTCCTTCACATCCAGCAAAGTCTTTCAAGGGAGGATTGACAGTCACATACCTTATCTGGCTTGGAGAGTTGACAAGCCCATATCTGCAGAACTTGGCAAGGAGTCTCGGAGAGTCACGAACCAATTAAGCGAACTAATTGTCTCCTGCAAACTCCACTCCCCTTTCGCTCCTCTTTTATTTCCTCTGGGAGGGGCCATTCATCATCCACTTGCTGGCTGAGGAATTCTGGGAGCCCACAAGTCTTAAAGTTGCCAAGGTTGGAGAGCCCCGGGTTAGTGTGTCTGTGGATAGAATTGCTTGTGGAGTGCCAGGCTTCAATGATCTCAAGAGGGTGATGGGTATTAGCATGGCTGATGAACCACAAGAACAAGAACAACACACACACACACACACATCATTGGCCATTCTACCACCCACCACACTCGTGATTTCATTGGAGCCTGGCACTCCACAATCAATTCCATCCACAGAAACACTAACCCAGGGGTCTCCAACCTTGGCAACTTTAAGACTTGTGGACTTCAACTCCCAGAATTCCTCGGCCAGCAAGTGGATGATGAATGGCCCCTCCCAGAGGAAATAAAAGAGGAGCGAAAGGGGAGTGGAGTTTGCAGGAGACAATTAGTTCGCTTAATTGGTTTGTGACTCTCCGAGACTCCTTGCCAAGTTCTGCAGATATTGGCTTGTCAGCTCTCCAAGCCAGATAAGTTCAGTGAGTGTAAATCCACCCTTGAAAGATTTTGCTGGATGTGAAGGTTGGTCTTGGTTTGCTTATGGCTACATAAGGATTCTAAACTGATGCCTCTTTTAACCCAACCCCCCCCCCCAGCTCTGCCTGTCCTTCTCTTACAGAAGGGCACTTTCATTTGGTGGGAACACTAGTTGAAAGATGGAGTAATAGGGTTGAAGGCAGGGCCGTCAACATCACGGACCCCGGGCAAAGCAGGGTCTGGGGCCCCTACGACAACTACTCACAGGAATAAAAATGTAAGTGGTGGATAAAATTAAACATATATTTATTTTATTGGCAATTCCGGTGTTGGAATGTTAAAAACATGTGGTGTAGTAACAACTAATCAACATGATGAACATTAAAACAATACACGAGGCTTGAAAAATACAATAATACTCAGTAAGCCGTACAACTGCTGTATTTATATGATACAAGGTGCATTGAAGGGTTAACACACACAGCTTAGTATGAAGCTCCTATGCTCATGGGGCCCACAGGCAAGCGCCCATCAGGCCCAGGCAATAAGACAGCGCTGGGAAGGACACTGTTTGGGTCACTGGCTAAGCTCCCTCATGCAGATGTAAGATACACGGTGTAGTGGATTCAACTTGTTTGATAAAGCAAAAGCACATAGAAGCAGTGGTGGGATTCAGCCAGTTCACACCTATTCGGGGAGAACCGGTTGTTAACTTAACCGGTTCTCCAAACTGCTTAGAGTTGGAAGAAATCTCCTTTTGTTTTTTCCCCACTTTACAGGGCTAATCCTGTAAGGAAGGCAGGAAGGAAACATTCTGTTGTTTTTAGCCTAATCTTTACAGCCCTGTTTACAGAAACTGCCTCTCCAGTTAACCCTTATTACATTGTAACAGCTAAAGCGAAGCACCCATTGACGTGAGTGATGTTGAGTTGGCCACGCCCACCCAGTCACATGACCACCGAGCCATGCCTACCCAGCTGGTCATTAGGGCAGAGAACTGGTTGTTAACTTATTTGAATCCCACCACTGCATAGGAGTGCATTCTTACCTAGAGATATAGACGCTATAAGGCTATAATGGGGAGTGGATGCCCATTTCTTTTCAGCCTGGGGACGCACTGGAAATTTCAGGTATGGCTTGCTATTCTTGCCTTATTGGATGACCACCCCATCCCCCAGGCCCTGTTCTTCATCTTTTTCTCTGGCAGGTGAGCACACAGTCCTTTTAGCCCCGGCGATGGTTCATAGCTACCTGCTGTTTTAATTTTCTAAGAATGACGCAGAACCGATCAGAAGTGCAGAAGCCTCCTTGGGAAAAAGCGAGGATGTTAGAGATGAAAATTGTCTTGGCAACTTCCTGGCTTTCCACTTAATTTATTTCCACTTAATTTATTCTTTAATCAATAGACTTTAGACAAATGTAAACACTGGGTGGGGAAAAGAGCCTGAAAAACACCACATTAAAAAAAAGTGTCTGTTCCTACTACTAGTCTGTGAGGGGGGGAATTTGGCTAGAACAGCGGTGTCAAACTCAGGGCCCGTGGGCCAGATCCTGGCCACGAGGTGCTTAGATTTGGCCCACAGGGCCACTCTGAAAACAGTGAAGGACTGTTCCCGAGTGCTCTGCCAGAAAAAAATCAGCTCCTGAGCTCCGTTTTCGGCTGCGCCGGCCTCATGCAACCCTCTGCCAGCAAAAATGGAGCTCGGGAGGGTCGCATGTGGCCCTCCCAAGCTCCATTTTCACTGACAGAGGATTTCAGGAGGCTGTTGCAGCAGGAAACGGAACCCGGGAGCCAGTTTTTGCTGGTAGACCACTCAGGCTGCCACAGGTGCCCCTGATATGAGTGATTCTGGCCATGCCCCCCACCCTCCTTGAGGTCAAACACAATCAATGGTGGGTTGCTGCCGATTCTGACAGGTATGGTCATACCAGTAGTTGCCTGGAGCAGCTGAGAGTGTACCGGTACGGTGGCTGTTTGGCCCGCCCGCATGCTATAGCTGTATTTAATGCCAAAAGGCACACTGCGCATGCGCGCACAGGGTGCAGAGTCTGCGTGCGCCCTGACAAGCAGCTGGGTGTTGCAGGGGCAGTGGATTGCGCAGGCGTGTGCAGCGCACATCAGGCATGTGCACAGCGGGCATGTCAGGCCCATGCACAGACAGACTGCGATCAGCATACCGACAGTGACAGTAAGAGGAACCCACCACCGAACACAATCTGATGTGGCCCTCCATGAAATCGAGTTTGACACCCGTGGGCTGGAGGAAATAAAGGGAACGAAGACACAGCAAGGCGAGATCCTGAAAGGTTTTGACGCAAGGACAAGATTTGTTTGCTGTCAATGGAAGAGCAATCCATTTATAACTCCGAGAGGGGTGAGGGAAGCTCCCCCACAGCCAGGATCCCTAACGTTCAACGCCTCAGCTCAAATGGCAGACCTGCACAGGCGAGTGAGTTATTTGGAGCTCTTCCTGACTCCCTCAAGCCGTGGCATTTTTATTTAATTCCTTTTCATTTTATCCAATTGCAGAGTTTGGATATTCTACCTCAGAGGAGTTATGTTCCTTCAAATGAGACTTCGTCAGCTGCATCGCTTCCAGCTCAGGTTACCGCCGACGTGTGTGCAGGGAGAATTATCTTCCCCTGGCAGAACAGACTAATTGTTCATACTTCTTTAATGGATTAGACCGTACGACTGGAGATAACTGGCCAAGTTTGGAAGCCGGGCTCCCTTGTGATTGCGAGGTGTTATCGATGGTGGAAAGCTTATTTCGGATTTCACTATCCTGGGGTCCTCTAGATGTGTGTGGGACCAGAACTCCCTACTTGCACCTACTCACAAAATAAATTTCTCTTGGCAACACCTTTGTCCTATTGTGCCCCATTGTTGTGACCTGTTGACCGCTGCCCCCCCCCCAGCAGCCAAATCAGAGGAGGAGGAGGAGGTGTGGGAGTCAGGGTCAGCAATAAGGCAACCTGAGAGCCCCTGGAGCAGTGTTTCTCAACCTTGGCAACTTGAAGATGTCTGGACTTCAACTCCCAGAATTCCCCAGCCAGCAAATGGAAGGACTCGATAGGTGGACAAAAATGCCAAATCCACTCCGAACATCTGGCTGACTGTGCAACGAATCATAACAGTTATGGGTTAGCCATTAGGGCGTACCAGAATACAAAATACAAAATAAGAACAATGAAAGGCCATGTGTTACCAAATGAAGTAAAAGGCTAACTAAAAGAAAATGTAAATCATGCATTATTTTTCTCCCCCACTCACACACACTAGAATTTACCCCAATCAGACCCACATACGCAATTCTTAGCTGTACTATTTTGTTCAGATAAAGAGCCGTGATATATGCAATGTTTAGGTTCTGACTACACATAAAACGTGTTTTAATATAAGGCTCCCAGCAGGCAGTTTGTCCTCCCTCTTTCTTGTACAGTGGACATACCAATGATCTATGGCCTATGTCCTCGGTCTCTGGGGTGCCACAAATACAAGTATGTTCCTCACGACAAACTTGATGAAGCTTTCCAGGTTTAACTCTTATGTCCAGCTGCTCAAATCTCTCTCCAGTAAAATACCCCTTAAGGTGTTTAGGAATGTGTTTCAGTATTTGGCAATTGGAAGTTCACTTTTTTCCCTTTCCTCTGGTTCACTGGCATTGACAAAACAGACAACCATAGATGGCTTGTTTATTTATTTATTTTTTTTAAATGAGAAGCCACGGAGATGAATTTTGGTGCTTTTCCTTCCAGTCCAAGTCATAGGAAGAATGCAAAAGGGGTATTTTCTTTCTTCTATTTATCAGTCGAGGAGAGGTAAACAAGTGGGGGAATCAGAGGTGGGTTGCTCCCGGTTCGGCCCCAATCGGGAAACCGGTAGTAGCGGGAGGCTCCGCCCACCCGCCCAGATGTTTCTGTGCATGTGCAGTAATGTTGGGCGCACGCACAAGAGTGCACGCACGAGTGAACTGGTAGTAAAAAAAAATGGAAATCCACTACTGGGGGAACCCCCAATTTGGGGCTGTGAGAAACTCAATCCTGTCTGAACATCAAGTCATGATAATTGTGGCCAAAGCAAGGGAAGAGGTGGAATCCAGAAAGAAAAGTCTTAAATTGGCTTCATAAACAGCCTGAAGGCTGCAGGGTGGAAAACCTCTTTAATAACCAAGGGGAAAAAAAAAAGTCATAAAATTAGGTGCAATTCACTTAGCAACCATCTTGTTTAGCAGTGGAAATTCTTTTCCAAAAATCTGGTCAAAGCCAAGAATATCCTGCACATCCATTAAAATCGAAGCTTTATCGTTGCACCCCGTTTGTTCCCCTAAACACCTAGGGAAGCATTTATGTATTAATCAAATCCATTAAGGTTGCCAACTATCCAGTGAAACTCTGGGTAGTGAACAAACATTGTCAACCATAACACAGAGAGAGAGAGAGACAGACAGACAGAGAAATAGAAAGAGAGAAGGAGAGAGAAAGAGAGACAGAGAGAGAGATTGAGGCCCCCTCATTAAAAAAAATCTCAAAATACTCATCTGATCTTACTATTAAATTCACTTCAGCTCCAGCATCCTGAGGCATTTTGGTGAACTATTAGAGATACCGAAGGCATTTGGATTCTGTAAAAACAGTTTGAATTCTCCTCTGCTCCACCTGATTTCATTCTTCAGATATTTTTGAAATGAAAAATAACAGATTGGAAACTGGCATGCAAAGAGATTATTTTTATTTACAAGAATGCCTCCAGGCTCACCTGTGTTCCATAGGTGTTTTTTTTTTAAAATTAATATGGCAGGCAATTGCAATGCAGGTATGCTTATCTACCTGCCCAATCATTCAGCTGGGTTAGATAAGCGCAAAGGAGCAATTTCCCAATCTGCCTTTTCAAAATTGGATGTTCTCAATCTCTTCTGTTTCAGCGATTTGGACAACCATTTCCTGGCAACCATTTTGTGAGAGCCCCTATGACATGCTCTCAAACTTCCAAATGTGCCTACTGGGGTCCTATTTTAGAAAAGTGAAAAAGAAAATTGGCACTAGGAGGGGAAAAGCTGCAATATTTCTGTTATAAATATCTTTCTTTTGAAAGAGTTTTGAGGGCTACTTCAGACAGAGAAAGAAGAAAAGAAAGAAAAGAGAAACACAATATACAACAATGTGTATCATTTCTATATCAAAAGGGCTGAAATTTTCAAGGCTAATGGAAATGAAACTAGAGTTATATTGTTGTTGGTTTCTTAACATATGTACTAACAAAATATTTTTCTTGTCTATTCAGAATTGGAGGTTTATATTATATTTACTGGATCCAGTAAATTCCTATTCTGACTGAGGCTTCCCCAGAGCAAGAAGCAAACTCCTTGTCCTGACGAAAACCCCTTTTATTCATTGACTGTGAATTCTACACATTCACATCCAGCAACGTCTTTCAAGGGAGGATTTACAGTCACAGACTTTATCTGACTTGGAGAGCTTCAAGGCCAATCTCTGCAAAATTTGGCAAGGAGTCTCAGAGAGTCACGATTAAGTGAACTAATTGTCTCCTGCAAACTCCACTTCCCTTTTGTTCCTCTTTTATTCCCTCTGGGAGGGGCCATTCATCATCCGCCTGTGGCCTTACTCCCAAGTCGACCCCTGTTCCTTAGCTGTTCCGTTCTTCTGGCAACTCTGCCCATGCGCACACTGGGAAAAGGCTCCAGCTGTTCGTCTGCCTCATTGATGTCTGAACTCTGAAGGCAGCTGATAGCTGGCATATGGCTCTGGCCCCATTTCTGCCTCTGACACAGAGCCCTCGTCAGAGCCTTTCCCAGACTCCAGGACTGGCCCATGTTCCTCCCCAACCTTCTCACTGTCTGAATCTGTTGCCAACTCCACTGCCTGCTAGCAGGCCACAACAGTTCCTCTTGCTGATTGGACAGTTGGTAGCAGGAGTTGTTTATTGCTTTACAGTTAGTCAGTTAACTATATTGGCGCCTATATGTATTTTTGAGATATTTTTAATTGTTTTTAATTGTTTTTAACTATTTCATAGTTTTAGAATTGGAAGCCACCCAGAGCCTCTTGTCTGAGATGGGCAGTATAGAAATTGAATGGGTGAATAAATATCTCTGCACTACAAGATCTACTTTGCAATAACCTATAGCAGTGGTCTCCAACCTTGGCAACTTTAAGACCTGTGGACTTCAACTCCCAGAGTTCCTCAGCCAGCTTTGCTGGCTGAGGAACTCTGGGAGTTGAAGTCCACAAGTCTTAAAGTTGCCAAGGTTGGAGACCACTGACCTATAGTCTCTATGCCACTTTTTCACATAGACCTGGCCCACAATCCCAATAAACCATGATTAATTTTAAATAAAGTCCAGCTGGCTGGTTCCGTGCCACGGTCTAAGCAGGAATCTCACAGATCACACGATAGCATTATGGAGTGCGTGAACGCAGCAAAGAACTGAAAACTCATCTGCCGTTTTTAGCAGCAACCTTGTGAATTTAGAAACATTTCCGGCTGATGAGGCTCGGAATATTCTCTCTGTCCTAGATGATAGCCTGGGTGCTCCACTTATTTACTGCTAATCATGGAGAAGGAACTGTGGGCAGAGGAGCAATTCTGATAAATTCCTACTCTTTCCAAATGTGTTGGGGTGTTGTCACGGTTGCTCAACCTCAAGCTGCTTTGACACTTTGGAGAAATATGTTCTCCTACTACACCCACACGCCATTAGCCTCCACTGCCAGCATCTTCAATATGGTCAGGGGAGAAGTCGAGCAGCAGAATTAACCCCCCACCCACCCGCAAGACAAGATTAGCTGCAAAGCTAAAAGCCCAGGGGTGGAATGGATGGAGGGAGGGAGGGAGGGAGAGAGGGAGACAGACAGACAGACAGGGGCGGGGGGAGAGAGGGAGAGAGGGAAAGAGGGGAGGGCAAAGCCTTTTAAGAGGCAGAAGAGGAGAGATTTTATTTTATGTTCAAAGCTTGCCTTTTTGGATGTCAACATAAATTTGTTTCCGCATTGTTACAGCTATTCTTCTGCCTCGGGGGAAAAGATGAAGGAAATGGGGAGAAGATATCAATACTGGTTGGTGTGTGTGTGTGTGTGTGTGTGTGTGTGTGTGTGTGTGTGTGTGTGTAGTTGTGCTGCAGCTGAGGAAGTGCTCGGAAGGGGACATTGAACAGTCCTTCTAGATCCGTGATGGTGAACCTATGGCATGCAAGAGGCCTCTTTGCGGGCACGCAAGCCATTGCCTCAACTCAGCTCCACCACACATGTGCATTCACCTCCCACTGGTTAGCTGGTTTTTAAATCTCTGACGTGCATGCGTGAGGGGGCGAGGTGCATGTGAGGGGTCATGCACACTTGCATGGGGTGGGGTACATGTAGGGGTCACATGTACATGCGCAGGGCGAGCACAGGGGATCGTGTGTGCATGAGCAGGGGGCGGAGAACACCCAAGGGGAGCGCAAGGGGGGGTGTCGAACGCTCCTTGTAGAAAAACAGAAAAATTACCTAGTCCTGCACCCCTCAATATGATCAGGTACAGCTAATTCTTTTTCCAACTTACCAGACATTACAGGCATTTTGTGTAGGATAAGGTACAGTACAAATCCAAAGTTGTTAGAAATTCTGTTCATATAAAGAACCACATGGAGCAAACAAGGAGTACAATCACCATGTGCTTTACTGCTCAACTGTATAACTGTAACAGGAAACAGGAATCTCTACTTAGAACAAAAGAGCATAGAGTATATACCATAGATCAAAACTTGTAAATACTGCCATCTAGTGCTTGAATACTATTGTAGTTGTTGCATAGAAATACATGAATTCAAAAAAAAGTAGTGCTAGGTTCTGTCTAAAGCAGTGTTTTTCAACCACTGTGCCGCGGCACACTAGTGTGCTGTGACATAGTGTAAGGTGTGCCGTGGGAAAATTACTTTATATATAGTCAATATAGGCACAGAGTTAAAAAATTTTAACATTGTCTAATGGTGGTGTGCCTCGTGATTTTTTTCATGAAAAAAGTGTGCCTTTGCACAAAAAAGGTTGAAAAACACTGGTCTAAAGGACATAAAACGGTGCCTCACTCAACCAGTTAAGCTGAATCTGGCCACAGGGAGAGTAAGCTGGCGCTTCGTGGCCAGATATTTTTCTACCAAGATGTTTTGGAAAACCATAAGCATTCAGATTTAGTTGAGTTTCTCCCAAACCCTGCCCTGAAAAATTGCTTTATCAATGAAGGTAAAGGCAGGGCAGGACTCAGAGGATGGGAAGAGACATTCAGGAAGGGGCTAGAAGCAGGAAGATTCTCCAGTGCATCTGGACCGGTTTACAGCTGTTCAAAGTGTGGCCTGGAAATGGTCCTCCATCAAGCCTCCAAATTGGAATTAATCCAGCAGGAGGACTGCAGAACTTTGCAGTTGCCTAGCAACTCTGGGTCACATCCAGGCAAATCTGGGTCAACAGTTAAGCTTTGCTGCCCTTGAGGGTGGAAGCCTCTTCATGGGAGCCAAGAGAATTAGTTGGTTGGCTTCACGCAGCAGACCAAAGCCATAAAGGAACCCACAGACCTCCAATAGCTGTGATGGTGAAACTATGGGCAACCTCTCTGTGGGTATGAGAACTTTCACCCCAGTTCAGCTTTCCCGTGCATGCGCCCGCACCTCCCACCAGCCAACTGGTCTTTGGGTCTCTGACGTGCATGTGGGGGGGCTGGGCACTTGTGGAGGGTGCGTGCACACGTGGGGGGGGGCAGGGTGCATGCGGGGGAGTTGCAGGGTGCGTGTGGAGGGGGTCACGCGCACATGGCATTTGGGGGGGTGTTGAGTGCATGCGTTTGTGCGTGCGCATTTGCACTTGCTTTGGCATTTGGTCCGGAAAAGGTTAGGCATCACGGTTCCTATAGATTGTAAATGCTGTTCTTATACAGGTAGTCCTCGATTTACGGCTGGTTGCTTAGTGACCGTTCAAAGTTATATGGTGTTCCAAAAGGGACTTACGGCCCTGTTTCAAAGTTATTTTTTTTAATAGTTTTTTTTTAATTTTTCTCTGTCAAATTCATTCACAAATGCATTCTTATACTTTGCTATTAACATTTATCTATTCAACATTAATCTTTATCTTTATTTTCTTACAAATATATAGAATGCAGTTTGGGTCACTTTCTTGCCGGTTCCACCACAAATGCGCGAACAACAAAAGCGTGCCTGACTAAACCGCGGTGACAAAACCGCGCGATGAATGAGCGATGAATGAGCGCTGAAGCGCGCCGACAACAGCGCGCCGACAGAAGCGCGCTGTAACCTAACCCTAAACCTAACCCTAAACCTAACCCTAAACCTAACCCTAAACCTAACCCTAAACCTAACCCTAAACCTAACCCTAAACCTTACCTTAACTTAAATCGCGCTTCTGTCGGCGCGCTGTTGTCGGCGTGCTGTTGTCGGCGTGCTGTTGTCGGCGTGCTGTTGTCGGCGCGCTTTTGACATCGCGATTTTAGCGCCACGGTTTTGTCAGTGCGCTTTTGACATTCGCGCTTTTGTCGGGTCACGTTTCTTGCCACCCCCATGCCTCCATTTTATTTTGCAACAACCTTGCTCCTTCTATCTTCTCAACCTCCCTTCTCTGCTTTCTTCCCTCCCCTTCTTCTCCCTTTCTCTTCTGCCTCCTCCTCCTCTCTCCTCCTCCTTCTTACCCTCTCTCCTACTCTTAATTCCCCTCCCTTCTCCCTCTGCTTTACCCTTTCTTCCTTTCCCTCCTCATCCTTCCCCCTTTCTTCTCCCCCTTTCTTTCCCCTTTCCCCCCTCTATTCTCCTCCTTCTAACCCTCTCTCCTACTCTTAATTCCCCTCCCTTACTCCCTCTGCTTTACCCTTTCTTCCCTCCCCTCCTCATCCTTCCTCCCTTCTGTTGTTGCCCTGTTTCAAAGTTCTGACATTGCCCTCCTCATGGCCACATGACAACATGTTGAGCCCTTGGCAACTGGCTCTCATTTAGGGCCATTTGCTGTACCCCACAATCAGGTCACCCCAATTTACAACAGTTTTGCCAGAAACGGAGCTTTAATTCTGATTTCTAGCAAACACCACCCCATAGCGAACAATGGGTTCGCTTAATGACCATGGGGTTTGCTTGATGACTGCAGTGCTTGCTTAATAATCACTGCACAAGTCATAAAAATGGGCTCAGGCAGGCAGTGACCTGCTTTACAATCACCATGACTGTACAACTATATTTGCTGGGCTCAATTGCAGTTGTAAGTTGAGGACTACCTATAGAAGAAGTTTGCGCTTTTGGAAAGTCCTGTGTGAGGCAGTTTTTAATTTCATTCATTTGTTTTTTTCAGCCACTGGGAGGCATGGCTGGTGGGACTGTGGAACATGGATCCAAAGCATATTTGCATGCTCGTTCTTGCATTTTTCCTGAATTTGGGAAAACACACATAATTAAAAAGATTTGGGTCTTTGGTAGCCAACCAGAAATCTTGTTCTTGGCAATCAATCTCCAAGTCTCTGCTTTGGCTGCTCTTTCAGAACAAAATAGATATATAAAACAAAATAAAACTCCAAGGTAGTGGCAGAATGCCAATATAAATGTAAAACTAAATCCAGGCATATAAAAACAGCAGGCTTGAACTTTAGACTATCCCAAATGTCTATATAAAAATATAAGCTAAATCCACCTCAAGCAGCAAGTGTCCCAACAATGCCATATGATTAAAACAACAGTACTCAAGATGAGGCCATACAAATATCTCAATAACAGCAGCTTAACCAATAACGCAACTATCCCATGTCAGTTTGAAGTGAATTACTAAACTCTGCTCTGCATCTTTCCGGTCTTTCTAATTAAAAGTAATCTAACCTCCCAACTTTTAAAACTATTTTAACAGTCCTTGGTGTTCTCTGAGCTTGTTTGTTTTCTAGCAGACATTTCTTTACCCAAACTATGTAACATCAGTGCAGTCTTCAGACTTGCAAGATTCTTTTAATATAGGGTTTTTTTTTTGCAATGGATGGCTGTGAAAGTTGGACCCTAAGGAAGGGTGCCAAAGAATGGAGGCCTTTGAACTCTGGTGCTGGAGAAAATTCCTGCAAGTCCCTTGCACTGCAAGGCGATCAAACCAGCCAGACCTGGAGGAGATCAACCCTGACTGCTCTTTAGAAGGCCAGATCCTGAAGAGGAAACTCAAATACTTTGGCTACCAAATGAGAAGGAAGGACTCCCTGGAGAAGAGCCTAATGCTGGGAACGATGGAGAGCAAAAGAAGAAGGGGACGGCAGAGAATGAGGTGGCTGGATGGAGTCACCGAAGCAGTCAGCATGGGCTTCAATGGACCCCAGAGGATGGTAGAGGACAGGAAGGCCTAGAGCAGCGATGGCGAACCTTTTTTGGCTTGCGTGCCATAAGCGGGGGGAACGCAGGGGGGGGTCGTGCGTGGCTGTGCCGCACCCATAATGCAATGCATGGAAACACACACACCCATGCGCATGCGCGCATGACAGGCGCTCCTCCCCCCCGTTTTCAGGAGCTTCCCTGAAGCCTCCGGAGCGCAAAAAAATGGTCCTATCGGCAAACTGGAAGTTTGCTCATAAGGCCAGTTTAAGCCCTCCAGAGCCTTCAGGAGGCCTCCCTGAAGGCTCTGGCCCCTGAAGGCTCCAGAGGGCCTTAAACCGGCCCTATGAGCAAACCAGAAGTCCGTTCCCGGGGAAGCTCCTGAAGCCTCCGGAGGGGCTCGGGGGAGGGGGAAGGCTGTTTTCACCCTTCCCAGGCTCCTATAATGCCTCTGCAGCCTGGGAAGGGCAAAAAATGGCTTTAAAAAGGCTTAACTCAGCTGGCCAGCAGGTGCATGCATGCTGGCCAGCTGACGGGGCAACGCCTTTCATGCCCTGACAAATTGCTCCGCATGTCACTTGTGGCGTACGTGCCATAGATTCGCCATCCCGGGCCTAGAGGAACGTTGTCCATGGGGTTGTGATGGGTCAGACACAACTTCCCAACTAACAACAAATTAATATAGCTTTACAATAAAGTAGATTCTACTCATCTGGTCATTTTTCCCACCTGGTTTATTTGGGGAGGAGGGGGCTAACAGGAAAGGACAGGTAATGTTACGCACTAGGGAAATCAGGAGATTCAGGCAATTCAAATGGGTAATAAAGATTTATTGCAAGCTTATGCTCTCTACAAGAATCTGAACTACTAACGGTCAAAGCAATTTGGCGGTAGATAAGGAATTCAGGGTGGCTTGGACTTGCTTTCTTGTGGGCATGAAGGGACTCATGATTGATGATGCGTTTGATCCTTCCCTCGGGCTCAGCCTGGTCCTCTCCTATAGGTGGCAGGTAACAGCAGGGGAGAAGCAGTCAGCTGGCATAGAGCTTAGCAATAGGGCAGCAAATAGTACACTGGTATTCCTTTCTGCAGCTTCTGTGTTGATGGACAGCACTAGAGTCCAGAGTCGGTCACTCCCTCCCCAGATTGGTAGCTGGTCTTCCTACATCTACATTTGAAAATGTGTTTGATTCTTTGGACTTTGGCACAGGTAAATTATTAAAATGAGAAGCACTGTGAATTACTACACAAAACCCGGAACTCTACAATATGTAAACTGTTAGTTATTTATTCTACTTTTTTTGTATTATTATTTATGAGATTTATCCCATTCATTTAATACTGCCCTGGGCAGTATTGATTTAATTAACTTTTCTTTTTTTTACTTTGCCAGTGGTTCAGTTCCAAACGCCACCTTTGCAGCAGTCAGCCAGTGTTATCTTATAAAACAAACATACACACAAAACATATAAACAAGGACAACATGCACACTATTCATGCTGAAGCCATTCTTAGAATTAATCCAAGCACTTAAGGGAGGCATAATAGCAGCAACACATCACAAAACACCCCATGGGGCTTAACCCATTAATGCTTGGCTGAATAAAAAGATATCTAGGAAGGAACTAAGAAGGAAAGAAGGAATATCAAAGGAGAGAGATTCACCTTGGGTGTCTCTATGCATATAAGTGTCTTAAACATCCCGGCCCCTTTAACTTTCTACTTAGAGTCTGTTTAACTGGTTACTGATTAAGCCAAGACCTAAAAATAAGCCAGGCGCGATGCCAGCATGGGGATTGCCTGTGAAGTCCCCTTTCCCTTATCTCTTGGCGTAGAGATAAGGGAGAGTTGGCATAGGCCCTGGTCCTTGAGGGACCCCCTGTCTCTGATCACATCTGCCTGGCTGATTCAGTAGTGCAGGACTGCATGCTGTGGATTCCTCCAATTAATCTATTGGGACCCCAGAAGGCTGCTTTCTCTGTAGCAGTGTTGTGGCCCACCAGCAGCCAGCAGAACTGGCAGCAGATTCGAACAGTGAGGAGGTTGGGGAGGAACCTGGGCCAGTCCTGGAGTCTGGGGAAGGCTCTGATGAGGGCTCTGTGTCAGAGGCAGAGATGGGGCCAGGGCCGTATGCCAGTTATCAGCTGCCTTCAGAGTCAGACATCGGTGAGGCAGATGAATAGCTGGAGCCTGTTCCCAGTATGCGCATGCACAGAGTTGCCAGATGCAGGGAACAATTACCTCCAATAGACCGATCAGATCCCACAAATTAGGCCTCCTCCGAATTCCATCCGCCGGCCAATGCCGACTGGCGACTACCCGGAGGAGAGCCTTCTCTGTGGCTGCTCCGACCCTCTGGAACGAGCTCCCCGTGGAGATTCGAACCCTCACCACCCTCCAGGCCTTCCGCAAAGCCCTTAAAACCTGGCTGTTCCTACAGGCCTGGGGCTAAAGAGCTTTTGCCCCCCCCCCTCGAATGGTATGGTTGTCGTGTGCTTTTAAATTGTGTATTGTTATGTTCGTCTTTTTTATCCCTTGTCTGTACCCCCTTCCCTGACTTGGATTGTGAGCCGCCCTGAGTCCCCTTCGGGGAAAAGGGCGGCATATAAATGCAATAAATTCCAATTCCAATTCCAACAGCTAAGGAACAGGGGTCGACTTGGGAGTAAGGCCACAGGCGGATGATGAATGGCGCCTCCCCTAGGGAATAAAAGAGGAGCGAAAGGGGAGTGGAGTTTGCAGGAGACAATTAGTTTGCTTAATTGGTTCGTGATTCTCTGAGACTCCTTGCCAAGTTTTGCAGATATCGGCCTGTCAGCTCTCCAAGCCAGATAAGGTCTGTGACTGTAAATCCTCCCTCAAAAGACTGATGGATGTGAATGAGGAGAATTCACAGTCAATTAATAAAAGGGTTCTTTGTCAGGACAAGAAGTTTGCTTCATGCTCTTGGGAAGCTTAGGTCGGAACAAGAAGCACCTGCTCTCTGAAACCAGGTTCCCTCTCCCCAATCTGGATGACCCCCACTTCGCAATTTTGAAAAGACCCATGATGACCTGGCTCTTTGCCCAAGGGTTTGGTGAGGGAGAGGGAGACCCCCCTCACTTCATCACGCTTGACTTATTTTATCTTTATCTCTCTTTTATGTTTTATCGATTTTATTGTTTGCTTGTTGTGAGCCAGGCATAGTCAGCAAACAATGATAATAATTCCAGAAAGGTCAAGGGATGAGACCATCTTAATGTTCTGTGTTTCCTTGGATTGCTTGATTGCATTTTAAATCTTGTCTTCCTTCTGGGAACCTAAAAGGATATATAGAGAGGTATTGACACATATTTTAGCCTTAAAAGGTAAAGGTAAAAGGTTCTCCTCGCACATATGTGCTAGGCGTTTCTGACTCTAGGGGGCAGTGCTCATCTCCGGTTCAAAGCCGAAGAGCCAGTGCTATCCGAAGATGTCTCCGTAGTCATGTGGCCGGCATGATTAAATGCTGAAGGTGCGCGGAACATTGTTACCTTCCCACCAAAGGTGGTTCCTATTTTTCTACTTGCATTTTTACATGCTTTCGAACTGCGAGGTTGGCAGAAGCTGAGACAAGTAATGTCAGCTCACTCTGTTGGTGCTAGGGATTCGAACTGCCGAACTGACAACCTTTCTTATCAACAAGCTCAGCATGTTAACCTGTTGAGGCAGATTGGACTGCAAGTTCATATGTGTTGTGCTGGGCTAGAAACCAGGAGAACGTCATTTCTGCTCCTGCCTTCCTTAGGCATGGAAACTAGACAGGAGACTCTGAGCAGTCTCACCCTTGCAATAGTATCTGTGAGACCTGGCCAAGGGATGCACCTTAGGGAATAGTCAGATAAGAGATGGCATAGTCAGCAACTGGACAGTAGGTGGGGCAAGAGGCTCCGGAGGGCCCCTGCCTAAGTTCTTAGACTGTAAAGATGTGGGTGGGAGTATAGGACTTTTCAAGTCTTTCAAGATTTTGTTAATGTAGCTTTGCAATAAAACAGAATTAGCTTATCCGGACCTGTGTCTTGTTCAGTCTGCTTAGTAAGACCGACATGACACCCTCTCAGCCCTTACTCAGAGCTGTTAAGGGGAAAACAGAACAAGGGATCCCCAAAGGTGCTGAGTGAGAGTCACTCTTAATAGCCCTCACCTTTGTCAATGGGCCATTAAAAGGCCTGAGCCAGTCTATTCTACATAACAAAGATACCCCCCTTCAGCTCCAGGGTGATGGGATTAAGGCATGATGGTATTAACCCTTTACTCGTCTCACCACAGGGCACCTGGAAAGAAGCAATGCTTAACCAAACTTGGACTCAAAGCACAGCCTAGAGAGTTGCCCCTGCATGGCCCCATGGGAGTCTGACAACCAATCAGAATACAAGATCAAAATCAAAGGCCAGAGAGGACACAAAACCAGGGACTTTCTCGGTGTCTTTTTTTCTTCTTCCTCACCCAACACCTGGGAGCATGTGGTCCCCCTTTTCTGTTCAGGAGCTCAAGCCATGTGATCCTGTCCACCATTAAACCATCTTTCCAAGCAGCCTCCATGTTTTTCCCCACTTGGAACTGGATCCAGAAGGACATTTCTTCCAACAGTGTTTTTTTTTTTTCAATTGGACTTTCTGATTTTTCTTTGAAGACGTTTCGCTTCTCATCCAAGAAGCTTCTTCATTATGAGCATTATGTGCTTTGCCTTCCGTTGTATACATAAAAAGGATAGACAATAATTGTGCAACACACTCAAGTACAGATAAACCCAACTGGCTTGGTTTATACAACACAGCCATCTCACTCAGCTCACTGTGCCCTGCCAATGTGGCAGTGAGTTTTTCAACTAACTTCTGTTCAACTTCCTGTGTAAACACAGCCATTATGTCATCAGTGTAATTAGGCAGAGCATTCTGTGTTAAATGCAGGTTCCTAGGGGAAGCATTAGGCCATTGATTTCCTGCAGGGGAAACGTAGTGCCCTGCATCTTTCCGTTTTATTTCCAGCAACGTACAAGACTTCTCTCTACAACCACCCACTCCGTCTGCTCCCTTCTCTTGCCAAGTGGGAGAAAACCAGCTCTTGCCACTAAATTCTGGCTATAGGCTAAGGCAGGGGTATTCAACTATGGCCTCTTTACAACCTGTGGACTTCAAATCCCAGAATTCCATGCTGGAGTTGAAGTCCATAGGTTTGTAAAGGGGTCGTAGTTGTCCAGCCCTGGGCTGGGGTATTAAGGCAAGATTATCTGGATTGCAAAAATTCTGTGTACCACTAGAGGGCAACAAGGAGCTCACTGATAGAACAAGTGTAGAGATGGGCTACCAAGATAATGAAACGGGGTTTGAAAGACCTGGGAATGTTTAGCTTGTAGAAGGGACTGTTGAGAGGGGACGTGGCTAAGACGCTGAGCTTGTCAATCAGAAAGGTCAGCAGTTCGGCGGTTCGAATCCCTAGTATAGGTCTCCTGCGTGAGCAGAGGGTTGGACTATATGACCTCCAAGGTCCCTTGAATCCCTGTTAGTGTTACTGAGCTGCCTTCAAATACCTGAAGGGCTTCATATTGTAGTAGGTTTGGATTTGCTCCAGGTGGTAAAACTAGAAAAAATAACTGTAGATCAGTGTTTCTCAACCTTGGCAACTTGACGATATCTGGACTTCAACTCCCAGAATTCCCCAGACATCTTCAAGTTGCCAAGGTTGAGAAACACTGCTGTAGATGAAACTTCAAGGTAGTAGATACAGATTAGATGCAAAGGAGAACCTTGACTGTCCATCATGGTTTCTTCTACTTTACTGGAGGCTTTCAGAGGCTGAATAATCACCTATGGAGGTGGTGAGGTGAATCCTGCAGTGTGCAAGGAGTTAGACTTGATGACCTCTAAGGTCCCTTTCAGCTCTATGATATCTACTGATCATTTGAATATTTGCAGCCCAGATCTGACAGCCATCATGAAGGTGTCTTATTTCTTGTCATGCATGCAAGTACAGATTTCCTTACCCCAAACTTTGAAATTCTAGTTCAAATGTCCCGACTTGGTTTATAAAGGTAAAGGTTCCCCTAGCACATATGTACTAGTCGTTCCTGACTCTAGAGGGCAGTGCTCATCTCCTTCAAAAGCTGGAGAGCCAGCGCTGTTCTGAAGATGTCTCCATGGTCATGTGGCCAGCATGACTAAACGCTGAAGGCTCACAGAACGCTGTTACCTTCCCACCAAAGGTGGTTCCTATTTTTCTACTTGCAGTTTTACATGCTTTCGAACTGCGAGGTTGGGAGAAGCTGGGACAAGTAATGGGAGCTCACTCCATTACGCAGCGCTAGGGATTTGAACCGCCGAACTGCTGACCTTTCTGATCGACAAGCTCAGCGTCTTAGCCACTCTGCCACCACGTCCCTTACTTTATACATTAGAATAATTAAAAAATGTGGCTTGTTTGATTTTTAACTCAAATATTCATTATGGACTTTTAATCTGTGGCTTGTATTGTACTGAACTAGTTAGCCGATTGCAGACTGGTAACGTTTAATAAGTAGATAAGCAAGCCAGAGTTAAGCAAACCATGCTTAACACAGGCTGTAAATCCATTCATCTGACAACATAATTTTGACTCATTCAACAGCCATAACCTCATGCTGCTTTTGTTGAGAAATCTGGATTACATTAAAACGCAGCTAGGCAAGTTTGTGATTCAGCATGTTGTGAGAATTTAGTCTTTTTTTGGGGGGGGGGATGAAATTGTATATAGTGTGTTATTGATGTCTTTATTTAAGCACAGCATAAAAACAACAGTTGTTTTATTCAACCGGTTGAAGATTTGGTATGTTGTGGGAAATCAGCTGGTGTGTGGGTGGTTGTTTTTGAAGACCAGGGGTGTCAAACTCAAATTCACTGAGGGCCGCGCATCAGGGTGGTGTTTGACCTTGGGGGCCAAGTGGGCGTGGCCAGGGTGGGTATGGCCAGCTCAGTGATGGGTTTCAAAAATTGTTGGAACCTACTCTGTGGGTGTGGCCTTCTTTGTGGGAGTGGCTTGCCACCCATGTGACCGGATGGGAGTGGCTTGCCGCCCATGTGACCGGATATGAAATTATGAATTAGTACTTAGGTCGGTCCAAGTAGCTATTCAGAAGTTAGTGGTTAGAAGCAATCGTAAAGCAAGATATAGAATTAAAACCAGAAATATTTTGTTGGCTATTTGAAAGGGAGTATAATATATATTTAATTTTACACATGTTAGCAGCTGCTGGAATTGTGTTTGCACAACAGTGGAAAAACAGAGATATGTAAATGAATAAATATTACAATGTACAGGAATAAATTAATTGACAATTAAAATCAAGAAGGCTTTGAATACTTTTTCACGTGGGATTGGTTTTAGCAATTGCCAACTAACGGAAACAGAAATTAGAAATCCAAAAGTATGAAAGAAAACACCAATTATGTAAGGAAAGGTCCCTAAAATGTATAAGGAAATATTACTAGATCATTATTAATGCGTAGATAACTGCGGGACATTACACACCCACCAGTGCTGGGTTTCAAAAAATTTTGGAACCTCTTCTGTAGGTGTGGCCTGCTTTCCGGGTCCACAGGTGGAACCTCTTCTAACTGGTTCAGTAGATTTGACGAACCAGTTCTACCGAATAGGTAGGTGTCAGCCTGCAATGTAGTGCATATTTATCCCCAAGTATATCTATAATTGAACTCGATTGGGGCTACTTCTCGGTAGACCTAAGACTGCATGGAAAATATGATCCTGCTGAAGATGGGCACCACCAATTTGGTTTTTTAGTGACTGTGCATGTGCAGTTCACTGTAAATTGTTCTGCACATGCACGAAGAACAATTTACACTGAATAGCACACACATGCACAGTGCACATCCGGCACCCACATGTGTTGTGAACCTATAGTAAGACCAGTTGAGGGCACGTGGCCCTCCCAAGCTCCATTTTCACTGGCAGAGGCACTGTGGGCCGGTCCTTGACTGTTTCCAGGGTGGCCCTGCAGGCCAGATCTAAGCACCCTGCAGGCCGGATCTGGCCCCCGGGCCTTGAGTTTGACACCCCTGGTGTAGACAGAGAGCTACATGCAAATGTAAGAAGCGGTTGTGTGATCTTTGTAACCCTAACGGCAAATGTACATCACCACCTGGGCCGATTGTCATATTTAAAATCTATCTGCAGGTTTTAGACCTTTACATTTTCTTCTGCTGCTGCTCTCTGCCTTACAAACGGTCTTACTACCGGTTTGCAACCAACGCACGTGCCACATGTGTACTGCACGCGTGTGCGCTATTCAGTGTAAATTGTTCTTCGCACATGTGCAGAACAATTTACAGTGAACTGCGCACGTGCAGTCACTAAAAAAATAAAATGCCAGCAGTGGCGAGGGAAGAGGTTTGGGGCCGTGGCAGGCCTGGGTTGCTGCCGGTTCTGTGACCCAGGCTTGAATTCCACTACCAGTTCAGCCAAATCAGGCCAAACCAGCAGCAACCCACCTCTGCTTACAACTTAAATACATTCTATGTTTTAGGATGGTTACATTTTCTAACTTTTTTGTGATTCCATGTCCACAGACCTAATGCAAACTGAAACATACTGTATCTTGTCTCCAGCAGGATCTAATTTTCCATGCAGTCTTAGGTCTAACCGAGAAGTAGGTCCAATTGAGTTCAATTATAGATTTACTTGGGGATAAATATGCACAACGTTGCAGCCTGACATCATCTGTTTCCTTTCTCTGGATGGCCAGGAAGTACAGATTTCTAGATTTTGCCCTTGGAATTTCAGTTTGGCTTCACTCAATCTCCCTTTCATTGAACCAGTCCAAAACACACACACACACACACACACACCAAGGAACAGCCAGTTCCCTAATAATCTTCAAGCTTTCTCAATACTTGGATTAAAAAGTGGGATCTTGCAAAGGACTTTTAGATCAGGCGTGGCTTGCCTGTGCAGCACCGAGTGAAGACGAATTGTCTTGGGCTGCATATAATATATATATGCAGCCCAAGACATTATATATATAATGCAGTTTAATGTATTTAAATGCACATATTGTTAACAGTTTAAGAATCTTGTGGGACTGCATTGTTAGCTGTCCAGGGCTGCAGGCTGCATGGACATGCCTATTTTAGATACTCCCCATAGGGGATTGTTTGGCCCAAATTGGGGGCCTTCCTGTTAGAGCAGGGGTCGGCAACCCTTGGCTCTGGAGCCACATGGGGCCCTTTCATCCCTCTGCTGTGGCTCCCTGTTGCCGGTCGGCTCCACAATTGATAGGGCTTTTGGTTAGGGCAGGTAGAGGAAAAAGGATGCTGTGCTAGGAACCGGACTTCCAGTCAGCAGAGAAAAAAGGATGCCGCACTAGGAGACTCTATGGTGGTAGAACTGGATTTCCGATCAGCTCCAGAATTGGGACCTTTGTGGCTCTTTCAGTGTTTAAGGTTGCTTGACCCCTGTGTTAGAGCAACAATTGGTAGATAGATACTCCTCGATTTGCAACTACAATTGGGCCCAAAATTTGTCTGTTGAGGCTCGGTTGAGCTGTTGCTGGGTGATGATGTAATGAAAGGGCTTTGGGATTCTTGTTACAGCTCTGCCTGAAGGAGGTAGATCTTTGTTATGTAGAATAGATTGGCTCAGTCCTTAATGGGCCATTGACAAAGGTGTGTGTGTGGGGGTGAGATTCCGCCTCCCTTTTAGGGGAAATATTCTGCCCTTTTAATACTTCCTAAAAAATTTCATTTTCTTGGAGAAGGGTGGGTGCTAACTTCCTACGTTTTGTTGCTTATCCAGTCTGAGCAAGTTGGTTAGGGGGAATCCCATTGTTTGTCCTCCAGGGTAGTTTCATTTCACACCTAATCAAAAGAGACTCCTTGGGTGAACAGGCAGAGAGTCATTAAGGGTTCCAAATTCTTCTCTTAGGTGGGTCATTAAGTGTGACCTCCCTGATGAACCTGTGAAGCGGCCTTGGTGATGCAAGAAAGGCATATAAAAAAAATGAAATCACCCTGCAGGACATATCTATCTAACTATATATATAGGCTTCCTCTAACCCAGTGTTTCTCAACCTTAGCAACTTGAAGATGTCTGGACTTCAACTCCCAGAATTCCCCAGCCAGCGAATGCTGGCTGGGGAATTCTGGGAGTTGAAGTCCGGACATCTTCAAGTTGCCAAGGTTGAGAAACACTGCTCTAACCAAATTGCTCAGATTAAAGAAACTATTTGGATAAGCAGCAAAATGTTTCAAACTGAAAAAGTCCAGTTGTCATGTCTTAACTTGCAGACACACCAAGTTCTTGCAGGACAAGAAACAACGGCTGGAAACTGATCAAAGAGAAAAGCAAACCTGGAATTAAGGAAAAACTTCCTAAAAAGTGAGGAGAATTAACCAGTGGAACAGCTTTGCCTTCAGACCAATGTGGGTGCTTCATCATTGGGAGTTTTGAAGGAGAGACTGGACAGCCACTTGTTTGAAATGGTATAGGGCACTGTTGGTGAACCTGTTCAGCACCGAGTGCCAAAACGGGAGCGTGCCTGGAAACTGGAAGAGCAGCTCCCCGGCACGAGCATGCACGACTGTGCGTGGGACCGACAAGCTAGCCGGAACCCAAAAGAGCAACGGGTGATGACTGGCATGCCTGGAGACATGGCTCCGTGTGCCACTTCCGGCACACATGCCATAGGTTCGCCATCTAGGGTCTCCTGCTTGAGCAGACGATTGGACTAGAAGACCTTCAAAGTCCCTTCCAGCTCTATTCTGGAATAGACATATTTATATACAAGTCTTGCATATAGGTGTGTGATATATACAAGTATGTACATACTCATACAGGTAGTCCTCGACTTATGACCACAATAGAGACCAACATGTCTGTTGTTAAGCGAGACACTTGTTAACTGAGTTTTGCCCCGTTTTATGACCTTTCTTGCCACAGTTGTTCAGTCAATCATTGCAGTTGTTAAGTCAGTAACCCGGTTGTTAAGTGAATCTGGTTTTCCCATTGATTTTGCTTGTCACAAAAGGGGATCATATGACCCAGGCACAGTGCCACCATGATCTGGAGGGCTGAGAATCTCCACAGACCAGGGGTCTCCAACCTTGGCAACTTTAAGCCTGGAGGACTTCAACTCCCAGAATTGGGAATTGCTGAGTTCTGGGAGTTAAAGTCCGCCAGGTTTAATAGCAATAGCAATAGCAGTAGACTTATATACCGCTTCATAGGCCTTTCAGGCCTCTCTAAGCGGTTTACAGAGAGTCAGCATATTGCCCCCAACAATCTGGGTCCTCATTTTACCCACCTCGGAAGGATGGAAGGCTGAGTCAACCCTGAGCCGGTGAGATTTGAACCACTGACCTGCTGATCTAGCAGTAGCCTGCAGTGCTGCATTTAACCACTGCGCCACCTTGGCTCTAAAGTTGCCAAGGTTGGAGACGCCTGCCATAGACAACCGTAGGAAAGGAACGATTCCGACCGAAGCCGGTGCCACATGGACCTGCCAGTCCAGAGATTCCCCCCCCCCCGAAACCACCACTTTTAGCAGCCACTTCCGCGCCTTGTTCTGTCCGGGAAAGTCGGAGAAAAGCAACCGAAGGCACCGAGCGGAGGAGGCTTAATCCGTCCCCGGTGCGCTCAAGGCCCCCCCGCGCTGGAGCTCGCCCTGCCCTGCCCTGTCCTGCCCGGCTGGAAGCTGCTTCCTGTTCGTGCCGCCGCCGCCGCCTCCACCAAGCGTAAGGCCGGGGGCAGTGCGCGGTGCCTCCCGCCGCCTGGCACCGACCGGCCAGAAGCGGACTGACTGACCGAGCGGCGGCTCTGAGAGCTCCAGGGCGGGCAGGGTCGGGAGCCTCCCGCCAGCCTCTCTGGCCGAAGGAGGAGCGAAGGCGGGGCGGTCCCGGAGCGCGCAGGGAAGAAAAAAAAAAGTTTTGCCCGGAGTTTGTGCAGGCGGCGGCGGCGGCGGCGGCGAGGATGGACGCCCTCAAATCCGCCGGCAGGGCCATCATCCGCAGCCCCAGCATCGCCAAGCAGAGCTGGGCCAGCGGCCGGCACAAGAGTAAGTCAGTCCGCCGGCGGGAGCCACCGGAGCCCTTCGTCTGCCTCCCCCCCCCCCCGGCTCAACTCGGGGCCTTCCTTCCCCGCTCGGGTGGGCAAAGGAGGGGGGGGTCGGCGTCGCCTGGCATAGGGACGGCGGTGTGTGCGTGTGTGAATCCTAAGCCTTTTTTTCCCTACAGGGAGGGGAAGCGGAGAAAGAGGAGGACGACGGCATTTCGCGGGGAAGGTGTGGGGAGAGGAGGAAGGGGGTATCCCCGCTGGCGGCCGGGGATCCCCCTCAGATGGGGATATTGGGGGGCGGCGGTGGCCGCGCGCGCGGCCCGGGGATCTCAGCAAAAGTAGAAGTGGCGTTGCTGCTGCTGCTGCTGCACCGCGCGCCAGAAGTAACTTTGTCTCAGGCAACTTTTTCCCCGGAGCGGACGGGCTTTCCTTGAAGAAGCACGCCCCCCCCCCCCCGCTCGCGCCGGGTCTGATTTCCCCGGTGTCCGTTCGGAAGAGCGCCAGCCCGGAGTGGTGGCTTTTGAAGCGCTTGTCGTTTCTCAACCTTTTGCAACTTTTTAAGGGGCGCGGACTACAACTCCCAGAATTCCGGCGAGGGGGGCAATTCTGGGAGTTTGAAGCCCAGGCGCCTTAAAGTTGCTAAGGTGGTGGAACATTGGCTTGTTGTTAGTTGTGAAGTCGTATCCGATCCAACGCGACCCCATGGACCATGTTCCTCCAGGCCTTCTTGTCCTCTACCATCCTCTGGAGTCCATTTAAGCTCACGCCTACTGCTTTGGTGATTCCATCCAGCCACCTCATTCTCTGTCGTCCCCTTCTTCTTTTGCCCTCAATCTTTCCCAGCATCAGGCTCTTCTTCAGTGAGTCCTTCCTTCTCATTAGGTGGTCAAAGTATTTGAGTTTCCTCTTCAGGATCTGGTCTTCTAAAGAGCAGTCAGGGTTGATCTCCTCTAGGACTGACCGGTTGGATCGCCTTGCAGCCCAAGGGACTCGCAGGAGTCTTCTCCAGCACCAGAGTTCAAAGGCCTCCATTGGCTTACCTGTCTCTAACTTTTCAATTCTGTTCCCTCCCCCCTCCTCCTCCCTCATGCGTTTTGGACTACCGTTCCCAGAAATCCTAGCAAGTGACTGTCTTGGCCGGTTATGCTGGGACTTGTAGTCCGAACATGATCTGGAGGGAACGTGGGTCTTCTTTCACGGGTTTTGTTATCGGGCACAGATGTTCTTTCAATCTTTAAAGGCCGAAAAGTCTTGAGAATGCAAAAACCGGAAGTGTCAAAGAACACTTGCTTCCCCGTGCACCAGCCTCCTTCTCCATTTCCAACTGACATAATTGCCTATTGCATGCGTGATGTTGCTGCAATTTCTGTTTGCTTTGTTAAAATTTCTACTATTAAAGCAGGACTTTATCCTTTTTTTAGCGGTCTGACAGGATTGTATACAAATATTAACAATAGTTCCTTGTCACACTGATTTCCCTGATTGTGTTTGTCTCTGTGGGTTGCACAGGAAATGTAAATGACTCTTTAAAGGTGAGAGATTCAAAGCCTCCTTTAGCCAGGGTGAGATTAAGCCACCATTAATCCCCTAACAGGCTAGGATTCTACACAGTCCTTACCTGGAGTCTTCTGGATTTACTCCATTTTTAAATTTCAGAACTTTGGAATCTGGGCTCTTGGCATCCAAAGTAGAGGCTCACAAATTCCCAGGTGAAAAATAAAAAAAATCCATGCAAGGTGATCCGTGTGAGTGAGCGTTTGATGTTTTGGAATCAGACATAATTTTGTTATCTCTCTGTACCTATTATTCCTGGTTAGCAAATTGAGGTTACCCGTTCATAAGACTGATGACCCAGCTGATGGTTGGGTGGATGGAACAGCAATAGATATTTCTTTCCTGAATTTAAATGCCACTCAAGTCAGAAGTGAATATTAAATGGCTTACATGCTTCCAAATAGTAATAGGATTAAAAACAAAATGCAGCAACAAATGTGTATTAGCCAGACATCCAGGAACAACCGTAACAGATAAATATTCGTTCTCCTTGATGGATCAAATGCAACCTTGATGGCCCACTGAAGCAGTTCAGATCTGTCTTACCACAAGATAGATCAGATCAGATCAGATCAGATCAGAAAGGGACCTTGTAGGTCATCTAGTCCAACCCCCCCTTCTCAAGCAGGAGACCCTACACCATTTCTGACAAAATGGCAGTCCAATCTCTTTTTGAAGGTCTCAAGTGATGAAGCTCCCACAACTTCTGAAGGCAACTTCTGTTCCATGGGTTGATTGTTCTCACTGTCAGAAAGTTCTTCCTTATTTCTAGATTGACTCTCTCCTTAGTCACTTTCCATCCATTATTCCTTGCCTGGCTTTCAGATGCTTTAATTAATTAATTAATTAATTAATTGCTTTCCCAAAAATTAACAGCGGTGGTCTAACCTAGTATCTGGGGAAGATACTGCTCCAGAGAAGGGGGTATTCATGTTATTTCTTTTTCTGTGGGTTCTTATTATGGGCCTTGCTCTGAACTCCAGTGATTGGGCTGATAAATAAAGACAATGAAATAAACAGATGGGAATCCAGACAGCTGTGATCGTCATTCGACTGAATAGATCTGGTTTGAAAAGAGCAGGCTCCGCTGATCAGAATGATGCAATTCGGACTCTTCTATTTATAAAACCATCCAGTGTCGTCCTTCTTTTGATGTATGACATATCATCTTAATATCTAACAAGAGGCAATTTCTTGTGACTCTTGGGAATGCAAAGAACAATGGACCATTACTCCAAAAAGGTCCTGCAAATCTAAAGGGGTTATGAGCTAATGATGCAATTTATGTCTTTTGTGTTGTGAAAATAGATGGAAATAATACGAATTGTCCAGATTTCTTGGGAGGTGGGGAGAGAATACAAATGTTGTTGATTAAAAGACAAAAGGAAGTATGAAATACATATTTGTCTAATGCAGGGCTCTCCAAACTTGAAAAATTTAAGACTTGTAGACTTCAATTCCTCAGCCAGGAATTTCTGGGAGTTAAAAGTTCATAAATTTTAAAATTGCCAAGTTTGGAGACCCCTGGTCTATAATTATTCAGAGTCCTCTAATAGTTTGCTAACAGTGTATTTTTTAAAGTTTGTTTCTTTTAGTCATGGGATGTATTTATCCCTTAAATATTAAGACTCAAATTTCAAACAATAACATATAAGTAAGATAATGTAGTAGACATTAATAAACCATTTGGGCACTAGTGATTCCATCCTGATTACATTGTAAAATCCTGTACGCTGCACGAGTCAAAAAGAGGGCTGTGAAAATATCTACAGACCCTCACATCCTGGACATAACTTGTTTCAATTCCTACCCTCAAAACTACGCTATAGAGAACTGCACACCAGAACAACTAGACACAAGGACAGTTTTTTCCTGAACTCCATCCTTCTGCTAAACAAATGATTCCTCACCACGGTCAAACTATTCACTCTGCATTACTATTACTATTAGTCTTCTCATCGTTCCTATTACCTGTCTCCTCCCACTTATGACTGCAGGACTGTAACTTTGTTCCTTGTATCCTTAAGATTTATATTGACATTGATTGTTTCCTGATTGCTTATTTGTACCCTATGACTATCATTAAGTGTTGTACCTTAATGATTCGTGACAAATGTATTTTTTTCTTTTATTTACACTGAGAGCATTTGCACCAAGGACAAATTCTATTCTATTCTATTCTATTCTATTCTATTCTATTCTATTCTATTCTATTCTATTCTACTCTACTCTACTCTACTCTACTCTACTCTACTCTTCTACTCTACTCTACTCAATTATTCTATTCTACTCGACTCTACTTTACTTTACTCTATTATTCTATTCTACTCTACTCTATTATTCTATTCTATTCTATTCTACTCTACTCTACTCTACTCTACTCTACTCTACTCTACTCTACTCTACTCTACTCTACTCTACTCTACTCTACTCTATTATTCTATTCTATTCTTCTGAAAAAGCACACATTTTTGAAGGCCATGGCAGTGGTGACTCTGTGCTTGGGGAGTGTGGAGACTATTTGAAAGGAGAGATGCTCCCATAGGGAGCACTGGACATCATGTTCCCTCCTGTCACATTCTTCAAGTGTCCCCTGCTTTGCAAACCAGATGCTGACCCAAAGCTTTGTCTCTTTCTTAATCTTGGCTTCTTCACATCTCATATCCTCCCTCTCCCAGCAACCAGATACATTGATTCAGATGGATTACAACCACCTTTGGAAAAGTGTTTTTTTTCCAAATAAACTTCTGCTTCCTAAAACCTCAAAATAGGAATCATCCTTCCCACCCATCCTCCCAGGTCTGGTATTGGGATTGTTTTTACGTAGCAAGTTATAATTAAATTTAAGTGAGCAACTCTACTGCTGTGTGTCATGTAAACACAATCTTGATGACTGTAACCTATTCTGTCCTTGGACAGAATGATTTAGTATCAGCAGCAGCAGCAGCAGCAGCAGCAGTAGTAGTAGTAGTAGTAGTAATAGTACTTCTCCTCCTCCTCCTCCTTCATCTTCTTCTCCTCCTCTTTCTCCTCCTCCTCCTTCCCCCTCCTCTTCTCTTTTCCAAGAGACACGATCAATTAAGAATGGCATAAATGAATAACATTGATCTGCTCATCCTCTTCCTTGGTTATCTCCCCCTTTTCCTCCTCTTCCTACTCATTCTCCTTAAATGAAAATGAGACACAGAAAGAGAGAAGGAGTGTTGAAAGGAAGGAAGGAAGGAAGGAGGGAGGAAAGGAGGGAGGTTAAGAGAAAAGAAAGGAGGAGGGAAAGAGGAAGGGAAGGAGGGAAGGTATGTGTGAAGGAGGGGGGGATCGAGGGAGGGAAAGGAGGGGGAAGGAAAGGAGGAAAGGAGAAAAGAAAGTAGGGAAGGCAGGGGAAAAGGAAGTAAGGGGGGAGGGAAGAAAAGGGTATGGAAAAGAAGAAATGGGGGAAGAGAAGAGGGAGGGAAGGAATAAGATACCTAACCTTTGATGTTTATAATGATTTGATAGTATGGGAATATCTCGAAATGTAGTTGTATTGTTTTTTACAAGTTATGGATGTTGTATTTTCTTTTTACTAATAAAATCTTTTTTTAAAAATTTAAAAAAAAAAGAAAAAAAAAAGAAAATGAGACACAGAATTTAAGGGGAGGGGACTAAATGTTAGTAGCGCTCCTCCCCTGTCATTCATTTTTAATTCAGTGTGTCATGCAAATCCAGCTAGATGCATTACTTGAATAAGCCATGATTAAGTTATTCCTGGATCAAGATGCCCCAGAGACAGTCTGGATCAGCTGGAGAATTGTTAATGCTTGCAAAGGCCAGAGTAGCCGATCTAACGGGGTCTTACGAAGTTGAGAATGATGGCTGACACAATGTCTATAGATTTAATAAGTATAGGCTTGGTTCCGTTTAGGAAGCCTATTTCTATAGGTCAGTGGTGGAGAACTTAGGGCATGCAGGCCAGAGGTGGCACACACAGTCTTATTGGTGGGCACACGTTCTGTCGCCCAGTTCTGTTTCCGATTTCTGCCACACATGCCCGCATGCCTCCTGCCGGCCAGCTGGTCTTTGCGTCTCTGCTGCACATGTGTGGGGTGCGCATGCATGCACCGGCTCTGCACCCATGCATGGGGTATGCACACATGCACAGGGTGCACACACATGCATGCAGTATACACGCACGCACCCATACCATGCAGGTTGGGCAAGGCACATGTGCATGTACGATGTTCATGTACATGGCATGTACATGCATGCTCCCACACCTTGCAGTTTGGGCGCACACATGCACTTTGGGCACTCAATGCCTAAAAGGTTCACCGTCACTACTATAGGTTATTATCAAAGGCCCTTCTTTGTCATCTGAATAGTGAAGGTTTTTCCCCCCCTCTTTTTTTCTGTAGTAGAGCTCCCAAGAAAGACCCTTTCTGCCTCTACAATGTCTTCCTAGATTTATTTATTCAATGTATATAATCACCCATCCAAACTCACGGCTCTGCGCGGCTTACAAAAGAAGGACAAATACCCTCTTAAAACAAATGAAAGCATATCAAATCAATGCACTACAAACTACCATCATTCCAGCTGAAGAGCTGCTTTTATATTCCGAGACTTGATAGCTCGTCCCGATTGTGCTCTTTTGATTAATTCTGCTTTTGCAATTTGCTGCTTTCACTTCCTGCCACACGTTTCACATCTATCTATTGTTATTTGTAGCTATTCTGATGAATTGCTTGAGTGGTAGAGGTTAAATCATGCCAGCAGTTTTTGTACAGGCCTTTTTTAAACAGGGTTGTCTGATTGGCCCTATCTTTTTTAGCCTCTGTCTAAAGAGGGATACTAGATGTGAAATTTTACAGCCCAAATTAGCTGGGGTCAGGTGCCTGAAAGATCATTTCCTCCCATAATTGTTTGCCCGGAATGTAAGATTATCTTCATCCACATATGTTTTGGTTGCCAAGTTTGGAGGAGGGGAAAATCCTTAAAAGGATTGTGTTAAATATACTTAGGACCTGTTTAAAGTGCATGCAGTCCAGGAATGGATAATCTGTTGCGTGCTGCCCTTTGTAGGACTACAAGGCCCACAATGCTTCCCCCTTGACTGAACCAGACGAGGCTACATCCAGAAATCTAGGCGTCACTATTTAATATCTCTATGCCTTTATTATGCCCCTTATTACTGATGGGAGGGACTTAAGTGAGTTATTAGTACAATACAAGTGAGATTCAGACAGGAGATTTCCTGATCCTCCTGCTCAGGTTTTTAGTCACCTCACTGTAATAAATAAGCTTCCTGTTTGGTTTTAAAACACAGCAGTTAATAGCATAGTCATAAAAGCAAACACGTTATGAAACTCAGCTTCTGATTTTTTCCTTTTTGCTGTATTACGTGTATAACCTTGTGAAGTGGCTTACAAAGCTATAGGTTAGCCTGAGAAGATTTTTTTAAAAAAAATCCAGAAGAATAGTGAATCACATCCTGTTGTACCTTTAAGAGAGAGAAAAATATTGTAGAGGCTCTAAAAATCTGTAAGTTCTTTATAAAACTGGAGTAAATGGCCAAACCTGGTCAATCAATCAATGTTTCTTGAGTCTCCGATCTCTAGATTTTTGGTTAGTTGGATTCTAGTTTCATGGCAATTTTTGCTAAAAGGAATTTCGTTGCTTCTGTTTTCTTTTTTTTTCTGTTCCCTTAAAAAAAAAGACCTTTAGAATAATCTGGTGTGCGTTAAAACATGTGAAGTCCCAAAGGTGCTTTTTTCATGAGGCAACTGGGCTTTCTGGTTTCTCTTTGAAGACATTTAGCTTCTCATCCAAAAAGCTTCTTCAGCTTGGAGCTGAAGTCCAGTTGCCTCTTGAAAAAGCACCTTTGAGACAACCTTGAACTGGATGACTGTGAGTCTCCCTAGTGCAGGTTTTGGCAACCTTAAACACGCAAAGAGCCACAAAGGTCCTAACCGGAAGCCCCCCATTTAATTCTGGAGCCGACTGGAAGTCCGGTTCCCTCCACCATAGAGTCTCCTCCTAGCGCAGCGTCCTTTTTCCTCTGCTGACTGGAAGTCCAGCTCTCCCACCATAGAATCTCCTCCTAGCACAGTGTCCCTTTTTCTTCTATCTGTCCTAACCGAAAGCCCTATCAATTGTAGAGCCGACCGGTGACAGGGAGCGACAGCAGAGGGATGAAAGAGCCACATGCGGCTCCAGAGTCGCAGGTTGCTGACGCCTGCCCTAGTGATATTGGAAGGCAAATTACTCAGATGGTATGCATGTAGTTCTCGACTTACAACCTTTTGTTTAGCAGCCATTCAAAGTTACAACAGTTACTGAAAAAAAGTGACTTACAACCGGTCCTCGCCCTTACAACTGGTGGAGCCTCCCCCCATCACACAATCAAAATTCACACACTTGGCAACCACCAGCGTGTATTTACGATAGTTGCAGCATCTTGGGATCTCACAGTCTCCATCTGTGACCTTCCCCGGGGGCGGGCAGGGGATTGATTCAGACAAGCAAAGTCCATGGGGAAAGCTGGATTTGCTTAATGACCACCTGAGCCTCTTAATGATTGCAGTGATTCGCTTAACAGCCATGGGGGCAAAAAGCCATATAAAGTGAGGTGTGACTCGCCTAACAACCCGCCTGGCTTAGCAGTGAGAATTCTGGTCTCAGTTGTAGTTGGCTTGTATTGATCAGCCTCAATTTGCTTTCAGAACTGCAGGATGTCTTTACTTTTAAGTAAACAGGCTTAGATCAATCAACCTTGTGTTTTGAGTTCATGATGCTCGGCTATGCTTGGCTATAGTCATAGCCAGATCTAATGTCCCTGCTCTCTGGGGTTGTAAGAATCACTCACAACTGCTTTGTGACTCTTCCTTTCTTATCATGTATTGCAGTGGTTCCCAAACTTGGCAACTTTAAGACTTGTGGACTTCAACTCCCAGAATCAGCTCTTGGAGTTGAAGTCCACGTCTTAAAGTTGCCAAGTTTGGGAACCACTGATGTATTGGACGCAACATACTTCCAAGATGAAAAGTCTTGCCTTGAATTGTGATTCACGCCTGTTGCTTCTCATTCTCTTTCCCTTCCTCTGCAGCTGAAACTATGATCTGTAAAAGTTTACTATGTGCTACCAACAACACATGAAACTTGAGCGCTGCTGTTCTGTAGAAGTTTATAAAAAAATAACCTTGAGGATGTTGAAATTGTGCTCCTCCTCAGTGCAGGATTTACAAGTGCTGGGTTACCACCGTGAGCATCTCTGACAAATTGTGGCTTAAATGGATAAGCCGCATTCAGTGGCTTAAATGTGGCTTTAAAAGTCCACATTCTGGACAGAGTGGACTGCTGGTTTGAAAGAGGGAACAAAGGGGCATCTACATTAAGATTGAATAGCGCTCTCTCAGTGGAGGGGGAGGGATACAGACCTGTGGTGAAATTCAAAAAATTTCCCTACCGGTTCTGTGGACTTGGTGTGCATGGTTTGGTGCTCATAGCTTGGTGGTCATGTGACTGGGTGGGCATGGCTTGGTGGTCATGTGACCAGGCAGGCAACAAGCAGGAACCTCACAGAGTCACAGAGAGCTCAAAAACAAACTGTCACACTTTACGCAAAAAGAACACAAAAGCTACACAACTGACTCACACACAATGCAAAAGTGGCTGGACTTTACACATAAAAAAGGTTCCTAGATCCGCAGCACAGCTGATTGTCGGAACCTTTTTAAAAACTTTTTTAAAGCATTTTTTACTACCTAGTAAAAAAAAAGCTTAAAAAAGTTTTTAAAAGTTCCAACCATCAGCTGTGCCTGAGATTTTTCTTTTACTTTTTAAACCATTTTTTAACTACTGGTTCAGGCAAATTGGCCCGAACAGTTAGCATTTCACCCCTGATACAGACTCCACCTATTTCCTGTCTACAACACAGTCCTTTCAGCAGTTCTAAGAAGGTTCCACATCCATTTGCACTATTCAGGTGACCTTGAGGGCACAGATAAACCTCCCAGTGGCCTCATCAACTCTCATAAAGAGTATTAACAACCAGATGACTGCAAGGAATGTAAATCCTTCCATTCTCCACCATTCAGTCAGAACTGAAGAAGCCGTTTAGATGAGAAGTGAAACATCTTCAAGAAAAAAAATAAAGCCCAGTTGCCTTTTGAAAAAGCACCTCTGGGATAACAATGACCTGGGTGATTGAGACTTTCTATAGACATTTGTGGCTTAAACATTTCTAGCAAAAGATATTTACCTGTTCTGACTCTGCCCCCTCCACAAGGTGAGCCACACCGACACAAGATTACTACTAGACAATTTATTCACAGTACATTAACACACCGACAAGTCTTTGGCAGCAACCCAGACTTCCAAGATAAGAAATACACACGAGAGCTTCTCCAGTGTTAGTATATTAGTTGAATCCTGCAAACAGCCTCCTCCCAAAGTCTCTCCTTATATACTCTCTTGGGAGGGACCTAATCACAACCACCTGGGTCCAATTATCTCCTTTGTCTCCTTAATTGCTGCCGGCATTTATCCACCCACCTCTGCCGGGCGTCCGGGACCAATTCCCTCTGAACCTCATCACTGCTCAAAGGCCTGACGTCTTCACCACTGCTCCAGGGCCTGATGTCATGGGCACACTCCCTTTGGCTTTCACCGCTGCTCCATGCCTCCATTGCCTCCTGGTGACTAACCAGCCTCTCTGGTCCCTGCTCGGAGTCTGAACCCTGTCCAGGGTCCTCCACATCTTCCAGAGCCGACTCATAGTGTCCCTCGCTATCGGCGTCTGTTTGCAGCTCCAACGGCTCCTGCTGGGCCACAACACTTTCCTATTGGTTCTACTGTAACCATTTGGGACAGTGTTTCTTCAGCTTAGTAACTTTAAGATGTGTTGAATTCAATTCCTAGATTTACTAATTTCTTGCTAATAGATTTGAAATATATTTGGGGGGACGGGACAGAAATGTGGACCTTTAACATTTAGTATCTATCTGTCCTTAAAATTACAATTATGTGTGCATGTTTCAAAATGTACACATTCCCCCTCCCCAACATTGTTGTTATTACTACACTATGCTTTTGTTTTGGTGATGTTTGTTTAAAGGAAGAAAATAAAGTAAACCTGGTATGCATGTTGTCATCTTTTTTGCATATCCAGGCACTTATTGTGATCAAGTAAAAGTGAGAATTGATGCTCTGCATAGCTCAGTGTTACAAAATAGTTGTTGTTACAGATCAGGAATCTTAACTTTCCCTCTTCAGACACTTCGCCTAGCCAAATATTCTTTAAAAAAGGATAATTCCCCCCACATTTGATGCTTTCCAGATGTGTAGAGTTATAGCTTCCAGCATCCTTACGCCACGTGTCATTTGGCCATAGAGGTTGCGGGTCATGGAACATATAGTTCAAGACACCTGGAATGCTTTATATTAAGATTATTTGTGGCTCTTTAATTGATTAAGGGATGTGGTGGCTCAGAAGCTAAGCTTGTCGACCAGAAAGGTCGGCAGTTCGGCGGTTCAAATCCCTAGTGCCCTTTAAGGGAGTGAGCTCCCGTTACTTGTCCCAGCTTCTGCCAACCCAGCAGTTTGAAAACATGTAAAAATGAAAGTAGAAAAATAGGGACCACTTTGGTGGGAAGGTAACAGCGTTCCGAGGGCCTTTGGTCTTGAGTCATGCCAGCCACATGACCACGGAGACATCTTCGGACAGCGCTGGCTCATCGGCTTTGAAACGGAGATGAGTACCGCCCTTTAAAGTCCGGAACGACGAGCACATATGTGCGAGGGGAACTTTTACCTTTACCTTTAATTGAAGATAGGACTTCAACTTAGGGATACAATTAGGACCAAAATTATATTGCTAAGCAAGGTAATTAAGTGAGTTGGACCTAATTTTAGGATCCTTTTTTTGCCAAGGTTGTTAAACAAATCACTACAATTAAGTGAATCATGCAGTTGTGAAACAAATTCTGCTCTACCTACTGACTTTTCTTGTTGGAAGCTGACTGGGAAGGTCTCAGGTGGTCATCATGTGTCCTCGGGATGCTGCAACCATCATAAATACAGGCTGTGCCCAAAGTTTGATCATATGATTTTAGGGATGCTGCAGCGGCCATAGGCATGAGGACTGATCTTAAGTCAACTTTTTCAGTGCTGTTGTAACTACCAGGGGTCACTCAATAAATAGTTGTAAGTCGAGGACCTGGGGTCTTTGTTAGTTCTTTTGTCTTGTCCAGCCAGCTCAAGTTATCTGCAGCTCATTCTTACAAATAAGCAGGCTCAAAATGTTTGGCTGAGTACTGATCTTTAGCTGAGCCTGTTTTCTGTGGCTCTTGGGAAATTTTTTAATGAAGCTCATGAATCAGAGTTCTGAAATTATAGGGTGGTGTATGACAAGTTGTGCCAGTGCTCAGTCAAAGGGATCCTTCTTAAGAATAGAGATTTTGCTTGATTGTAGCAATAGCACTTAGACTTATATCACAATGCTTTCCAGCCCTCTCTAAGCAGTTTACAGAGTCAGCCTATTGCCCCCAACAATCTGGGTGCTCATTTAACCCACCTCGGAAGAATGGAAGGCTGAGTCAACCTTGAGCCGGTGAGATTTGAACCGCTGAACTGCAGATAACAGTCAGCTGAAGTGGCCTGCAGTACAGCACCCTAACTACTGCGCCACCTCGGCTCCTCATCCAGTTGTGTGTGCGTATGTGTGTGTGTGAGGAGTGGGTTGCTGCCGGTTTTACAACCCGCACGCAACACGGTTCCACCACAAAATCGCGGAGGACAAAATCGTGCTCGACGAAAGTGCACATTTGACGTCATCACAGCGCGACGAAAACATCGCGCTGTGATCGAAAAATGTAAAAATAAAGCTAAAACCTTACCCTAACCCCCCCCAAACCTAACCCTAAACCTAACCCTAAACCTAACCCTTAATCTAACCCTAAATCTAACCCTAAACCTAACTGTTAACGTAACGCTAAACCTAACGCTAACCCTTAACCTAACACTAAACCTAACGCTAACGCTCTAAACCTAACCCTAACCCTAACCCTAAACCTAACCCTTACCTTTATGTGAATCGGCTTGCTTTAATTTTAATTTTATTTCAATTTTTAATTTTTTTCGTCGCGCTGTGATGACGTCACGTGCGCGCTTTCGTCGAGCGCAGATTTTGAACCGGTTTGGGTGTGTGGCACACCTGGGTTGCTGCCGGTTTTGCGACCCACGCCTGAATTCCACTACCAGTTCAATTGAACCAGGAGCAACCCATCTCTGGTGTGTGTGTATGTCTGTGTGTGTGTGTGTATGCTGGCCTGCCACTTGTGCGGCCCAATTCCCCCCCCCCCTACAGCCAGGCCACCAAGCCACCAAGGTTGGGGACTGCTAGTATAACTGAAACCAAATGGCCCTTCATTTACTTGAAGAAAGACACACAAGGGACAAATTTTAAACCTCTCGTGATTCTGCTGGTTAATTGCATGTTGGCCTTCAAAGGAGGAACCTGGCTTTGTTTCTTTTGAGAGTCTTTGAAATGTCACTTCTGGTGGGAAGCTTGAGGAAAGGACAAGGACACACAACAAAGAGCCTTCAAAAATCAATCAGCCAGATGTTTTCTTATCTTGCAAACTTCTGTTGTTTTCAGTCCTTGAGGATTCTTCAGAAGTTTTAGCCGCCTTCATCCCCGTCCTCAGTCATGTGCTTGTGTTGAGCCAGAGAAAGCTGGGCCATGGCAGGCTGCATGAATTGGAGCTGGTTAAGAGGATTGAATTCAGAGCCACAATTTTACACAAGATGAACTGGAATAGCTGGTTGTTGTGCTGGAGCTTAGATTGGTCCAGGTTTTGCACAGGAAAGGAGTTTCTGTTGCTGTTTATCAAAAATTGGACTTTATGCTTGGAATTGAGGTTGTACCGAAGAAAGGTTTAAGAAAATGTCTCTTGCCTTCCCTGTGGCCTTATTCAGTGGTGTATTAACCATTAAGCAGACTAAGCACATGCTTAGGGCACCAGGCCCAAAGGGGACACCACAAAGTTGAGAAAGAAAGAAAAAACCCAATGAAGATTTGCACTGTATGTACAAAGGAGGTGGGGGCACACCAAGATTTATCAATGCTTAGGGCACCAGTGAGCCTTAATCCGCCACTGGCCTTATTTCACTGTTGCAAAGAAGCACAAAGCGGTAGAAACAATGATTCAAGTACTGGTTGGTAGTGAGAAGTTAGTTTCTAACACTTTCCTTTCCTGCGTGCTTCTCTTTGTATATATGAAAACACTGTGCCTTTAAATAGAAAGTTGGTATGCAGGGAACGTGCTGAGTCAGGAATCTTTTTAGTGGCGTGCTAGGGATTTCTCTGTAGTCCTTTCCACTTTTTTTCCGGTCTGTGCAGAAGTTTGTACAGTAAAATTTTAGCTTCTCGGTCAGAATGAAGGATATTTTGCAATTTCCTGTCTTTGGTCGTCTGGACAGAGCAGACGGGCTGTTATATCCAAAGCCAAAAGAAAGAGCTGCTGGTCTTTTACCATGTTTCCCTGAAAATGAGACAGGGTCTTATTTTCTTTTGACCCCCGAAATAAGCGCTTGGTCTTATTATTTTTGAGGTGCAGGAGGCGGTGAGCGTGGTCGCCTCATGGCTCCTGCTGTGTTGCAATGTTTTCAGGGAGGGCTTATTTTCATGGGAGGGCTTATTTTAGCTCATGCGCTCAAAAGCCCGATTAGCAGGGGTGAAATTCAGTAGGTTCTGACCAGTTCTGGAGAACTGGCAGTAGAAATTTTGAGTAGTTCGGAGAACCAGCAAATACCACCTCTGACTGGCCCTGCCCCCATCTATTCTCTGCCTCCTGAGTCCCAGCTTATCAGAAAGAAATGGGGATTTTGTAATAAACTTCCCCTGCCACGCCTAGCAAGCCACGTCCACAGAACCAGTAGTAAAAAAATTGAATTGAATTGAATTGAATTTTATTATTTGTATGCCGCCCTTCTCCGGGAGGGACTCAGGGCGGCGAACAACTCAAAAGGGGAAAAGGGGAACATAGAACAAAATACAAATAATTAAAATAAGCAAGAATCACACAACCACACAAGTCGAGAGGGGAGGGGAACTCATCAACCCCAGGCCTGCCGGCAAAGCCAGGTTTTGACGGCTTTTCGGAAGGCCTGGAGAGAGGTGAGGGTCTGAATCCCTGCGGGGAGTTCGTTCCAGAGGGCCGGAGCTGCCACAGAGAAGGCCCTCCCTCGGGTAGTAGCCAGATGGCATTGGCTAGTAGACGGAACCCGGAGGAGGCCAACCCTGTGTGATCTAATGGGTCTTTGGGAGGTAATTGGCAGCAGGCAGTCTCTCAAGTACCCAGATCCAATACCATGAAGGGCTTTATAAGTTACGACTAGCACTTTGAAGCATATCCGGAGACTGATTGGTAGCCAGTGCAGCTCGCGGAGGATAGGTGTAACGTGGGTGTACCGAGGTGCACCCACAATCGCTCGCGCGGCTGCATTCTGGACGAGTTGAAGTCTCCGAATACTCTTCAAGGGCTGCCCCATGTAGAGCGCATTGCAGTAGTCCAGTTTTGAGGTCACGAGGGCGTGACTGTTGCAAGCGCCTCCCGATCCAGGTAGGGACGCAACTGGTGCACCAGGCAAACCTGGGCAAATGCCCCCCTGGTCACAGCCGACAAATGGTGTTCTAAGGTCAGCTGTGGGTCCAGGAGGACTCCCAAGTTGCGAGCCCTGTCTGAGGGGCGTAAATTTTCACGCCCCAGCCTGAGTGATGGAATGTTGACCAAATTCTTGGGAGGGAAACACAACAGCCACTCGGTCTTGTCTGGATTGAGCACAAGCTTGTTAACCCCCATCCAGACCCTAACAGCCTCCAGGCACTGGCACATCATGTCAACCGCTTCACTGAATTGGCATGGGGCGGACAGATACAGCTGTGTATCGTCCGCATATTGATGGTACTTTATCCTGTGCCGTCGAATGATCTCACCCAGTGTTTAGTTTTTAGTTTTTAGTTTTATTATTAAGGGGATGGGGACCTCCCCTTTTCCCTGAGGGGACTCAGGGCGGCTTACAAAATATAGGGAGGGGGGTACAAAACAGTAAACATAAAACAATACATAAGTAAAAATAGTACACAACATTCATTCATCATTCGGGTGGGGACAGATTACGATCTTTATCCCCAGGCCTGACGGGATAGCCAGATCTTGAGGGCTGTGCAGAAGGTCTGGACGGTGGTGAGGGTACGAATCTCCACGGGGAGATCGTTCCAGAGGGTCGGAGCTACTACTGAAAAGGCTCTCCTCCGTGTGGTTGCCAGTCGACACTGACTGGCGGATGGAACTCGGAAGAGGCCTAATCTATGCAATCTAATAGGTCGCAAGGAGGTAATTGGCAGGAGGCGGTCTCTCAAGTACACAGATCCACTACCATGAAGGGCTTTATGGGTGGTAAGTAGCACCTTGAAGCGCACCCGGAGATCAACAGGTAGCCAGCGCAGCTCGCGGAGGATAGGTGTTATGTGGGCGAACCGAGGTGCACCCACAATCACTCACGCGGCCGCATTCTGGACTAGCTGAAGTCGCCGGATGCTCTTCAAGGGCAGCCCCATGTAGAGCACGTTGCAGTATTCCAGCCTAGAGGTCACAAGGGCCCGAGTGACTGTTGTGAGAGCCTCCCGGTTCAGGTAGGGTCGCAACTGGCGCACCAGGCGAACCTGGGCAAATGCCCCCCTGGTCACAGCCGTCAGATGATGGTCGAAAGTCAGCTGTGGGTCCAGGAGGACTCCCAAGTTGCGAACCCTGTCTGAGGGGTATAGAGTTTGACCCCCCAGCCTGAGTGATGGAATACTAGCTGAATTATTGGGAGGGAAACACAACAGCCACTCGGTCTTCTCCGGGTTGAGTACAAGCTTGTTAGCCCTCATCCAGTCCCTAACGGCTTCAAGACCCCGGTTCATCACGTCCACCGCTTCATTGAGTTGGCACGGGGCGGACAGATACAACTGGGTATCGTCCGCATATTGATGGTATCTTATCCCGTGCCTCCGAATGATCTCGCCCAGTGGCTTCATGTAGATATTAAACAGGAGGGGGGACAGGACCGAACCCTGAGGAACCCCATATTTCAGGGGCCTAGGGGTCGAACTCTCCCCCGCAACCAACACCGACTGCGACCTGTCCGAGACGTAGGAGGAGAACCACCGAAAAACGGTGCCTCCCACCCCCACCTCTCACAACCGTCGCAGAAGGATACCATGGTCGATGGTATCGAAGGCTGCTGAGCGGTCGAGAAGCACTAGGATGGAGGAATGACCTCCATCCCTGGCTCTCCAGAGATCATTGGTCAGTGCGACCAAAGTGGTTTCCGTGCTGTAGCCAGGCCTGAATCCAGACTGAAAGGAGTCTAGATAATCGGCTTCATCCAAGGACCGCCGGAGTTGAGAGGCCACCACTTTCTCAACAATCTTCCCAATGAAGGGGAGGTTGGAGACTGGACGGTAGTTGTTCAAACTGGCTGGGTCCAGCGATGGCTTCTTCAGGAGGGGTCTCACCACCGCTACCTTCAATGCCGGTGGGAAGAAGCCCTCCCGAAGAGAGGCATTCACCACCGCCAGGATCCAGCCCCGCGTCACCTCCTTGCTGTTTGCGACCAGCCAGGAGGGGCATGGATCCAGTACACATGTGGCAGCACTCACCGCTCCCATGGCCTTGTCCACTTCATCAGGAGCAACAGGTTGAAAGTCAGTCCAGAGATGTCGTTCAAGACCTTCCCCCGGTACCTTGGCTGGCTCTGCGCAATTGGAGTCCAGGTCCATCCGAAGCTGAGCAACTTTGTCCGCGAGAAACTGGACATATTCCTATGCGCTACCTTGTAAGGGGTTCTCCGCAACCCTCGTATTGAATTTCACCACTGCCGATTAGGCTTATTATTCGGGAAGGTCTTATTTTCAGGCAAACAGGGTAAGAAATACACAACATACACTCCTCCCATTGGTAGTTTTGTGTCCAAAAGTCCTTTCAGCCTAGCTGCTAAACCTTATTATAGTAATATTTAAGCAGCAACTGTGAATTCTTTGATGGTTAAATGGTGGCCTTCTGCATCCCTCTGTCCTTCAGATTGTTGTGATGTTACTTTTAGAATTCCCACAAAAAGTAGGTCATCAAGGAGTTACAGCTTCAATTGTTCTGGAAGTAGGGAAGATTATGGTAAGTCACCTGCAAGTCTTACTTCCAGGATTATTTGGGGGATCAAGGTAATGGATTTGGAAGTCTTATATGGACAAATAGCCTACCATTCTATAGCGAGTTGACTTTGATCAAACAAAAGACCATAAGAAAGAAAGTCATAATGCAAAACTGAGTCATTTCAGAAATGAGTGAAATTCCCCATTTCTCTAGGAGCTGTGGACTCAAACTTTAACCTCTGTAAGGAAGTACCACATTTTTGGAGTATAAGATGCACCATAGTATAAGACGCACCAAGATTTTGAAGAGACAAATAAAAAAAAGGTTTTGCATTCTGCAGACATCCCCAAAACAGTTCATTTTTCATGAAAATGGGCCCATTTTTGTCAAAAAAAGGGCAAGCATAGGCTTTAGGAGGCTTATAGAGTGCTTCTGGGGGATGGGGACCTCCCCAAAACAGCCCGTTTTTTGCTCATTTTTGTCCTCCCCAGCCTCCAAGAGCACTCTATAAGCCTCCTAAAGGCTATGCACGGCCATTTTTGCAAAGTGGGAAGGGTTTCAGGAGGCCAAAAATTCTGTATTCAGTGTATAAGACGCATCTAGATTTTCACCCTCTTTTTTGAGGGAAAAAGGTGTGTCTTATACTCTGAAAAATACGGTAAATAGCAAGCTGAAACATTTCAGGGCTTATTAATTCAGGATCATTGGCATAACTACAATTTCTAGTCCTGAAATGCATGCAAAGTTTGTTCTTGGTTAATATCTCTTTGGCTGAAAAATTACTACATTACGAGATTCATGTTGAATCTCGGAAATGCAACCTATTTAACACATTGCCTGAATTGCTTGCTGCTTTGTCTGACATATAAAAACAGACGTTTGAGATGCACACCTCCGAATGCTCAGTCTTCCAGAAAGCAATGCAATGAAGTGTTTCCCATGAAAATGTGATTGGGAATTGGCTCACTATTTTCTAGGCATCGCAGTGCTATTGGTTGAAAGAACAAATGCGGGAATTGGGGATGTCTTGTTTAATTAAAAAAAGGACTAAGGGGTGACATGATGGCAGTGTTCCAATATCCAAGGGGCTGCGAGAAAGCACCTCAAACTCTGTTAAAAGGACACGCAGACGTAAAATATAGAATAACAGGATTGGAAGCAGAAGTGTTATGCTGCTGATTCGCACCAGTTCGGGCAAAATGGTAGTGACGGTGGTGTGAGGCCCCACCCATCCACCCAAACGGCATCACGGACCTTCTGCGTGTGCTCTCCTGCTACCAAACCAGTAATGAAGAAAATAGAATACCATTACTGATTGGAAGGGGACCTTAGAGATCCTCTAGTCCAGGGGTGTCAAACTCAAGGCCCAGGGGCCAGATCTGGTCCAAGGGGTGCTTAAATCTGCACATGGGGCCATCCTGCAAACAGTGAAGGACTGGCGTGCGGTGCCTCTGCAAGCAAAAACGGAGCTTGTGAAGGTTGTGCTTGGCCCAGGCTATGTTTTCGGTTGTGATGGTCTCCTGCAGCCGTCTGCCAGTGAAAACAGAGCTCGCAAGGGCCAGGCGCAACCCTCCCCGGGGTTTTGCTGGCAGAGGGCTGCAGGAGGCAATCGCAGCCAAAAACAGAGCCCAGGAGGGACATGGGCAACCCTCACGAGCTCTGTTTTCATTGGCAGAGTGCTAGGAAAACTAACTACTAGCAAAAGTGGCATTTGATCACACGAGTGATGTCAAGCTGGACATGCCCACCCTGTCTCTGAGGTCAAACACAACTCTAATGCGGCCCTCAATGAAATCAAGTTTGACACCTCTGCTGTAGTCCAACCCCCTTCTCAAGCAGGAGACACTGTAACCATGATGGCGAACCTATGGCAGGCATACCTGAAGTGGCACACGGAGCCATGTCGTCCACCATGCACGGCATCACCCGTTCCTCTTCCGGGTTTCTGGCGCGCATGCATGCATCACAATCAGCTGGTCTTTGTGTGTGCGGCAGTGCCAGAAACTGGAAGAACTGGTCTTCCGTTTTCCAGTGTGAGCATGCGTGCTGGACAGCTGATCATCGCACATGCATGCGCACCAGTAACTGGAAGACTCACTTGCCAGCATGCATGTGCAAACCAGAAACTGGAAGTTCATTTTCCGACACATGCATGACCCCTGGGCATCTCCTCTTCCATTCTGTGGCTCCAATGAGAGCACATGCATGCTCCCTTTTCATTACTCAGTGCCGAAAAGATTCGCCATCACTGCCCTATAACATTCTGGACAAATGGCTGTGTAGTCTCTTCTTGAAAACCTCTATTGATGGACCATCCACAACTTTCTGGAGGCAAGCTGTTCCTTTGACGAATTGTTCTGTCAGGAAATTTCTTCTAAGTTCTACCCTGTTTCCCTGAAAATAGGACCTCCCCAGATAATAAGCCCAATCGGGCTTTTGAGTGCATGTGCTAAAATAAGCCCTCCCCCTAAAATAAGCCCTCCCTGAAAAAACTGCAACACAGCAGCAGCCATGAGGTGACCATGCTCGCCGCCTCCTGCACCTCAAAAATAATAAGACCTCCTCGAAAATAAGGCCAAGTGCTTATTTCGGGAGTCAAAAGAAAATAAGACCCTGTCTTATAGTCGGGGAAACATGGTAGGTACGATCTCTTTAAAGATTATTTCTTGTCCAGCCTTCAGATGCTTTGGAGACTAAATAGATCCTCAGTTCTTCGCGACTACTGGAGGACTGGTTCATGTTACCCTACTCCTTCTCTTCATTAAGCATACCTAGTTTCGAATGTATAGTGTGTTGTTCTCTATTTTTCAGGAATCTGCTATGGTTCTCTTTTTAAATTGCCTCATCACCAATATTTCAAAATCTTTTCCCATCACGTTCTCACTTTTCACTCTTTATCCAGCGATCTGTGGTTACACTTTGGATTTACATATGTAATTGCATTGAGCCATGATTTAAACAGGACCGCTGGTTAGCTGTATTTGCACAACACATAAAGCTAAAAACTAAACAAACCACACGAGTGCTTAGCAGGTTGCATGAATCCAACAAGACTCCGGTTTTCTTTCTTTTAATCGATTTTCTGATTTAGAAATCAAAGAGGTCTGAAACTGTGGGCCACGCGTAGTCTTTTGATTCTATTTTTGTATCCCTATCACTATCACATTACGTCGCCATGCAAATACATACTGTATTATTAGTTCTAAAAATAAGACTTCCTCTCTGAACCTGCACAGAACTCTTAAAGGATTTTCTTCCAAGGATCCTCACCATCTGAGATCTCTGTTTAGTACTGAATATACTTCTTTATTCCTCCCATATGGGACACAGGGGCTCAGTGGCTAAAACACTGAGCTTGTCAATCAGAAAGGTCAGCAGTTTGAATCCCTAGTGCCGGGTAACAGAGTGAGCTCCCATTACTTGTCCCAGCTTCTGCCAACCTAACAGTTCGAAAACATGTAAAAATGCAAGTAGAAAAATAGGGAACAGCTTTGGTGGGACGGTAAGGAAGTTCCATGCGTTTTTGGCGTTTGATCATGGTGGCCACATGACCACAGAGACGTCTTCGGACAGCACTGGCTCTTCGGCTTTGAAACAGAGATGAGCACCGCCCCCTAGAGTCAGGAACGACTAGCACATATGTGCGAGGGGAGCACTTACCTTTTACCTATTCCTCCCATAGAGGGTTCAACTTATATTCAGTATGCATTTTAATTCCCAGCACTCCACTAATTTTTTTTTTGCATCTTTTCCTTAGGTTCTTAATATTATGTGGATGATGTATGATATTCAGCATTTATGGATAATAATTAGTCCCGCTGTGTTATGCTGCTTTTCCTAATTGGCTGTATAATATTCTTGTATATGCCTATTGTAATTTTAAATGTTCACAAGTGAAACTGAGAATTGGTCAATGGATGGAAAATGTTGGAAGAAAGGTCCTTCTGGGTTCAGTGCCAAGTGGGGAAGAAGACACTGGATTCATGGAAGTTGCTCTGAAAGAAGGTTTATTGATGAACAGGATCACATGGCTTGAGATGCTGGGGAAAAAGGGAAGAGATGCTGAGAGTACCTGGGTTTTATGCCCTCTCTGGGCTTTTGAATTTGAGATTGTATTCTGATTGGTCCCCATGGACTCCCATGGGCCCATGCAGGGGTAACTTTGTAGGTTGTGTTTTGAGTCCCAACCTTGGTTGGGCCTTGCTGGGTGATATAATCTTCCCAAGAGCCATGTGAGTTCTTTTGCTAGATGGGTAGAGGGCTAATCCTACCTTTGTTGGGTCTTGGGTGAGGGCATTTGCCTATGAATAGACCTAGCTCTAGCTATCTCTTTATCTCTTCTGACATCTGCTGTGGCTATTGAGGATGGTGGGGGCTATTAAGAGTGAGCCTGCTTCCTGCCTAAAAAAACATGTTTCTCCATTTCTCATCCAGGGAAATATAATATTCTGCCTTTTTTATATTTCCTAGAATATTTCATTTTTCTAGGACAGGGGTGGGTGCTAACTTCTACAAAAGGATGAAATGAATATCAAAAATTAATGCAAGCAGTTCCTGCCTCCCCCCCTATCTTCTCCAAAGATGAGCTATTAATGTTTAGTAATAGCTCTGACAGTTCTGTTCCAAGTGGGAGAAAAGACACTGGAAACAATGGTGGCTGTTTGGAAAGGTGATTTTAATGATGGGCAGGACCACATGGTTTGAGGTCCTGGGCAAAAATGGAAGAGAGGCTGAGAGTGCCCTGGTTTTATGCCCTCTCTGGGCTTTTGAATTTGAGCTTGTATTCTGATTGGTTGTCGGAATCCCGTGGGGCCATGCAAGGGCAACTCTGTAGGCTGTCCTGAGTCCCAGGCTTGGTTGATTCTTGCTGGGTGATGATGTAATGAAAATACTTTGTGATTCCTATTTATGGCTCTGCCTGAAGGAGGTAGATCTTTGTTATGTAGAATAGTCTGACTCAGGCTTTAATGGCCCATTAACAAAGGTGGGGGGGGCAGTACTGAGTTTCTGCCTCCCTTTAAGGGGAAATATTCTGCCCTTTTAATATTTCCTAAAATATCCAATTTTCCCAGGAGAGGGGTGGGTGTTAACTTCCTACAGTTCTAGGTGAGTGAGAGGGGGAAAAAAACCCTCCTTGTAGAGTTGCAGAGAACCACTTGAAACTCTTCTGCTTAGGTTTAACTTTTAAAAGTGTTTATTCATGACCAGGACAGAAATACAATACAATGCAATAGCAGAGTTGGAAGGGACCTTGGAGGTCTTCTAATCCAACCCCCTGCCTATGCTTGACATAGCTTTGTGAAAGTGAGCTTGCTAATGGGAGGAAAAGGAATACTGCCTCATTTTTGTTTTAGGGATGGGACTTCAACTTTGCCATCTACTTCATAGCTCTGAGAATTTCTGGGGTGGGTTCAAAAATTTCAGGAACGGGTTCTCTGCCTGGTTGCTGGGTGGGAGTAGCTATGGGGAACGTGGTCTAGGCCTCCTGCACCATGGCGGGGGGGGGCTTTTTGCCAGGCTCCGGAGGCTTTCCTTGAGCCTCTGGGTGGGAGAAAACGACCTCCCTCGGGCTCTGGAGGCCCTCGGAGGATGCAAACAGGCCTATTTTTGAACCTCTGGTATTTCCGGGAGGCCCGTTTCCCTCCTCCCTGACCCTCCGCGTGGGTCCTGCACTTACCTTGCATCCAAAACGGGCTGCGTGGAGACTCCTGGGAGGGGTGGGGTGGGGTGGGAGGGGTGGGGTGGGGTGGGAGGGGTGGGGTGGGGTGGGGCCAGCCAGGGGTGGAATTTGAATGTTCTCCGAACCACCCATAAAGTTAGCTACGGGTTGTCCCGAGCTCGGGCAAACCTGTAGCAGCCCAGCCCTGATCTTATCTAAGTGCTCACAGGTGCATCCCTGCTCAGCTTTTTGGGGACCTGCCACACTTGGAGCCCCAGTGTGATGTGGTGTCGAAGGCACCAGGACAGAAACCAGGAAACCATGAGTTCTAATCCCGCTTTGGAGCAGGAAGCCAACCGAGTGACCTTGGTTGAGTCCTTCTCTCTCAGTGCTGGGAAGGAGGCAATGGCAAACCACTTCTGGAAACCTCTTCCCTTGCCAAGAAAACTGAAAGAACTTGTCCAGGCAGTTGCCAGGAGTCAAGACTGACTTGAAGGCACGCAAACCAGTGGTGGGTTGCTTTTACCGTCACTACCAGTATGCTGATCGAGGTCTGTCCATGCACGAGCCTGACATGCACTGCACACCTACACACAATCCCCTGGCCCTGTGACTCCCAGCTGCTTGTCGGGGCTCGTGCACAGAGTGCCTTTTGGCATAAAAACAGCCTATAGGCCACGGACAGGTGGGTGGGCCAAATGAGCCACCATACTGGTACACTCTCAGCTGCTCCCAGCCAGGACTGGTATGGCCATACCGGGCCGTTTCTGCAGCAACCCACCACGGATACATGCACGCGCGCGCACACACACACACACACACACACACACACACAGACAGGTTGAAGTGTTCCTGTTGGCTGGTTTTGCTTTAATTGTGATTGCTGCCCATTGTTGTTGACTGTCAATAAATTCATTATTCTTTTGCTTTGGCAGTCCTTTCTTTCTCCCTTTGGCAGGGAGGAGATGGATCAGGATTTATGGACGTATCTGCTTTAAGTTTCTAGTTCTGAGTTGTTTCCTGAGTACAAGCAGGCCAATTAAATTAATAAACCAAATAACATTTCACTGATGAAGGCAGCAGCGGTGAGGCCAGGCCAAGCAATTATTTTCTTTATTAATTTAATGAGGGAAAGGATGCCCCAACTTTTCATCAGACAGGATCAAAGGGGGCTCCGATGGCTGTAAAAAGAAGATTAAAGGGCATTGGTGGAACTGGAGCTGCAGGTAATCCTCCCCCCCCCCCCCCCCCCCCGCTTGCCTTGTGTAGCTTAGTTTTGAAGCTTAGTTTTTGCTTGTCTACCACCCTGGAGTGATGTTTATCTTTACTCCCCACTTTATAAGGTGCAGGGTGTTGTGAGTAGAACCCCTTTGTACATCCAACTGAAAGGGGGGCTTTCTGACCTAGGCTTCCCCCGCAGCATGAAGCCGAGTCCTGATAAACCCCTTTTATTTAATTTACAGTGAATTCCTCTCCAGCAAAGTCCCAGCCCACAGTCTTTCAAGATAGTTCACAATTACCGACCTTTATCAGGCTTGGAGAGTTGCCAGGCTGATATCTTTCAGATGCCGCAATACTTGGCAAGAATGCAGGAATGAACTAATTATCTCCTGCAAACACCCCTCCCTTTTCACTCCTCTTTTATTCCCTATGGGAGTGGACATTCACTGTCCACCTGTGGCCTTACTCCCAAGTCAACCCCTGTTCTTTAGCTGTTCCCTTCATCTGGCAACTCTGCGCATGTGCACACTGGGGATAGGCTCCAGCTGTTCCTCTGCCTCACTGATGTCTGCCTCTGAAGGCAGCTGATAACTGTCAGACGGCTCTGGCCCCCTTTGCCTCTCAGAGCCTTCCCCAGACTCCAGGACTGGCCCAGATTCCTCCCCAACTTCCTTACTGTCCGAATCTGCTGCCAGCTCTGCTGGCTTCTGGCGGGCCACAACTGGCGGGGTGTGGTAAGGTGTGAGTCCTTTGCCGTGACTTCTGCTCTCAGCTGTCAAGATATATGAGGAGTGCAGTTGCTCTGTCCTATTGTTGCAGCATTCCTTCCTCTTCCTGTGGTCTTCCTGTGTTGAGCATTTCCTGCAGTGAGAACACATTGAAAGGCTCTGAATCACTGGCTGGCTTTCTCCTGGATGTCCATGGTGAGAGCTGAGAATCCGAGAAGGAGGAGGAACAAAATGCAATGATTAAGGAGCTTCCATGCCAACATTGTTGTTGACTTAGCCTTCCATCCTTCCGAGGGCAAATGAGGTCCAAAATTGTTGAGGGCAATAGGCTGACTCTGTAAACCACTTAGAGAGGACTGTGAAGCGGAACATAAGTCTAAGGGCTATTGCTATTGCGTTCTTTATTTTCCGTGAAGGTGCAAGGATCTACTTAGACCACCAATCCTACCTCCCTTTAACACATGCATGAAGATTGGAAGAGGGCCTAGGAGGTTTTTGAATGGATGCTGAAAGTAACACTTTGTTCTGTTTAATCTTTAGTAAGCTTCTTTGAACATGATGCTGCTGGCACATAGGATAAAAGTGCCAGCGTGTCTTAAACAAATGAGAAATGTTAATCACAAATCATGCAATCCAAATGCAACTTTACTGCTCCAGTGGCTAGAAGCTAGATGCCACTATGGTGAAATTGAAATTTCTGTATGGATAAGGGGAATGAAAAAAATAGCTGAAGTATCTCTATATTAGGGACACGGTGGTTCAGTGGCTAAGACGCTGAGCTTGTTGATTAGAAAGGTCAGCAGTTCAGCGGTTTGAATCCCTAGTGCCGCGTAATGGAATGAGCTCCGATTGCTTGTTCCAGCTTCTGCCAACCTAGCAGTTCGAAAGCATGTAAAAATGCAAGTAGAAAAATAGGAACCACCTTTGGTGGGAAAGTAACAGTGTTCTGTGAGCCTTCAGTGTTTAGTCATGCCAGCCACATGACCATGGAGACGTCTTTGGACAGCGCTGGCTCTTTGGCTTTGAAACACAGATGAGCACCGCCCCCTAGAGTTAGGAAGAACTAGCACATATGTGTGAGGGGATCTTTACCTTTTATCTCTATATTAATTGTTGGGATCCAGCCCTATTAAATATTTCTCCAGTCTTAGTCTGTTCCCTCAGCTTTGATTATTTTGTAGTCCTACTAAAATGCATTGTTGGGTTTACTTTCTCCAAATCACTAGTGTATCTCCTTTTTTTTTTTTTGCTTTATTTTAGTGTGTATCCTTTGCCTTGATCTACTGCTTTCACACTTCCAGTTCCCCTTCCTAGGCAGGGGAGGAAAATCTGTCTGATTTACATTTGAATATGAATTCAGTTTTGCCCGCTTGATACAACATCTCAGCTGAATCAGAGTCATTATACTTCAAAAATGATTCTTTTCATGGATTCTGCTAAGTAGATTGTTCAAAAATGCCTTAAAAGCACATGTTAAGGATAATTATACAAACAGGGTATACTTATGAAAATAATGCATAAAAAGGGAAAAACTCAGAAATACATATATGGGGTAAAATCCTTTACAAAGAAGCCCATATTAGAATAAAATACTGATAAAAGGCATAGAGAGGTTGGGTGTAGATTTATTTAAGGAAACACAGAACTAAGATGACAGAACAATACGTTGTCTGTTTGGGGTTAGGTAAAACTACTTTTCCTGTGGGGAAAGCTCCCTAGTTGGATTCTCCCTTCCCCAAAAGTTTTATTTCAGAGTCTCAATATTTGCTTCTCTTCAAAAGGTGGAATACAGGAAGTCTTCAACTTACAACAAGCAAAAAGGATGATTAGGGACTAAAGCATATGAAGAACGGTTGCAGGAATTGGGAATGTCTGTCTAGTGAATGGCGGAAAGTGAAGAGGAACTAAAGAGCCTCTTGATGCGGTTGAAGAAGGAGAGTGCAAAAGTTGGCTTGAAACTCAACATTAAGAAAACTAAGATCATGGCATCTGGCCCTCTCAATTCCTGGCAAATAGATGGGGAAGAAATGGAGGTAGTGACAGATTTTATTTTCCTGGGCTCCAAGATCAGCGCAAATGGGACTGCAGCCAAGAAATTAAAAGGCACTTGCTCCTGGGGAGGAAAGCTATGGCAAATCTCGACAGCATGCTAAAAAGCAGAGACATCACCCTGCCAACAAAAGTGCATCTAGTCAAGGCTTTGGTTTCCCAGTTGTAATGTATAGCTGTGAAGGTTGGGCCAAGAAGGCAGGCTGAGCGCCAAAGAATGGAGGCCTTTGAACTCTGGTGCTGGAGAAGACTCCTGTGAGTCCCTTGGACCGCAAGGCAATCAAACCGGTCAGTCCTAGAGGAGATCAACCCTGACTGCTCTTTAGAAGGCCAGATCCTGAAGAGGAAACTCAAATACTTTGGCCACCTAATGAGAAGGAAGGACTCCCTGGACGACAGAGAATGAGGTGGCTGGATAGAGTCACCGAAGCAGTAGGCGTGAGCTTAAATGGACTCCAGAGGATGGTAGAGGACAGAAAGGCCTGAAGGAACATTGTCCATGGGGTCACGACTTCACAACTAACAACAACAAGTCCAGTGAAAAGAAGGACTAGAGGAGAAATGATAGCAGTTTTCCAATATTTGAGGGCCTCCTACAAAGTTGAGGGGGTCAACCTATTTTCCAAAGCACCAGAAGGCAAGACAAGAAACAATGAATGGAAGCGAATCATGGAGAGAAGCAACCTAGAATTAAGTGGAAATTTCCTAATGGTGAGAGCAATCAACCAATGGAACAACTTGCCTTCAGTAGAGGTGCTCCATCACTGGAGGCTTTTAATAGCAATAGCAATAGCAGTTAGACTTATATACTGCTTCATAGGGCTTTCAGCCCTCTCTAAGCAGTTTACAGAGTCAGCATATTGCCCCCAACAATCTGGGTTCTCATTTTACCCACTTCGGAAGGATGGAAGGCTGAGTCAAACCTGAGCCGGTGAGATTTGAACAGCCGAACTGCAGAACTGCAGTCAGCTAAAGTAGTCTGCAGTGCTGCATTTAACCACTGCGCCACCTCAGATTTGTCTGAAATGGTATAGGATCTCCTGCTCGAGCAGAGGGTTAGACTAGGAGACCTTCAAGATTCCTTCCAACTCTATGTTCTATGTTCTATTTAGTGTCCATTCAAAGTTACAGTGGCACTGGAAAAAAGTGAATTATGACTGGTCTTCATATTGCAGCATTCCCAAGGTCACATGATCAAAATTCAGGTGCTTGGTAACTACCACATATTTATGATAGGTTGCAGCATCCCAGATTCACGTGATCACCATTTGCAACTTTCCCAGCCAGCTTCGGACAAGCTATGGAGGACGCCAGATTTGCTTAACGCCTAGTTGAGTCCCTTAATAACTACAGCAATTTGCCTAACATCTGTGGCAAAAAAAGGTTTTGATATTGGGCGTGACTCGCTTAACAACCATCTTGCTTAGCAATGGAAATTCTGATGCCAATTGTGGCTGTAAGTTGAGGAGTACTTGTTTTATCTCTGGAATTTTCCTGTCACATTCCAGCAGTCACATTGAAGAAACCAATAGAGAGACAAGAGTTTGTTTGATGCAAGGTTTTTATCTCTCTCTAGTAATCAAGTGTTAATTGGCACTGAATGACAATGATACAAAGGTAAGCAATCCCAAGTCAGTTCTAACCAAGTTAACACCATCATCCTAATGTCAGCGTTCCAAATATCATCCAAAATTAAATTAGAGTTCAAGGTAGAACTATTGCTCTAAATTCCGATTTATTAAGAGAGACATGTTGGCGCATCTGTGGAAAACCCGAATCTGAAAGCTTCCTGGGTTTTCCACCCAGTTGAAAATTCATGATCTTGCCCCCACACCCACAAGTCCATCACATGGTCCATTCTTCCACTGCCATGCTGGTAGTTCCACCCATCTAGTTCCAGTCAGGTGCAGAGGTGCGGAGACAAAGGATGATCTTGGGCTTCTAGAAAGGAATCTTTTATTTTGACAACAACACATTCTACTCCTTACTATTCCCCCTCCCAATTCCCCAATAATGAAACAGCATAGTAAAATAAGAGAGAGTGTAGCAGGCCAAAGATCCTAAAAGGAATATGACTGGAGGCCTGGCACCTATCTATCTATATCTATCTATCTATCTATCTATCTATCTATCTATCTATCTATCTATCTATCTATCTATCTATCTATCTATCTATCTATCTATCTACCTACCTACCTACCTACCTACCTACCTACCTACCTACCTACCTACTTAATTACCACACCCAGTTCCATCCACAACTGCACTCAGATGCCACCCCTAACCACCAGCACCAATCACCATGACCCTTAGCCATACCCCCACTCAGTATCATCATTTCCTCCTTCCTGATCAGCTGCACCCAAGCAGAAGATTTACACCAGAGTAGGCTCTGAAGTGCAGCTGTTGTCCAGGAGGCGCGCCTGCAGAGTTGTGAGGAAAACCATGCAGAGCCACGTGCAGCTACAAGATCCGCCAACTTCAGAGAGAGGAGAGGAGGGGCTTTGGGTTTGGCATTGGTGATGGACAGGCTCCCCCCTGAATGGCAGCCCTCGGGCTGACAGTTCCAGTGTCATCATAAAGAGTCAGAGGGGAGTTGGAATCCTCCAAGTTAGGGTTTGTGAAAGTTGGCAACTTTAAGATACAGGCACTTCAGCAGCCAAGCTTGATGGGGAACTGAGTGATCGCAGTGTTTTTCTCAACCATGGCCATTTGCAGATGTGTGGACCAGAGGTGATATTCTACTGGTTCCTACTACTTCACCCAAACCGGTAGCGGAAATCGCTGGTGGCCCTGCCCAACCACCCCAGCTCTATGGCATCCCATTTAGGCTCTTTTTTCACCAAAAGCACATGCACGGAAGGCTGAGCACATGTGCGGAGGCATGCACTCATATTTGCGAACCAGTAGGGAAGGTAAGTGAATAGCACCCGTGGTCTGGACTAACAACTCCCAGAATTCTCCAGCCAGCCAAACATCTTCAAGTTTGCAGAAAACATCTACTACTTCTCTGAGTAGGATCTTCCGCTGCTTAACAACTGTTGCCATCAGGAAATACCTTTTTGTACTCAGCCTTTGAATTTATTTTCTTTTAAATTAAGCTAGAGTATCTGTATTAGAGTTGGAAAGACTGGGTGACAGCCAGTTCAAAACTTGTCAGCCTGGGAGATTCACAGATCTGTCACAACAGTTGATGGCATACACTCCTATAAGAGGGAACACAGGAGAATACGTGACAGTCTTCAGGTGAAGATAATCAAGGTACTAGTGGAATATCAACTGTGTCTTCTGCACCTTTTCTCAAAGAACGTTAAATACACCAACTTCACCGAGCACCATCTATCTCTTCCAAATGTTGGGGACAAAACATGATTCTCCATAGTTATTGGAATGTTAGTGGACAATCAGCTAAATATGAGCCAGCAGCCAAAAAAGCCAATGCAATCCAAAGTTGCATTAACAGAGGGATACAATCAAGATCGAGGGAGGTACCAATACCACTCTATAAAGCCCTAGTAAGACCACACCTAGAGTACTGCATCCAGTTTTGGTCAACACACTATAAAAAAGATATTGAGACTCTAGAAAAAGTGCAGAGAACAGCAACCAAGAAGATCAAGGGACTGGAGGCTAAAACATACGAAGAACGGTTGCAGGAACTGGGCATGGCTAGTCTAGTGAAGAGAAGGACCAGGGGAGACATGATAGCAGTCTTCCAATATTTGAGGGGCTGCCACAGAGAGGAGGGGGTCATGTTATTTTCCAAAACACCTGAAGGCCAGACAAGGAATAATGGATGGAAACTGAACAACGAAAGATTCAGTCTGGAAATAAGGAGAAATTTCCTGACAGTGAGAACAATCAACCAATGGAACAGAAATTGCCTTCAGACGTTGTGGGAGCTTCATCACTTGAAGCTTTCAAGAAGAGACTGGACTGCCATCTGTCAAAAATGGTGTAGGGTCTGTTTGGATTGGGGGGGTTGGACTAGATGACCTACTACAAGGTCCCTTCCAACTCTGTATATCTATCTATTCAGAGCGATATAAATAAAACAAGCCTTTAGGTGGATAGTTCAGTTTCTACTTCTAGACACGTTGTGAAATGTAAAGGGGGAAATTTTGGGTCTATCATAATTATACCTCGACCATGAAAAAAGATAACGCATGTAGTCCTGTTATGACCACAATAAGCGGGGCAGTTTTTAAGTAAGTCATCCCTGATTTTATACCTTTTTTTGCCATAGTTCTGCAAATCACAGCAGCTGTAAATTGATTCTTGTGGTTTGAGAGGCTGCCACAAAGAAGAGAGGGGGTCAGTTGATTTTCCAAAGCACCAGAAGGCAAGACAAGAAGCAATGGAGGGAAACTAACCAAGGAAAGACCCAACCTAGAACTAAGGAGAAATTTCCTAACAGTGAGAACAATTAACCAGTGGAACGGCTTGCCTCCAAAAGTTGTGAATGCTCCATCGCTGGAGGCTTTTAAGGAGAGCCACTTGTCTGGAATGGTATAGGGCAGGGATGTCACCCTGGTGGTCCCTGGGCTGGATGTGTCACATGCAGGCCACGCCCACCCCAGCTCCACAAATGGGGAAAACATTGCAAAACATCACATGACAACATCGGGGCATGGCGACTTTCACACCCATGGTATAGGGTTTTCTGCTTGAGCAGGGGGTTGGACTAGAAGACCTCCAAGTTCCCTTCCAACTGTTCTCTTGTTAAGCAAAGCAAATTTCCCCATTGATTGCTTCAGTGGTGGGTTGTCAATTTTTTTACTACTGGTTCGGGCACACTCATGTGCTTGCTTGTGCGCGCGCAGACTGTTTCTGCACATGCGCAGAAGCATCTGGACGGAGCCTCCTGCTGCCACTACTACCAGTTTGCCCGATCCTGGCCGAATCAGGAGCAACCCACCTCTTGATTGGTTATTGGAAGCCAGCAGGGAAGGTTGCAAAAAGCAATTACATAAGCTTGAGACACCGAAACTGTTGTAAATACATGCCAGTTGCCAGGTGCCTGAATTTTCATCCCATGATCGTGGGGATGCTGCAACAGTTATAGGTGAGCGGGCCAGCTGTAAATCACTTATTTAAACGCCCTTGTAACTGAGCAATTGATAAACGAATGGTTATTAGCCAAGCACCATCCCTCTTTACTACGGAATGGCATGTAGTTGTAGAAATTAATCTGATTTTGTCTCGGAGTTCATTTCTGGTTATTTCTAGGTTTCTGTATTAATCCCTGCTGAGCCATAATGTTCCCAGCAAGTTATGGAAGACAGCCAGAAATAAGGAAGCCTCATCACATGTTTGATACCAAACAGTGCTTTTAAGGGCGTTTAAGTCCCGCAGGGATATATTGTAGATCAAAGTTTCTTTGTTTTTCTAAATAGGGCTTAGATAACAAACAGCAGCTGAAGTTTGTGAAAATCCCCTCCTTGTTGCTATTCAAAAGGAACATTGTCCAAAAAAAAAAAAAAGATTTTCAGAATTTTAAATTTTTCAGGAGTTTCCAGCATTCTCTGACTTCTTGTAAATTGCTCACAGATTAAAGGGTGTGTATGTGTGTGTGTGTCTCACACAGTTTTATAACTGTATGGCATGCATGCAGGTAGTCCTCAAGTTACAACGGTTTATTTAGTGACCACTCAGAGTTATAAGGGCACTGATAAAAGTGACTGATGATCATTTTACAACCATTGCAGCATCCCCATGGGCGTGGGATCCAAATTCAGATGCTTGGCAACTGTCTCATATGACGGATCCCCTTTTGCGACCCGAGAAGAAAAGTCAACGGGGCAACCAGTTCACTTAACAACCGCGTTACTAATTTAACAACTGCAGTGATTCACTTAGCAACTGTGGCAAGAAAAGTCATAAAGTGGGGCAAAACTCACCTAACAAATTTCTCAGCAACCTAAATTTTGGGCTCAATTTGTGGTCATAGGTTGAGGACTTATGACCACAATTGAGCCCACATTTAAATCTATGTATCATTAATATAAAAAGGGGACATGGTGGCTCAGTGGCTAAGATGCTGATCTTGTCGATCAGAAAGGTCTGCAGTTTGGTGGTTCGAATCTCTAGCGCTGCATAATGGAGTGAGCTCCCATGACTTGTCCCACCTTCTGCCAACCTAGCAGTTCGAAAGCATGTAAAAATGCAAGTAGAAAAATAGGAATCACCTTTGGTGGGAAAGTAACAGCACTCTGTCCGCCTTCGGCATTTAGTCATGCCGGCTACATGACCATGGAGATGCCTTCGGACAGCGCTGGCTCTTCGGCTTTCAAACAGAGATGAGCACTGCCCCCTAGAGTCGTGAACGAGTAGCACATATGTGTGAGGGCAACCTTTTACCTTTACCTTATTGTTAATATCTTTATGTCAGGGGGTTATGAGTGCAGCTAATTCTACCCAGAATCAAACTATAAAGTTATCAGTGGATTTTTTGAATCCAGAAAAAAAACCAGTGAAAATGTTGATGAGGAGCCTGAGGAATAAGTGGGTGATGATCTGACATTGGTCTCCAGCTTGACTTAACACAATGACCTGTGCACAGCCTCTGAACTTGTTGCCTTTTCACAGTGGAACTTTCCATCTTTGACATGTAATAGTGCAACCCAGAGCATTAAATCTGATCGATATCAGAACGGAAAGCAATCAAGTTAATGTACCCGCCTTTGCCAATCCCAGCTGTTCCTTCTGCTCAGAGAAAGCAATGATCATCCCGATCAGAACTCATTCCCCGGTGAAAAAAAACCTGCAACTGTTTCTAGGCACCATGTGCAAAATTTAGCCCCAGGAATACAAACGTCCGTTCGTGATTCACGTCTCTCTTTCACCAACACAACGTTCTAAGGAAGATTTGGAAAAGTTGCAGGTCAGCTTTCCCAAACCTCTCGCCTTCCTGGTGAATGCGGCTCCAGTTATGCTCTGAAAATGTGGCGTGTGGCTATTTGAAGCTAAAAGCAAGAAGGTTAAAAGTTTTGGGGTAAATAATCTTATTGTTCTGACCTAGGCTTCCCCAGCAGGATGAAGCCAAGTCCTCATCCCGATAAACCCCTTTTATTTAATTTACAGGGACTTCCTCTCCAGCGAAGTCCCGGCCCACAGTCTTTCAAGATAGTTCACAATTACTGACCTTTATCGGGCTTAGAGAATGGCCAGGCTGATACCTTTCAGACGCCGCAATACTTGGCAAGAATGCAGAAATGAACTAATTGTCTCCTGCAAGCTCCACTCCCCCTTCGCTCCTCTTTTATTCTCTATGGGAAGGGCCATTCATTGTCCACCCAAGTCGACCCTTGTTCTTTAACTGTTCCCTTCATCTAGCAACTCTGCGCATGCTCAGACTGGGAACAGACTCCAGCTGTTCTTCTGCCTCACTGATGTCTGAGTCTAAAGGCAGCTGATAACTGTCAGATGGCCAAGACCCCATCTCTGCCTCTGACGGAGAGCCCTCATCAGAGCCTTCGCAGGACTCCAGGATTGGTCCATGTTCCTCCCCAACCTCTTCATTATCTAAATCTGCTGCCAGCTCTGCTGACCACTGGTGGGCCACAACACTTTTAATGTGTATGCAACTCTAGGGAATCCTTTGACCCCTTGTAAATGATATGTGTGAATCACCTTGGGAGATGGAGGTCGGGGGGGGGGGGTGCGGAGGAGAAATGCTATCTAGACCAGAGGTCTCCGAACTTGGCAACTTTAAGACTTGTGGCTGGGGATGGCTGGCTGGGGAATTCTGGGAATTGAACTCCACAAGTCTTGCATGTTCCCAAGGGAAAGCCCTTGGCTTAAGGAATGGTCAGATAAGAGATGGTATCAGAGAGGAAGCTTCCTAACTTCTCAGGCTATAAAAAAGACAGTGGGAGATTTGTACTTTCGGACTTGCAAGATTAGCTTAATATAGCCATGTAAGGTAGTAGAATTACCTTATATCAGTGGTGGCGAACCTTTTCAGCACTAAGGGTCGAAATGGGAGCACACGAACCGGGCCGAAAGGGAGCGCACAGGCACTCACTCTTCTGGGCCATGATCTGGAAGAGGAGCTGCCCATGTGGATACTGGAAAATGGACTTCTGGTCCATTTTCTACGGTTCACGTAGAAGCGCCCTGCCAGCAAGTCTTCTGGTTACTGCCAAGCATGCACATGTGCCGATCAGCTGTCTGGCGTGCATGCTCATGCCGGAAAACAGAAGTCCAGTTTCCAGCACTCACAAAGGTCAACTGATCATTGTGTGCGCATGCACGCCATAAACCCAGAAGAAAAATGGGTGATGCCTCATGTGCCAGATGACATAGCTCCGCATGCCACTTCGGGCAGGCATGCCATAGATTCACTATCACGGGCTTATTTGTTTGCGATGGGAAGATGTCAGCCTTCCCATGTAGGTGAACTACTTGGGAAGGCTGACACATCTGCCTTGTTGCTTCCAGGATAGCCTTCAAAACAGGAAATGCTGGAACCTGCAGGTCTCTACCTGCTTGGTTGCAAGTCCCATTAAGGTCAATTTGGCTCATTTTTGAGTTGGTTGGCGTCGAGCTGCATAACTAAATGTTGCTTTGCTGTGGCACAAGTAGGAGGAGTTCCCACAAGGAATACAAACAGATCTGCTGGTTAGGCTATGTTGACGGAAGTGATGCAACAGGTGCCGTAAACTTTTTTGTTTTAATTGCACCTTGGGTTAAGTGAGTCAGCCTGAGGCTAGTCCCACCAGGGAATCATGCTGTCGTTCCTTGTGAATCATCGTCCTTATTTTCCTTTGGACTTACTTTTACTACTGGCACCAAAGGGAGCCATCCAGGATAATCTCACAGGGTGTGTGAAGTGTGAGCTCTGAGAAAGCCATCCAGCACAAAGCATCAGTGGAGTTGCAGAGTGTTGGAAAGATTAGCCTTGTGCCTGGGTGCCAGCCTTCAAAGAAGGCAGGTCAGGAAACAGATGCCACCAGAAATAATGACATTGATGATTAATGTTACAAATTGTAGATATAGACTGTTCAGGTGATCCTCAGCTTATGACCACAATTGGAACTGGAACGTCTGTCGTTAAGTGAGGCAGTTGTTTGTTGTGCTTGATTTTATGAACTGGAATGAACTCCCCACAGGGATTCGGACCCTCACCTCTCTCCAGGCCTTCCGAAAAGCCGTCGAAACCTGGCTTTGCTGGCAGGCCTGGGGGTGATGAGTTCCCTCCCCTCTCGACATGTATGGTTGTACGACTGTTGTCTACTTTTATTATTTGTATTTTGTCTTTTATGTTCCCCCTTTTTTTCCCCTTTGAATTGTTCGCCGCCCTGAGTCCTCCCGGAGAAGGGCGGCATACAAATAATAAAATACCAATACCAATGACCTTTTTTTGGCACACTCGTTAAGCAAATCGCGGCAGTCATTAAGTGAATCATGTGGCTCTTAAGTAAATCCGGCTTCCTGCATTGATGTTGCTTGACAGAAACTGGTGATCAAATGGTGATCAGGTGACCCTCAAATGTTGCAACCATTGTAAAGGTGCGCTGTTTGCCAAGCGCCTGACTTTTGATCAAGTGGCCATGGGGATGCTGCAACGTTAGTGTCAGAATGGGTTACTTACAAGATGGGTAAAGATACCATAGTCCAGAGTGTCAAACGGAAGGCCCGCGGGCCGGAACCAGCCCACAAGGTGCTTAGTTCTGGCTCACGAGCCCACCCTGGAAAAAGCAAAAGACCGGCCCACAGTGCCTCTGCCAGTGAAAAGGGAGCTCCGTGCTCCGATTTTGGCTGCGACGGCCTTCTGTCACCCTCTGCTAGCAAAAACGGAGCTCGGGGAGGCAGTGCGCGACCTGCTCAGGCTCCGTTTTCGTTGGCAGAGGGTTGCCGGAGTGGAAAAAAAATGGAGTGTTGCTGAGTTGAAGATCTGGCCATGCCCCCTGGCCATGATGCCGCCCCCCCCCCCTGGGAGGTCAAACAGGTCCTGACAGGTATGGTTGTACCGGTAGTGCCCCGGAGCAGCTGAGAGCATAACGCTACAGTGGCTCGTTTGGCCCACCCGCCACTCTATAGCTGTATTTAATGCCAAAAGGCACACTAAGCACGCGCGCACAGCGTGCAGAGCCTGTGTGCGCCCCAACAAGCAGCGCATGTCTGGCCCGTGCACGTACAGACTGCGATCAGTAAGAGCGACAGTAAGAGGAACCCAGCACTGAACACAATCCTGATGCAGCCCTCCATGAAATTGAGTTTGACACCCCTGCCATAGTCACTTTTAAAACTTATTTTTATCCTCCTTTTTTAAATACAACTCAAGGCAGTGAATGTACACATATTCCTTCCTCTTCCTATTTCCCCCAAAACAACCCTGTGAGGTTGATTGGACCAGGAGAGAATGACTGGCCCAAAATCTCCCAACCAACTTTCATGGCTAAGGTGCAACTAGAACTCATAGCCTCCTGGTTTCTAAGCCAGCACCTTGACCACTGCTGACTCTCTTCCTCTTCTTAATTGTCTCAATCTTTTCAATCTTCTTGATCTTTTCCTTTAATACTGTTTTTACCTTACCTATTTTGCTACTTTATTTTTATTAGTCCATGATTATAATATCTATAAATATCTGTAAGTATCTATTTATGGAAATACCTCTTATATCTCCTTGGCTTGCTATGGAAAGCTTGCAGGGAGAATCTGTTTGCAGGATTTTCAGACCGAGAAAATATCCCTCTCCGTCTCTCTTCCCCCTTTCAAATTGGTGCTAAAAGATAAATTCATTTGAACTCAACTGCTGGCAATTGCACGGCTGCATTCCCGCAGGTGTTCTTGACAGCAGCATAGAAGAGAATTGGCATCTGTTTTTTATTTTAGTCCCCTGTTAGAGACTAATTGCTTATCTCTCTCCTGTCATCATTTAGATAGAACGTATTTTTGGTCAGGGCAATTGTGTAGCCCATTGTGGGCTCATTCCAGGCATAAGTGACCTGCGTTGCGGGAGACTTTTTGTTTAGCCTTCCTGGGTTCACAGCAGTTTTCTTCCACAGCGGTGTGCATTGTATGTGTATGTGAGAGAAAATTAACAGCTCTGCAAAAAGAATGTTCCCCTCCCCCCTGCTGTCTATAATTGCTTTTGTGGGGGGGATGCTGGCTAAGATGCTGAGCTTGTCGATTAGAAAGGTCAGCAATTCAGTGGTTTGAATCCCTAGCACCACGTAATGGAGTGAGCTCCTGTTCCTTGTCCCAACTTCTGCAACCTAGCAGTTTGAAAGCACGTAAAAAATGTAAGTAGAAAAAATAGGAGCCACCTTTGGTGGGAAGGTAACAACGTTCTGTGTGCCTTCGGCGTTTAGTCATGCCGACCACATGACCACAGAGACGTCTTTGGACAGTGCTGGCTCTTTGGCTTTGAAACGGAGATGAGCACCGCCCCCTAGAGTCAGGAACGACTAGCACATATGTGTGAGGGGAACCTTTACCTTTATAATTGCTTTTTGACCACAGTAGTTTTCTCCAACCTGTTGTGCTCTGGATGTTGCTGGACCTCAGCCCCATCCAGGGCGTTGGGAAACCTGACCCAGCACATTGTAAAAGATTAATAGACCATGTAACAATGTTGCTGTAGATAGACGCTGGTCCTCATCCTTGTCATTCAGCTCTCTGTCAATGTGGACGGAGAATTACAGGATTTGGACACATCTGGAGTGGTCTGGACTAAGAAAGGCTATTTTGGTAGAAGAAGGAAGGTCAGGTTAAGGACTGGTAGGAAACATGGAGCATTTCCCAGTCTGGAGACCACCAGAAGCGCGCCAGTTTTGGTGTAGTAGTGGTTAAGGCACCAGGCTAGAAATCAAGAGACGGTGAGTTCAAATCCTGCCTTAGCCATGAAACCCAGCTGGGTGACCTTAGGCCAGACTCCGTGTCAGACACATTTGCAGCCTTGAGTCAAGACTAAGTCATTGTTTATGTGTCCATGTAAAATCATCTTGGAGGTGTCTACTCCAAAATAAATTTCGGTGGTTTAACAATACAGAACAGAACAGAGCAGAATTCTTGATTGGACACACAAGGAATTTGTCTTTGGTGCATATGCTCTCAGTGTACATAAAAATAAAAGATATACTGATCAAGAATCATAAGGTACAACACTTAATGATTGTCATAGGGTTCAAATAAGAAATCAGGAAACAATATCAATATAAATCATAAGGATACAAGCAACAAAGTTACAGTCCTGCAGTCATAAGTGGGAGGAGATGGGTGATAGGAAGTGGATGGTTTGACAGTGGGGAGGGAATTGTTTGTTTAGCAGAGTTATGGCATTTGGGAAAAAGCTGTCCTTGTATCTAGTTGTCTTGGTGTGCAGTGCTCTATAGCCTCGTTTTGAGGGTAGGAATTGAAACAATTTATGTTCAGGATGTGAGGAGTCTGTAGATATTTTCACTGCCCTCTTTTTGACTCGTGCAGTGTAGAGGTCCTTGATGGAAGACAGGTTGGTAGTAATTGTTTTTTCTACAGTTTTAATTATCCTCTGAAGTCTGTGTCGGTCTTGTTGGGTTGCAGAGCCAAACCAGACCAAACAAGATTTGTTCACACTGTTTTGGGGCAGTGAGTCCAACCATGGATCTGGTCTTTACAACATGCTGAGCCTTCAATAAAACATCAGGATAGTATTCACATGGCATATGGGCAAATCAGTGGCTTAAGAGGATGGTCTGATTCCCACACTTTGCTGAGATGTTGGCTGGCTTCTCATACCACAAGCAACCCTTCCCATTATAATCTTCTCTGGTGTATTGCATGAACCCAGTTGCATTGTGCCACAACATCAAAGGAGTTTTTACATCAGCATGGTCAAGCTTTTATTTTCCTGCCAAGGGTTGCATTGCTTAAAGGGCGGGGTGTTGTCAGCTGCAGGCTGAGAGCTGACAGATGAAGCAGAGCCAAAATCATGTCTTGTTAGCACCATCTCTTTTCTTTAATTTACTTTTAACACTTTTTCTCTCTCCCTTCCAAGTAGTAAGTCCCCAGGGGTGGCTCTTCCTAGGGATCTGATCTGTTGCAAAGAAAAGTTTTGAAATCAGTTCAAAAACTGTTTCATGTTAAGACAAGAGTCATATGTACCTAGATTTAGTAGGAGACGATAATAGCCATCAACAGACACATAGAGGTAAACAACATCTACATGCCACTCAAAAGAAACAACCAAAAAGCCCAACAGAAAACAAAAGTCCTAAATAGGTATCTCCAGCAGCAATTAAGGCCCATATGAGCAGAGATTACACCAATATTAACACTAGATCAACAATGAAATAAACTATATTACAATCTAGGAACTACCAACTCAAAAAAGCATGCTAAGAGTAAACAACAGCGAATCGATGAACCATCAAGGATATAAAATTAAGAGCAAACCCCACTCCATTCTAGCACTGATGATGTTATCTTGTATGGTGTTGAAATGTCTGCAAGAAGATAAATAAACTCAGAGAGCACCAAGGATCTTGCAGTTCAACTCTTGAGCTATACATATTCTCTTCTACCGATATGAAAATTGTAATTGGGGAAATGGAGAATTAAAAAATGCATGCTGTCATCTGAAGCGGGAAAGATTTCCATTTTTACATTATCATTATTATCTATCTTGCTATCTCTGCCCCCTCCTCTCTCTCAATCTATCTATATAAAAATGGCTGTTTCTGTGTGTGTTTGTGTGGGTGTGTTCCAGCATAACTCTGGAACTCCTCAAGAATTTCAACCAAACTTGGTACATAAATGACTTACTCTCTGGAAAAAAAAATACTGTGGGGGTAAGACACTCCTAACTACTCTTAGGGTCTGTGTATTCTGTTAAGATACAGCCTCTTGTGCCTTAAAATGTCTTCTACTGTACGGCGCAGTGGAGTTGCCATGGTAACAGCTTCACAGTGCTTCACAAGAGGACTCCTTCTGGTAAGCGGGAAAATACAACATTAGAAATTATGTTTGGTCCGGACATTTTCCCCCTATAAAAAATAATACCCTGGCAACACCGGGTTATAAGCTATTACAGGTTAAATTGTGCCCATTTAATTATTCACAATAGGGATTGCAGCATTGCCTGGCAACAGTTGTGGTGGCCAGGTTCCTGCCCTGTCTGCTGTGGGAACGACAGGCAGACCTTGACATCTACAGGCATACCACAATTCCTGAGATGATCCCAGGTCACCTCTGCAGATTCATGGCTGTGAGAAAGGCTGATGGCTTGCCCCCCTTGAAACCAGAGTGAGGTGTTCCTCCTGTGCCTCCCTGTCTGTTTTCTCCACCAAGAATACATCCACTTTATACGATAAAAGAAAACCTTGTATAAATCTGAGTTTGATAAAGCATTTTGTGAAAGTCTTCACCGATGCTGTACAATGACCCGTCATGGGTCAGTTCCTGTTTAACTGTTCAGACTTAACAAAGTCAAAAGTTGGCCATTGGACCCAGGTTAATGTGTCAGGATGCGGTGACGCTTATTTTCCTGAGAAAAGGTTCATTTATTCCTTAGTCAAGGGATGCTGCGTGCTTTCTTTGCTTGACTTTTGTTCCAAGAGCAGGGGTGTCAAACACAAGGCCCGCGGGCTGTATACGGCTGCAATGTGGTCGGATCTAGCCTGCAGGGCCATCTGGGAAAATGTAAGCGGCCTGCATCATGTGAGTTCGGTCTATGTGAAGAGGAAACATTGGGCCAGTGTGGCTTCGGGCCAGTCTACCCAAAGAGGAAATATGCCAGCAGTTTGGGGAGTGGCGTCAAGCTGGCCATGCCCACCTACTTGGCCACACCCCCATTCCTCCTCCCCACAAGGTCAACCACAGCCCTGATGTGGCCCTCAAGTTTGACACCCCTATTCTAGAGGCTGATGGATCTCTTTGTGTCTTCTTCTAGAAGCCCTGGGAGTGGGATGCATACTGACAGCAGCCACTGTTTCTAAGGGGGAAAAATAGAGTTGGGAAGGGACCTTGGAGGTCTCCTAGTTCAACCCCCTATTTCAGCAGGAGACCTTATAACCATTTCAGAAAGGTGACGGTCCAATCTATTCTTAAAAGCCTCCAGTGATGGAACACCCATTTCTGAGGACTACCTGCACTAATAGAACAAATGTTGCACACATTTCAACACAAATTGGGCTTGGCAATTTCTGGCTAGCGAGAAAATGCCGGAGCTCCTGTACAACATTCTTCCCAAAAGTCATTCCAAGTGGTCTTGATAATAACAAAAGTTCTTTTGATTTTATAGAACTCCCTGAGAACTGGACAGACACCCGAGAGACCTTACTGGAGGGCATGCTCTTCAACCTGAAGTACCTGGGCATGACATTGGTTGAGCAGCCCAAAGGAGAAGAATTATCTGCAACAGCTGTCAAAAGGATTGTGGCAACGGTGAGGGACCAAGGTCCAGTTTACATTCACGTCCTCTATAACTGTCTTCTATCGTCCCTAAGTCAGTGTTTCTCAGCCATGGCAACTTTAAGACTGGTGGACTTCAACTCCCAGAATTCCCCACCAGCTATGCTATGCTGGCTGGGGAATTCTGGGAGTTAAAAGTCTATCCATCGCTTCCCTAAGCAATCCAGGTCAGTGACCCATTGTTGTGAAAAATGTTCTGACCCTTAAAAAGCATGAAGCCGAGTCCTGATCCCAGCAAAACCTCTTTTATTTACAAGACTGTGAATTCCTTTCAATCACAGTCAGCAAGGCTTGGCAAACAGTTTTTCAGAGGAATATTTATCAACACAAACCTTATCTCGCTCGGAGAGCTGCCAGATAACTGGTTTCCAAATGCAGGGCAAGGCAACACTTGGCGCAGAGTCTCTTATAGTCACAAACAGAACTTTCCACTCTTGAAACGACCTAATGAACGAATTGTTTCCTGCAAAAGCCCACTCCTCATTCACTCCTCTTTTGTTTCCTATGGGAGGGGCCTAACCCTAACCCTTAACAACTGCAGTGATTCGCTTAACAACCGTGGCAAAGAAGGTCAAAAAATTGGGTGCGACTCATTTAACAACTCCCTTGCTTAGCAATGGAAATCCAGGTCCCAACAATCATAAAGGACAAACTGTAAAGTATTGATTAAAGGTAAAGGTTCCCCTTGCACATATGTGCTAGTTGTTCCCAACTCTAGGGAGCGGTGCTCATCTCCGTTTCAAAGCTGAAGAGCCAGGGCTGTCCGAAGACGTCTCTGTGGTCATGTGGCCGGCATGACTAACAGCACACGGAACACTGTTACCTTCCCACCAAAGGAGGTTCCTATTTTTCTATTTGCATTTGTATGTGCTTTAGAACTGCTAGGTTGACAGAAGCTGGGACAAGTAATGGGTGCTCACTCTGTGGTGCTAGGGATTCAAACCGCCAAACTGCCAACCTTTCTGATCAACAAGGTCAGCATCTTAGCCACTGAGCCACCACCTCCCTTAAAGTATTGATTGGATACATATATAAGCACAGCACATATACATACAACCCTCGACATATATCCCATTTAGCCCGTCCAGTTAGAACAGACAAAACATTTTCATTGCATCTGTCAGATTTAACTGAACTTTCTTAGTTATCAGCCGTCCCTTTTTCCAAATGATCCCTAAATTTTTTACTGTAATGCAAATTGCCATACCAGTCACACTGTACTCACCTTAAGAAGAAAAGTATTTGTCAGTTAAAAAAAGTTCAGTGACATTTTTCATTTGTTCCGCTATTGTTTCAAAAAGTGAAGCTTAATCAATACAGGACATTTTAATATAGATTTAAAAATCCTTTATAATCCATTCTAAATTTAAATACGTTTCTTCCTAGCAAAACTATGTTGTTGGTGTTTTTTTTTGGCATACTGTTATATAAGAAATGAAGTAGTGACCACATTTGCTAGGTGTTAAGGACATTTTCAGGGTTTTTTCTTTCTTTCACTGCCTGTTAATTGTTGTATTACAAGTAAAATCAGGTAGGAACAAATCAACTCTTCGCTTTCTTGATTAATTGTTGGGACCTTTTAATTCACCAGAATTTCAATTGTCAATTAAACCAATTAATGCTTGCAGTCCTGATTGTAACTCATGTTATCTACTTTTTTATTGAGCTGGGGTTTTGTTTTAATGACTTACTGAATTGTCCTGTTAGGAAAAAGACACATTGTGATTGGAATAGTTTTGCTCCTTCTGCAACAATTATTTGCACTGTTACCATCCTACAGAGTAGGCCTGCACAACCGAATAGAATAGAATCGCATAGAATAGAATTGTTTATTGGCCAACCTTTTCCTTGTGGACACACAAGGAATTTGTCTTTGGTGCATATGCTCTCAGTATACATAAGGAGAATAAAACACATTCATCAAGAATAAAAAGATACAACATTTAGTGATAGTCAAGGTTACTAATAAGCTATCAAATCATACTAGGAAACAAATAAAGCAATTTAATTTGAAAGATACAAGCAATAAGCTTATAGTTATCAGTGGGAAGAGATAAATACTAGGAAGGAAAAGAAGAATAATAGTAATACAGTCTTAGTAAATTATTTGAAAGTGTTGTGGGAATTAGTTGTTTAGCAGAGTGATGGCATTCGGGGAAAAAACTGTCTTTGTGTCTAGTTGTTCTGGTGTGCAGTGCCCTATAGTGTCGTTTTGAGAGTAGGAGTTGAAACAATTTATGTCCAGGATATGAGGAGTCTGTAGATATTTTCACAGCTCTCTTTTTGACTTGTGCAGCATACAGGTCCTCAATGGAAGGCAGGTTGATAGCAATTGGTTACCAATCTACCAATAATGGCTTGTGGATCATACCTAGCCTGCTAAGAAGCCTTGTCTGACCCAATGGCACTTTTCAAAAAGTCACTAAATTTGCTGCCTCCTGAAAGTTCCCCTGCCAAGCATCTCCAGTCCTTAACGCCTGCCAGTCTTGTGAGGTAGGCCAGACAAGAAGCACATCCCAGGAATACTAGCGCCTGTCTTTGTATCGTAAGGATAAATTAACAGAATCATGTAAGTCTAGACGTACATTTCTCCCCCCTCGCCTTTACAGTCTGAGAAACTAGGGAGAGTCCCTTCTGAGACGTTAGCTGCACTCCCATTACCAGTAGTCCTCGACTTATGAACACAGTTGAGCCCAAAATTTCTGTCGCTAAGCGAGATGGTTGTTAAGTGAGTTTTGCCCCATTTTACGACCTTTCTTGCCAGAATTGTTGAGAGAATCACTGCAGTTGTTAAATGGTTGTTAAATGAATCTGGCTTCCCCCTTGACTTTGCTTGTCAGTAGGTCGCAAAAGGGGACATTGCAATCGTCATAAATATGAGTCAGTTGCCAAGCGTCTGAATTTTGATCACCTAACTACAGGGAATGCTGCAATGAAGGATGTTCGTAAATCACTTTTGCGAGTGCTGTTGTAATTTTGAACGGTCACTAAACGAATTGTTATAAGTCAAGGACTACCGGTATTCCTGTGGGCTCAGCTGCCTCTTACCTATCTGTTTTCTAATCTGCAGCTCTTCCTCTCACTCCTACCTACCATTACACCACCACTCCGTAGAAATGAAATACAGAGAAACCTAACCATAAGACTTACATAAGGAATAGGAAATACTGTGAATGACCATGGAATACTAATTGGCTGTCTTTACAAAACTCACTTAACCTAGTTACTTTTCTGGGGTTGCGCAACACAGTGTGATGTAATTGAATGGGCTGGATTACGTAACTCCCTAAGTCACCCACAGATCTAACTAGGATTAAAAAAACAAAAAACCTAATCAAGCTTAGGCTGTACTGGAAGTGCGTTTGTAGATTTTTGCTGGAGCTGTTAAGGATGCAACGTGAACACAACCAAAGAAAGTTACAGGGGGATGCAAAGAAATGAGAGAGGAATGCAACGGAATAACCACAGGTCTTCTATGCGGCAACATTTTGTGAGATGTTCCATTGCTTAATACTTAATTGTCATGAGCTGGAAAGTGAAGTTGAAGGGCACGAGGTAGAAACGTGATTAACTAGCTCTGAAAGCCCACCAGAATTCACTTCATAAAATAGAGCAAGGGTGGGGGGGACGACTCAATTTTATTGAGGGCTGCATCAGGGTTGTGTTTGACCTTGGAGGGCCCGGGGGGGGGGGGGCGGAGGATGTGGTCATGATGGGATTGGCCGTGGCCATGGTGGGCATAACACAGGTCACGGGTTGGGGCACCTGTGGTAGCCAAGTGCTAATGCAAGACTTCCTGGAAACCCTCCCTCACTGTCATTTTAATCTTCCTTCCTTCCTTCCTTCCTTCCTTCCTTCCTTCCTTCCTTCCTTCCTTCCTTCCTTCCTTCCTTCCTTCTTTCCTTCCTTTTCCTCTTTTTACTTCCCTTTTCATTCTCCTTTCTTCTTCCTTTCCCTCATTTCCTTGTTTTTCCTTCCTTGCTCTCTTCCCACATTCCCATCTTTTTCTTGGTCTTTCTTCTTTCCCTTTCTCCTTTCCTGTCCCTTCTTGCATGCTCAAATGCAAAAGGGGAAAGATTTCTCCTTTTGTTTTGTTTTTTTACTTTGTTTTGAGAGCCCTCTGCCAGCGAAAACAGAGCCCTGAGGGGGAGGCGCACCTGGCCCACCGTGACCCAAAAACGGGATCTAAGCACCCTGCAGACTGGATCCAGCCCCCAGGCCTTGAGTTTGACACCCCTGAAATAGAGTTCGTAAATTCATAAAAACAGTTGCAGATTTAGAGGATCAGACTTGAGTCAAATGGTGATAGATTATAGAAGGAGTTTCATTCATTCTTGAATGAAAGACGCTTCATCTAACCTTGTTCTCTGTCAAATAAAGATGAAGGGTGTAAGTTGGTCCTTCCTAACGCCCTTGGCAGTCAGGAGAATTTATAGGGGGGGGGGGAAAGGTTTTCAGGGGTTCTCCAAGTTTTCCTTTAATGATGCAAGGCGTTTGCTTTGGTTTGGCCATATTTCTGTCTGTAGGCGAAGAAGAATAAAGGAAGCGGCTTAGAAGCAACTCTACAGTTGTCTTCCTTGGTTGGAGGCGCCTGACAGTAAGATGTTGAATTGATTTATCTTTGTGGCAACATCTAAATGCAGTTCTTTTCTCTCTTCCAAGGCAAAGGCCAGTGGGAAAAAACTCCGAAAAGTGACTGTGAAAGTATCACCCAGAGGGATCGTTCTCAGTGACAGCATAACAAATGAAGCCATTGAAAATGTGTCAATATACAGGTACGTCTCATCCATACCTTTCAAATCTTCAGAGCAAATACTTCAGCCAGGGATGGTGAATCTTTGATGGCATGTGAGCCATCTCCCCAGTTTAGCTCTGCTGTGCATTTGCACGTGCCTCCCATCGTGTGGGGAGCCAACATGCATTTGCGGGGCCATGCATCATGTGTGGGGCATGCAGGGGGACATGTGCGCATTTCTGGGGCACTACATGCACATGTGTAGGAGGTGGAGTGATTACGGGGGCCACACGGGGCAGAGCATATATGGGGCACATGCGCAGGGGTGGAATGCATGCGGAGCCCCACATGTGCATGCGCAGGGGGTGGGGTGAGTGCAGGGGCTGCACACACATCCATGGGGTGAGGCATGTGCAGGACACATGTACGGGGTGCATGTTTGCATGCACAGGGGTGGACGCATGGGGGAACACATGCATGCGCAGGGTTAGGTTTGTGCACAGGGGAGTAGGGCATGTGCAGGGGGCCATGCGCGCATAGCATTTGGGAGGTTCACTTTGGGCACTCAGTCCTGAAAAGGTTAACCATCACTGAAAGTACTCTCCCTTCCACGAAGAGCATTCGAAGGGATAACATTTGAAACTGCAATCAACATTGATGTGATGTATCATGACTTCCCCCCCCCTTCGCTAAACCGGGTGTGGGCGTGGCCAGCACATGACGCATCCGTCCCGCAGGCCGCGAGTTTGACAGCCCTGCTCTAAGGCAATCCTATCATATAATATTAGGCATCTATTATATGCATATCATTGCATCAAAATAACATTCTATTAAAACGGAGACGATGGAGCAATAGATGATCAGTATGGATAGATTTAATAATATGTTAAAGAACTGAGCTACTTTTATAATAACATTTTATGGATATACTTTTTGTTCCCACAAATGTCACTCAAGTCATTCATTATTCGATTTGCTTCATCATATTTTCTGGTTGATACACTCTCCCAAAGATGTTACATGTGTGTGTATGTGTGTGTGTAGTACCTTCCATTACTTAGTGATACAGTCATCATTAAGTAAGTTGTGCTGAAGTATTGATCTTGTTTGCAGGGCTGGTTAAGCAAATCCAGCATTAAATAATTTTGCCTCATTTTATGGCCTTTCTTGCTAAGGTTGTTAAGTGAATCACTGCAGTTGTTAAATTGGTCACACGAATGTGGCTTCCCCTCTGACTTTGCTTGTCAGAAGCTCGCAAAAGGGGACCACATGACCCCAGGACACTGCAACCGTCATAAACATGAGTCAGTTGCGAAGTGTCTGAATTTTGATCAGGTGGTCATGGTACTAAGTCACTTTTTTCAGTGCCCTTATAATTTCAAATGGTCACTAAATGAGCTGTTGTAACTTGAGGACTATCGGTAATTAATTAGGTGTTATGACAAGATTGTAGGGCTACTTTTAAGGAAGGAGTCGATTGGCCTTTAAACTCTGCTGCTGGAGAAGACTCCCGCGAGTCCCTTGGACTGCAAAGCCATCCAACCGGTCAGTCCTAGAAGAGATCAACCCTGACTGCTCTTTAGAAGGCCAGATCCTGAGGATGAAACTCAAATACTTTGGCCACCTAATGAGAAGGAAGGACTCCCTGGAGAAGACCTTCATGCTGGGAAAGATGGAGGGCAAAAGAAGAGGACAACAGAGAATGAGATGGCTGGATGGAGTCACTGAAGCATTAGGCGTGAGCTTAAATGGACTCCAGAGGATGGTAGAAGACAGGAAGGCCTGGAAGTACATTGTCCATGGGGTCATGATGGGTTGGACACGACTTCGCAACTAACAACAGCAACAACTTTACGAGGTTGACCAGACAGGAAACACAATCAGATGAACTAATTCTAGATGGGCTCCAGCATGAGTTTGAAAGCTCGGAAGACTAAATCTCTGGTCTCAGTGATGGACCCAGATAGGATCTTCAAGCTAATTCTACTTTACTGTAAAGCTACATTAACAGAACTTTGCAAGTCTGAAAGGACAGTTCTGCTGCTGCCGCTTTTAAAGTCTGAGAACTGTTCTGACCTAGGCTTCATGAAATCATGAAGCAGACTTCTTGTCCCAACAAAACCCCTTTTTTATTAAGCTAATGTGAATTCTTCTCATTCACATCCAACAAAGTCCCGGCAAACAGTCTTTCAAGGGTGAATTTACAACCACAGACCTTATCAGGCTTGGAGAGCTGCCAGGCCGATATCTTCCAAACACAACGTTGTACAAGAAAATACTTGGCAAGGAGTCTCTGAGAGTCACAAACAAATCTTCACACTAATGAAACAAACAAATTGTCTCCTGCAAACTCCACTCCCCTTTCGCTCCTCTTTAATCCCTATGGGAGGAGCCTTTCACCGTCCACCTGTGCCTTTACTCCCAAATTGGCCCTTGTTCCTTAGCTGTTCCCTTCTCCTGGCAGATCTGCACATGTGCACATCAGGAACAGGCTCCAGCTGTTCTCCTGCCCCACTAATCTCCAACTCCGAAGGCAGCTGATAATTGTCGGACAGCCCTGCCCCCATCTCTACCTCCGACTCAGAGCCCTCATCAGAGCCTTCCCCAGGCTCCAGGACAGGACCATGTTCCTCCCCAACCTCCTCACTGTCTGAGTCGGCCACCATCTCCGCTGGTTGCTGGCGGGCCACAACTAGAACTTAGGAGAGAATCTCTTCCGAGCCTCTTGCTCTGCCCACTATGCAGCTGCAGGCAATGCTGTCCCTTATCTGACTTATGTTCCCTAGGCAACATCTCTTCACCCCGCCTCCCAGGGCCTTTCCCATGGCACCTTCCAACCCCAATGATGAGAAAGCTTTAATACAGTACAAGATCAGGAGGGAACTGGTATGCAACACCCTAAAACCCACCCCCAAAACTTGAAAATCCAACAAAGAAAAGTTTCTGAGACCAGTAGGCAGATGCAGAGGAACAATCTACGCACTTGTTTAAGAACAAGGAATTCTTCAAGGACTTCCTGAAAGCAATTAATGAGGCATGTAATCCTCGGAGGGAACCAGTGGCAAAGCTCGGCCCACTTGGGAAAATAGCAGACCCCCTCATTACTGCCAATTTTTGACAGAACATTGAACACATTTCTATTGCAAATCCCATGTGTTTCATGAACCACTCTGGGGCAGAATAGTCCTTCCTGCTATTTTTCCCCCTCCCTAAATAATTCTTCGAAATCGAAAAACAGTGTATTTCTTTCTTTAGGTCTTTCTTTTGTAAAGGAAAATTAAAGATGAGCTGACTTGTGTATGGCACAATGAATATGAAATGTCTTAAAGAGATAAGTCAACCCATGTGTTTAAAGTAAAAAAAAATGTTTCATAGGTTGGCAAGTTTGGGAGGTAACATTTTGTCCAATTTTGATTTTCATATATAGCAACGTTTTGGTGAGGTTCCACTTGCCATCTTCAGGCTGGTGTTTTCGGCTTCTTGCTTGTGCGAGTAAAGCGTGGTCGGAGGTGCCGTCTTTCTATAAACCTTGGTGGGGGTATGTGGAGTGTTGGCTTTGTTGCTGTAAGTGGGTTGATTGGCTGTGTAGTTGCATCCTGATTGGTAGACGGAGTTGATGTTTGTAGATTAGTCGGCTGTTTCGTATCATCTACAAACATCAACTCCATCTGCCAATCAGCTGGGACTAGAACTCACAGTCTCCTGGTTTCTAGTGTAACACTTTAACCATTAGTCCAAACTGCCTGTCTCACTTGACCCAACTGCCTTTCATCAACTACGACCAATCAACAATTATCTACAATTCTCAACTGTCATGTTGTTAGTTGCGAAGTGTTCGACCCATAGTGACCCCATGGACAATGTTCCTCCAGGCCTTCCTATCCTCTACCATCCTCTGGAATCCATTTAAGCTCATGCCTACTGCTTCGGTGACTCCATCAGCCACCTCCTTCTCTGTTGTCCCCTTCTTCTTTTGCCCACAATCTTTCCCAGCATGAGGCTCTTCTCCAGGGAGTCCTTCTTTCTCATTAGGTGGCCAAAGTATTTGAGTTTCACCTTCAGGATCTGGCCTTCTAAAGAGCAGTCAGGGTTGATTCTCCTCTAGGACTGACCGGTTTGATCACCTTGCAGTCCAAGGGACTCACGGGAGTCTTCTCCAGCACCAGAGTTCGAAGGCTACAGTTATTCGGTGCTCAGTCTTTCTTATGGTCCAACTTTCACAGTCATACATTGCAACTGGAAAAACCATAGCATTGACTATACGCACTTTTATTGGCAGGGTGATGTCTCTGCTTTTTAGTATGCTGTCTAGATTTGCCATAGCTGTCATAGAAAGGTGGTTTTTTTCTGTTCTAGGAAACACAGAATCTTTTTTGTTTTATTTCATTATTTTGATGATGGGCTTTTCAAACAAACACTTAGGTCCCAAAGAATCTCCCATAAGTCAAAAATTCAATATAATGCCAGTGGCCAACCCATCATATCAGTGAAAAATATGACTCGGGCCCTCAGGCTTAAAACTTAAAAAAAATCAAGAGACATAAGAAAACAGTGACCACACATCCAGAAGTGTGTATGTGTGTTTGTTGCAGCCAATATAGCAAGAAGTACAGAAGGTCAAAATTTTATTAGCCTGAGAAAACCTCAAACTGAAGAACTCCAGATCGCTGGACTACAATTCTCATTAGCCCTAGCTACTATAGGGGGAGGGAGGGGATTATGGGAATTGTAGATTAGCCTAGCCAGAATCTGCTCCATGAGGTGCTTTAACTGTAATCTGTGGTTGACAGGTAAGATATTCTACGTTGTAAATTGGCTTTGGAGAAAAAAGCTAAGATGTTTGAGCCGACTGCCCTAAGAAATGAGAAATGGGTTTGTTTGTTTTCTGTTTTCAGACTTTATTAAATGTTAACGAAATGCAAAATATGCAAAACAAGAAGTATTTAGAGAGTAAAAAGTCAGGGATGGAGGGGTGTAAAAATAAAACAAGGGAGAAAATAAACAAAAGAGGAACTTCCAACTTTCTTCATTACAATTACAAATATAGAACCCATTAACCTTTGGCTGTAAAATTCCGAAGTTTGAAAAGAATGCAGGATGCTTGCAGGACCTTTGACCACAGACTGGGCTGTTGTATATCTGCAGGAGGCCAGTGTCCTTGTTTGTCCCTGAATGAGGAGCTATAGATCCTGATAAGTTCGACTTGTACATTTTCAAGCTGCAATCTCCCACGGAAATTCCTTTTGGAAGATGATAAAGAATTGGCGGCATTGCAACCGAAGCTGCTGCTGATTATTTGGTAGAGTAGATGGATGAGGTCAGGTTGCTTTTCTCTTGTTAGAGCATCCGTTGAAGAGGAAGGGAGGGGTGATCTATTAGAATAGAATGGAGGTCTTCTAGTCCAACCCCCCCCCTGCTCAGGCAGGAAACCCTACACCACTTCAGAGAAATGGTTATCCAACATCTTCTTAAAAATGTCCAATGTTGGGGCATTTGCCATCATGGGACTATACGTTATCTTTGCCCTGCTTTGAAGTTGCTTGCATTTCTTCTCTTGGTGTTTGACATTCCTTTGTGGAGGATGTTTTTTATTGCTCTTCCATCAGTTCCTCTTAACCATATGCATCAAGGGATTTGCAGAGCTGCAGAGACAGGAGCTTCAAAATGAGTGATCGCCAAGTGAGCAAGAGCCCAGATTCTCCTGTTGGATGGGGCCCGCCTTCCAAGTTGCCTTAGAAACTAAATGCATTCTGAAGCAATGTCATCTAAACATTGGCAGGCGATAAATCTCTCCCTCCCACATCGTGGCGAACTGTTGCTTCCCCTTCCCTTCTTCTGTGAAAGGTTATCGGATCGCTAAGTCTGCTTTGTCCGATAAAAAAGGCAATTCAGAAGATACACCAACTACATTAAAGTTTGTTGTGGCTGTTCCAGAGAAATGAGTGCTGAATGCTGCTTAGTCATGTCCTTTAGGTAGAGCCTAATTCTAGGCTTCGGTCTGGTCTGAGCATGGGTGGGCCATCTCTTAAATCCAGACTGCTTTCCTAAGCACCCGGGGCAGGGGTTGGATTCTACCACTTTGGACTGGTTCAGGTAGCTCCGATGATCAGCTGGGAGCCAACCGGTTCACCCCAACGATCAGATGGGCCCATCCGTGTGCCTGCGCTATTTTCCTACCTTTATCTTCCCAGCTGATTTATGCAGCAGAGCTGATTGCTGTGCGGCTCAGCTGTGTTACTCTGTTTGTGGCCCGCTAGCAGCCAGCAGAGCTGTCGGCAGAGTCAGACAGTGAGGAGGTTGGGGAGGAACATGGGCCAATCCTGGGGGCTGAGGAAAGCTCAGACGAGGGCTCTGCATCGGAGGCAGAGAGGGAGCTAGACAGCAGTGAGGCAGAGGAACAGCTGGAGCCTGTTCCCAGTGTGCCCATGCGCAGAGCTGCCAGAAGACAAGAACAATTAAGAAAGCAGAGTCGACTTGGGAGTAAAGCCACACCTTGGAGGTGATTGGCTCCTCCCATAGGAAACAAAAGAGGAGCGAATGGTGAGTAGGCGGCTGCTCTTCCACTTTCCTTCAGAAGCGCATATGCACTTCCGTTTCAGCCAGGGGTGGGTTTCAGGCGGTTGGCGGCGGTCCCCGCGAACCGGTTGGTCGGCGAACCCGGAAGTAAGTAACTTCCGGGAACGCCGAAGGATCCACCCGCCCGCCCGCGTTTCTTACCCGGTTTTGATGAGTTCTGCGCTTCCACGCATGCGCAGAACGCATACAGCGCCTGCACGATCCTCCAGGAGCAGCTGGAGCATCGCACAGGCGCTAGTACGCAAGCGTGCACTGCACGCGTGCACGAGGACACCACCGGCCCTGTTCCAACCAAACCGGTTGGAACGGGGCGAGAAACCCACCCCTGGTTTCAGCACTCGGTGCCGAAAAAGGTTCACCAACACTGGAATAGGCCATGCAGAAAATGAAAATAGAACAGAATAACAGAGTTGGGAGGCACCTTGGAGGTCTTCTAGTCCAACCACCAACTCAGGCAGGAAACCACTTCAGACAAATGATTGTCCAATCTCTTCTTAAAAACTTCCAGTGTTTGGAGCATTCACAACTTCTGGAGACAAGTGGTTCCACTGATTAATTGCTCTAACTGTCTTTTTAGTTCTAGGTTGTTTCTCTCCTTGATTAGTTTCCATCCATTGCTTCTTGTGCCCCGCCCCTCGGGTGCTTTGGAGAATTTTTCTTCTCGTGTCCTACAGGTGCTTTCCCAACAGGCAACTGGACTTTCTTGGGGTTATTTTTGCAAACATTTCACTTCTCATGCAAGAAGCTTCTTCGGTTCTTCAGGACCTCTGAAGAACTGAAGAAGCTTCTTGCATGAGAAGCAAAACATTTTCAAGGGGGAAAAAAACAAGAAAGTCCAGTTATCTTTTGGAAAAGCACCTTTGGGACAACCATGACTTGATTGATTGAGAATCTCCACAGACGTTTCTCCTCCCATGTCTTTTTAGAAAGCAGTCAAACCCAGATTTTTCCTTCAGAAATGGGGCCTTTAGAACAGGAGATGCAACTTAGTTGGAAACAGCCAACCCAGGAAGGAAATAGTTATTTAGTTCAGACATAGTTGGCTTTTCCTTAACTGACTTTAAAGTTACTGTTTCATTACTTTTAAGAAAAATATTTTTATTGTACGTTTTTCTTCATTTTATATCATAATTTCAACTTTGCAACAGTGATAAATTGCTTGTATCAGCACTTTTAATATATGATGTTATATATCCTAATTACGTCCATATTTCTCTTATGCAATATTCAACATAGAAATGTATGTACGTATGTATGTATGTATATATGTATGTACGTATGTATGTACGTATGTACGTACATACATATGTATGTATGTATGTATGTATGTATGTATGTATGTATGTATGTATGTATGTATGTATTGTGAATTGTCCTAAAAATGCGAGTTCCAGGTGTAGTTATAAAAGAAACAGAAACAGATATTATGATCTCCGGAACTTTAAAATGTGTGTGTGTGTGTTTTAAAGTTCCGGAGATCATAATATCTGTTTCTGTTTCTTTTATAACTACACCTGGTGTGTGCACACGCCCGTGTGCATGTGTGCGCACATGCATGCGTGCACGCACACCCACCCCACACCCCCACACTTGATATTATACGACATACTTATATCTATTGTTTCCATAGTTCTAACATAGTTCTCTATACATTTATCATTCTGTATATTTTGATTTACACTTTTGTACATTCTGGTACTGCTTGCAATATGTATTCTTCTACATAATACCTGTATTTATTTCTGGTTTGTCACTCATCTTTCATCATTCGTTTTCTAATCTTTTTATTTCATTACTATATGTGGTTCTTTCCTTTTTGTCAAACAACCTGGAGTCTTAAGCAGGCACATCTGAAAAATTGTAGAAATAAGTAACACTGACATTTCATGAAAACAACATTGACCAGTATAGATGATCCCCTCCCTGTCTGTTTAATCATTTTCCCCATCTGGCACATAAACATTTAGAATTTGGCATGATTAAAAGAATCCTCCCTGCAAGACATTGTGGGAGGATCACACACCTCTGCAGTGGGGAAAAAACCTTTTGTAAAAGAGCAAGATTTGCCAGCGTTGCTGGAGCTTAAAACAATGGCAGTTTCTCTTTTATTCGGCCTCTCGTTTTAAGAATGAAAAACAACGCTCCTTAGAAAGCAGCAGTTGGAGGAAGATGAATAGCAGTTTGTTTTCCCTTATTCCCCCAATGTTATAAGATCTCCCACTAGAAAATTCTATCACTCCGTCCCCTTTGATCTAATAAACTTTATGAATCTGTAGCTGAGCTTTCATTTTTCTCATCGGCAAAGCCAACTTTTACAGTGAAGCCTCATATTAAATATTGAAGTCAACAACTACCCAGCTCTCGCTTAAGCTTCTAGTCCTTATGGTTTTAAATATTAACATGAAGAAATGGCCAGTGAAAGACAACGTTAGAAACCAAATTGAAAATGGTAGTTGTGAGTTTCACAGCCTTGATAATTTCTTTACCCAGGTCTGACATCTTAAAAACCATTGAAAGGGTCTCATTGTCTCAATTTGTTTTGCCTAATTTTTCCATTTTCTTTTGTCACTGGGTGAGAGTTAAACATCTAAACGTTGTAGAGAGATTAAAAAGTAGAATTGACCCATTCAATGTGTTTGGCCCATTTAAGAATGCTTAGTGAGCCCCATATACTGTATGTATGTATGTATGTATGTATGTATGTATGTATGTATGTATGTATGTATGTATGTATGTATGTATTTTGTGTGTGTGTGTGTGTACATACTTTGTTTCATCGAAAATAAGACAGGGTCTTATTTTCTTTGGACTCCCGAAATAAACATTTAATCTTATTTTCAGGGAAGTCTTATTATTTTTGAGGTGCAGGAGGAGGCAAGAGTGGCCACCTCATGATTGCTGCTGTGTTGCAATATTTTCGGGGAGGGCTTATTTTAGCACATGCGCTCAAAAGTCTGATTGGTCTAATTATCCAAAGAGGTCTTATTTTCAGGGAAACAGGGAATGTATGTATGTATCAGTGGTGGGTTCCAGATCCCATTGAAACCAGTATGGTGCGTGCATGTGTCCTTACCGCATGCGACACCCCACAATGCCTCCGCGATGCCCAAGCTGCTCGGTGGAGCATCGCTCAGGGGCCGTACACTCTGTGCATGTCCACAGAAATGCCGAAGAGCTCAAATATTGGTAAGGAGCACAGGCGGACGGGCCCTCCGGGGCACCGTACTCTAATGGTAACCGGTGCTCTCAGCAGGCACTGGTACGCCCATACTGGGACGTACCGGTCGTAACCCACCACTGGTATGTATGTATGTATGTATGTATGTATGTATGTATGTATGTATGTATGTATGTATAGCTAGATGATAGGCAGACAGACAAATGCACACACACACACACACACATACACAGTATATGTACAGTATGTATGTACAGTATGCCATGTGGGAACTCTTGGGGTCCATAGTTAGTATTTGTTTATTGATTAATTGACTGGATTTTTATCCCACCTTTATTTCTTTATAAATAAGTGCAAGTGGTTGACATAACTAATACTCCTCCTCTTTTCCCCACAACAACAACCTTGTGAGGTGATTTGGGCTGAGAGAGAGAGAGGGGGGGGGGACTGTTCCAAAGTCCCCGGCCAGCTTTCATGCCTAAAGCAGGACTACAACTCACAGTCTCCTGATGACTGTCCCAAAGCCACCCCAACGGACTTTCGTGCCTAATGTCAGACTAGAACTCACAGTGTCCTGGTGATAGGACCAAAAATCACCCAGCCGAAGGTGGAACTAGAACTCACTGTCTCCTGGTTTCTAAGCCAGCACCTTAATCACTGTCCCAAACTGGCTCTCTGTCACTGTTGCTCAGTAATGGCCCTCACTTTGGGGCTACAAGTGAGGTTCTGTTAGCACTGTAACAACCATCCCTCCGTGAGGAGGCTAAGGTAGAAGTCTGGCGCTGTAACTGGAATATAGTAAAGCAATAAATCCCCAGGAGGGAGGGGCTGCATTCCAGAGCAGTAAGAGGCAGCTCAGTCCAGATATTTTGTGTGAGAGAAAGAGAGTGAAGACAGTCCCTCCCTAATAGTTCACAGAGTATGTGTTTGAGGTACCATATTTTTGGGAGTATAAAATGCATCTTTCCCCCTAAAAAAGAGGCTGAAAATCTGGGTGGGTCTTATACACTGAATACAGCAGTTTTGGCCTCCTGAAACCCCGCCCCCTTCACAAAAATGGATGTTCAAAAGGTTTGGGAGGCCTGCAAAGTGCTCCTGGGGGCTGGGAAGGGCAAAAATGAGTGAAAAATTGGTTTTTCTCATTTTTGTTCCCAGCCCCTAGGAGCACTCTACAAACCTCCTAAAGCCTATGCATGCCCTTTTTTTTTGAGAAAAATGTGCTGTTTTTGTGAAAAATGGGCTGTTTTTTTGTTCGTTTTTGCCCCCCACCCCCCAGGAGCACTATGCAGGCCTCTCAAACTCTCTGCATGCCCCACTTTTCACAAAAAACAAGAGGTGTGCAGAGGATTTGAGAGGACTGTAGAGTGCAAAAACTTATATTAAAAATTTACCTCTTCAAAATCTTGGTGCGTCTTATACTCCAAAAATACGGTAAATATAGTAGAATGCTTAATCTGGCAAGATTCTGTCTATAGGTTTGGCAACAATAATGAAATCAGCTTGGAAGAATCGCTACGTGTCTTTCTCTGTTCTTTGAACCTGAGAATATGTTTGATGCTGTCTTATGATGATGGATTGTATCATCACTTGTGGTCGCTCTTTTATTAACTTTATTTTGTGGTTTGTGTCTGTGCAGTCTTGCATTTTGCATTTTATTGTAACTACTGAAGAATTTAACAAAGACAAAAATGATACAATGGTGGTAATACTTTAACAAAGCATAATTTCAATTGGAATTATGGAGTTGGCTGATTTTGGAGGCAATGGGCAGGCTTTCTCTATTTGGGCAATAGGCTGGCATTCAGAAGATGCCCATGTGCCAATCTCCAGCTCTGGGTAAATGCATGTGAATGCAGACGGTTATTTAGATCATCAGCCCAGACCTGGCTAGAAAGGGTCATGTTTAGAATTTTAAATGACACTTTAACAGGAAAATGGGAAAATCAATAGGCAGCCAATTGCAATGGTGCTGTAAGTATTATATGTTTTGGCTGCTCAGCTCCCACACTTGAACAGCTGTGTTTCCAAATCATTTCAAGGCAGCTTCACGTCCAACACGTTGCTGTGATCAAGAGTGTTTGTGGCTGCCTGATGTCATTCTCCTAACGAGAAGAGCAGAGATGATTTTAAGACAGAAATGTTTAATCTGAACAGACCATCGCAGCAGCTGACAAAAGGAATGGAGTTGTGATTTTAAATACTCTTCTAGCGCAAGGATGAGGCACCATTATTGCTGATTTGCCTGTGAAGCTTTCATGTCAGAATTTGGAAATGATGAAGGACTTCATGTGGGTGGGTGTTTAGTTGAAAGGATGTTGGTTGTTTTCCTCTCCTTGCTGAGTTCTTAACATCTTTCTCTTTTTATTTACTTTTGTTTCTTGTCCTTCTTCCTCCTTCTCCTTGTCCTCCTCCTCTTCCTTCTTCTTTTATTTTTCCTTCTCCCTTTGCTTCTCCTTCTCCTCCTATTTCTCCTTCCCCTTTTCTTCTCCTCCTTTTCCTCCCTCTCCTCTTCCCCTTCCCCCTCTCCGTCCCTTCCCTCCCCCTCCCTCTCTCCTTCCTTTCCTTCCTTCCCTCCCTCCCTTCTCCCTCCCTTCCTCTCATTTCTTCTCCTTCCCTCCCTCTCTTCCCTTCCCTCCCTGCCTCCCTCTCTCCTTTCCTTCCTTCCTTCCTTCCTTTTCTCAATGTTCACAGGATATCCTACTGTACAGCAGACAAAGTGCATGACAAAGTGTTTGCCTACATTGCTCAGAGTCAGCACAACGAGAACTTGGAGTGCCATGCTTTCCTCTGTTCCAAGAAGAAAATGGTCAGTATTAAGTGGAAAAGTTACGGGTGGGTTCATTGATTCAATTCCTATGGCTTCCCATAGGGCATTTCCAGGTTTTGGTAAAACCACCCCCATAGCGACTCATTGGTTCGCTTAACGACCGAGGCATTTGTTTAACAACCACAGCAGCCATTGTATGCGCATCGTGTTCGCTTCACAACCACCTCAAAAAAGGTCATAAAACGGGGTCTGTCCCATGGCCAACTTTCAGAACTCCCTAATAGTTAATAAGTTGAGGACTATCTGTAGAAGGGCTTTCCTTTGGAGAGGGCTAGGTTTTATTGATTTGCTTTGTGAGATCAACCCCCACATCACACTCACAAAAGGACAAAACTCTCCCTCATAGCTGTTTCTAATTTCAGTGCAGAGTTTCAAATGTCCTTGAAACCTTTCCCTGCCAAAGGTGTTTCCCCTCTCCTCCTTTTCTTCCCCCTAGACAAAAAAATGCCTGCTAATATGACATTAACAGAAATATGAAGACAGGGTGCACAACTTCAGAGCTTGGACTCTGTATGTCTATTTTTCACATCTCCGGCATATAATTACTCTGTATTTTTAGCGCCTGGGCAATTCACAACATTATCTGGGTCTATTAAACTTGATTTGAATGTGACAGCTGAAATTGTAAACAGCTGTGAAGAGTTTCAAACTTAATTACCATATTTAAGGAGTTGTTGTCTTTTTTCTTTTTTCCCCCCTGATAAAAAAAAAGTACTTTGCTCCTCTACCAAAGATTTAAGTGGCTCTGACAAAATCTCTTTTATCCCCCCTTTCATGTCACACTGGCACAGGTACAAATTTTATCTGTTGTTCTAAACAGCCCCATCTCTCGGGTGTGTCCAGCATGTCAGCCAGCTAACGGGTGGGAGGTTTCTCATCAGTATCATACAATTGGATTTGGGGGGGGGGGCTGGTTTACAGCATCCATTAATCTATAAGAAAACAAAATATGTGTGCAAAATTCTCTACCTATCTATTTATTTGTCATAACTTTCTTAGAGAGCGCTACTGTCTTAGAGTGAATTATAGTTCTTGTTCAGGCATCTTGATAAGCCATATTTTTTCTGAGTTCTGCCTGGTACATGTTATCCAAGTCCACAATTGTGTAATGCTATACAGTATTGCTTTTGCTGTATATAAGGCCACACTTAGAATATTGCATCCAGTTTTGGTAAAAAAGTAAAAAAGATGTGGAGACCTTAGAAAGAGTGCAGAGAAGAGCAACGAAGATGATTAGGGGACTGGAGGCTGAAGCATATAAAGAACAGTTGCTGGAATTGGGTATGTCTAGTGTAACGAAAAGAATAGCAATAGCAATAGCAGTTAGACTTATATACCGCTTCATAGGGCTTTCAGCCCTCTCTAAGCAGTTTACAGAGTCAGCATATTGCCCCCACAGTCTGGGTCCTCATTTCACCCACCTCGGAAGGATGGATGAAGGACTAGAGGTGACATGATAGCAGTGTTCCAAGATCTCAGGGGTTGCCACAAAGAAGAGGGAGTCAAAGTATTCTCCAAAGCACCTGAGGGCAGGACAAGAAGCAATGGGTGGAAACTAATCAAGGAGAGAAGCAACCTAGAACTAGGGAGATATTTCCTGACAGTTAGATCAATTAACCAGTGGAACAACTTGCCTCCAGAAGTTATGAATGCCCCAACGCTGGAAGTTTTAAAGAAGATATAGGATAATCATTTGTCTGAAATCGTAGAGGGTTTTCTGCTTGAGCAGGGGGTTGGACTAGAAGACCTCCAAGGTCCCTTACAACTCTTCTCTCCTCTCCTCTCCACTCCGATCCTATCCTATCCTATTCTATCCTGCTTTCATTGGGTTCCTCCAATGCTGTTTGGCTAAAAAAAATGTTAAAACCCGAAATGAAGAACAGTGTCTGGGTTTGCCTACACAGGAGGTTAAGAAACCACAGAAGAGGCTAATTTTTTTTGGAAAAGGATCAAAAAGTGGCTAGAGGTAATAACAGTTGTTAAAATAGAATGGAAACTTGAAGTTTTTTTTATTAGGAATAATGACTGTGAAATATAAAAAAGAAATTCAGTATTTAATATTACATATAATTACGGCAGCAATGATTGCCTTTGCCCAGAAATGGAAAAACAAATTAATTCCAAGCAAAGATGAAATAACAAGAAAGGTTATGGACTGTGCTGAAATGGACAAATTAACAAAAGAAATCCAGGGAAAAGAAGAATCAGAATACTACCAAATATGGGATAAATGGTATAGGTAGATGGAGGAAAGAAACAAGGATCAATGAAGGAAGACAACAAAGCCCAAAAATAGTAGTTAAGGAGAATTAACACACATATATGTATCCAAGTGGTTTAAACTTACTAGACATAATCAGTCAATATAGCAGACAGAGGAGTAAGATAAGAAGGTTAAGAATGGTGAAATGCAAATGTAATACAATAGAAGGGGAAACAATATAAGGTGAGCAATATTGATTGCCAATTGCTATTAGAAAGAACAGAAAGCTCCTGTTCGTATTGTATTGTGTCAATGTGGTGTATGTCTTAAGTTTTGTCTGTGTGAATTTTACATGTTTGTAAATAAAAATTTAAAATTAAAAAGAAAATTAAAAAAAAAAGAAACCACAGGTTTCAAGGTAGAGTAGGCTATTTCAATAAAACAACATGGATTAAAACCCAACACAGCATGTTGGGGTTTAGCAGAATGCATGAACGTTGCCCCTCTTTGATTATCTCCTTAATTCCCGGGCCTCAATGTTTATTCCAGAATTGTGGAATCTCAAGCTGAATTTTGTGCTGAATCTTGATCAGCTGTTTGCAGCTTTGGAGCTAAATTTTGCTGCAACTCACTGTTTTTTTAACTGGGAATAGATGGGGAGAGAAGAAACTGTAATATTAATCCTGTGCCAGCATGCAGCCTTGTGGCAATTAACCAGAGTCTTTGATCCACCTTTATCTCAACAGGCCTTCTAAGCTCACTAGATGCGTAGCTAAAAATGGGTGCCACTTTCTGGATAGTTTGACGAAGCACTGGATGCCCCGTGAATGGGATTTATATTTGATTGGCAGTTTTCATCACTTGTAGAAACATAGAAAAACGAGGGTAGAAAAAGACCTAGTGGTCCATCAAGTCTGCCTTTGAGTTTATTTGTTTTTGTCTCCTTTTCAATTTATTTATTACATTTATTTATTTATTATTATTATTATTCCTTTATTTTTTATTTTTTTGTCAATGACGGACATAGGTTTATCCCAAGCGTTTTAAAACTCAGTTATAGATAGATAGATAGATAGATAGATAGATAGATAGATAGATAGATAGATAGATAGAAGTTTATTTATATGCCGCTCTTTTCCCTGGGGGGACTCAGGGCGGCTCACAATCCAAGGGGGAGGGGGAGACAAACTTTTTAACATATAAGACAATACATAATTAAAAAACACAACATTCATACCATTCGGGCGGGTTACAGTCTTAGCCCCAGGCCTGACGGGCCAGATTCTGAGGGCTGTGCGGAAGGTCTGGAGGGTGGTGAGGGTACGAATCTCCACGGGGAGATTGTTCCATAGGGATTGTTCCATCGTTACTGATGATTGAGAGGACACGGTAGCTCAGTGGCTAAGACAGAAAGGTCATACGAGATGGACAGCTGTATAAATTTAATAGCAAGGCCTGTGTTTGTTCAATCAATCAATCAATCAATCAATCAATCAATCAATCAATCAATCTCCATTTACTATTAGGAGGGTTCAGCCTGTAAATCTAAACACATAGTAGTAATTTATTTCTCTCTCTCTCTCTCTCTCTCTCTCTCTCTCTCTCTCTTTCACACACACACACACACACACACGCACACACACTCCAGAGGAGGGTTACTGCCGGTTCAGCCTGGATTAGCCAAACTGGTTAGCCAAACTCCCACCCGCCCGGACACTTCTGTGCAGGGACAGAAGCGTTCTGCACACACGCTGGAGCACACCCAAACTGGTAGTAAAAAGATTTGCAACCCACCTCTCTCTCTCTCACACACACACACACACACACACACACACACGGACGGTTATATTCCACACTTCAATTCTAAGTTGAGGTATTAATAGAGGTGAGAAGAGGAAGAAAAAAGTGATATTCCAAAAAAACCCAACAACTCCATATTTATTTCCAAAAACGATCTCTTATTTGCAAAGTATTTCAGGTTTTATCTCATTCCATAGGAAAAAAATAGAGTCGTTTTAACCCTGTGGGCCAGATGGAAGGGATTGGCTGGGGAAGAATCTTTGAATGAGAAACTATGTGTTAGTTCAAAATGCTGGATAAGCAAGGTGGTAGAACCCTGGGCATTTCTTGTTAATGTTTTGTAATACGTGGTACGTGTTTGATTTGTATTCAGAAATTTGTATTCAGTATTTTCTAGACTGACGATGGCTTATAAGGAGTTATTAAAATGCAATAAAACTTTGCACAGTATGGAAGAACAGCACAATACAGCATGCCACAAGGGCCTATGAATAATAGCTTAGAATAAATAACAACTGAATAAAGGTCCTGAGCTGTTATTTCCTAAAAGCCTCTGGAAGAGCTATCTTGAGTGAATCACTGCAGTTGTTAAATTAATAACACAGTTGTAAAGTGAATCTGGCTCCTCCGCTGAGTCGCAAAATGTGATCACTTGACCTCCCCCAGGACACTGCAACTGTCGTAAGTACGAGTCAGTTGCCAAGCCTCTGAGTTTTGATCACATGACTGCTGCAATGTGTGACAAATAGTCACAAGTCACTTTTTTCCAGTGTCGTCATAACTTCAGATGTCACTAAATGAACTGCTGTAAGTCGAGGACTAGGTGTACTTTGGGGCTTCAGATCTTTTTATCTCAGGGAAGTAAGGCACCGTGAGTAGATTCTCCCTGAAGAGGTCAAATCTGTTTAGTGGTCTTGCAAGTAACTCAATGCCCAGCCAGATAGGACTTTATGTCAAAGTTTACTTTGAGTCGCAAATGGAATCTTTATTAGTAGCCAAAGCTTAGTAGCCCCAGTTAAACGTAATATGATGAATGGAAACTGATGTCAGTCATTAAGCTGGTCAGTTTGGACCAACAGCAAGTAATTTTTGAGGGCAGGTAGGGCATATTCTAGTAGACTTAACTGCATGGTGAGCTATAAGCTGCCCAGAGATCATCTGATACAAAACAAGGAGCAAATAAATTTAAAAAATAAATAAAAATAGTGATGAGTGCATGGAATCTGTATTGCCTATTTCTCCTGTTTCAGGAAAGACATCAACTGATAACACTAATTGCACTGATAGAAGAGAATATTTGCAGTTCAGGGTTGAACTGTGGGCACCTGAGTTTGGCTAACACCGATTAGGTTTATTTTATTTTAGGAATTTATATTGCCGCCTATTTGCACATGGCGACTCCAGGCGGCTTACAGGAATATAAAAACCACACATATAAAACTAATAAAAGAAATAATCATATAATAAAATAAAATAACCCACCACCACCCTGACAACAACACATCACATGAGCCATTTAATGGGCTCCATCCCACTCTGCACTCCCCAGGCTTGCTGGCAGAATCAGATTTTCAGTGCCTTCTGGAAGAGTGTGTTGTGGCCTGCCAGTGGCCAGAGGAGCTGGCACCAGAGTTGGACAGTGAGGAGGATGGGGAGGAGCATGGGCCAGTCCTGGAGGCTGGGGAAGGCTCAGATGAGGGCTCTGCAGTGATCAGATGCCTTCAAAGCTAGACAGCAGTGAGGCAGAGGAACAGCTGGAACCTGTTCCCAGTGTGCGCATACGCAGAGCTGCCAGAAGAAAAGAACAACTCAGAAATCAGGGTAGACTTGGGAGTAAAGTCTCAGGTGGAAGGTGAATGGTAGTAGGCCTCCCTGCAGCCTTCCGGAACCCAAAATGGGCTGCAGGGTGCACCCTGCCATCATCCATGCACCCCATGTGTGTGCATGCATCTCCTGCATGCGCCCCGCTCCTCCGTGCATGTGTGGCAGAGACCCGAAAAGCAGCTGGCCGGTGGGAGGCACAATGGGGCTCAGCTGCGGCGACGGCTCACAGGCCCACAGAGAGGGCTCTGCGAGCCACCTATAATACAATACAATACAATAGCAGAGTTGGAAGGGACCTTGGAGGTCTTCTAGTCCAACCCCCTGCCTAGGCAGGAAACCCTATACCATTTCAGACAAATGGCTATCCAACATCTTCTTAAAGACTTCCAGTGTTGGGGCCTTCACAACTTCTGGAGGCAAGTTGTTCCACTGATTAATTGTTCTAATTGTCAGGAAATTTCTCCTCAGTTCTAAGTTGCTTCTCTTCTTGATTAGTTTCCACCCATTGCTTCTTGTCCTGCCTTGGTGCTTTGGAGAATAGCTTGACTCCCTCTTCTTTGTGGCAGCCCCTGAGATATCGGAAGACTGCTATCATGTCTCCCCTAGTCCTTCTTTTTATTAAACTAGACATACCCAGTGCCTGCAACCGTTCTTCATATGTTTTAGCCTCCAGTCCCCTAATCATCTTTGTTGCTTTTTCTCTGCACTCTTTCTAGAGTCTCCACATCCTTTTTACATCGTGGCGAGCAAAACTGAATGCAGGATTCCACCTGTGGAAAGCATGCCACAGGTTCGCGCTCATGGGATTAGAACAAAGCTGTTTCCTTTGAATTTGTAACAGACCTATTTTAACTACTGTACCATGCTGGTTTGTGTTTAAAAGAGGGGATTAAAAAAAAGATGAACAACTTTCTGTGGCAAAGCAATTCTCTATAAACTCCCCTTTTTCTCTTCAAAGAGAAGAAGACAAGCCTTCCAAATAATTGTGTGAATTCACCCAAGGTTTTCTGCAGCTGCCTCCAAAGCCAAAACTGCCAGCCTCACTATTAAATTAAGTCTTAACTGATGTGGGAGCGACAGAGCTGTCGAAGGAGGAATGTGGTGTTCCTGGTTTAACAGCTCTCCTTTGCTGGCTTCAGACCTCAAAATGGAGCTGCCTATTAGTGCCCCATTATAATTGCTGTTGTCTCTGTGGTTTCCCCCCACCCCTCCTCTCCCTCCAGGCCCAAGCCGTCACGCTCACAGTTGCTCAGGCTTTCAAGGTAGCGTTTGAATTTTGGCAGGCGTCCAAGGAAGGTGAGTGTGAAATTCAGCTACTCCTGATGGTTTCCTTATAGTCCAATCAGAGGGTTGAGAGCAGCCATGGTTACACTTTTTTCATTGTTGTTCTTAACGTTTTAAGTTTCTTGTGGATCATAGTTTATTGCCCTTTTTTTGTGTCAGTGTATTTAGGACACCGTAAAAGGGATGCGGTGGCTCAGTGGCTAAGATGCTGAGCTTGTCGATCAGAAAATCAGCAGTGTGGAGGTTCGAACCCCTAGCACCGCGTAACGGAGTGAACTCCCGTTATTTGTCCCTGCTTCTGCCAACCTAGCAGTCCGAAAGCATATAAAAAATCCAAGTGGAAAAATAGGAACCACCTTTGGTGGGAAGGAAACAGCGTTCTGTGCGCCTTTGGCTTATAGTCATGCCGGCCACATGACCACGGAGACGTCTTCAGACAGCGCTGGCTCTTTGGCTTTGAAACGGAGATGAGCAACGCCTTCTAGAGTTGGGAATGACTAGCACATATGTGCAAGAGGAACCTTGACCTTGACCTTTACCTTAGGATGCCACAGGGAAATGCATTGCATGCGGACAGTTCCCTCCCTCTTAAATACAAGTAGTCCTTGACTTACGACCGCAATTGAGCCCAAAATCTCGATTGTTAAATAATGCAGTTTTGTCCCATTTTTCAACCTTGTTCGCATTGGTTAAGCAAATCACTGCAGTTGTTAAATGAATCATGCAGTCATTAAGTAGAATCCGGGTTCCCCCATTTGATTTGCTTCTCAGAAGCCAGACAGGAAGGTTTCAAATAGGGATGAATGATCCCCAAGATGTTGCAACTGTCATAAATTTATATGCCAGTTGCCACATGACCGAATTTGATGACATGATTTATGGGGATGCTGCAAAGTTCCACAAGGGGTGAACACCATCATTAGATACTTTCTTCAAGTGCTGTTGTATCTTCGGTCACTAAAGAAATGGTTGTAAGTCAAGGACTTATAATCTTGTTTCTCAGGACTCTGGTGGAAGATTGGTGAGCGATTGGGGTGCTGCAATTCCTCCAACCTGGGAATTTACCCCATTCCACCTTTCAGTAGGTTGCTAGTATTTAATGCTTAGGATTGCTTTTCATTGTTGCTGTTGCTGTCACCTGGATAAAGTAGGTGACTCAGCATCGGTCATCCCTCACCCTTGGCGCAGAAGCTCCTTCATTGATTAGCTCCCAAGCCAAGGTCAGAGTTTTGTTATTGTCATCTAAGCCCTGCTCAACTTGGGACTAAGCCAACTTGAAGGTGTTCTGACCCAAACACAACAAAACCTCTGAAGCGAACTCAAGGATTCATTTACCATATTTTTTGGAGTATAAAATGCACCTTTTCCCCTCAAAAAAGAGGGTGAAAATCTTGGTGCGTCTTATACACTGAATACAGCATTTTTGGCCTCCTGAAACCCCATTTGCAAAAATCGCTGTGCATAGCCTTTAGGAGGCTTCCAGAGTACTCCTGGGGGCTGGGGAGGACAAAAATGAATGAAAAATGGACATTGTTTTGCACGTTTTTCCTCACCTAGTCCCCAAGAGAACTCTAAACACCTCCTAAAGGCTATGCATGCCCTTTTTTTGACAAAAAATGGGCCTGTTTTTGTGAAAAACGGGCCATTTTTGGGAGGTGTGCAGATTGCAAAAAGTTTTTTTAAATTTTCTTCTTCAAAATCTTGGTGCGTCTTATACTCTGGTGCGTCTCATACTCCAAAAAATACATTAATTAGGAGTGCCAGCAGCCCCAGGGAAAAAGTTTCTCTCTCACCGCAGGCTAACAACACCATCCGTTGTCTGCCACGTCTATTCATCTCCGCCCCCTGCCTTTTATCCTCAGAGCTAGGATGGGTCTTTGCTAGCAGCGGTGGTTCTTCTGTCCCAAGGATCAGCCCACGGATTTCCACTGCTCTCCTTTCCTCTGCCTTCTGCCCATCCGTGCGTCAAGCACTGGACCCAGCTGTTCCTCCTCTTCCTCATCAGCCACCTCTATACTTGGGGGCTGTTGACTCTCCATCTGAGGGCTGACAGATGGCCCAGGCTCTGCCTCAATCTCTCTGACTCTGTAAACCACTTAGAGAGGGCTGTAAAGCACGGTGAAGTGATATATAAGTCTAGGTGCTATTCCTTCCTTCCCTCCCTCCCTCCCAGCAGTTAGAATGCAGTATTTCAGGCTAACTCTGCTCACTGCCAGGAGTTCGATCCTGGCCAACTGAAGATTGACTCAGCCCTCCATCCTTCCAAGGTCCATGAAATGAGGACCCAGATTGTTGGGGGAAGAGGCTGACTCTGTAAACCACTTAGAGAGGGCTGGAAAGCACTGTGAAGCGGTATATAAGTCTAAGTGCTATTCCTCCCTCCCCCCTCCCTCCCTCCCAGCAGTTACAATGCAGCATTTCAGGCTAACTCTGCTCACTGCCAGGAGTTCGATCCTTACCAGCTGAAGATTGACTCAGCCCTCCATCCTTCCAAGGTCCGTGAAATGAGGACCAAGATTGTTGGGGGCAAGAGGCTGACTCTGTAAACCGCTTAGAGAGTGCTGTAAAAGCACTGTATGTAACTCTAAGTGCTATTGCTTGCCAGAAGATCACAAAAGGGGATCCCATGACCCCAACATACTGCAGCGGTCCTAAATACATGCCAGTTGCCAAGCATCCCAATTTTGACCAAAGTGATGCTGCAGGGGTTGTAAAAAGCGTGAAAAACAGCTGTGTCTGGGTTTTTTTGGTTGGTGCCGTTGTCATTTCAGAGGGTCACTAAACGGATGGTCATAGGTTGAGGACTGCCTCTATCCCCCATCCCTGCGCGTGCATGAACACGCTTCCTTCTAGCTCTTGAGGAAATGCATCCAGCCAGGGCTTCTGGTTACGGCTGACCGCTTGGTACTAATGAAGAGAACTAAGACAGTGAACCATCTGTCTCTTTGTCAGCGATGGGTGGGTGGAAAGAGCTGCAGGCGGGTCGGCCCCCTTCCAGATTGAGTGTAACTGTGATGAAATGGCTTCCCCAGGCTTGGCACCCCGCTGGCAGGAGAAGCCCTCCCTGTTGGCTGCTGTTGTTCAACAGTCACAAAGGCTAAAAAAGGTTGACGTGTGTCTAGGAGAGAGAGTGGCTTGGAAGGTTTTTTTTTCCCTTCTTGGTTCTGCTCCTCCTGTGTTTCTGCCATTGAGTAGCCCCAAAGGGGCGCCCGCTCTGCATATGGGGAGCTCCAGGCCTCCCCAAAACATTTTCCCCTGGGAATCCTCTCTGGCTGGAAATCCACAACAGCACATCTCCATGAAACTACTTCCTTCCTCAGTTGGTGTTAGACCATCTTTCCCTTCCCTCCCTCCCCCCTCCCCCCTTCCGTCCTTCCTTCCTTCCATTCCCCTCCCTTTATAAAAGAGATAGAGATCCTATCTTATTTATCTTCCTTCCTTCCTTCCTTCCTTCCTTCCTTCCTTCCTTCCTTCCTTCCATTCCCTTTCCTTTATAAAAGAGATAGAGATCTTATCTTATTTATCTTCCTTCCTTCCTTCCTTCCATTCCCTTTCCTTTATAAAAGAGATAGAGATCCTATCTTATTTATCTTCCTTCCTTCCTTCCTTCCTTCCTTCCTTCCATTCCCTTTCCTTTATAAAAGAGATAGAGATCCTATCTTATTTATCTTCCTTCCTTCCTTCCTTCCTTCCATTCCCCTCCCTTTATAAAAGAGATAGAGATCTTATCTTATTTATCTTCCTTCCTTCCTTCCTTCCTTCCATTCCCTTTCCTTTATAAAATAGAGATCTTATCTTATTTATCTTCCTTCCTTCCTTCCTTCCTTCCATTCCCTTTCCTTTATAAAATAGAGATCTTATCTTCCTTCCTTCCTTTCTTCTTTCCTTCCTTTCCCCTCCCTTTATAAAATAGAGATCTTATCTTATTTATCTTCCTTCCTTCCTTCCTTTCCCCTCCCTTTATAAAATAGATAATATTATCTTATCTTATCTTCCTTCCTTCCTTTCACTCTTTTTCTTAGGCTCTTTCTTTCTGTAACTTTTTCTTGCAGTTTCTTGCACTCTTTCTTTCCTCCCTCCCACTCTCACTTCCATCCACCTTCCTTCCTTCCTTCCTTCCCTCCCTCCTTCCTTCCTTCCACTCTTTTTTCTTTTGTCTTTCTTGTGCTCTTTTTCTTGTGCTTTCTTGAGCTCTTTCTTTCCTTCCTCCCTCCCCTCCCCCTTCCTCCCCCTTCCTCCCCCTTCCTTCCTTCCTTCCTTCCTTCCTTCCTTTCTTGAGCTCTTTCTTTCCTTCCTCCCTCCCCTCCCCCTTCCTCCCCCTTCCTTCCTTCCTTCCTTCCTTCCTTCCTTCCTTCCTTCCTTGAGCTCTTTCTTTCCTTCCTCCCTCCCTTCCTTTCGCTCTTTTTCCTTGTGCTCTTTCTTGCACTTACTTGAACTCTTTCATTCTTTCTTTGTTTCCTCCCCCCTCCCCCTTCCTTTCCCCCTTCCTTCCCCTTTCCTTCCTTCCTTCCTTTCTCTTTCTGCCATCTTTATTACTTTATAAATAAATAAAGTTGCTGAAGTAACTGAACTTTTCAAGTAACAGAAACTCACCGTCTCCTGGTTTCTAGACCAGCATCTTAACCACCAGACCAAACTTTAGGACCTCCTTAGGAAGTACAAGTATTAGGAATTATAAGTAGACCATAAGTGTGCTCTTTCCCTGAATTAAGACAACCAAAATGCAAAGTGAATGGGAAAAGGACTAGATTCAAATTGTACAGTTAATTGGGCTTTAGGCTCCCTTCTAGAGTACAGGAACAAAAATCACCACCTACTTTACCTTCTTGTAGGTTATAATGCAGTTTTGTGGATTGTGGTCTTAAAACTGACTGAGAAACTGATGAGATTTTGTGTCCTTTCCTCCCTCCCTCCCCCCCCCCCCCGTTCCATTCCTATGACAGAGAAGGAGAAGAGAGACAAAGCCATCTTGGAAGCAGAGTCCGCCAGCAGCCTAAATTCAGATACTTCCTCCCCAAAAGCACGTAAGTAACCAAGGATTCAGTAAAAAAAGGAAAAGTTGTTGAATTTACCGAGTTTAATTCTTGGAAAGAAAGTACAGTCTGAAAGTAGAATCTAGGAACTACTTTGTTTGGCCAACATAATACATGGTGTTGTGGCCCACCAGCGATGGCAGACTCAGACAGTGAGGAGGATGGGGAGGAACATGGGCCAGTCCTGGAGTCTGGGGAAGGCTCTGATGAGGGCTCTGTGTCGGAGGCAAAGAGGGGGCCAGAGCCCTATGCCAGTTATCAGCTGCCTTCAGAGTCAGACATCAATGAGGCAGACGAACAATTGGAGCCTGTTCCTGATCTGCGCATGCGCAGAGCTGCCAGGAGAAGGGAACAGCTAAGGAACAAGGGCTGACTTGGGAGCAAAGGCACAGGTGGACGGTGAATGGTCCCTCCCAGAGGAAATAAAAGAGGAGCTAAAGGGGAGCGGAGTTTGAAGGAGACAATTAGTTCAATTTATTAGGGTGAAGATCTGTTCCTGACTTCTTGCCAAATAATTGCTGCTACCGCATGGCGTTTGGAAGATATCAGCCTGGCAACTCTTTTTAGGAGCTGTCTCTTTCTCTTTTTTTTTTTTTAAATTGAAGTTTATTATAATATAAAATGCAAATAAAAAGAAAGATAATAATACAGGAATGAGGAAGGGAAGGGGAGAGGGGGTGCAAAGTAAGAGAGAAAGAAGGGAAAAGCAATGACTTCCTCCCTTTTTTCTAAAATCTTTGAATTTTCAGCCAGCCTGGTCTTCAGATTAGGAATTCTGGAAGATGGAACCTCACACAACTTTGAAGAATAATAGGCCGGAGGAGGTTAATAGGTTTCTGATCTAAGGCACCTCTCCACTTATTAATATGTGTAGCACCCCAGTTCAAACATGCATGAAACTAAATTAAATTCTTGCTATAGGGCTAGATGTCTTGAAGAAGGAGGAGCTGAATGTCGTTTTGACCAGCATACAAATAGTTCAAATGAATAAGATATTCATCTTCACATACTCTTAGGAGCATATGATTTATTTATGTATGTGTTCAAATTTAAATTTGAATGCTTGCAGGGCTGAGCATATAAGAAGTTAGCTTAGACTATCAGGATGAGATGTGGCATTCCTCATCATTTGTGAAGATGGGCAAAGATTGGCAAATTCTTGAGCATTTGCAATAACTTTTCTGAATTAAAAAAAAAATCCAGTTGCTTCTTTTTCTTAAAAAACAAAACAAAACTGAGGTGGATAATTTTTATTATCTAAGGATTGTAGCCTGTTTGGAAAAATCTCTGCACAAGCAGAGAAGCTGCATCTTTACATCATAAATGTTTGGGAAGTTAGGATGTCATGTAATGTTTTCTCTCCCTGATGTTGTTTGGTGAGCTCCTCCTCCGCGAGCTGCACTGGCTGCCTGTTGATCTCCGGGTGCGATTCAAGGTGCTACTTATCACCTACAAAGCCCTTCATGGTACTGGACCTGGGTACTTGAGAGACCGCCTACTGCCAATTACCTCCACTAGACCGATACGATCGCATAGATTAGGCCTCCTCCGAATTCCATCATCCAGCCAGTGTAGACTGGCAACTACCCGGAGGAAAGCCTTCTCGGTGGCTGCTCCGACCCTCTGGAACAAACTCCCCGTGGAGATTCGAACCCTCACCACCCTCCAGTCCTTCCGCGCCGCCCTAAAGATCTGGCTGTCCCGGCTGGCCTGGGGTTAAGATTCTAACCCCACTCGAATTGTGTGACTGTTGTGTTTTTAATAATGATGTATTGTCTTTATGTTAGAAATTGTTTGTCCTTCCCCCCCCCCCTTTTTTTTGAACTGTGAGCCGCCCTGAGTCCCCCCAGGGAAAAGGGCGGCATACAAATAAAGGGAAAATGAAAATGAAAATGAAATGAGCGAAAGGAGAAGTTGAATGTTTCTTTGTTGATGCTGTTGTGTTGTTTCAACCTTGAAGTTTAGTTTGAATTCAGATTACAGTTCTTACTTGGTGCTTGCCTCCAATGGAAATTTGTTGTTGTTGCTAGCTGCAAAGTTGTGTCCGACCCATCGCGACCAGGGATGGGTTTCAGCCAGCGTTACTGCTGGTTCGCTTGCGTGCGCGCTTTGTTTATGCGCAGTTCAATTGAAATTGTTCTGTGTATGCGCAGAACTACAAAAAGAAGATGGTGGTGACCAGGGAATCGGTTCAGGGGCGTGGCCAGCCTGGGTCGCTGCCAGTTCTGCAACCCAGGCCGGCATACCACTACCGGTTCGGCCAAACCTGTAGGAACCCATCTCTGATCATGATCCCATGGACAACATCCCTCCAGGCCTTCCTGTCCTCTACCATCTGTTGGAGTCCATTTAAGCTCACACTGACTGCTTCGGTGACTCCATCCAGCCACCTCATTCTCTGCCATCCCCTTCTTCTTTTGTCCTCCATCTTTCCCAGCATGAGGCTCTTCTCCTGGGAATCCTTCCTTCTCATTAGGTGGTCAAAGTATTTGAGTTCCATCTTCAGGATCTGGCCTTCTAAAGAGCAATCAGGGTTGTCCAAGGGACTTGCAGGAGTCTTCTCCAGCACCAGAGTTCAAAGGCCTCCATTTTTTGGCGCTCAGCCTTTCAGCCAATGGAAAATACAGTGGAGCTGAATCAGATGGCCTGGGAGCCGGGGTTACCAAAATGAGAGATAAAGCCACATGAAACCCTGGCCCTATGTTCCCCTCCTTTTCCCCTCTAAAAAGATGTAATTACATAATTACTGTTTTACCAAAGCTTGCATCTGGAGGAACAAAAGATAACTCTGCCCTCTTTTTTAAAGAAACGATGCAACCGGATGCAACCGGACTTGTAGCGTTGAATTTAAAGATGCTTGCCACTCTATTTTATTCTTCCTTCACCCTCTTTTAAATTTTCTCTTTTCTATCTAGCCAACATTCTATCTAGCCAATCCCTAGATATCCTGTGATAAAATATAGTCTGGATTCCCAGGAGTGAATTCCTGAGGAGAAAGAGACAACTTAGATCAGAGTGGTGCCGTGGTTAGAATGCAGTGTTGCAGGTTAATTCTGCCGATTGCCAACAGTTTGGCAGTTTAGTTCTCACCAGGCTCACGGTTGACCCAGCCTTTCACCCTTTTGAGATCGGTAAAATGAGGACCCACACTATTGGGGGCAAGAGGTTGACTTTGTAAACCGCTTCGCAAGAGCTGTAAAGCACTGTGAAGTGGTATATAAGTCTAAGCGCTATTGTGTAAGAGAAAGAGGATGAAGACCTCACCTCCTTAACAGTTCCAAGAGTGTATGCTTTTTGCTGATGGAGTCTGCTTTAGTTTGGCAAGATTCTGTCTATAGGTGAATAAAGAAATTTGCTTGGAAGAATCACGATGTGTCTTACTTGGCATTTGGAGCCTGACAAATCCTCTCTGAATTGGTTTTCTTCTTTCCCCTTCACGTTTATTTAGTAGTGCGTCGATACACTTGCCAACCTTGAAATTTCTTAAGCTGACAGGGCTTCTCTCCCCTCTCCCCCACCCTGCATGTGGTTGGTGCCATTGTGGCAGTGTAAGCAATGGCGCCCACCTTCCCAATACTGAAAGCAATAAGTTCCTTTGCATCTTATTACTCTGCTTGAGCTCTTGTAACACTTCTCAATAAAATTCATGACATGAGACACATGTCTCATAGTGGAGGGAACTGTTCTGACCGAGGCTTCACAAAAGCATGAAGCAGACGCCTTGTCCCAACAAATATCCTTTTATTAATTGACTGTGAATTCTCCTCATTCACATCCAGCAAAGTCTTTCAAGGGAGGATTTACAGTCACAGACCTTATCTGGCTTGGAGAGCTGCCAGGCCAATATCTGCAAAACCTGGCAAGAATCACAAACCAATTAAGCAAACTCATTGTCTCCTGCAAACTCCCCTCCCCTCTCTCTCTTCTTTTATTTCCTTTGGGAGGGGCCATTCATCGTCCACCTGTGGCCTTCCTCCTAAGTTGACTCCTTTTCTTTACCTGTTCCCTGCATCTGGCAACTCTGTGCATGCACACACTGGGAACAGCTGTTCGTCTGCCTGATGTCTGACTCTGAAGGCAGCTGATAACTGGCATACGGCTCTGGCCCCCTCCATGCTTCCAACACAGAGCCCTAATCAGAGCCTTCCCCAGACTCCAGGACTGGCCCATGTTCCTCCCCAACCACCTCTCTGTCCAAATCTGCTGCCAGCTCCGCTGGCTGCTGGTGGACCACAACAAGAACTGAATTTGTATTTTTCAGCTGGATTCCTCCCCACATTGACTTCTTGGAAAATACAAAGCTTCAGATGCATACCACGTGCACCAACGGTGTGTACCAATTGACACCTGATTGGAATCCATCACGGGCTTAGCAGCCCTTGTGACCTCTTCGGCTTTGTCACCACGATCCCTGTATGTGTGTGTTATTCTTCAGATGGAAGAGAGGAAGAGAGAGGGTTAGCCCTCCACTTTCTCTCCAGCCGCTTTCCCTGTGCCGTTCCAAGGACCCATTAAAACTTTTACAGCTCAGATTGCGCGGCTCGCAAAATGAGGTCATGCCATCGGGAGTATTGTGTTTAAGTGACACTCTTCTTGCAATCGTCTTGCGGCAAAAAAATCTATCTCCGGAAGCCAGCATGGTGCAAATTGCCTTAAATTAAATGGCCAGGTAGAGTGGTCTTAGGTAAGGGAAACTAAAGTGACCTCCCATCTTCCACAGCAGGGGTCCGAAGCCTATTGCAGATTGACCCCAAGCAATTTGTGCACTGTCTCATTCTGATCAGCACGCTCGTGTGTCTGACTGGATGCAGCTAGTCCTCGACTTACGACAATTGGGACCAAATGTCTGTTGCTAAGGAGAGGTGTGGTTAAATGAGTCATGTCTGGTTTTGTGACCTTTTTGCCATGGTTGTTAAATGAATTACTGCAGCTGTTAGGTGAATAATGCAGCTGTTAAGCAACTCCATCTTCCCCCATTGTCTTTGCTGATTGGAAACTGGCAGAGAAGGTCTTCGATGGAGATCCCTTGAACCCAGGACTCTGAAACTGTCATAAGTACATGCCAGTTGCCCAGGGCCCATATTTTGGTCATGTGACCATTAGGATGCTGCAACGTTTGCAAGTGTGGGAACCGGTCGTAAGTCCCTTTTTTCACTGTTGTAACTTCAAATGGTCACCAAACAAGTGACTGTCGGTCAAGGACCACCTGTATATCATTCCCTCTAGTTTAAAATGCTTCTCTGGATAGCATAAATGTAACAGAAAACAGGATAGCAGAGTTGGAAGGGGCCTCAGAGGTCTTCTAGTCCAACCCCCTGCTCAAGCAGGAGACCCTATACCAGTGGTAGTCAACCTGGTCCCTACCTCCCACTAGTGGCCATTCCAGCTTTCATGGTGGGTGGTAGGGGTTTGCTGTAACTCTGCTTTATAAATTTTATAAAGTAAAGTTACTTCCCTACTTTATAAATCACCATTACTGTGGAACCGGTGAGCGGTCGGAAAATTTTACTACTAACAGAGATACAAAAGTGGGCGGTAGGTATAAAAAGGTTGACTACCCCTGCCCATTTGAGACAAGTGGTTGTGCCAGTGGTGGGTTCCGGATCCCGTTGCAACCGGTACGGTGCACCTGGGCCAGGCGTCCACCACATGCACGCACGCAGCGTGCATATGTGTACTTACTGCCCACAACGCTCCAGCTGCTCGGCGGAGCATCGCATAGGCGTCGTACGCTGCGTGCAGTGAAGGTCCGATCAGCTCAGATACAGGTGAGGAGGGTGGGTGGGCCCTCTGGAGTACCATACCGGAAAAGTACCTGGTGCTCACATCAGGCACCAGTACGCCCATACCGGGACACACATATTGTTCATGCTTCCTGTTGTTACGCTTCAGTGGAAAGAAGCTTCTTGAACTAGTTTATGACCCTTGAGATCCTTTGGGGTGGGGGGGGGAAGGTATAGGGCAAGAGAAGGGGTCTGTTTTATTTCTCGGTCATCAATCAGAAGAAAGAGCTGCTACCAGTAGAGAGCGAAGGACTTTTAAAAGGTTGTTGGTTAACATTTATCAGCTTACAGAAGAAGTTTTTCTGCAGTTCTCTATAGACTCCTGCAAAAAAAAAAAAAATTGGAGCAAGCTTAGCCTAGCAGATTGACAGATGCTGTTGTGGGTCTGTGGCTTTTTTTCTCCTTTCTGGAAAATTCAAGAGAATTCTGCAGTTTTCGATGCAGGTTTGCATCCCACCCCAGGTTAGAAAGAAAATCTCAACTTAACCCTTTCCCCTCCTAAGCTTCATCATTAGCAATAGCACTTCGACTTATATACCACTTCACAGTGCTTTACAGCCCTCTCTAAGCAGTTTACAAAGTCACCCTCTTGCCCCCAACAATTTGGGTCCTCCATTTACCCACCCTGGAAGGATGATAGGCTGAGTCAATCTTGAGCCAGTCAGGATCGAACTCCAAGCTGTGGGCAGAGTTTCCCTGCAATACTGCATTCTAACCATTGCACCACCAGGGCAAGGAAAGGAGGGGAGAAATAGCAATAGCAATAACAATCGAAATATTGTTGACTTATATACTGCTTAGACTTCTATACTGCTCCACATTGCTTTAAAGCCCTCTCTAAGTAGTTTACAAAGTCAGCCTATTGCCCCCAACAATCTGGGTCTTCAATTCCCCCCCCACCCTGGAAGGATGATAGGCTGAGTCAATCTTGAGCCAGTCAGGATCGAACTCCAAGCTGTGGGCAGAGTTTCCCTGCAATACTGCATTCTAACCATTGCACCACCAGGACCAAGGAAAGGAGGGGAGAAATAGCTATAGCAATAACAATCGAAATATTGTTGTACAGAATCAGCCTATTTCCCCCAACAATCTGGGTCCTCATTTTACCAACCTTGGAAGGATGGAAGGCTGGGTCAACCTTGAGCCAGTGAGAATCGAATTGCCAACTGCTGGCAGCTGGCAGTCAGCAGAAAGAGCCTGCAGTACTGCATTCTAAGCATGGCTCTTGCAGGTAGTTCTCGACTTGCAACAGTTTGTTTAGTGACCGTTTGAAGTTACAGTGGCACTGAAAAAAGTGACTTATGACCATTTTACACACTTATGACCATTGTAGCATCCTCAGGGTCATGTGATTTACATTCAGATGCTTGACGACTGACTCACGTTTATGACGGTTGCAGTGACCCAGGGTCAAAGGATCCCTGTTTGCCACCTTCTAACAAGCAGAGTCAGGGGGGGAAACCAGATCCACTTAACAGCCATATTACTAATTTAACAACTGCAGTGATTCACTTAAGAAACGTGGCAAGAGAAGTTGTAAAACGGGGCAAAACTCACTTAACAAATTTCTCAACAACATAAATTTTGGGCTCGCTTGTGGTTGTAAGTCGAGGACTTAACCTGTATTCTTATTTCTCATTCTTATTTCTCATCCTTATTTATTTTTTCCTTTCCGCACACAGCCGTCACCGTAGAAAACCTTCTAGACTTGGAAAATGTAACCAAAGCTCCTTTGAACACAAATTCTGTGCACACGGATGGCCGAATCCTTGGGTCCCCTTCGTCAGAAAACAACAACGTGTGGGTAAGTGTGTGTGCGAGAAGCCCCGAGTGATCTTGGCAAAGATCTTGTTTGGTAAATATGTGCTTTGCATCCCGCTCTAGTGTGGCTTATGTGATTCTGGGCTCTGTGTGTTGCTGATCACTATTCATTGTGATTTGCCTAGGATGGGTTATGACGTAGTGCGTTGTGCGGTCTTAAATCAGCTGTGCTTTCTTCAATAAACTGTAATTAAAATAAGCCACAGCTTTGCCCAATAGGTAAATCGGAAAAGGACTGTAACTTGCTATTAAGTTACAGAGCATTTTCTGAAGAAACCTTTGCATTTTGCTGATGGGGTGGGAGCCAAATTGCCTGTGTGTGTGTGGGGTGTGTGTGTGTGTGTGTGTGTGTGTGTGTGTGTGTGTCTGGAGATCTACGGTATGTTTTATTGTCCCCCTAGGCTGCTCCATCAGGTTGAGGCACATTTCCTGCCTCTTCTGCATTTTGCTTTACACCTCAGACACCCCAACTTTTTCTGACAAAAAGAAAAGAAAAGAAAGTTGCTTCATTTTTCAGGGTTTTGTTTCCTCCTCCCAGTAATAGAGCAGGTAGGGAGAGATCAGGCTATGGCAGTGAGGGCTAACCTTTTCAGCAATGAGTGCCCAAACCAGAACATGCATGCATGCACGCGCTGGAGTGCTGGAAACCCGAAGACCAGCTGACTGGTGTGCGCATGCCTGTTTTTTGGGCATTTGGGGGGCCGTTTTATGGGCTGTTTTCCGGGTTGTTTTCCGGCTGTTTTTCCGGCTGTTTCCTGGCTTTTTTCAGGCCATTTTCCGGCTCTTGTGTGCCCATAAAGACCCGGCTGACCAGCGTACACATGCCTGTTATTTGGCCATTTTGGGGGCTGTTTTCTGGCTGTTTTGGGGGCTCTTTTCCAGCACTCCGACGCCCATGAAGACCAGCTGGTGCTGGAAACCAGAAAAGCAGCTGGCAATGGTGCAGGTGCCCACAGAGAGGGCTCTGGATGCCACCTCTGATCAGAACTGAGAAGCAAAACATTTTCAAGGAAAAAAAACTGAAGAAGTCCAGTTGGGTTTTGAAAAGCACCTTTGGGACAACCCTGACTTGGATGATTGAGAATCTCCATAGACAGTGGCTTTCTCTTTGTGGCAAATAGACGGTCAGGGTTCCAAGTAATAAATCCATAGCAAGGAAAACTCTGAGGCGGGTAGATTCCTCAAATAATACTTTTATTTGGGATTATCGTATTGGCACAGATCTGGTGAAAACCAGCTCTGAAGCCTCCCGCGGTTTTCACCTAATTAAAAGTAAAAGTTTTCTCACTTTCTCAAAACAATCAGTCACATGGTCCGATCACAGAACAGGCTGGCAGCCGGGTGGCATCACTCCGCCTTCTTCCAACCAGGTGTGAGAATGTCCTTGGTTCTCGAGAGAAAATATGTTGTTTTGGCTATATGTTCCCCTCTCAGTTCCCTCCCCCCTATCTCTCAGCTCCAGTGTGCCAACCCTGAAGCGGACCAAATGGCTTCAGTCAGGTCAGCTTCAGGGTTGACATAGACAACTGCATGAGCACCAATCAGCATGACTAAGGAGAGGAGAAGTTAGTCATTGTAATTTGGACATTCCCGGAGCAAGCGAGGTTCCCCCACCTCTCTGATAGTCTCTGCATGGTTGTTGCTTTCAATTTCTCTGCACTTATTAACGGGTAGACTCTGGGGATCAAATGCCCACAGAAGAAGGAATTTTTTTAAGGCAATCTGATCTGTGATGACCAGGGAATCCAGAGCTAAGAGCATCTCCTATGAGGAATTTGAAGATCTTCAATGAAAAATAGCATACCATTTTTTTCTTTTGCATTGTTAGAATCCCTGAGACTTAGAAGGGACCACTCAAGCCATCAAGACCAACCCCTGCTTGATGCAAGTATAACAAGGATGGATCCAAAACAAATGGCTACTCTGATTCCATTTGAACCCATCAATCAAAGGGCAGCCAAGCACTTCTCTGGGAAATTGATTTCTCTGTCCAACTGCGTATATCAATATTTTTTCAACATTGACCATGTTAAGGTGTGTGGACTTACACCCCCAGAATTCCTGAGCCCGGGGAATTCTGGGAGTTGAGGTCCACACATCTTAAAGTTGCAAATTTGACAACCACTGGCTTATATCATTAGATAGTTTTATCTCACACCGAATTGTAATTTACCTGGATTAGTCCAATGCAGAAGAGAGGTCATCAGTTCCCTGAAGACCTTCAGCAAGTTTACCTAAAGTTGCTTTGTAGCTTTTGGCCCCACAAGGGCTACCATGCACGGGAGAGGTGGAACTAAGCAAAGGCTTCTCCACCCCATCCTCTTCAACTTCCATGGAAAACAAGCAGGTGGACAGAAAGTGGTTGGAGAGGTTCAGGTTTACCTTATCAGATGCCTTCTCTGTGAGCATGAATATGCTGTGTTGTCCTCTTGTCACCTAACAAAGAAGGATGGGCTACTGATCTTAGAACCAGCTAGTAAAAATCTAGTCGGTTTTTTTAACCTATGGCTAGTTCCCCTCCCTTTTAAAGAAGGAATTGCAAATACAATAGAAGAAACACTTGGTTAAACCTATGTGATAGTTGAATAGTTTTTCATTTCAGCTGGATTTATATAGTCTTATTTCTCCCCTCCCCTTTCTTTTTATAACAAAGGCAATGAATGACGAACTGGATGAAGCATTTTCAAGGTAATTATGACCATGTCTTCCAGGAACATCTTTCTGCTAGGGACTTGGCCAAGAAATAGATTTGATTAATGAACCTTCCCTTCTGTTTCTCTTAAGCTAAACTGTCAACAGCAGAGCAGCCCAACCCTTCATTGGTGGTCTGTTTGACTAATTGAACAAGGGATTCGGCTGCTTGGATAAGTCAAATATTTTGATAACTTCTTAGGGCAGCAGTTAATTTGTGTGTGCAGGTGGGGATTAAATCCCTTAAATGTGTCATCCTCATGCCAAATGCTTAGAAAATGGAGGTTTGCTGAAACTGGAAAATCTCACCTTCTAAAATGAAGGGTAACCAGCATAGGTGGTATTCCGCCGGTTCGGCCCAGTTTGGGCGAACCGGTAGCGGCGGTGGCGGCAGGAGGCTCCGTCCACCCGCCCAGGCGTCATCATGGATGATCTGCTCATGCATAGGCTCCTAGTTCTGAACCGGTAGCAAAGATAAGAGGAAACCATTACTGATAATCAGTTTGAGTCTCATCTTGCATTTCAACTCCTACAAAGGGATCACATAGCAGCACACACTGAAAAAAATGTGCACACTTTTAGGTTCCCTAAAATTCCTTGTCAAAATACCAGGAAGAATCCCATAGAACCCATCAGCTGGCCAAATATCAAAGGCAGTAAACCTGGTGATGATAAACTGGATGTATTTGTAGGGTCATTTCACACAACCTGCAAACAGAGATACCCCTTTTACCACTTTTGGAAGACTTACTTGGAGACTTAGAATAACTTTATTGTCATTTTGAATGTACACTAATCGGCAAACATTAAAATTAAATTTTGTTGCCTACGGCTCTCAAAGAGTCTCCACCTCTAATATACACTACACAAACATGACAAGATAAATAAATAAATACATATAAAATTATGCATGTACCCACATACATTATATGACACAGAGAAAAAACACAGTCTAGTCTGGATATATACACGTGCATGGCGAGAAAAACGAATCTTATGAATTTACTAGATGGATTGCCTAGGGAACAAAGCTGGAAGTCCTGCTAGAAATACTTCAAAACCTCCTCCCAGAGGGGAGCAACAGAAGCGGACTATAAAGTGGGTGTGTGGGGTCTCTGACAATGCTTTGAACCCCATGTACCTAGCGCTTATAAGCAGTATCCTGAATGACGGGAAGCAAGCTTCCTATAATCTTCTCCGCTGTCCTTACCACTCTCTGTATGGGCTTTCTATCTGAGGCGCTGCTGCCCCCAAACTAAACAGTGATGCAGTTGTTTAAAATGCTCTCAATCGTGCCACTGTAAAACATGGCCAGGATAGAAGGAGAAAAATGTGCTCTCCTCATCCAATGCAGGAAATGCAGGGGATGGCTTGCACCCTTCACGTGTGGAGAGAGCAGTTCAGATGGTTAGTTATCTGCACCCCCAGTTATTTAATACTGTTGACTACTTCTGCAGCTGCGTCCTTGATACTAAGTGGTGTATGACCAGCTCTTTCAACATTCTTCATGATTCATTTTTGGACTCATTCCTGACCCATCATGGAATTTCCCAGATAATACCTATAAAATGCCTTCTTGATAGTGGCCCCAAACCTGTAGGACAACTTACCCGCCAGCTATTAAATTCATACAGGTAGTCTTCAAGTTACGACCGTAAAAGTCATGTCATGATGCTTGTAAAGCGTGGCCCGACAAAACCGCGCTCGTCAAAATAGCGGCGACAAAACCGCGTCGCTAAAGCCGCGACGTCATCACCGTGACGTCATCACCGCGGTGACAACAGCGCGGCGACAGAAGGGCGCTTTAAAACAGCGCGGCGGCAGAAAGCCGATTTAAATTAAGGTAAGGGTTAGGATTAGGTTTAGGGGTTTGGTTTAGGGTTAGGGTTAGGGTTAGGGTTAGGTTAGGGTTAAGTTTGGGTTAGGGTTAGGGTTAGGGTTAGGGTGCTGAGTGCTTCGGAAGGCGCGGATTTGCCCTCCGCGATTATGTCGTCGCGCTAGGGTCACCTTTTTCCTTAGCGCTTCAGATGGCGCGGATTTGCCCTTCGCGCTTATGTCGGCGCGGATAAGGGCTTCGCGGTTTTGTCGGTGAACCCTTGTAAAGGGGGTCAGTTACATGTCTGACCTGATTTTACAAGCATGAGAATGGGACCGACCAACCTTAGGAATAAATAAGCATAACAGAGGAAGCATAATTCTTCTGCCAATTCACATATCCGCCTTGCCTCATCAAAGTTCACAGCCCCTAGAGCCAAGCAAACTGTTTTGGCACCTAAGGTGGAAAACTTCACAGGTCCAACTCTGCTTTCTGACCTGTGAAAATGCAACGAGAAAAGATTCCATAAATAACAGTGACTTTTATGGACATCCCTAATCAGCTACTGTCCCTCAAACTTTGGCAACTGTCAAGCTGAGTACAAGTCAACTCAGGAATTTTGAGATTCTGTCTAGGTGATGGACGTGATCACTCAACAAAGGCTTCCTTGCCCACAAAGCCATTTGAGTACCCTGACTTATGGTGTTACATATGCACACGCAAGAAAGTGCATGCAATATATTTAATGGGTATGTAGTATAGGTCAAGGGGACACGGTGGCTCAGTGGCTAAGATGCTGAGCTTTTCGATCAGAAAGTTTGGCGGTTTGAATCCCTAGCACTGTGTAACAGAGTGAGCTCCCGTTACTTGTCTCAGCTTCTGCCAACGTAGCAGTTCGAAAACATGTAAAAATGTAAGTAGAAAAATAGTGACCACCTTTGGTAGGAAGGTAGCAGCATTCCATGCGCCTTGGGCATTCAGTCATGCCAGCCACATGACCACGGAATTGTCATCAGACAGTGCTGGCTCTTCGGCTTTGAAACGGAGATGAGCACCTCCCTTTAGACATAGCACATATGTGCAAGGGGAACCTTGACCTTCAGTGTTCCTCAACTTAAGCAACTTTTAGACAGGTGGACTTCAACTCCCAGAATTCTTCAGCCGGCAGCAGCAGGTTTAAACTGCCATGAGTACAGGAAACTATTCAACTGCTTAATGGGTTTCACCTTAGCTTGCAGTCAAAAGTTGTACAGGTAGTCCTTGATTTACGATCACAAGTGAGTCCAAAATTTCCATTGCTAAGCAAGACAGATAAATGAATTTCCCCCTGTTTTATTATCTTTCTTGCCATTCCTGATTTAAACAGACACACATACTTGAATTGAACTACTTATTAGGGGCGCCCGATTAACCCCAAATTATAATACGTGTATCAGTTGCAACTGTGACACATCACCGCCATCTGCTTCCTAGCCAAAAGCTTGCTTTCCTTCTGGGTCAAAGGAAAAGCTTCTTAACCGAGGAAATGTAATCTTTTCAGCTTCCTGAATCATGCTTTTTAATCAGGCGCTTCCAAGCAGATGACACCTGGCTCTTTACTATAATCAAGAGCTGGTTATAATTATGGAGAATTCTGGGAGTTGAAATCCACCGCTCTTAAAGCTGCCCAGGTTGGACACCCCTGGCTTAAATAGACACGGGTGGTGTCATTTTCCTGGTACTCCACCCTGTAATATCACACATCTTCCTGCCTATAGTATTTTGAAGGGACGCGGTGGCTCAGTGGCTAAGATGCTGAGCTTGATGATCAGAAAGGTCGGCAGTTCGGCAGTTCGAATCCCTAGTGCCACCTAACGGAGTGAGCTCCCGTTACTTGTCCCAGCTTCTGCCAACCTAGCAGTTCGAAAGCACATTAAAAAATGCAAGTAGAAAAATAGGAACCACCTTTAGTGGGAATGTAACAGCATTCCATGTGCCTTTGGCATTGCCGGCCACATGACCATGGAGACATCTTCGGGCAGCTCTGGCTCTTCGGCTTTGAAACAGAGATGAACACCGCCCCCTAGAGTCAGGAACAACTAGCATGCATGTGTGTGAGAACCTTTACCTTTACCTAGTATTTTGTGGCCTGAGTAGTTCCTTCTCATCTTCTGGCATTTATTTTCCACAAGCCATGCAGAGTGTTGGATGGTATAGGCAGATGCCTTCAGAGTTGTGTCTTTCCCAGGTCTACTAGGCTGAGAAACTATTAAAAGGCTTTTCAAGACTTGCCCTCATTTCTTCATGGGCTTGCAGGAAAGTTTCCCTTGAGGATCGTCCTTCGGGGCAGGGAAGATGCTCTCACAGATCCTCCCACGTGACATTATTAACACATAAGGAACACACCCTTGTTTCTCATGAGGTCATGTGGTGGTGGCTTTGGACCAACTGCTCCCTCTGCTGGCCAGACGTAGCACAGAGGCACAATGAGGGTTTTCAAAAGGACGAAGTGGGCATGAATGGATTGATCCGTTTTACTCAAGATCTCGTTTTGGGGATAATTTCAGCATCATTGTTTCTCATTTTGATACTTTGGAAAAACTGTTAAGCTTGGCACATTGGACTTCAGATTTTTTTTTTTAATATATTAAAATCGCGATGCCTGTTGGGATGAGCATCAAACAAGTATTTTAATTCACAATTAGCCTGATGCATTTTTTTCCCTGGCAATTTTTTTAAAACAGAATCCAGATTTCCCTAGAATACTTTTGAGTGAACTGAATTCAAACTCTGAGAACTGTTCATGTCGGAGAAACGAATCCTGGTCATAGACATTCTCTGGTTTCTTTTCATATTGTAAAAGTCTTTCCCCTTTTACTAAAGATTGCCCTGCCCATAGAAGAACCAAATTTTTTCAGCCAAACCATCTTGGGCCATCTTTCCTAGCGAGCTACTTTTTTCCCCCTTTCCTGGAATTTAATTTTATATTTCTGTGAGGGAGCTTTCTAAAGCCTGGTGAACTTCAACTCCCAGAATTCCCCAGCAGTTTTGCAGGGATCTCCAACCTTGGCAACTTTAAGTCTGGTGGACTTCAACTCCAAGCAAAGCTGTCTGGGGAATTCTGGGAGTTGAAGTCCGCCAGGCTTAAAGTTGCCAAGGTTGGAGACCCCTGTTCTAAAGTATACCCTACCTGTACCTGGGAGCTGTATCTTCCTTCTCCTCTTCCTTGCCAGCACTAACATCTTCCTTTCTTCACCTTTTTGTCTTGCCTTGTCATTCCAGGCTGGCACAGTCCCGAACCAACCCACAAGTCCTTGACATCAGCCTGACATCTCAAGACATCCAAAGTGCTCAAATCCTCTCACCGGTTGACTGGGACAAAGTAGATTCCACAATGGAGACCGAAAAAGATGACCAACTCTTTGAGTTCTGACATCTTTTTTTTTTTTTGTTTCCCTTGATAAGCTTTTTTTCTCCTCAAGTAAGATAACCTCTAAGAACCTGATGCACTGTATTCTGCTGACTGTAACTGGAAAAGGTTAATGAAAAGAAAAGAGGCCCCAAAGCCTTGATTTGGTTTAGGTAGGAGTCATGTTGACGCCCTTCAACTTTTGACCAAAGTTTTACTTCAGCTTTTCCCCCCAAGTGTCTTCCAGATATATTAGGACTATAGCAATGGTCGGCAACCTTAAAAACTCAAAGACCCACAAAGGTCCTAACCAAAAGCCCCTCCATTCAATTCTGGAGCCAGCTGGAAGTTCAGTTCCCCCACCATAGAGTCTCCTCCTAGGAGTGTCCTTTTTCATCTGCCAACTGGAAGTCCAGTTCCCCCACCATAGAGTCTCCTCCTAGCACAGTGCCTTTTTTCATCTGCCGACTGGAAGTCTGGTTTCCCCACCATAGAGTCTCCTCCTAGCAGTGTCCTTTTTCCTCTACCTGTCCTAACCGAAAGCACCATCAATTGTGGAGCCAACGGGAAAACCCACCCCTTGCCATAGAGTCTCTTCCTGGCACTCCATGCATTCGCCCCACCCCCAACCAGAAGCTTCTCTCAAAATTGTGGCACCAACCGGCAACAGGGAGCTGCAGCAGAGGGATGAAAGAACCACATGCGGCTCCAGAGCCACGGGTTGCTGACCCCTGGACTCTAGGAAGCGTTATCTGGCAGATGCCAAATTGGGGAGATTGTTTGAGATATACTTTTAAAACAGCTTTTTATGTATGACCTTTTTGGGGTCTTTGCTTTTATGGAGACGACAAGGTGCTCCTTGAGTAGATTTATTCAAGACTTTTTCAGATTTGCATCTATTATGGAGATGATGTAGCATCATGTACTTTAACATTATACATTGGACAGTTTTGCCCCTTGGGATTGCCTGCGATAAGCATTCATGACAGTTGTGTTCCGTGAAGGACGCAAGATCTCCTTAGCAATATCAGAACTTTCAGATATTTTTATTTCAGAAGAGCTGAACTAGCTGGAGTGGACTGGAGAAGTAATGTTGGGCTCCTGAGAACAGAGCTGAGAGTAGCTACCCAGCTGTCAGACATGGCAAAGCTAAAGAAGGATCTTGACTGGATTCAAGAGTGAAGTCATTCAAAGCATTTGAATGTCCTTGGCCATCCTCCGAGTGAGTCTCTTCTTACATCCTTTGTAGTTCAAATCATCACTTCTTTTTCCAGCTGCTTCTGCATCTTAACAGTCACCTTGCTATTATTTCTTAGCCGTAACATTAGGTAGCAGCCCATTGTTACCTTGAGCAGCTCTCACTTTTAGCTTACTTCACATAAGTGTGACCCGTCAAAACCGCGGTCGACAAAACCGCGCTCGACGAAAGCGCGTACCTGACATCATCATCAGCACGACGAAAAAAATTAAAAAATAAATTAAATTAAAATTAAAATAAAATTAAAGCAAGCCGATTCACTTAAAGGTAAGGGTTAGGTTTAGGGTTAGGTTTAGGGTTACGTTAAGCGTTAGGGTTAGGTTTAGCCTTAGGTTAAGGGTTACCGTTAGGTTTAGCGTTAGGTTAAGGGTTAGGTTTAGGGTTAGGTTTAGGGTTAGGGTTAGGTTAAGGGTTAGGTTTAGGGTTAGGTTTAGGGTTAGGTTTGGGGGGGTTAGGGTAAGGTTTTCGCTTTAATTTTAAATTTACCGCTCACAGCACGATGTTTTCGTCGCGCTGTGATGACATCACGTACGCGCTTTTGTCGAGCGCGCTTTTGTCTACCGCGGTTTTGTGGTGGAACCCACATAAGCGGGATGCTGCAAGCTTTGGGCGTTGTCTTACAAAAGATGGCGGAAATGATGACCACCTCACTCAGAGGCAACAATTCCTGGTGTCCTAATCCAGTTGGTGGCATCCCACGGCAGCTGAGAGCCCAGGAACTCCCAAGATAACATCTGGCCGAAGGCTGAAGGCAACCACCCAAACATAAAAATGGAACCAAACTGAGCTTTGTTCAGGTAGCGTTGGGGCAGCTGTGAATGTGACTAGTTGGAGTAATGAACACTCTTCCTTATCTCAACCTGTCTGATAAGAATCTCTTCCCCAGGTCAGCCTCTGGTCTTGTTTCACTCTATTTTCCCTCCAGGAAAAGGTAAAAGGTTTCCCAGTCAGTATTGTCCAACTTTAGGGCACGGTGCTCATTTCCATTTCTTAGCCGAGGGAGCTAGAGTTGTCCAAAGACAATTTCTGTGATCATGTGGCCAGCATGGCTACATCCCAAAGGAACACGGAATACTGTTAACCTTCCCACCAAAGTGATTGAGGCATTTTTATCTTAGTAGAAGGACTTGGCTCTTATGATGACCAGCAGGAGTTGAAAACTGTGTGCCAAAATTCAGAGAGTGGTTGCATGTTCACTAAATCATAGGCTTGTATGATTTAGCACCTAAGAGCCAAGGTGGCGCAGTGGTTAGAGTGCACTACTGCAGTCTACTTCAGCTGATTGCTAGCTGCAGTTTAGCAGTTCAAATCTCACCAGGCTCCAGGTTGGCTCAGCCTTCCATCCATCCAAGGTGGGTAAAATGAGGACCCAGATTGTTGGGGGCAATAGGCTGACTCTGTAAACTGCTTAGAGAAGGCTGTAAAAGCACTGTGAAGTGGTACATAAGTCGAAGTGCTATTGCTATATTCAGCTGAAGTTTTAGACCAGTGTTTCTCAACTTTGGTACATTGAAGATGAGTGAACTTCAACTCCCAGGATCCTCAGCAATATCTGTGCTGGCTGTGGAATTCCGGGGCTGAAATCCATATACCTAGAAATTGCAAAGCTTGGGAAATCCTATATTAGACCCTAGGTGGATGAGTTACCCAATGAAATAGTTTTAAAGAAACTCTTTTCTTAATATACAGGTAGTCTGTACTTAATGATGATAATTGGGACTAGTATTTCTGATGCTAAGTGATGTGTTTGTAAAGTCTCACGCCATGTGACCTTGTCACTTAGTGATGGAAATTCCAGCACTTCTGATTGCTGTTGTTAAGCAAAGGCAAAGACTGAGACCGACATAAGTATGAGGACTGGCCAGTTCTACCACTTATTCAGCACGACCATAAGTTCAAATGGTTGTCGAACAAGTGGTAGTTAAACAGGGGAAGATGCTTTTGAGTTAGCCATTTATCACGGCACACTCATTTTCCACGTGTTGAGAAACTGGAGGAAGGCATGGGGCGTTCAGGTACAAGGCTGCTTCTCTGCAGCCTTGCAAAAGTGACGATGATTCGTGCCCTTTTTTTATAAAAATGCAGTTACATTTTATAAACAGATTTGCATTTTAATTAATTAAAAATATTTTTATATATACAAAGAGACAAGCGCACCTTTGACGAACTGGAAGTATTTTGCAGAATTACTTTTCACCTCATTCACCTCCTGAGTGGATGGTCTGATCCGGGATGCAGGTGTGGGATTCTACCGGTTTGGACCAGTTTGTGTGAACCAGTTCACTCTTGCTTTCGGCTCAGCCCGCCCACCTGCCCCTCTGCTATACTCACCGACCGTATTTTTCAGAGTATAAGACGCACCTTTTTCCCTCAAAAAAGAGGCTGAAAATCTGGGTGCATCTTATACACTGAATACAGCATTTTTTTGCTTCCCGATACCCCGCCCCTTCACCAAAATGGCCGTGCAGAGCCTTTAGGTGGCTTGCAGAGTGCTCCTGGGGGTTGGGGAGGGTAGAAAGTTTGCCCGCCAGCTTCCAGGAGCACTCCTAATGCCCTTTTTTGACAAAAAACGGGCCCATTTTTGCAAAAAATTGGCTGTTTTTTGCTCGTTTTTCACTCCCCCCAGGAACACTCTTACAAGCCTCCTAAGGGCTATTCATGCCCTTTTTTTGAAAAAAAAACCCGGGCCATTTTTGGATGGTTTGCAGAGTGCAAAAACTTTTTTAAAAATTTGCCTCTTCAAAACCTTGGTGCGTCTTATACTCCAGTGCGTCTTATACTCTGAAACATGCGGTATATTCCCTTTTCTGAAGCCCAGCTGACAGGTGCAGCAGAGTGGATTGCTGCAGCTCGGCTGTTTTCCTCCCCAGCAGTAATGCGGAAGTTAACTTCTTTGTGCTTGCGTGCGCGCACCCAGCGAACCGGTTGTTAAACCGGTAGGGTCCCATCCCTGTCCAGGAGGTTGGTAGTTGAGAGAACGGAAGGCAGTTATGTGATGCTGGCAAAGGCAGAAACACAAGAGAGAAGTTGTGTGTTTGAGAGAGAGGAAGTGGGGGCAGTTGCGATACAAAGGACAACCATGGAAAAGAACCTACCGCCATTCCAAGTCTTCAAAAGCAAGATTTTGTCTTTGTTTTCTTCCTCTGCCAAGTTGAGATCATAGCCGGCACACTGGGCATTTTGGAAACGGGACAAAAAGAAGCAAAACCGAGCAGCAAATAATGCAGGTAGTCCTCAACATATGACCCTTTGTTTAGTGACTGTTTGAAGTTGCAATGGCATTGAAAAAAAGTGACTTGCGATCGGTCTTCACACTTGATGATCGTTGCGGCATCCCCAGGGTCACCGGATCAAAACCGGGCTTGGGTTTATGACAGTGGCAGCTTCCCAGATGGCTTCCAATGAGCAAAGTCAGAGATGGCGATGGAAACCAGATTTGCTTAACGACCACATGATTTACTTAAGAACTTCAGGGATCTGCTTGACAACTGTGTCAAACAAAAATGTCATGAAATAAAGCACGGCTCACTTAGCAATCGCCTTGCTTAGCAACAGAAATTCTGGCTGGCCCCAATGGTGGCCTCAAGTCTACCTGTATTTCTTTCCGAAGGAATATAAAGCAGCTGTTAGATAACATTCCTAAAAATGAGCTTTTCCAGAACTGCAGTAAAATGATCACTGTCGCCTCTCATGCTGGCAAGGCTGATGAGCAATTCCCCCCATCTACTATCGGGGAAAATCTCAGAAAATGTAGATACTTTTTAGGTGACAGCGGTCCTTGTGTTTCTTTATCTCCTTAAGCCCTTTTTTTCATTTTGCCTTGATTAATTGGGTTGTGCCCAAGTATTTAACCCTGAAAGATGTCAATCTGGATTTTGGAAGCACACAGAAGGGGGGAGGGGTTGGCTTTAAAGTGTAAAAGAAATATTAACTATGCTTGCATATATGATTTTCTTCCCTCTCTCACTGACCTGCAACCCTGTGAAAAAGGTGTTCTCCCACCTAATTTCTCATTTCATATTCTGGAATTAGAAAAGCAAATAATGGGAAAATCAGGATTACTGCTATTAAAAGATTACATTTAACAGTGATTTTTGGATAACGGAATAATCACCGTTTCTCATATTGGTGACCTTGTGGGAAATATACTAAGCCATAATTGGCTTTTGAAATGCTAATGTTCCTTCCTGATGGGGACATAAATGCACTTTTTAATATGCCTGTAAACAGTACATTTTTGAATCCAAAGTTCTGCTTAGGGGCTGGTAGATAATTGAACCCGAAGCCACGCAGTTTGGAATTTTGCCCCTTAGAGATGGATGGAAATCACTGTTTTTCAGTCTTGCCAATCTTCAGATGTGTGGATCTCAACGTATCTGAAAGTGGCTAAGGCTGAGAAGCACCGATCTCAGAAAACCTAGAGGAGAAGCCTTCAAAGTTCCTCCAGGATGCAAAAAATTAGATTTTTGCAATGCAGCCTTACCTCCACTCCAGGTGATGCAAACCATTTCTGTTTTGGATGACATTTAAAGCATCTCTATTGTTGCTAAGCTGCATCATCTTTTGAGCAAAGCTAGCTGTAATTTCATGCCCCAGATTGATACTTGGCTGTCTCAGTGGCCTCAATGAAGACATCGCTTCTGAGGCAGGAGGAATGTGACTGCCATATAGTGGTCATGCTAACAAGTAAATCTGTTCTGACCCAGGCTTCCTTAGAAAGCAAGAAGCAAAGTCTTGGTCCCGACAAAACCTCTTTTATTTACACCAGTGTTTTTCAACCACTGTGCCGCGGCACACTAGTGTGCCGTGACATAGTGTAAGGTGTGCCGTGGGAAAAAGACTTTATATATAGTCAATATAGGCACAGAGTTAAAAAATTTTAACATTTTCTAATGGTGGTGTGCCTCGTGATTTTTTTCATGAAAAAAGTGTGCCTTTGCACAAAAAAGGTTGAAAAACACTGATTTACACAACTGTGAATTCCTTTCATTCACAGCCAGCAAGGCTTGGCAAACAGTTTGTCAGAGGAATGTTTATCCACACGCACCTTATCTCATTTGGAGAGCTTCCAGACAACTGGTTTCCAAACACAGGACAAAGCAAAACTTGACCCAGAGTCTCTTATAATCACAACCAGAACTTTCCACTCTTGACATGACCAAATGAACGAATTGTTTCCTGCAAAAGCCCACTCCGCATTCACTCCTCTTTTGTTTCCTATGGGAGGGGCCAATCACCTCCAAGGTGTGGCTTTACTCCTAAGTTGACGCTGCTTTCTTAGTTGTTCTTGCCTTCTGGCAGCTCTGCGCATGTGCACACTGGGAACAGGCTCCAGTTGTTCTTCTGCCTCACTGCTGTCTAACTCCCTCTCTGCCTCCCACACAGAGCCCTCATCTGAGCTTTCCTCAAACCCCAGGACTGGCCCCTTTTCCTCCCCAACCTCCTCATTGTCTGACTCTGCTGCCAGCTCCTCTGGCCATTGGTGGGTCACAACACATTCAAATCCCAACCTGTAGTGAAATGTCTAGCAGAGACATTGTGGCTCCAATCTATAACTTCCTTTGCAGGTAGTCCTTGACATACAACTATAACCAAAATTTCCACAAGTGTTGTTAAGTGGATTTTGCCCCATTTTGTGACCTTTCCTGCCACAGTTGTTAAGTGAATCATGGCAGTTGTTAAGTTAATAACCTGGTTGTTAAGTGAATCTGGCTTCCCCACTGACTTTGCTTGTCAGAAGGTGGCAAAAGATAATCTCATAACTCTGGGACACTGCAACTGTCATAAATACATGCCAGTTGCCAAGCGCCTGAATTTTGGTCACATGACCATGGGGATGCTGCAATGGTCTCTATGCAAAGATTGTAAGTTGAGGACTACCTGTGCTTTGGGCACAAGCCTGAAGTGGTACATATGTTCTCATCTCGGATCTCATTTCTTTGAATGTGGTGTGGTCTTAAGAGAAAGGAAGTTGTGATCATTCTCAGAATTGTCGAAAGAAAGTTTCCTCTCCAGGTGAATTTTCATTCCTCTATTCAGTTTTTCAAAGCTTATATGATATACATAATATGCCTGTGTATTTAAACAAACATATGCTGTAAAAAGTACTTACTGCTGCTGAGAAAATAAAATTTGTACTTATTTTCCACATGGACGTGAATGTTGATTGATTTTCTTTCTCCTGCTTGGTGCTAGAAAACCCGAAACATCACAAACTAAATAGTAATTAACCAAAGCCTGAAATCCAATCGAACATGCAGTCCGTGGAGATTAATTTGCACCTTCACTCTTGACTTTTAAGAAGCATCTGAAAACCTTCCTTTGAAGTCCACTGGGGAACAAGGATGGCCATTTTTAAGTCTCTTCTTAATGATCTTTATCGACATCACTTTTTAGACTGTACAGTAAGATAGCTGTTGAGCTTCTGGTGCATCACAGGTGTGTAAGAGAGAGCAGTATAAACAACGATCCATTAATAAATGAAAGAATGAAGTACCTCTGTAAAGTTGGAAGTTACAAACATTGAAGAGCCATGGTGGCGCAGAGGTTAGAGTGCAGTACTGCAGGCTACTTCTGCTGACTGCCGGCTGCTAGCCGTTCAAGTCGCACAGGCTCAAGGTTGACTCAGCCTTCCATCCTTCCAAGATGGGTAAATGGAGGACCCAAATTGTTGGGGGCAAGAGGCTGACTGTAAACCGCTTAGAGCTGTAAAGCACTGTGAAGCGGTATATAAGTCTAAATGCCATTGCCATGGTTGTTCCGAAATTTGTTATTGTTTGACATTTCATTGACGCTGAAAAAAAGTTACTTATGACTGGTTCTCATGCTTAAAATCATTGCAATATCCCCATGATTACATGATTAAAATTTGGATGTTTGGCATCCAGTGTATATGTATGATGGTTGTTGCGTCCCAGCCAGCTTACAAAAAGCAAAATCAATGGGAAAACCTGGATTGCAAAGTTGAACCTCTACTTTTTCTGGTTTAGCCTGTATTTGACATTTGCATTGTGTTTTGTTAGATATGTACTGCATGCTTAAATGAGGCAACATAAATAGATCATGAAGTCTACATAACAGCCTTCCCCCCAGGCACATGTCAAATGGGCAGCATCTTTTGGGCTACAGGTAAGTCTCGATTAGTGTTGATAATGAATCCTGCAAAAATTCAAATTTGCACAATTCGAAGTGATATTTCAATGGAAACTAGGGTAATTGGTTTTTTACCTGATGGATACCGGCAATGAAAATGGTTAAATTTTTATGTTCAATAATGAAATATAACAAAGATTAAAAGAATATACTTGCAACTTACATGTATTTTTGAACAAAGTCATAAAGTAATTATAGAAGGCAAAATGAAAAAAAAACATTCTATTTCTATCTTCTAGATAGATTTCATAAATATTTAAAATAAGTGAACAAAAGACAAGCAAAATCCAAAATGTATCTGCTGTCTCCTGTATTCTACTATAGTTCTTCGAAACGAACCTCTCATTTTTTTGAGCTTTCCTTGAACATAATTTCCCCCCCACCCTCCTTTTTGCAAACGTGACCATTAGCCTGAAAACCCCAACAGCAACTGCTTACCTGCTAGCCTCACATTAACTGAATTTTGACTTGGGTTAAGTGCAACCTGGTATCAATATATTTTATTTATCAAGGTTATACGCTGCCCAGTGACTCTGGATGGTTTTCAGATACAGTTGGGCTAAATTGAATATGGCACTATTTGAACTTGCAATAATTGTGATCTAGCTGCACTGCTTATCTTTCCTATTCCATTCCTCCTGTTTTCTTTTTGCAAGAGGAAGGGAGAAGCAAAAACTGCAGGTAGTCCTTGACTCACAACAGTTCGTTTAGTGACCATTTGAAGTTACAACAGCACTGAAAAAAGTAACTTATAATTGCTTTTCGTACTTATGACCATTGCAGCATCCCCATAGTTACATGATCAAAATTCAGAGGCATGGCAACTAACTCATATTTATGATTGTTGCAGTGTCCTGGGATTATGTGATCTTCTTTTGCAGCCTTCTGATGAGCGGAATCAATGGGGAAGCCATCTTCACTTAGCAACCATGTTGCTAACATAACATCTGCAGGGATTGACTTAACAAATGTGTCAAGAAAGGTCGTAAAATGGGACAAAGCTCACTTAACAAATGTCTCACTTAGCAACATAAATTCTGAGCTCAATTTCATAAGTCAAGAACTACGTGTGTGTGTGTGTGTGTGTGTGTGTGTGTGTGTGTGTGTGTGTTAATATTGAGGATACAAGTAGTCCTCAACTTACAACCATGCATTTAATGATCACTCAGAGTTACAATGGCACTAAAAAAAGTGACTTACGACACCTGCATCATCGCCAGAGTCACACGATCAAAATTTGATTACTTGGCAACCAGCATGTACTTAAGACAGGTTCATGGGATCACAATTTGCAACCTTCCCAGTCGAATTCTGAGAGGCAAAATCAGTGAGGGCAATTCATTAAACAACTGCAGTGATTGGCTTTGAACCCTGACAAAAAAGGTCATAAAATCGAGAGCAGTTCACTTAACACCCTCCTTGCCTATCAACGGAAATTGGGGTCATAACTTGAGGACTATCTGTAATGCATTTTATTACAATCCAACTTCTAACATTTATCTTACTCCATCCACTCCACTTTCTTTTTTGAATAACAGGAGGGGAAGAAGCGAGGAAAGTAATTTTTTTTAATTATTGGGGATAATGCGTTTCATTACCTCTGCAGTCAGAAACATTTCCTTGAAGTGAGAATCTATTCTCTCCCCCCTCCTTCCTCTCCCCCTCTTGTTCCCTTTCAATGGAGCTGAATTCTGAACAGGCCAAATTAACCAAACCATACTATTTTGACTGTGCTGTATCAGTGTAGAATAGGTCTTAAAAGCTAATTTTACTATTTAAATAGGCTGCTCCAGTCTAAGGATACGTTTCAAATGAATACTAAACATCTCCAGACCAGCCTCATGAATAAGTGATGTTGGTGACTGTGGAACAAATTGATCTTTCAATTTTGATTTGACCTTTTGCAAGTTTCTGGGTTGAAATTTTAGAATCCCAATATGCTTTCTCTTATAGACCCTGAGCAAATCCTCTCCTTATTGATCTATGTATTTATCTTGCTGCAACTTTTCTCAGCCAGCAATAAATTAAAGATTGTACAGATTAAAAGGGGGGAAGCCCACCACCAACCAATCCAAACCCATCCAATCTAAAAAGGAATTTGATGAAAGTTTGCAAGTCCTGCCAAGATGGGAGAGAAAAAAGTAGAATGGGAGTTTCAAATTAAAAGCTGGTTCTCAACAGATAGTCCCCTATGTGCTACATCAGGAGTGTCAAACTCCAAGGCCTGCGGGTTGGATCCGGCCCGCAGGATGCTTAGATCTGGCCTACGGAGCCACCCTAGAAGCAGAGAAGGACCGGCCTGCAGTGCCTCTGCCAGCGAAAATGGAGCTAGGCGGGGTGCATGTCCTAACCCGCCCAAGGTCTTTTGCTGGCAGAAGGCTGCAGGAGGCTATTGCGGCTGAACACGGATGTCAAGCTGGCCACAACACAATCCTGATGCGGCCCTCAATGAAATGGAGTTTGACACCTCTGTAATACATGTATTTTGTCAGGAGAATTGTCATTGTCTTTTAACTGTTTTGGGCAATGGTGGGATTCAATTTTTTTTTGCTATTGGTTCTCATCTCCGTTTCAAAACCGAAGAGCCAGCACTGTCCGAAGACATCTCCGTGGTCATATGGCCGGCATGACTAAACGCTGAAGGTGCACAGAACGCTGTTCCCTTCCCACCAAAGGTGGTTCCTATTTTTCTACTTGCATTTTTATGTGCTTTCGAACTGCTAGGTTGGCAGAAGCTGAGACAAGTAATGGGAGCTCACTCCATTATGCAGCGCTAGGGATTCAAACTGCTGAACTGCCAACTTTTCTGATCGACAAGCTCAGCATCTTAGCCACTGAGCCACTGTATCCCCTGTGTCCTAACTGTCATCCAATTCAGGGGTCCCCAACCCTCGGTGGACTGATACTGGGCCGCAGTATGTCAGCAACTGGGCCGCACAAACAAGCCAAGCCCCATCCACAGGATGCAGGCAGCATGTGAAACCACACCCCCTCCAGTCTGCAGAAAAACCCCTCTCCACAGAACTGGTCCTTGATGTCCAACAGGTTGGGGGCCACTGAAGCACTCAAGCAAATCTGTACAAGTGTGGAGACTCTAGAAAGAGTGCAGAGAAGCGCAACAATGATGATTAGAGGGATGGAGGCTAAAACATATGAGGAACAAGAACTGGGTCTATCTAGTTTAATGAAAAAAAGGATTAGGGGAGACATGTTAGCAGTGTTCCGATATCTCAGGGGTTGCCATAAAGAAGAGGGAGTCAAACTATTCTCCAAAGCACCTGAAGTTAGAAAAAGAAGTAATGGATGGAAACTAATCAAGGAGAGAGCAACTTAGAACTGAGGAGAAATTTCCTGACAGTTAGAACAATTAATCAGTGGAACAGCTTGCCTCCAGAAGTTGTGAATGCCCCAACACTGGAAGTCTTTAAGAAGATGTTGGATAGCCATTTGTCTGAAATGGTATAGGGTTTCCTGCCTAGGCAGGGGGTTGGACTAGAAGACCTCCAAGGTCCCTTCCAATTCTGCTATTGCATTGTATAAGTAATCCTCTACTTATACCCACGATAGAGACCAACATTTCTCCTGCTAGGCGAGACCGCTGTGAACGAAGTCTTGCCCCATTTTATGACCTTTGTTGCCACAGTTGTGAAGTGAATCACAGCAGTTGTTATGTTAATAATTACATTTGCTAAGGGAATCTGGCTTCCCCATTGGTTTTGCTTGTCAGAAGGTCAGAAAATATGATCACCTGGCCCCAGGACACTGCGACCGTCATAAATATGAGTCAGTTGCCAAGCATCTGAATTTTGATCACATGAACACATGCTACAAAGATTCTAAGTATGACAAATGGTCCTGTCACTTTTTCAGTGCCATTTTTGTTTTGTTTTTCTTTGTTGTTTATTATCCTTCTCCCAAAGGACTCAGGGTGGCATACAACATTAAAAAAAACACATATTACAAAAGTTAAAGAGGAAATTAAATGAAGTATCCAAAAACAAACCCAATTAATATTAACAATAAAATTTTAAAAATTAGATTAAAATTAACAATTAAATTAATCCTATATTTTATTTTATTCAGGCCAGGCTGGCTTGCTGGAAAAGCCAACTTTTTAGGGTGCGTCGGAAGGACCAGAGGTCGGGGATTATGCGAAGCTCTGGGGGCAGCTCATTCCAGAGGGAAGGCACTCCCACAGAGAAGGCTTTCCCCCTGGGGGTCGCTAGCCGACACTGTCTGGCTGATGGCACCTTGAGGAGGCCAACTCTGTGGGATCGCACTGGACGGTGGGAGGCTACTGGTGGCAGTAAGTGGTCTTGCAGGTACCTTGGGCCTAAGCCGTGGAGCGCTTTAAAGGTCATAATTAGTACCTTGAATCGCACCCGGTAACCAGTACAGGCCACCTAAAAGTAGTAGTAGTAGTTTAGTAGTAGTAGTAGTAGTTTATTGGTCTTGTATGCCGCCCATTCCCGAAGGACTCCGGGCGGCTTACAATAAACAAGGGAAGGGGGATAAATAGACAAAACAACACTTTAAAATACACAACATTCATAGTTACCATGGGGCTGGGTACTTCAACAGCCCCCTGGCCTGCTGGAGCAGCCAGGACTTAATGGCTTGGCGGAAGGCCGGGAGAGTAGTAAGGGTCCGGATCTCCACGGGGAGGTCATTCCAAAGGGCTGGAGCTGCAACAGAGAAGGCTCTCCCCTGGGGAGTCGCCAGCCGACATTGGCTGGCAGATGGAATCCGGAGAAGGCCTAGTCTGTGAGATCTGATCGGTCTATGGGAGGTAATTGGCAGGAGGCAGTCTCTCAGGTACCCAGGTCCAATGCCATGTAGGGCTTTATAAGTAACAACTAGCACCTTGAAGCGGGTCGGGAGACTAATAGGTAGCCAGTGTAGCTCGCGGAGGATAGGTGTAACGTGGGTGTACCTGGGTGCACCCACAATCACTCACGCGGCTGCGTTCTGGACTAGCTGAAGTCTTCGAACACTCTTCAAGGGCAGCTCCATGTAGAGCGTGTTACAGTAATCCAGTCTTGAGGTCACAAGGGCATGAGTGACTATCTGAAGGGCCTCCCGATCCAGATAGGGTCGCAATTGATGCACCAGGCGAACCTGGGCAAATGTCCCCCTGGTCACAGCCGACAAATGATGTTCTAAAGTCAGCTGTGGATCCAGGAGGACTCCCAAATTGCGAACCCTCTCTGAGGGGCATATAATTTCACCCCCCAGCCTGAGAGAAGGAATACTTGGCCAATCCTTGGGAGGGAACATCAATAGCCACTCGGTCTTGTCGGGATTGAGTGCAAGCTTGTTCATGCCGATCCAGACCCAGACAGCCTCCAGGCACTGGCACATCACTTCTACCGCTTTTGACCATCGACATGGGAGCACCTAGGTACCCCCATGATAACCTGCGCGGCCGCATTCTGGACCAGCTGAAGCCTCCAGGTACTCTTCAAGGGCAGCCCCATGTAGTTGCAGTAGTCCAGGTGAGTTTTAACTTTGATCACTCAACAAATGTAAGGTACGTTGGTAAGAATCCATGCAGATAAGTTGAGGATTGAGGGATAGCAATAACAATAGCACTTAGACTTACCATATTTTTCGGACTGTAAGACGCACCATTGTATAAGACACACAAAGATTTTGAAAAGGTAAGTAAGAAAGATTTTGTCCTCCCCAGCCCCCAGAAGCACTCTGCAGGCTTCAACAGGGCTGGAGGAAGGCAAAAATGCCCCCATTTTTGCAAAAAAAGTACCATTTTTTGCCCAATTTTCACAAAAATAGGATGCATGGGTGAGGCTTTGGGAGGCAAAAAATGGCTGTATTTGGTGTATAAGACGCACCAACATTTCCATGCTCTTTGGGGGGGGAAGGTGCGTCTTATACTCTGAAAAATACGGTATATACTGCTTCATAGTGGTTTTACAGCCCTCTCTAAGCGGTTTACAGAATCAGCCTCTTGACCCCAATAATCTGGGTCCCCATTTTACCCACCTCAGAAGGATGGAAGGCCGAGTCAATCTTGAGCTGGTGAGGATCGAACTGCTGACAGTCAGCAGAATTGCATTCTAACCACTGCACCACCAGGGCCAAGGAAAGGTAGAAATAGCAATAGCACTTAGACTTATGTACCACTTCACAGTGCTTTTACAGCCCTCTCTAAGCAGTTTACAGAGTCAGCCTATTGCCCTCAACAATCTGGGTCCTCATTTTACCCACTTCGGAAGGATGGAAGGCTGAGTCAACCTTGAGCCTGTTGAGATTTGATCTGCCAAACTGCTGGCAGGCGGCAGTCAGAAGTAGCCTGCAATACTGCACTCTAACCACTGCGCCACTGTGGCTCTTGGTGTAGGGATGGTATAGACTCCCCCCCCCCCAATGAGGAGTGGTGTAGCCTCCAAAGAATTTGAGCCCTCTGAGAAATTCCCTTCCTGCCTGTTGGTTGGAACCAATGTTACAGACAGAGCTTTGAAAGCATTTCAATGGATCAGGAAGGAGTGGGAGGAAGGTCAAGGTTTGATGCCTTCTTGATGAAGGAGATGGTCCAGGAAGGGAGAGAAGTATCCTGGCAGTGATCAACTGGTTATGCAAATGGGGTCAATGGGTAGGTGTTTCAGGTGTTTTGATAACGGGATATATTTCCAAATTGAAGGAGGTCTAACAAGATAGGGCCTGTGTCCACGAGTTCTATGTTGAAAAGGTAGCTTGTGTTGTGGGTGGCTTTGTACTGCCTCCTATGGGGGGGGGGGAAGATGGAGACATTCCTAAATAGTCTGAAGACAAAAACAAGGAACAGGCTTGGAAGAGAGCCGAGGTGGCGCAGTGGTTAGGGTGCAGCACTACAGGCTACTTCAACTGGCTGTTATCTGCAGTTCAGCGGTTCTAATCTCACCAGCTCAAGGTTGACTCAGCCTTCCATCCTTCCGAGGTGGGTGAAATGAGGACCCAGACTGTGGGGGTGATATGCTGACTCTGTAAACCGCTTAGAGAGGGCTGAAAGCCCTATGAAGCGGTATATAAGTCTTATTGCTATTGCTAAGAGAGAGGCAGGATGGTGAGGCATCTCATAATGAGTACATGGTGCTCAACTTACAACCGTAATTCAGCCCAGAATTAGATGCAAATCACTCGGTAACGAGAACCAATTTTTTTTGGCATTTTTTGTAGCGGTCCTTAAGTAAACAGCATGGTTGTTAAGTGAATCCATTTTACCCAATGGGCATTGTTTGTCAGAAACTGGAAGTAAACACCAGAAACCACCTCCAAAAATGTCAAAATATTGTGGTTCGTGACCACAGGCTACTTCAAATGACCATAAAGGTATGCCGATTGCCAAGTGCCCAAAATACAATTGCACAATTGTGTCTTTGTGCATGTGTGTGGTCAATGAAACTTTGAAATCAGGTTTGTAAGTAGCTTTTTTGGGGGGGGATCCATCCTAACTTTGGTTGCTAAGCGACTACCTGAATGCAAATAGAGGAAGCAATAGAACAAAGAGTTTACTGCCTAATATTAGGACAGGAAGGTGACTTAATGAAGGAAGGTGAATATAATTTAGTAGACATTCCTGAAACCTAGTGGGATGAAATGTGTGAGTGGAATTAGGACTAACGGGAACCATTAAAAAGGAACAAATCAGAGGGAAGAGAAGGAGAAGATGGTCGAAAATCGGAAGGATGAATTAATGAGAATATCCCTTGCCTGACAAAGGTTACAAATGGTTGGTTGTTTTTATATCAGCTGATGATTATCTGTTTTGTGATTTGTTTCTAGCTTCTCAGGATTAGTTTACATGGACAGTCTTATAAATTAAATAAATGTTGGTTAAGACAATCAAAATTCAATCCATGGCTCCCATTCGGATGTCAAACCTATACTTAGCTTGTCATGAAAACGAGGATGTATTGCATTTCAGTGTTAAAATATGGCTGTTATTTCAGCATTTATTCAATATATAGAAGGTTATGGATGAATATTTTATGCAAATCTGTGCCACCTTTTTACTTCTCTTTGACTGATAAATAGCGGCCACCGTATTTCAGCCATGCTCGATGGTCTTTAGAACACCCCCCCCCCCCGACTGCCTATTCTTGGTTGTATGAACAGGATTGAAATTAAAGCAAGCCATCTGATGAGCAAAACAAACCGTCAAACCATCAGGAATATTAAATGGGCCATCCTTCTTTGCGTTGAGAATCTGCTCCAAAGCATTGTGCAAAAATTAGAAATTGTCAGAAGCAGTAAAAATACCCAGATAATTAGAGCTTTGGAAACCAAGCTGTACTGATAGTTAAAAATAGGACAAAGTGCTCCCATCATAATCTTGCTCGAGTTAATTTCTCTCTTTTCTGATTATCATGCAAGGTCCCCCCCCCCCAACTTGAAGTGTTGTCAGTAGATAAAATGCTCGGAGGAGCTAAGCTTGAGATCTTAGCTCAGAAACTATTTCACTGTGACCAGTTTCGTTCTATCTCCCGTTTCCAATCTGTAGAAAGGGAAGAAAAAAAATGTCCTTTCAGGATTGTTGTAGAAATGAGTCGGATCAGGAAATTGTTGTGCATTTTGAGGTAGAAAGATGAGGCAGTCTCTGAGCTTAACCCTCTAGAAATACTTAGTGTTGTGGCCCGTTAGCAGCCAGTGGATCTGACAGCAGATTTGGAAAGTGAGGAGTTTGGGGAGGAGCATAGGCCAGTCCTGAAGTCTGGGGAAGGCTCTGTTGAGTGCTCTGCGTCAGAGGCAGAGAGGGGGCCAGAGCCGTCTGACAGTTATCAGCTGCCTTTGGAGTTGGAGATCAGAAGGGCAGAAGAGCAGCTGGAGCCTGTTCCTGATGTATGCATGCACAGAGCTGCCAGGAGAAGAGAACAGCTAAGTTGATCAGGAGTAAAGGCACAGGTGGTTGGTGAATGGCCCCTCCCATAGGGAATAAAGAGGAGTGAAAGGGGAGGGGAGTTTGCAGGAGACTATTAGTTCAATTCATTAGGGTGAAGACCTGTTCCTGACTTCTTGCCAATTAATTGCTGCTACAGCATGGCGTTTGGAAGATATCAGCCTGGCAACTTTTTAGGAGCTGTCTAGCAACTCTCCAAGCCTGATAAAGGTCTGTAGTTGTGAAAGGCAAGTTCATGCAAGGCTGTTTGCCGGGACTTTGCTGGAGAGGAATTGCCTTTAACCTAAATAAAAGAGGCTTTATCGGGACGAGGAGTCTGCTTCATGCTTTTGGGAAGCCTAGGTATGGATATGGATATGTGCCTTATGGGGTATAACTCCCTTTTGAAATCTATATAGATTCTGAAGTCTCCTGTCGATCCACTTTTACGATGTTTTTTTGCAGCAAACGCCATTAGCGGAAAACGAAGCCGTTGTTCGCCAGTTTTGCTGAAAACCGGAAATCTCTGTTTTTGGCAAAACTGTCATAAAATACAGTCAGCACTTGCAAACAGCAGTTCAGTAGCAGGAGCACACATGCATATGCAGAAGGTCCGTGATGACATCAGGGTGGGTGGGCGGAGCGTCGTGCTGCCGCCACCTCTGGTAAGTCCCCCTTTTCAGGTAGTTCATAACTTCAAATGGTTGCTAAGGGACCGGTCCTAAGTTGAAGACTACCTGTACAGCTTTGCTGTATTCACAGAAATGGATTAAAAGCACCATCTGTAGCACAAAGCACTTTGTCAGGTACGGGTCATCCTCAACTTACAACAGTTAATTTAGGAACCATTCAAAGTTACGACGATACTGAAAAAAGGGACATGACCATTTTTCACACTTACAACCATTGCAGCATCCACGTAGTCAACTGATCAAAATTCAGATGCTTGGCAGTTGACTCATATTTTTGACGGTTCAGTGTGCCAGGATCATGTCATCATCGCCTTTTGCAACATTCTGACAAGCAGATTCAATGGGAAACCAATTCACTTAACAACCGTGTTACCAACTTAACGACTGTGGCAAGAAAAGTAATAAAATGGGGCAAAAACTCAATTAACAAATGTTTCACTTACCAACAGAAATTTTGGGATCAACTGTGGTCATAAACAGAGGACCACCTGTACTGGAAAGCACTTCTTCATGGGCCTTCTAACTACAGAGGTCCTAGGCCCATTGATACAATCTCATTAAAAGGTGAAGGTTCCCCTCGCACATATGTGCTGTCCGAAGACGACTCCGTGGTCATGTGGCCGGCATGACTAAATGCTAAAGGTGCATGGAATGCTGTTTCCTTCCCACCAAAGGTGGTCCCTATTTTTCTACTTGCATTCTCACATGCTTTTGAACTTCTAGGTTGGCAGAAGCTGGGACAAGTAACGGGAGCTCACTCCATTATGTGGTGCTAGGGATTTGAACCATCAAACTGCCAACCTTTCTGATCGACAAGCTCAGCATCTTAGCCACTGAGCCACTGTGTCCCCTCTCAGTCTCATTAATATACTCAAAAGTGTAAAAAACACTAAATCTCCCCTAGAAAGTTAATCTTATTTAATCTTGTTAACTGGTTTGTTGAGAATAAACCCAGGAAGCAAAGAATAAAAGCACTGCATTCCTGAGGGGGCTTGTTCCCTTTTAGAAAGAAAGAAAAACTTATTTAGTTCCCTTTGTTTCTTTTTCTTCTTCATACTGAAAATTTAAATTATAATCCTTTTGTTGTGTATAAATGTATCCATGGTAACAAGCAAATCTAAATTATTACTGTATGGGTTGATAATTCCTCATGGAAGGCACGGTGCATATTTCTAAAATATTCTCTGGTACGGTCTTCCAAGATTTAAAACAAATCAAAACAAAACAAAAGCTTTTTGCAAATCAACTGTACAAAGGAAAATGATTATTCTATCATCACCCTCTCTCTCCCTGCCAAGCTCAGGAAACGCTGCTGTTTTATTTATTTATATCCTGCCTTTCTAATCACGGTACACTTTGAGCTGCAGATCTAAACATGTAAACAATTTGATTACAGTATGTGTTTCTCTCGGTATTAGTATATTTTTTTAATGTAGTCTGGTTTGTGACCCATAATAAAGTTCAATAATCAACCTAATTAGTCTAAGACTGATAATCAGGCTTGTCAGATGTTACATCTTTTCTATCCTGCTCTACAAAGTAGAGAGTTGGTCTCTGACGGAAAACCACTTGAAGAAACTAGAATCTGCATTTGAAATGTGGATTTACAGACGGCTTCTTACGTATAAGCTGGGTTGACAAAATCACAAATGAGGAGGTGATAAGCCTCCTGGGAAAGCCAAGGGAAATCATTAAAGGCATTAAAAAGCGAAAGTTAGAATATTTTGGACTTGTGATGTGACACCCAGAAAAATACAGCATCCTTCACTTAATCCTCCAGGGAAAAATTGAAGGCAAACGAGGTCCAGGCATCATGGCTTCAAAACCTAAGGGACTGGCTTGGACAAAACTCAGCAGCACTTTTTCATGTGGCTCTTGACAAAAATAAGATCGCCAAGGGATCGATGACGGATATGGCACAAGAAGAAGAAGAAGAAGAAGAAGAAGAAGAAGAAGAAGAAGAAGAAGAAGAAGAAGAAGAAGAAGAAGAAGAAGAAGAAGAAGAAGAAGAAGAAGAAAGTTTGACTGAAAATGGACTATGCATATTCTGGGTGTAGACAGGCAGAACCATATTTTAATGTAATTGTTAGTGTTTCAAAAGCAAAAAAAATCCCTCCCCCCAAAAATAATGCCAGGAAGGGAACTTCATCCCACCCGATCTCTTCATCAGCTGTACGATGAAAGGTGAAGCCTGGATGTAAGTTTGTGTACGGCAAGGGTCAATAGAGGAGGGGGCCAAGCTATTTTCCAAAGCACCTGAAGGACAAACAAGGAATAATGGATGGAAGCTGACCAAGGAGAGATTCAATCTGGAAATAAGGAGGAACTTTCCAATCTGTTCCAATGGAACAGAAGTTGCCTTCGGAAGTTGTGGGAGCTTCATCACTTGAGACTTTCAAGAAGAGATTGGACTGCCATGGGGTCTCCAGCTTGAGCTGGGGATGGGACTAGATGACCTATAAGGTCCCTTCCAACTTTGTTTATCTGTTAGGGGTGTCAAACTCAAGCCCTGTGGGCCGGATACGGTCTATGGGGTGCTTAGATCTGGCTAACGGGCCCACTCCTGAAACAGCAAAGAACCGGCCTGTGGTGCCTCTGATAGTGAAAACACAGCTTGGGGGACACGCACGACCTCCCCAAGCTCTATTTTCACTGGCAGAGGGCTGCAGGAGGCTATTGTGGCTGAAAACGGAGCACAGGCAGGCTGTCACGGCCAAAAACAGAACCTTGATGAATGACGTTGAGCTGGCCACACACCCCTGGTCCCCCCGAGGTCAAACACAACCCTGATGTGGCCCTCCATGAAATCGAGTTTGACACCCGTGGTTTACAGAGTCTTGCTCAGTTCAAGACTGCAGACATGCTTCTCTCAAGTTTTTTAAATAAAAAGATGCCGTTTAAGAAGCAAAAGATTTGCTCAGTCACCTTCTTGTCTGATCACACTTCAAGTGAGTGGCAGACAGAGAAACTTTTCCAGGGGGTGGGTGGGTGGAGGGGTCTTAGTAGCTTGTTTACAGCTCCAACGCAGTTGGATTGGAACGGTGTAACCATCAGTATAATAAGTTATACTAAATTAATTACTGAACCAAAGGTGTCATTAGCAGCTGCATATCATTTTACTTTTCTTTCTTTTCTTACCTTAGCAGTTTTTTCTTTTCTCCGGAGGACAGAGAGACTCCAGTTGTTGAAAAACTGTATTTGAATCAGGAGGAGGGAAAAAATCCATATTACAGGTATTAAAATGTGGTTAAGCATCAGAAAGTCTTAAGTTATTTCATCAGCTTGTGTCACTTATGGCTCCATTCTGAATGGGCTTTTCAGCTCCTTTTATGCTCGTACAGGTAGTTCTCCATTTACAACGGTTTGTATCGTGACCATTCAATGACAACGGAACTGAAGAAAGTGACTTATGACCGTTTTTCACACTGACGCCCTTTGCTGCATTGCCAGGGTCACATGATCAAGATTCAGACACTTGGCCACTGACTTATATTTATGACGCTTGCAGTGTCCCGAGGTCGTGTGGTTACTTTCTTGTGATCTTCTGACAAGCAAAGTCAATGAGGAAGCCAGATTCACCTAACAACTGCATCACTAGCTTAACAACTGCAGGGATTCACTTAACAACCTCGGCAAGGAAGGTCGTGAAATGAGGCAAAACTCACTTAACGACTGCCTTTCTTAGCAATGGACGTTTTGGGCTCAATTGGGGTCGTAACGCGAGGATTTACCTCTATTGGCTCTTTATGACTGTGGCTCAGTGATGGCTAACCTTTTTTGTCGTCACTTGTGTGCGCAACACTGCATGCCCATCCGTGCACACCCATAATGCAATGTTTTTGTGACATCCCCCTGTGCGCCCTGCCCGTACCCCGTTTTGGGCCCAGTGGGCCTCCCTGCAGCCTCCTTACTACCCACCCTTACTACCCTCCCGGCCTTCCATAAAGCCGTTAAGTCCTGGCTGCTCCAACAGGACGGGGGGGCTTTCAAAATATCTAGCCCCTCGGAAATTGTGACTGTTGTGTATTTTAACATGTTGTTTTGTGTATTATCCCCTTCCCTTGTGTATTGTAAGCCGCCCGGAGTCCTTTGGGAGTGGGCGGCATACAAGATCAATAAAACTAAACTAAACTAAACTCCTGGGATCAAAAACGGGCTGTGAGGGGGTGTGCTCCATCCCGAGCTCCCCACTCACTGCGTATGCGCAAGTGTCTCCTGCATGTGCCCGTCCTCGGGCATGCACAGCAGAGACACGAAAATCAGCTGGCTCGCATGCATGCGCAGTGGAGCTCAGCTGCGGCGATGGCTCACATGCCCGCAGAAAGGGCTCTGCATGCCACCTGTGGCACGCGTGCCATAGGTTTGCCGTCACAGATCTAGCTTATGAAATTGATGAGCTAGCTCACTGTTTCTCCACCCCTAGAACTCCCCAGCCAGCAGGCAAGAATTGGAGTCCACACATCTTAAAGTTGCCAAGGTTGAGAAACACTGATTCTAGCTCTCCCATCCAGGTAGCAACCAGACCTGACCTGCCTTAGCTTCTGAGCTAGATGAGGTTGACCAAAGGTGATAAACCAATTGTGATGAAGCGATGAGGAAGAAAGATTAAAGCCAAGCTCTATTGACCTCCAGAGTTCTTCTTGGCAGTTTATTCTATTTAAGCATTTATTATTTGAACTCTTTGGCCTGATCCGATTGTTGCTCCTTAAGTTCCATTTTATTACAGGTTTTAAAGAAACCATCTGAGGCTGCTAAGTTATTCCTCCTTTTTATAAGAAGTTGAAAGCATCCGATAAAACTGATACTGATTATTTGCGCAGCTTCTAGAGTGATGGGTTTGAATGCATCGTCCTTGAAATCAATGGAAAGTTGGTTTAAAGAATGCCATGCTAGCTTCCTTGGCTCTTAAAATAAGAATAGAATAGAATAGAATAGAATAGAATAGAATAGAATAGAATAGAACAGAATAGAATATCCAAACCTACCATTCCACCAGTTTTTTTCCTCTCTCTGCCCTTTGATGGCACAACTTACAAGACAAGACAAGACAATAGCAGAGTTGTAAGGGACCTTGTAGGTCTTCTAGTCCAACCCCCTGCTTAGGCAGGAAACCCTACACCACTTCATACAAATGGCTATCAAATCTCTTCTTTAAAACTTCCAGTGTTGGAGCATTCATAACTTCTGGAGCCAAGTTATTCCAATGATTAAAGGTTTAATAGGAATTGATTGCAATTCTCTTGCTCTTGTAAATGAAATTTAAGAATTGGAATATTAATCTCCCTGATATAAACTGGAGAGATATAACTATTATTGCCATATTTATGGCAAAAAATTCACAGATCTCCTGACTTAATAATGGGTCGGAGATTTTTGTATTGAGAATGATTGTGCCCTCCTTATTTCACTTATATCCCAGTTATTTAGAATCTATCAAGATATTATAAAGGTGTAAAATTTTGGTCACAAGGCATGGCTCAAATAACTGTCACAGAACATAGTAAGACAACTGCCTCTAATTTGAGTGCAACATTCGGATAAGGATATTGTTTGACAATGTCTGAAATAGATTTATCTCTCTCTCTCCCTCCCTCCCTTCCTCTCCCTCCCCCTCCCTCCCTCCCTCCCTCTCTCTCTTAATCTCTCTCTTTCCCTGCGCTCTCCCTTCTTCCCTCCCTCTCTCTCTCTGTCTCCCCAGGCATTTTGACAAAAGGGCAAGGAAGAAGACTTGAACAATTTTTCTCTGTTTTTGAAGGGCTACGTAGGTTATTAAAATGCAGAAATGGTTTTTTTAATTGGGTAATCTGGGATAATCGAGTATCTCATTAAGGAATACCATTTCTCAGGGTCGTACTAACTGTGATTTGGGAAGTTACAGAGCCACCATATTTGAAGAGGTGACAGATTAAATCAAGGCGTTCTGAGAACATATTTTGGTCCCTGCGTGGGATCCACCAGAGAAAGTTTTGGTAGGATCCAATAGCTACACTTTTTCCTGGCAGTATTAATTTATCACAGCTGAGTCCTCTCTTTGCTCATATCTTGTATTAACTCTGGTTGTCATTGCTAGCTTCTATACTGCCTATTCAGTGGTGGGATTCAATTTTTTTTACTATTGCTTCTGTGGGCGTGGCTTGGCTTGGTAGGTGTGGCTTGATGGGCGTGGCAGGGGAAGGTTACTGCAAAATCCCCATTCCCTCCCCATCCTACTAATCTGCTTTCCAGCTCCGTTCTGTGCAGGGCTACAAAAGAAGACCCAGCTGATCAACTGGGACTCCGATCAGCTGGGACTCAGGAGGCAGCGAATAGATGCGGGCGGGGCCATCCAGAGGTGGTATTTACCAGTTCTCTGAACTACTCAAAATTTCCACTACCAGCTCACCTGAACTAGTCCGAACCACCTGAATTTCATCTCTTGGCCCATTGTATTGCAGGTTTTATCTTGAATATTTTTGTTAGGTAAGCTCCCCGTTGGGAGAGCGAGTACATTCAGAGAAGCATTATGAGAGTTGTGTTGGAGAGCACACAAACCAGCATACAGAGACTCTGCAGTTTAAATAGGCATCAGAGTCCATCAAACAGTCCAAGTCATACATGGATAAGACAGTCAGTCATCAATGTCTTTCAGTTAAGGGATAATCCAAATAACATAGTCCAGTATCATATAAACAGTCTGGTACTCAAAGTTTTCTAGCAGTTGCAAAACTTACAATAGCTCACGGCACTTTCTAACAGCCAGCTTTCAAAACACTAGGATCAGATCAGCCCAGCATCTAATGAACAGAGAGCTAACAGTCATTCTGGCTCCCTCTTATGGCTGATTGAGGAAAACAGCAACTAATCACATTTACAGTATGATTTAAAGAAACAGATACAGCATTGCTACATGATTTATATATTGTCAACCCAACCGTTATTCCTAACAATTTTCATCTACAAAGAGAGCTTTGAAACTTTCTTGGTATCTGTTCCTTTAGACTGGGATTGCATTGGGAAGAGAAAGACAGCCCTTCTGCCTTCATTACAGCTTTCCTGCTTCCCAAGATAGGTTCACTCGACTTATAACAGTTCGTTTAGTGACCGCTTGAAGTTACAACGGCACTGAAAAAAGGGGCTTATGATTATGTTTCCACACTTAGGATGGCTGCCGCATCCTCATGGGCATCGGATCAAAATTTGGCCATTGACTCATATTTATGACAGTTGCCTTGCAATGTCCTGAGGTCATGTGATCGACTTTGACGACCTTCTGACAAGCAAAGTCGATGGGGAAGCCAGATTCACTTAGCAACTGTGTTACGAATTTAACAGCTCTGGTGATTCACTTAACAACCATGGTCAAGGAAGGTCATAAAATGGGGCAAAGCTCTTTTAACACATGTCTCTCTTAGCAACTTAAATGTTGGGCTCAGATGTGGTCATAAGTCGAGGACTATCTCAGCCTATCATATCTGTTGGATTTTGAACAATCCTAAACCTGAGAACATCAAACTGATTAGATTAAGAAAGTTGCTCTATGCCAGAGGTGTCAAACTCGATTTCAGTGAGAACCGAAACAGGGTTGTGTTTGACCTTGGGGGGCTGGAAGTGGGCATGGCTGGGGTAGGCATAGCCAGGGTAGGTGAGGCCAGGGTGGGTGAGGCCAGCTCGACATCATCATCGAGGCTCTGTTTTTGGCCTCCTGCAGCCCTCTGATGGCCTCCTGCAGCCCTCTGATGGCCTCCTGCAGCCCTCTGATGGCCTCCTGCAGCCCTCTGCCAGAGAAAACAGACCCTGGAGAGGCCACACACAGCCCACCTGGACTCATTTTTGCTGGCAGAGGGCTGCAGGAGGCCATCGTGGCTGAAAATGCACCCTGCCCGAGCTCCATTTTTGCTGGCACTGGCACTGTGGGCTGGTCCTTCACTGTTTCCACGGTGGCTGCATGGGACAGATCTAAGCTCCCCGCAGGCCGAATCCGGCCCACGGGCCTTGGGTTTGACACCCCTGCTCTATACAGATGAAGTTACCTATGCATCCATGGGCAGCAGCTCTTGAATAAAGTTTCTGCTTCTTTTGGTATTTTTGTCAAATAAAGTCTTTTTTTTTTAAATATTTTTTTTTCCATCGCCTCTCTTACATCATTAATCTTATAGTGTGTCATCTAGGTACAGTTTTTGTGTCATCATATTTAACAATTACATTATTTTAATCTATTTTTATCTTGCCTTTACATTTACATTTCGATTATATTTTAGTTCAACTCCTCCCCTATAATTCTACACTCCCCCCCAAATTATTCAGTTTTCTATTTCTTTGTGCCTATATTCATTTTCTATCCAATGATAAAAACATCCCCATATCTTATAGTACTCTGATTCTTCCTCCTCTTTAATTGCCAATGTTAATCTATTCATTTCTGCACAGTCTAATATTTTTTTTTTATTACCTCTCCCTCTGGGGGAATTTTTTTCCATTTTCCCTTAATGTCTTTGAGGGGTTGCGTACAGAGGCGGTATTCAGCCAGTTCTCTTTGGTTTGGGCGAACTGGTAGCAGCGACTGCGGGAGGCTCCGCCCACCCGCCCCGACATAATGTGCGAGCACTGCGCATGCGCAGAAGGCATGTGCGAGCAAAGTGTGCCCTAGGGATGGTAAGTGAATCCCAGCTCTGGTTGCGTAGCTTGGAGTTTGTGTAAAGGAATAGGTAGAGCAGGAGAAAAACCATTTATTAAATTGAAATAAGTACGAGATAAACCTCTACCAAGATCAAAGTAGACGAAACTGTATTTTCTTCTAAAGGAGGGCAGGAAGGCAGGAAAAATTACTTTTGCCAATCTCCACCGATTGGTTCCTTCCTTTAGTATCCAATTTGCCTCTCAAAGAGATAGTCGCTTCTAGCCCAGGAGTCTCAGATGACATCAGCGGCTACACTGGGGTCAAATTCCTGTCTGTTTCATTTTTCAAAAGCTGTTCAGAAGGTGGATATTTTCATTCTTTGTTCAATCTAATTGCTCCGGGAAATGCAACCGGACCCTTCGCTTCTGACATTTGGGGAAGCATTAACAGCTGTCCCTTTTCAAGGTACTTGGGTTTTTAACAAGGAAGATCTAGTGACCTTTTATTCTTCTTTATTTTATGGTTTAGTGATCTTCATGTGAGCTTTAGGCTTATTTTTAGACACAGTATTGCATTTATTGGCGGTTTTATTGAAGGCCAGCCTGATAAGATTGGACAATCTACAGATAATTTAAATAAATGTACGGTATGTGACTGGAATGGAAGACGTTTTGGAGAACATGAGCTGGAGAACTTGCTGATCCTATCCGATTGGCAGATAAAGCCTATCCAAGATAGCTTTTTGTTCTGAACACGTAAAGAGGCTCTTTGGAGTCGTGGTTCTTGTTTGATCCAGATTAGCATGGATACACTGGCAATTAAAGAGAAAGAACAAACTGATTATTATGTTGTCTTGTCTTGTGTTGTGTTATGTTATGTTACCGTATTTTTTGGAGTATAAAACACACCAAGATTTTGAAGAGGCAAATTAAAAAAAAGTTTCTCATGAAAATGGGCCCATTTTTTTTGTCTAAAAAAGGGCATATATAGCCTTTAGGAGGCTTGTAGAATACTCCTGGAGGCTGGGCCCCCCACAAAAAATGAGCAAAAAAGCTCCATTTTTTGCTCATTTTTGCCCTCCCCAGGCCCCAGGAGCACTCTATAAGCCTCCTAAAGGCTATGGACGGTCATTTTTGCAAAGGGAGCAGGGTTTCAGGAGGCCAAAAATGCTGTATTCAGTGTATAAGACACACCCAGATTTTCACCCTCATACTCCGAAAAGTATGTTATGTTATGTTATGTTATGTTATGTTATGTTATGTTATGTTATGTTATGTTATGTTATGTTATGTTATGTTATGTTTAGAGAATAAATAAAAGAATTAGAAGTAAAAGTAGTTGTGCAAAATATAGAAAAAAGTTTTAATAGAGTTAGCATAATTAATAGAGTTAAATAAATTAGGAAGAAGATTGTTCTAGTAATAGACATTGGTATTAAGCTAGGAATAGATTAAAGAATGAATATGATTGTAAATTTTAAATGTTATTGCCCAAAATATTTTTACCCAGACTACACACTGTTTAATGGAAGATGGATTGTTTATATTGAAATAAAATAAAAACTGTATTTAAAAAAAACAGATTAGCATGGATAAACTAACCGTTCGATTTCCAAAGATAAAGTCAAATCTCTTCATTTGCAGATGATGGGAATGTGCTGCAGAAATCTGCATGCAGGCCATGCACCTTCGGCTGTGCTTGAGTTTTAGTCCGCTGCTTAATAGAGAGAGAAAAAGATAATTCTCATTTGGCAGAGAGGTGGCTTCGATAATTTGATTCTCTCTGAGGGATGAATATAGGGGAGCGTGTGTTTGTGTGTGTGTGTTTGTGTCTAATATTTGCCATCGCTTATTTTCTTCCATCTACAGAAAATTCTATTCACCAGTGAATAATCACCTCCCTGTAACACACCCTGCACCTACTTGTTGGTTTGCCACCAGAAATGGAATAGCTCAGTGATGGAGAACTGCTTGGGCTCAGCATGACAAAAATTAAGAAAATAGCAATACCGCTTCAGAGTGCTTTATAACTGCCTCTAAACGGTTACAGAGTCAGCATATTGCCTCCAACAATCTGAGTCCTCATTTTATTGACCTCGGTAGGATGGAAGGCTGAGTCAATTTTGAGCAAGTCAGGATCGAACTCCAGACTGTGGACAGAATCAGCCTGCAATACTGCATTCTAACCACTGCGCTAACGTAGCTCTTGTAGAGCTTACCTTGACTGTACTTCTCTCTCTCCATCCCTCCCTCTCCCCCCTCTCCTTTCTCTCTCTCTCTCCTTCCTTTCTCTCCTTTCTCTCTCTCTCCTATCTCTCTCTTTCCTATCTCTCTCTCTCCTCCCCTCCTTTCCCTCTCTCCCTCCCTCTTCCCCTCTCTCTCCTTTCTCTCTCTCTCCCTCTCCCCCTCTTTCTCCTTTCTCTCTCTCTCTCTCCCCCGCCCTCTCCCCCTTTCTCCTTTCTCTCTCTCTTTCCTTTCTCTTCTTTCTCTCCCTCCCCTCTCCTCTCTCTCTCTCCTTCCCTCTCCCCCTTTCTCCTTTCTCTCTCTCTCTTTCCTTTCTCTCCCTCTCTCTCCTCCCCTCCCCTCTCTCTCTCTCTCCCTCCCTCTCCCCCTTTCACCTTTCTCTCTCTCTCTTTCCTTTCTCTCCTTTCTCTCCCTCCCTCTCCTCCCCTCTCCTCTCTCTCTCTCCTTCCCTCTCCCCCTTTCTCCTTTCTCTCCCTCTCTCTCCTCCCCTCTCTCTCTCTCCCTCCCTCTCCCCCTTTCTCCTTTCTCTCTCTCTTTCCTTTCTCTCCTTTCTCTCCTCCCCTCTCCTCTCTCTCTCTCCCGCCCTCTCCCCCTTTCTCCTTTCTCTCTCTCTTTCCTTTCTCTCTCTCTCTCTCCTATCTCTCTCTTTCCTATCTCTCTCTCTCCCTCCCTCTCTCTCTCTCTCTCTCTCTCTCTCTCTCTCTCTCTCTCTCTCTCTCTCTCACACACACACACACACACACACATACACAGACAGATGAGGCCTCTTCAGAAATCATGCAAGAACACATATGATTTTCGGAGGCTTCAAAGTAGGGCTCCCTCACATGTCACCATAAATGGCACAGTGTGTCATCTGTGACACACGTTATAGGTTTGTCTTCACTGGATAGCCCATTGATTCATCCATCAAACCAATGCCCGCCCTAATTTGTTGATTGGCAGTCATTTTCAGTAACAATCTGACCACCTTTGTGGTTGTTTCTTTTCCCCCCACCATGTTTGCTTAAAATGGAAAATCAAAACCTCAGTGATCCAAGGAGGGTTGGAGCTACTGCAGATGGAGGAAATGGGCTGTTTTGCCTCTCTCAATCCTTGACAGAATAAAATGGGAGGGAAACTGAGAGGAAAGGGGACAGAGTGGCTTCAGTAGCATAGTACGGCTCCTCTAGCCTCCCCCCCTCTATTTCCTGAAGATCAAAAGGATGCAAATCAGTCCAGCGGGCTGAGCTACCCTACAATAAAAATTGGTTGCAAACTGTCAGGCACTCTGATCTAACAGATTCAGACTATTTCCTTGATCTTACAAATTGGCTTCGTGGGCTCTGGGAACACAGTTGAACATTGATGTCCTGGAGCTAGCGGTGGTTGTGCCAGGTATCAACCCCTGTGGCGAGGAGAAAGTGGCAAGGGAGGGTCGGAGAGATGTAGGCTTGCGAGGATTAGTTGAGAAGGGAGGTCTGGAGGAGGGTTAGGAGGTGATGTGGAGGGGCGGATGTATTGAGGCAGGGTGTCCCAAAGCACCCAAAGGTGCTTTTTCAAAAGGCAACTGGACTTTGTTTCTCCTTGAAGACTTTTCGCTTCTCATCCAGGAAACTTCTTCCCTGCTGACTGAACTGAAGAAGCTTCTTGGATGGGAAGCAAGAGGTCTTCAAGGAAAAAGCAAAGCCCAGTTACCTCTTGAAAAAGCACCTTTGGGACAACCATGACCTGGATGATTGAGGCTCTCCATAGATATTGAGACAGGGATGGGTCAGAGAAGATGGAGTGGGTAGGCTATCTGATGCCCACCTCCTCTTCTGGTGTAGTTACCTTAAATAATGCCCAGGTAGTTCTCACATCAGGCTGCTTATGCTAAATCCCTTCCCTTCCCCTTTCCCTCCCTTTTGTCTTATCCTTTCTTCCATCCATCCATCCTTTTCATTCTTTCACTTTTATTTCTTTTCCTCCCTCCCTCCCCTCCTTCCATCCATCCTTTTCATTCTTTCACTTTTATTTCTTTTCCTCCCTCCCTCCCCTCCTTCCATCCATCCTTTTCATTCTTTCACTTCTCTTTCTTTTCCTTCCTCCCTCCCTTCCATCCATCCATCCTTTTCATTCTTTCACTTTTCTTTCTTTTCCTCCCTCCCTCCCCTCCTTCCATCCATCCTTTTCATTCTTTCACTTTTCTTTCTTTTCCTCCCTCCCTCCCCTCCTTCCATCCATCCTTTTCATTCTTTCACTTTTCTTTCTTTTCCTCCCTCCCTCCCCTCCTTCAATCCATCCTTTTCATTCTTTCACTTTTCTTTCTTTTCCTCCCTCCCTCTCTTTCCTCCTTCTATCCATCCATCCTTTTCATTTTTTCACTTCGATTTCCTTTCCTTCCTCCCTCCCTTCCTTCCATCCATCCATCCTTTTCATTCTTTCATTTTTCTTTCTTTTCCTCCCTCCCTCCCTTTTCCCTCCCTCCCTCCCTTCTCTTCTCCCTTCCTCCCTCGGTTTGTTCTTTTCCCCCTTTTTTCCTTTTTTCTTCCCTTCCCGATTTTTTTTTCTACCAATGGATGATCTTTTCTCTCCTTTTCCCAGTTATGTTCGAAGCATCCTAAACATCGGAAGAGGTAATTGATGTCTTAGGAGAACACAGCTTGACACGATCTTCCTGGCATCTGTAAAATAGCTGGGCAGCTTACATCCATCTTCACATAATTGCCCCAAAGATTGCAATTGACCCCACTTTACTTTGCAACAGGAATTACAAGAAAGATGACAAATGGGTTTAGCCAAGGCTTAGTGGTCCCCTGAGAAGACATCAACAGGTTTTTCCCCTAGAAAAAAAAAAGACTCACTGAGATGATTTTTCAAAACTCCTTTGGAAATCTTGCTTATGCCCTGATTGACTCAAGGGATAGAAACGTATTTTCCATGACGGGGATGAAGGAGCTTTGTTTTGCATAGTTCAAAGCTATTCAGGTGAAAGGGAAATTAATTTAACAGCTCAGAGGGAAGGCCAAGAAATCTATTTTTCTCCAAAAGATTAAGCATTCTGCTTTACACTTGGGCTCATGCTCAGAAAGGTCCGTGTGCGCAATTTTCTGCATTGTTAAGTGAACTGCCTTCTTTTCTGAACTGGAGTGTTGGTTTTCTGTGTTTGGTTCATTTTATTCTCCACGCAGCAGCTGGGATATTGGGAAGGGTTAAAATTGCAGTCGGGTTTAGCTGAGGATTGTGAAATCACAGACGGTCCTGGCAGTTTAAGGGCTAAATTGAACCAGTTTGCCACTCAAATGGCTAAGAATAGAATAGAATAACAGAGTTGGAGGGGACCTTGAAGGTCTTCTAGCCCAACCTCCTGCCTAGGCAGGAAATTCTACACCACTTCAGACAAATGGATATCCAACATCTTCTTAAAAACTTCCAGTGTTGGAGCATTCACAGCTTCTGGAGGCAAATTGTTCCACTGATTAATTGTTCTAACTGTCAGGAAATTTCTCCTTAGTTCTAAGTTGCTTCTGTCCTTGGATATTTTCCACCCACTGCTTCTTGTTCTACCCTCAGGTGCTTTGGAGAATAGTTTGACTCCCTCTTCCTTGTGGCAACCCCTGAGATATTGGAATACGGCTACCATGTCTCCCTTGGTCCTTCTTTTCATTAAAGTAGATATACCCAGTTCCTGCAACCATTTTTCACATGTTTTAGCCTCCAGTCCCCTAATCATCTTTGTTAAAGAGAAATCCAACCTGGAACTAAGGAGAAGCTTCTTGGCAGTGAGAGCAATTAACCAGTGGAATAGCTTGCCTTCCTCGGTTGTGGGTGCTTCAAGGATTGCACAACCATTTGTCCAGGATGATACAGGTTTCCTACCATGGGTAGAAGGTTGGATTACACTAGACGACATCCAAAGTCCCTTCCAGCCCTGTGATTCTATGTTTCTATGTTTTTAGGTCACAGACCTAGATCTGGATTTTCACAGCATGCTGGACTGTATTTTTGGGGTGTCATAGCATATTACATGCATACAGCCTGTTTGTTTAGTTTAGTTTATAATGCAGTGTATATGTGGTCCCACATTGTGAATTACTTGAGTAACTTAAGCAGGGGTGGGCTTCAAAAATTTCAGCAAAGGGTTCTCCGCCTGGTTGCTGGGTGGGTGTGGCAATGGTGGGCGTGGCCTAGTCAGCCTTCTGCACCATGGTGGGGAGGGGGGTGGGCATTTTTGCCTATCCCAGGCTCCGGAGGCTTTCCTTGAGCCTCTGGGAGGGCAAAACTGGCCTGCTCCCAACTCCGGAGATGGAAATGGACTTGTTTCCAGCCTTCCGGAACTTCCAGGATGCCTGTTTTTCCCCCTCCCCGAGCTCCGTGTGGACTCTGCACCTACCTCACATCCAAAGCAGGCCGCATGGAGACTCCTGGGAGGGGCAGTGTGGGCAGGGAGGGGAGGGGCCAGCCAGGGGTGGGATTTGGAGGTTCTCTGAACCGGCCATAACGTTAGCTACAGGTTCTCCTGAACCCTGGCTGACCCATAACACCCCACCCCTGAACTTAAGGCAGTGGTTTGAAGATGGTCAACCTGTATATTAATGCACCAGAATGTCTTCTGAGACAGTGAGCTGCCGAAAAGGCATACGTACCACCTAAAGAAGTCCTTACATTTGAACAAATGAGATGATACTCTTTGATTCCCATCAAAGTTTCCAAATTGCTTGCTTTCCTCAATTATTAGGGGAAGCTTCTGCCTTTCTGGTCTTCTGCTTTGTTCTTTCCTCAGCTTCTGGCTATCATCTTGACTTTTTTTTACACACACACCCACTCTCTTCCCCTCATGGGACAACTCTATCAAGTTCATTGAAGCTTGGTTTGGTGAATATAATGAGGGAAGCCTTGAAAATGTTTTATTTTAAACTTCTATCCTCGTCCTAGGCTCACCTTTCAAAAAGCAAATTATCTCCATTGAGAATCTTGCTATTTCTCCTACCTGCCTGGAATATAATTACTACTTGGGCCAAAAATCAAGGATGTGGAACAGTTTGGTCACATCACGTACCTAGCAAGACCCATGGTTTATGAAGGAGCTTATTCGGTCAAACTAGCCAATATTTCCTTCTCTTTAGAAAACCACAAGAGAAGCAAAGTTTGTTTATGTGAGCCAAACTATCTTGCCACCCATATTGGAGAATTCAATCTTGTGGAAGGTCTTTGTTGTTAGTTGCAAAGTCATGTTCGAACCATGACGACCCCATGGACAACGTTCCTCCAGGCCTTCCTGTCCTCTACCATCTCTGGAGTCCATTTAAGCTCACGCTGACTGCTTCAGTGATTCCATCCAGCCACCACATTCTCTTTTTTAAAAAATAAAAAAAAATTAACTTTTTAATCTCATACATACATTTACAGGTATACATTCTCATAGTTATTATTCACATTGTGTATTAACAATTTTGAACATTCATTTTTCCATATACAAATTAAAATGTATAATCAGGATTGCTTTGCTCACCATCCCATACACCTATTTTATTTTACCACAACACTACTTTTCTTTCCTTTTCCCCCTCTCCTCCCTCCCTTCTTCTCTACTTTTCTTCTTTCCCCCTCTCCTTTTTCTTTTCTTCTTCCTCTCCCCTACTCCTCTTCTTCCCCTACATACCCTCTCTCCTAATCTTTCTACCACTGCCTATCTTCCTCTCCTTTCCTTTCTTCTTTCCCTCTCCTTTCCTCTCTCCTCCTCTCCGCTTACCTTTCCTTTCCACCTTTCCTCTTTCTATTATTGTGATTGCATATTTTCCTCTTCTATCCGGCATATTTTTGGGATGATATTCCAGCAAACCTGGTTCTGTCTTTATATTTACCATTTTTGCATTCTTTTTTCCTCGTTATCTTTATCGTTATCTATATCTTTATCTACTGCTTCAGTGACTCCATCCAGCCACCTCATTCTCTGTCGTCCCTTACTTCTTTTGCCTTCAATCTTTCCCAGCATTAGGCTCTACTCCAGTGAATCCTTCCTTCTCATTAGGTGGCCAAAGTGGAAGGTCTATTCCTTTTTAATGGCTATTTGAGAGATAAAACCTTGTTTAGAAGACTTTGGGATACAAAAGGCTTGATGTGCTGATTTGTGGTTCTGTCTAAACACCCTGACTTTTTTTATTGCTCGAGGATGTTTTAATTTCTTTAATGGCTGTTGGCCTTCAGTGGGTTTTAACTTATTGGCCTGAACAGGCTTGAGCTCTTTATCTTCAAGAGAAAGGCAGATAATAAATGAATGGATGGCAAAACTTAAGGTGATCTCTCTCTCTCTCTCTCTCTCTCTCTCTCTCTCTCTCTCTCTCTCTCTCTCTCTCTCTCTCTCTCTCTCTCTCTCTCTCTCTCACACACACACACACACACACACACACACACACACACTTCTCTCAAACTAGGGAAAAAAATAATGTGAGGAACTTAAAGTCTCATAGATAAAACACCTTTAACAAATCTTTCAAATTGTCACGTCTGCTCTCTTGCATTTTTGGGATTAAAATCCCTTTGGCCTCTTTTCACTTATTTCTCCATAAGCATGCACACTTGAAAAAGCGTTTCACTAGTTGTCACCTTATCAACCTAGTTTGTGTTCACACAACCCAGTCAAAATCTAGTTCATTGTACAACACTTAGCATGTTACGTGAATCCAGCCTGTGTGGTTTGTAAGTTATGGTTGACGATTAAGTGATTGTTGTGACTTGAGCCAATGGTAGTTTATTCAACAAATCACGACTTCATGTGTCAAAACAGCTACGCTATATAAATATGATCAATGGGTCAACTTTAAGAGACAAAGGCTGAAGTCCTCCCCACCCCCAGTGTCTTGCCTGGGAAATATTTCCTATTTCAGATCTTTTATTTCCATGGGGATAAAAATTGGAATTATCCACAATAGAGGAATGGTTGTTGACGATCGTGGAAATGGAAGAGCTACCCTCTTCCTGTCATCTCTAGAAGCCTAGAGATAAGAAGTAGGAATTAGTTAAATTTATATTGCAAGGAGGGACATGGTGGCTCAGTGGCTAAGACACTGAGCTTGTCGATCAGAAAGGTCAGCATCTTGGAGGTTCGAATCCCTAGCGCCACATAACAGAATGAGCTCCATGACTTGTCCCAGCTTCAGCCAATTTAGCAGTTTGAAAGCACGTAAAAAAATGCAAGTAGAAAGTAGGAACCACCTTTGGTGGGAAGGTAATGGCGTTCTGTGCGCCTTTGGCGTTTAGTTATGCCAGCCACATGACCACGGAGATGTCTTTGGATAGCGCTGGCTCTTCGGCTTTGAAACTGAGAACCTCCATAGCTGAGGGGGTTGGGTATTTAAACCTGGAAGTCCCCACTCCTAATTTAACACCTTACTTATAACTATAGCAACAAACTCCCTCTGTTTATTGGCTTAGTCTATGCATACACATGGAAACCAAGATATTCATAGAAGATCCACTGGGGCTTTACATAACCATTACATAAATGGTTAAGGTGTTTACTCAAGCTTGGCGACTTTAAGATGGGTGGACTTCAACTCCCAGAATTCCCCAGCTGGTTGAAGTCTACCCGTTTTAAAGTCGCCAAGGTTGAGAAAGATCAAGTTAAGGTATAAATGGAATGTCCTTGATTTATGTGTAACTGTTGGATTTTACTTTATCCCTTTGAAGATGGATCACATTTGTTTCCGCTCCAGTTGCTTGGTTCTTCGCTGCTTCTCTGGGATTCCTCAAAGTTAATAAAGAAAAGACCATCCATTAATTCTTTAAGTATTTTAGGATGTCTTTCAACTAGCCCTGGAGATTTAAACTCATTTAAAGTTTTAAAAAAAGGACTTCTTGACCAGACTTCTATCAATCTCAAGCTTTAAGCCTGCCACTTCAGCAGGCTTTTCTGAATTTTCCTGGTGCCACAATTTGTGTGTGTGTGTGTGTGTGTGTGTGTGTGTGTGTGTGTCTGTGTGTGTGTGTTGGAGAAACCTGAACCAAAATGAGAAGACAGTAATCCTCTTGGCCATTTTTTGGAAACTTGTTAGTATTTTAACATCTTCATTGGTATATTTTCCCTTCTCTTTATTGTGATCATATAGGACGAGAAAACCCTTTACCAATTTATTAGTATTTATTTATTAAATTTATATGCTGCCATCTCTATACTTCCAGCTACCCCTCTCTATTCCTTCTTGGTGATTTGTCTGTTTCAGTTTTTATGTTTCAGTTTTTTTTATTTTGTGTAGCTCTATTGGGTTCTTCTAAGGTCTTTCCCACCACCCCATTGTATTTGTTCTTAGTTGTGCTTTTGGTATTTGCTTTTTAAGGCATTTCTACGTGGCTAAGAGGCTAAACTTGTTGAGCAGAATGATTGGCAGTTAGGTGGTTCGAATCCCTAGTGCCACATAACAGAGTGAGCTCCTGTTACTTGTCCAAGCTTCTACCAGCCTAGCAGTTAGAAAGCATGTAAAAATGCAAGTAGAAAAAAAAAGGAACCAACGTTGGTGGGAAGGTAACAGCATTCCGTGCACCTTTGGTGTTTAGTCATGCCAGTCACTTGATCATGTAGACCAGACATGAAATCCTCTTATCTTCACTACCGGTTTGGTAGCAGGAGCGCACGCACATCTGGGCATGCGCAGAACCTTCTGTTGAGGAGGGTGGGGGCTATATTCTGCCTTTTTAATATTTTCTAGAATATTTCATTGTTTTAGGATAGGAGTGGGTACTAACTTCCTACACCACTTTGCATGTTTATTTCTATAGTGGTTAGATACCTGTTCCCCCCCCCCCACCGCCCATGGCTATTATGTTTTATTTTCCTTCAAAGTATTTCTTTTCATTCCACTAAAAGTAAACTTCACAAAACAGCAAGGTATTAGGTTTTTATTTGCCCTTTTAATGTTCCTTCTTTTGCCATGACTTCTCACACCTTTTGCAAATATGCCTTTATTTAGCCATTTATGACTTCCTCCTGGATTGATTTTGAACCTTGAAAGAGTTCTCTGTTACCCATGTTGTTTATTTTAAATTAAGTGTTTACCTTAACAGCAGTGATCTACCCTAAAAAAACACTTTAATTTTAGAATCATTTTGAAATCTTCATTTAAATAGCAACTTCTGTTTTGTGCATTCTCTTCCCAATCAGCAAGCTTTTCTATTTATGGATGCACTTGTGCTTTTTTTTCTTAATTTCTGCAAATAACTTTGGTTGCAATGTCTGTTCATTTTAGTTTGAAAGTTGCAGCATTTATTTCTAATTTATTTCTGCTTTAAAATACCTGGTTGGATTGAGGACGGATCCAAGATTGAATCATAGAGAATTTTGTGAGGATGAAGGTTTGTTCTCCGAGCTTGTGGGTTGGTTTCCAAACATTTTGTTACCAGGTTAAGTAACAACTACAGTGGAGTTTAGGGAATGTCAGTGTTGGTATTCTTCTGTTTATAACAGCTTCAGGTGTGGTCAGTGGTGGGTTCCAGCCAGTACGGCCCAGTAAGGCCATACAGGCAGTAGTCCGGAGCAGTAGCCACCGCACTGGTACGGTAGCTCATTTGGCTCACCCACCCACCTGCCTTCCATACCTGTTTTTAAGGCAATAGGGCCAATTGCGAATGTGCACACAGCGTGCGGCACCTGCGCAACCCCCGATGAGCAGCCGGGTGTTGCAGGGGCGGTGAAGTGCACGTGTGCACAGTGCATGTTGGGCATGGGCACATCCTGTATATGCACAAATGGACCACGAGCAGTGTACTGGTAGTGAAGGTAATAGCAACCCACCACTGGGTGTGGTCAGTAGGTATTGTCAGGTGTGGGAGTGTCAAGTGAGGGTTTTGTGATGGATAAGCTCGGAGAATGAACCTTCACCCCCATCCTACACCCAAGCTATGGATTTGCCACATAAAATTGTGTGTGTGAGCATAGTTTACTGATTATGTTGCCATTATTATTTTAGATTCATCCATGTATGGTCTTTATCTAGATCTAATTCTTAGTTGTGTTAATCGTCCGGGTACCTAGTAGGACTGTAAGTTGCTAAGCTTTGATCAATGATTGGAGTGCTATATAAGCCTAGTTAAAATTAATGAATGCTTTCAATCATAGTGGCTGCCTGCTCGGTGGGTTTTTCTTTTTGGTTACCCAAGGATACACATAGTTTTGACTTACAACCACCTGTTTAGCAACATTTCAAAGTTAGAACAGCACTGGAAAAAATAACTTACAATTGGTCAGTGGTGAAATTCAATTTTTTTTACTATGTGTTCTGTGGGCATGGCTTGGTGGGCATGGCAAGGGAAGGATACTGCAAAATCCCCATTCCCTCCCCACTCTGGGGCCAGCCACAGGTCGTATTTGCCGGTTCTCCGAACTACTCAAAATTTCCACTATCGGTTCTCCAGAACCTGTCAGAACCTGCTGAATTTCACCCCTGCAATTGGTCCTCGTATGACTGTTGCAGCATCCCTAAAGTTGATGTGATGAAAATCTGGATACTTGGCAACCGGCATGTATTTATGTGTTCTGTCCCGGGAACACATGATTACCATGTGCAACCTTCCCAGTTGACTTCTGGCAAGTAAGGTTCTTGTTTCCCTTAACAATGGCCAGAGAAGGTATTCAGCCACTTCTGACTGGTTCTTACGAACCAATAGCGGAAATTTTGAATAATTCGAAGAACCAGCAAATACCAACTTTGGCTAACCCCGCCCCTGATCTATTCGCTGCCTCCCAAGTCCCAGCTGATCAGATGGGTCTTCTTTTGTTGCCCTGCACAGGAAAATGTTTAGTGGGGTGGGGAGAGAATGGAGATTTTGCAGTATCTTTTCCCTGCCATGCTCACCAAGCCACACGCACAGAACCACTGAATCGGTGATTCCTGTAACAACTGTGGTAAAATATGTTGTAAAATTGGGTGCAACTCACTTAACCACTTTGCTTAGTAACAGAAATTCTGATCCCAATTGTGGTCATAGGTCTTATGACAATGGATGATCATTGTCAAACTAGTTGGAGAGATTTTAGTAAAAAGTTGCAGGTTCTAATTGTTTATTAGGGGCTGAAAAACATCCCGGATGAGGCCCTTGTCTGGAACTGTTACTAGGAAAACTGGATGGTTGTGTCCATTAAGTCATCAGGAGTCAAGTGCAAGGCAGAGATTTTAATGATTTACAACCTTCAAGGCAGCTGCAGTTCATTAGGAGAAACTTTCTCTCTGGATTCTAGATGGTGATTTATTCTCCTTGAAGAAATATGCCTTCTAACAGAAAAAGGTGAGCAAATGTTGTTTCATTTCTTTCCTTCTTTTTTCCTTTTTGATCAAATTCAAATATGCAAGTACCAAAGATATAACATAGCGCCACTTTCATATAATGGCTAAGGCCTCAGGCTGATGTATGCAGTGCTAACTACCCTGATGTATGCCAGTGAGAATTGGGCTGTATACAGGAGGCAGGCTAGGCATTTGAATCACTTCCAACGACCTTCTGCCATAGAATACAGAGGATCCGGTGGCAGGACAAGGCACCAGACACAGAAGTCCTTTCCAGAGCAGGCCTGTCATCCGTTTACACCTTGCTGATGAAAACCCAGAGACACTGGGCAGGTCATGTTGCAAGGATGCCAGACCATCGCATCCCCAAACAGCCCCTCTATGGTCAGCTGTCTTAAGGAGAGCGATCGCACGGGGGACAAAGGAAGCGATACAAAGACACGTTGAAAGTCTCCTTCAAGTCCCTGGAAATTGACACCACCCCCTGGGAAACCCTGACACAAGATCAATCCACCTGGCACATGCTGATCCACCAAAGCTGCCAGGCATCTGAGGACAGAAGGACAACCATAGCACAAGAGAAGCGAGGCACTCCGCAAAGGCAGAGCTGCAAATGCTGCAACAGTGATGCCCGCACATGTCTGCCCAACATGTGGCAGAACATTTGGTGCCCATATAGGCCTTACCAGCCATCTGTGGACACATCGTGGATGGCCCACAATGTATTAGATGCCAAGGTCCTCTTCAAACAGATTGAATTTTAGGCATGCCTTAGGTACAAAGCCAGCAAGGGTGACTTTGGGCTGGTCACTCCCTCTCAGCCCTAAGGAGGAGACAATGGCAAACCACTTCCAAAAATCTTGCCAAGAAAACTGCAGGGACTAGTAGTCCATGCAGCGCCCCCCCCCCCCCGAATCAACACACCGACTGCCAATGGTATATAACATTGCTGTATCGCTGGAGTGGCACATCTGGATGCCTTTGCATGTTTTCCCTTCTGCAAATCCCCCCAAATTGGGTAGGCCAAACCCTGGCTTTTCTGAGGACCAGGCATAGGTGGTTCGTAAACCCAGACATGGTTTTCTGAAAGGGGGCTTCAGTGGGGCAGCCGAATTAACTCGCGGGAAGCAGAAAGCCAAGGCGTCCTTATGGCGCTATAACCTCCGCGCCTTCCAGATGCGCTCCCATCCCACTTCTCAAGCAGGATGACCCACACCCTGGGGATTCTGGGAGTCGTAGTTCCCAGAATTACGGAGGACAGAGGCAAGAGAGGCTTATATAACACAAGCAATGCGCGGGCTGTTCAAGAGCAGCGATGCTGTTTTTTAACAGTCATGTGGTTTAAGGGGGGGAGAGAATATCCATCCACGCTTTAAAACAAGCACGCGCCTCCCTCCCGCAGCGCTCCAGCATCTTTCACCGCGACCCCCCACCCTCCCCGCTTTCTCCCTCTTCAACGAGCCGCAGCACGTCCAGCCAATCAGAACGGCGGCTTCGGGAGCCCAGCGCGGTCTCGCCGGCCTCTCTGGTAAACAAAAACGGGCGGAGGAGGGGCCGGCGCTAGAGCAACCCCCCTCCCGTTGCCGCGCAGCTCCACCCCCCAGGGAGGAGTCCGACGGCAACGGGCCCATTGAAGAGAGCCAGAAGCGCGAAGAGGCCGGGCTACTGGGGGCGGGGCTTGATGGGGGAAGGCGGGGCCAGGGCTGGGAGGCGGGGTTGGCGGCGGACGGGCGGGGGGGGGGGGAGAGCCGCTGTCGCAGTCGAACCCAGCTGCAGTCGGTGCGGTCGGCGAGTATTGCTGGAAGCGATGCCGCCTCAGAGCGGCGCCCCGGTGCCGGCGCGTTAAGGGCAAGAGACGGACTGCTGCGGCTGCTTCGCTTTGCCTTTGCCCGGCCGGCCGGCCAGCGGGGGCAGCTTCCCTCGGGCCCGCTGCCTTCCTCCGCAATCCGGTGGGGTGGAAAGAACCGCTCCTCCCGGCGCCTTCAGGGGCACCGGGGAGCCCTTGGCCGTCCGCGGCGAGGACACGCCGCCGCTGCCCATCACGGGCATCCCAAGAGCGGAGGAGGAGACAATCCTAGCCGCCGCGGGCGGTTGCCGAGACTTCGGGGCCGTCTGGGCAAGAGACCGGCGATGGATGCTCAGCAAGCGAGCGTGGGGCGCTTGAGGCCCCCCCGCCTTCCCCATCGCCGCGGCCGAGCCTAGCGCCAGGCGGGAGATTTCCCTCCACCCCCCGCCAACCAACCCTCTCCGCGGCCCCGGCACCTGCCTCCCCCATGAGCCGGGAAGGGGAAAAAGTTGGGAGTCGTTTTTTCTTCTTCGGGGAGGAGGAGGAGGAGCCACCCAAGTCGGAAAGCGCCTGAGCGGCGAAGCCGAAGAAAACAACCGGCGGACGATTCAAAAGCCGATTCCGCCCCGGATTGGCGTCCCTGCGGGGCTGGCCGGCGATTCTGGCCCCGGGCCAAGCGGCGACGCCGGGGATGCCTCCCCTCCTGAGAGGCCGGCGGGATCGGAGCCGCCGCTGCTGCTGAGCGCTCCCGCGTGTCGCCCTGCGTGGCTCTCCTCCTCCTCCTCCCGCGCCTGGGTGGAGCCTCCCCTTGGCCGGCGGGAGGAGGCGGATGCTCGGCTTCTCCCGAAACAGCCGGCTGACTATCCCCCGGAGGAACCGTGCGGGGAAACCACGAGGATGCCGCTGGGGACCGGCCGGAGCTGGGGCTGAGTCCCGGCAGGGGGAGGGGGGGCGGCCCGACGTGGATGGCGAGAGAGCGGCCGGGGAGACGTCGGGCGGCGCGTGGGGCGGCAGGCGGCGCGCCCCGACCCCTGGCGCTGAGCGAGCAGCTCCGGCTCTTCCGTCCTCCAGAAATGCTGCATCATGAACCCGCCGACCATCCGGCTCTGAGCCCGAAGCGGCCGGAGAGCGGCTCCTCCGCTGCCCGTTAGCAGCGGCGGGGACGGGCCAAGGCGGCGAGGCAGGAAAAGCCGGAGGGAGACCCCCGCGACCCCCTGACCCGTCGACCGGCCGGGGTTGCCCCCCTCCCTCCCCTCCGCAGGACGGCGATGCCTGGGCTGTAGACTCCGGGCAAGGAGGGGAAGTCCGGTGCCCCCGAAGAGGAGCCAAGCGCCTGCAAAGCGGAGGGAGGGGAAGAGGAGGAGGAGGACTGGCCCCTCCCCGCCCTGTCCCTCGGAGCATCTCGTCCGGCAACTCTGCAACTTCTCCTCCAGTCGACGGAGCCGCTTCTCCGGGGCGGTGAGAACTTTCTTCCCAGTCCGTCGGCGCTCTGGGCTGGAACCGGGCTTTGGCGCAGCCCGCTTCACACGAGCGGAGGACGACGCGCGTCAAGGTCCCTAGCCGCTGTTGAAGTCGAGTTGCCGAGCCGGGCGAATCCAAGCGGCTCCGGAGAGGCTCTTTGGGCAGGGTCGGACTCTCGGCCGGGGCGCGTGGTGCTGCGTGGCGGCCGGAGGGAGCCCCCTTAGCCGGCCCTCGCGGAGCTCCCATGCTGCTACCGCGGAAGTGGCCGGGCTGGCCGCCGTCGGCGCTGCGGCTGCCGCAGAAGTTCCTTTTCTTGCTCTTCCTCTCGGGCCTGCTCACGCTCTGCTTCGGCGCCCTCTTCTTGCTGCCGGACTCCTCCCGCGTCAAGCGCCTCTTCCTGCCCCGCCACGCCGGAGCCGAGGTGGAAGCCCCCCGCAGCCCTCCGCCGGGACCCGGTCTGGTCCGCCACCTGCCCGCCAACGCCAGCCCGGCCGCCCCGCCGCCGCTGCCCTCGCGCCACCTCCGCGACCCGCCCGACCTCCCGCCCGCCGTCGCGCACTCCGAACCGGCCTCCCGACGGACCCGCCCGCCGCGCCTCCCGCCCGCCGAGCAGGGCGCCTCGGCTCCCCCCTTGCAGCAGACGCGGGCCCCGTTCCGCTTCGACTACGCGGCGTTCCGGCAGCGCCTCCGCCATCCGCTGCTGGGCGGCAGCAGAGGCGGCACCGAGGAGCCCGACACCCGCGTCCGGCGACTGAAGATCAAGGAGGTGAGTCGGACCGGACCGGCCCTTCGATATCCCCCGCCTTCCTCCACTCCCGGAGCCCCAACAGGACGGGCTTCTCCGGCCGCCTCTCGCTCACCCCGCAGCGCCTCTTTCGGGGAAGTTCCGAGCGGACGCGGGGAAGCGGCGGGGCGCTTGGCTAGGTCGGCGCTCGCCACCTCTGCAGAACCGCCTGCTGCGGTTGGCCGGCGGGGTTTGGGGGAAGGCGGCACGTCCGTTCGCCGAACAGACCAGAACTGGCTGCACACCTGTGTGCGTGTATTTGAATGAATGAATGCATGGATGCCTTTAAAACAGTAGCCCCCAACCTTTATTTGGCCATGCCCCACCTAAGCATCTCTAAAATCCTGATGCCCCAACCTCAGACATAATTCTTACTATACTCAAAAAACGAACTCTTCTCACGCAGAGGACGCCTAAAAGGCCATTAACTTGGTTTAAACAAATTCCAAATTGCCCCCCATTAAAAATCAAATTGCCCCTCTGTGGGACATGAGCCCCACTTGGGAACCACTGCTTTAAAGGGGATTTAATGCCTCAGGAGTTTCCTTTCTGGTACATTTATGTGTTGGTGAATGAGGTTTTTCCACCAATGGAAATCTCGAGTTAAGGCATTAAAAACCTGGCCAGGTCGAATCGGTTGCTACAATTATTCTCCTCCAGGGCTTTGCAGAACCTTTTCTGTTGGCTCTTTCCTGTGAGTGTCTTCTTAATCTTTAAATAAGTTCAGAATGAATTTTGGAGAAGGGCTGCTTCTGATGCGGTTGCTTGTCAAAATGTATTCTGTTGCAAATCCATCTTTGCTTGCTTAATTGATTTTTGTTGCTGCTGTTCTTTGGGTAAGAAACTAAAAGGTGATGGGAGGAGAGTTCCAAATAGATCAGTGGTTCCCAGCCTTTATTTGCCCATGCTCCATCTAAGCATCTCTAAAATCCTGATGCCCCCCCCCCCATCCCTTGTGACATATAATTCTTACTTTACTCAAAAAGTGAACTCTACCCACAGGAGGAAGCCTAAAAGGCCATTAACTTGGTTTAAACAATGTTCAAATTGCCCCCCATTAAAAGTCAAATCCCCCCCCCCATGGGACATGGGACCCATGTTGGGACCCACTGAAGTAGATGGTGATATGATCTACATAAATCTCCATAGAATTCTCTTAAAAAGGGATAGGACACCTTTTCTTTGAAAGCCATTCCTTGCCCAAAAACCTGGTCTATTTTTTCCCAATGCTTCTATGTGATTGTTTTCCTTGTGCCTACTAAGTAAAAGTGGAAATTATGGAGATTTGCAGAATATAATGTGCAACTGAGGGTAAGTGTGCACGTTGGGATTTTAGTAATTAATGTGTCTGATATAGGCTAAATATACCCTTCCGGGTATTTAGATAGGCACCTTACTTGTTTCCACATGCAATCTATATTGTGGATACTGTTGACACCTGTCATTGTTGACATTGTGAAGTGGTTGTGAAGTGTTTCTGAAGTACAATTTTTTGTACAAGACTCTCCATCGGCAAAAGGTTATGACTTTCTGAAGGCTTAGATGATGATTAGTATTTTTTTTTAGTGATTAAAAAAAAAATTAAGTTATGTACTTTTTTTTAAAGCCTAATGCTATTGGCAAACTTAATAGATGGCAGTATAGCATAAATATAACTTTTATATGCACTAAGAAACCAAAAAAGTTGTCAGACTTGCTTTATGGTGTTACTCGCTTTATTGTGGTCGGGAACCAAACCCACAATATCTCGAAAGTATGCCTTTAGTAAAAGCCTGTTGCAATGGTGGGATTCAAATAATTTAACAACTGGTTCTCTGCCCTAATAATTTCTTCCAACAACCAGTTCACCAAACTGCTTAGAAAGTTAACAACCTGTTCTCCCGAAGTGGTGCGAACTGGCTGAATCCCACCACTGGCCTGTTGTCATTCTTCCATATTGTGCTTGCCTTTATTAATAGGCTTTGGCCAGCATTCATCGACTTACAACCATTCATTTAGTGAATGTTCAAAGTTACAGCACTACCTAGAAAAGTGATCATTTTTCACGAGCGTTGCAGCATCCCCATGGTCATGTGATCAAAATTTGGATGCTTGGCAACTCGTTCATATTAATGATGGGTTGCAGAATTCCCCGGGGTCACATGATCCCTTTTTGCGACCACCTGACAACCTAAGCCAGAGTCACTTAACAACCGTGTTACTAACATAACAACTGCAGTGATTCACTTAACAACTGTCTTGCTCAGCACGGAAATTTGGGATCAAATTGTGATAAGGACTGGTATATAACACAACATGCCAAGATGGGCTAAATGTGCATATTCTTTTACAGATAGGTTTGTTTCCCTGCCTCTGTTTTAATATTGGTCACCATCTATTGATTTCCCGCTCTTCCATCACTTCTCATCTCCTTCAAGTCAGTCTCGATTCTTAGTGACTACATGGACGAGTCTTAGCAGTTCTCTTGGCAACGTTTTTCAGCTGTTTGTTGCCTTGGTAGGAGGATTGAGAGAGAGAGAGAGAGATACTGACCCAAAGTGACCCAGCTGCTTTCAGGCTGTACGGTAGCAGGACTACGGGATAATTTGTGGTCCCCTAGCCTCTAATTTAGTGCTTTTAACCCCTACCCCAAAGAGGCTCTATTTCATTGATTAAGTCTAGTTATAAAATGATTCCCTTTTCTAGTTTTCTATCCCTTCACATGCCTTCTTAGTTTATTCTTTAATCTTTGGGTTGTTTTGTGCACGCGCAATAGCTTTCTAGAGATTTGAAGGTGATACAGTAGAACAGTAATATGTTTGAATGTTTGAATGTTTGAATGTTTATTTTATTTATATGCTGCCCTTTTCCCCCCGAAGGGGACTCAGACTCACAACTCAACTAAGGGAGGGGGATACAGACAAAAAATTAAAACAACGCGCAGCAATACATAATTTAAAACACACAACAGTCATACCATTCGAGAAGGGGGTAGAAGCTTTTTAGCCCCAGGCCTGTCGGAATAGCCAGGTTTTAAGGGCTTTGCGGAAGGTCTGGAGGGTGGTGAGGGTTTGAATCTCCATGGGGAGTTCGTTCCAGAGGGTCGGAGCGGCCACAGAGAAGGCTCTCCTCCGAGTAGTCGCCAGTCAACACTGGCCGGCCGATGGAATTCGGAGGAGGCCTAATCTGTGGGATCTAATCGGTCTAGAGGAGGTAATTGGCAGCAGGCGGTCTCTCATGCAGTCTGATGCCTTCCAGATATTTGGGAGCAAAAGCATCGTTACGATCCAGAACAGGCATAGTTTGTGACAGTTGCAGTCCCAAACTTTATGCATCTTGTAACAGTCTTAAGATTCCCACTGTTTTCTTCTCTGCATCTCCTTTTCTGGTAAAACAGGTTATTGGTTTTTTTAAAAAACAATACAAAAAATTCAAAACTTATTTGATCAGAAACTAAACTGGAACAGGATACAACATTTGCATTTTTCAGGTTGACTCATCAGTCCTGAACTAAAGACACAACTGTAATACCACTGTCATTGCGTTTCCTTCTTTTGATTTATACTTATACTCTACAAGATTTGTTTCTGGTAACTGTTACTTACGTTTCTTTCTTTCCCTTTGTTTTCTGGCTTTTCAAACAGTCTTCTTCTGTATCTTCCCTTTATTTTTTTACCAGCGCTTCTGCCATGGGTATGTTTCTATCCCTCTCTTTTCGACCCATTCACAAAACACAGCCCTTCAACATTTCTCCTGTTTTCTGTAGAGCAGGCCTAAAAGAATCCAAACAAGCTGTTAAGTGGATGAAATAAGGAAGAACAGCTGCAAAACATAACCTCAGGTGGGGTGATAGAGGGGGGAAAAACATGGCGAGGTTGAAATTTCACTGGAGAGGCAATGGAGATATGGCTGAGACCAGTTGTGGGATTCAATTTTTTTTTTACTACTGGTTCTGTGGGCGTGGCTTGGCTTGGTGGGCGTGGCAGGGGAAGAATACTGTAAAATATCCATTCCCTCCCTACTCCAGGGGAAGTTTAATGCAAAATCCACATTTCTTCCCGATCAGCTGGGACTCGGGAGGCAGAGAATAGATGGGGCCGGGGCCAGTCAGAGGTATTTATCAGTTCTCTGAACTACTAAAAAATTCTGTTACCGGTTCTCCAGAACTGGTCAGAACCTGCTGAATATCACCTTTGACTGAGACCTAGGGAACTGAAGTTGAATACAATAATTGAAATTGATAGGGCAAAAATCCTGAATGGTCATTGACTGGATTCCATCCAGCTTGAAATACCTGAATTCTTTGCCCCCCATCCCCCAACTGATCTCTTTTCTCCAATTAATTCCTACTCTCTTTGCAACATGCTGTTAGTATGACCTTCATGAAAAAGAGGGAAAACCAAGTTATAGGTTATGACCCCTTAGTTGAAGGTTGGCAGATTATTAATCTAGAGTTGCTTGTAGCCTTCAGAGAGCAGAGTGGTCTGTCAAGAAAATGCACAGCTCCAGGTTGAATTCATCCCTATTTTACAAGCTGGTGTTTCTCAATTTCAGCAACTTTCTAATGTGTGCTCCACACACCTGAAAGTTGCCATGGTCAAGGTGCACTATTATAGAATAGATTTTTTTTCAATACAGTGTATGGACCCTGAAATCCATAACCAGAGAATTTTCAGCCAATTCTTTGGCTCTTCTGGGACATGAACCAAGTAGGGGAAAACTTGTGGGGAAAGCAACTTAAGAGTTACTAGTACCTCTAATGGACAGGTACACTCTTCTGCTGGTGCCATGACAACCAGGGGCAACCTTTACAGAAAGTTGTTCCACAGGTTTTCTCAAAAATGAACGTCACTTTGGCCTCAACATTAATATTATTATTATTATTATTATATGGATAATCTACAATTCAATACACAGATGGGTGGAAACATAAAAGCCCTAACCAGGTAGTGTCTGAGGATTAAGCAGATCTAAGCAGTGTTTATTGTTGTTGTTGTTATTGTTGTAAAATTAGGATGTTTAGGTCTGATAAATTTAAATATTGCTCTGAAAGCTCCAATCATGATTGGTGCAACAGCAGATTTCTTTTCCCATAACTGTTCAACTTTGATCTGCACGTCCCCATTGCCATCGTCAGCTATTCGGCCTCTCTACAGACCAGCACTTTCCATGCCTCTCTGTCATGCAGTGCCTCCTTCAGATTCACCATGGTCTCATCTCAGTGTCATCTTTTATAGTGGTCCAGCCAGCAGGTGCCCTTCTCCCTTTTCCACTGAGTTCTTTCCTCATCGTGGCATCACACAGAATGTTAACACCAATCACCAATCAACCAGTCTTCCTTCCTTCCAGTGACTGGTATATTAGGCATGTTATGACCAAGGTGCCTTTCTTTTTTAATTTTAAAGTCATGTAAAAATCTTAACCCCTCTCATTTTATAAAACTTACTCAGCTGGCCCCCAGTGGTTATTGCTACGTTCTGTTCTGACCCAGGCTTCCTTAAAAAGCAAGAAGCAGTGTCTTGGTCCCGGCAAAACCCCTTTTATTTACACGACTGTGAATTCCTTTCATTCACAGTCAGTGAGGTTTAGCAAAGAGTCTTTCCGAGGAATATTTATCAACACGAACCTTATCTCATTTGGAGAGCTGCCAGATAACTAGTTTCCAAATGCAGAGCAAGGCATAACTTGACACAGAATCTCTTATAGTCACAAACAGACCTTTCCACTCTTGAAACGACCAAATGAACAAATTGTTTCCTGCAAAAGCCCACTCCCCGTTAGCTCCTCTTTTGTTTCCTATGGGAGAGGCCAATCACCTCCAAGGTGTAGTTTTACTCCCAAGTCGACCCTGCTTTCTTGCCTTCTGGCAGCTCTGCGCATGCGCACACTGGGAACAGGCTCCAGCTGTTCCTCTGCCTCACTGCTGTCTAACTCCCTCTCTTCAACGCAGAGCCCTTGTCTGAGCTTTCCTCAGCCCCCAGGACTGGCCCATGTTCCTCCCCAACCTCCTCACTGTCCGACTCTGCTGCCAGCTCCTCTGGCCATTGGCAGGCCACAACACATTCAAATCCCAACCTCTCTGGCAGTTATTATTTTCCTGTAGCAGGAGCAGACAACCTCACGTAGCCGAAAACAATAAATTCAAACTTCAAGAATCTCTTCCCCTTTGGCTTTCCTGTTCAGTGTAGTGGGAGATGTAGTCACAAACATAGTGGCAGGAGGGGGGGGGGGATTGGATAGTTTGTTCCTGGCTGCTACAGTTCCTAATGATTAATGATGTCAGCAGAGAGTCGGATGGGAAGAACTCGGTCTGACCCTGATGGGGCCTCCTTTTATATGGCATGTTGACATCAAGCATTTAAAGAGACAGGATGAGAAAGCTGGTGAAACAAAAGACCAGATTTAACTAAGCTTGCTTGTGCGTATATGGCGAACAAGTAGACTTGGAGACATCTCTTTTGTTCTCTGCGGCTTTCATGCACAGTACAGGAGAAACATTGTCCCGGCGGCACCACTAACATCCTGAAAAAAGCTGGCAAGCTGGCAGCTAAGAAAACGCCCCAAAATAAATTGAAAGTCCACCTAACCAAAAAGACCTGGATTCAGTTAGGATCTGTTGGGCATGATGCTAGTCAACTCAAAGCAAATGTCCATTTGACAATCCATAATGCCCCAAAGTAGGGATGTGGTGGCTCAGTGGCTAAGACGCTGAGCTTGTCGATCAGAAGGGTTGGCAGTTTGGCGGTTTGAATCTCTAGTGCTGCGTAACGGAGTGAGCTCTCGTTACTTGTCCCAGCTTCTGCCTACCTAGCAGTTTGAAAGCATGTAAAAAATTGCAAGTAGAAAAATAGGAAACACATTTGGTGGAAAGGTAACAGTGTTCCATGTGCCTTCAACATTTAGTCATGCTGTCCACAGGACCACGGAGATGTCTTCGGACAGCGCTGACTCTTCGGCTTTGAAATGGAGATGAGCACCGCCCCCTAGAGCCGGAAATGACTAGCACATGTGTGGGTGGGGAACCTTTACCTTTAATGCCCCAAAATATCTCAGGGCAAAGATGGAATTTTTTTGAACCGAGTCCTTCATCATTGGCTACAGGTTGACTTATAGGAAAGTCCAAATGTAGCAGAATAAAAATCAAGGTGAGACATCACAACGGCATCTCCATTCTTGCACGTCAATCCAGAGTTTTGTTTTTGTCATGATTTTGATCAGATCTTGCAAAGAAAACCTGATGATAAATCTAAAGTCACAACAACTGGCTTGCCAGACAACCAGACAAAACACACCTAATGTGCTCAAGCATTGTGTTTGTTATCCCAGGCCCTGCTGGAGTTAGCACTGCCTGTCTGTGACACTATTGTTAGCATGATGGTACAGGCAGGGAGAGAATGTGGCAGACGCCATCAGTTAAAGCAGAGGTGTCCAAACCTTGGCAACTTTAAGAAACAGACATTTTAGACGCAAGTATTGTTGTAAATCAAGGACTACCTGTATCGATTGGAGTGGTCATTGTATTTGGATGCAAAATAACCTATTGCCTGGGCTGTCCCAAAGGTGCTTTTTCAAGAGGCAACTGGACTTTCTGGGTTTTCTTTAAAGACATTTTGCTTCTCATCCAAGAAGCTTCTTCAGCTCTGACAAGATGGTGGGGAATGGAAGGATTTATAGTACTCCTTGCAGACAGCTGGTCATTTGCATGATTTTAGAGGGTCTTTGAAGCACTTGCAGGTTTATCTGTGTCCTCAGGGTCATCTGAATAGTGCAAATGGTTCCTGTAGTCTGCAACATTTTCCTCTGGAAATCCATTCCCACTTCCACACCATTCTAAGGGTCTTCATCCCAAATTGCATAGCTAAAAGTCTGCAGAGATTCTCAGTCATCCAGGTCATAGTTGTCCCAAAGGTGCTTTTTTCAAGAGGCAACTGGACTTTCTGGTTTTTCTTTGAAGATGTTTTGCTTCTCATCCAAGAAGCTTCTTCAGCTCTGACTGGATTCGAATAGTGTGGGAGTAGGAACGGATTTCCAGAAAAATGGCAGACTACGGGGACCATCTGCACTTCAGTTGGCGATGCAGGTACTACTCAGGTGACCCTGAGGACACACAAACTCTCCAGGTAGCCTCAATGATTCTCTAAAATCTAAAACAGGGATGTCCAACTCGCAGCCTGCGTGCCAGATGCGTCATGCGCTGGCCACGCCTACACCCGGTTTAGCGAAGGGGAAAAAAGTCACGATACGTCACATGATGACACCCTGATGACACGAGTTTGACACCTTTGGGCTAAAGGAATGCAAATGGCAAGGAATATAAATCCTCCCACTGCCCATCCAGTCAGAGCTGAAGAAGCTTCTTGGGTGAGAAGCAAAACGTCTTCAAAGAAAAAACAAGGAAGTTCAGTTGCCTTTTGAAAAAGCACCTTTGGGACAACAGGGGTGGGCTGCTGGGGGCTCGCATGGGTTCAGGTGATCCTCTAGCTAGGATTCTGCCCGGTTTGACAACCCCCCCTCCCCAAATGCCACCCCTGGCTGACTCTTCCATCCCTGCCCCTCCCACCCTGCCCCTCCCAGGAGTTTATCACATTTATCATGCCAGGTAAGTACAGGGTCCACATGGAGGCTCAGGGCGGGTGAAGTACACTGGAAGTTCCGGAAGTCTACAAACGGGTCTTTTTCCTGCCTCCAGAGCGCCTCCGGAACCCAGGGGAAGCAGTTTTCACCTTCCTGGAGGCTCGAAGAGAGCCTAAGGAGCTTGGGGAGGGCAAAAAATGGGCCTACTGGAAGTTCTGGAAATCCAGAAATGGGCCTGTTTCCGGCCTCCGGAGCCCAGAAGAAGCAGTTTTCGCTCTCCTGGAGGCTCAAGAAAATCCCACGGAGCCTGGGGAGGGCAAAAAATGGGCCTACTGGAAGTTCCGGAAGTCTTAAATGGGCCTGTTTCTGGCCTCCAGAGGGCCTCCGGAGTCTGGGAAAAGCAGTTTTCACCCTTCCGGAGGCTCAAAAAAAGCCTCCAGAGCCTGAGGAGGGCAAACACCCCACCTCCACACTGTGGTGCAGGAGGCTAGCTAGGCCACGCCCATCATGGCCACACCCAGCCAACAATGGGATAGTGAACCCATTGCTAGAACTTTTGAAGTCCACCCCTGTGGGACAACCACGACCTGGAGGACTGAGAATCTCCATAGACATATTGCCTGGGCTCCTGATCCCTGCCTTGACACTTTCCTGACTGGCGGCCCGGGGGAGGGGGGGTGTCTAGGAATTGAAGTCCACGCTGAGGTTGAGAAACCCAGATGTGTGCAATGTCTAAATCTACAGCCAGGCTTGGTGGAGTTATTTGCCTCTACAGATACCAGAAATTTCAATGGAATGAATGACGTTCATCCTGAATGGTCTCCATGATCAAATGTTGCTTTAGGACCTACTGTTGAATCTCAGAACTCCGAGAGAGAAGTGAGGCTTTGTATAGAAATATAACTTCGCTTCTTTTTGTAGATGTCTGCATCCTGCCGAATATGGATTAAACATTTCTTTGAAGGTGCTGGAGAGCATCCGAGCCTCTAATATAGATAGGAAGAAAGAAAAATGAGCCTCCCATTTATTACTTGCAGTGACAAGTCGGCATTTGGTGCCGGAGCAGAATAAGACATGGCGCGTTAGAGAGATGACTCACTAAATGCATAAATGGGTGAAGACTGAGTTCCCCCAATTACTCTGCTTGAGTTCAGTGTCTTATTTGTGCCCAGAGGGTGAATTTTGTGCTTTTCTGATGCAGACATTTGGAAATAATTCTTGCAGGAAGGAGATGGTAAGGTTGGTATGGAAGAAGCAGCCGTGCCTCACTTTAATTGGCCAAGCGACATCCATGAAACGGCTTTCTCGGTAGGATTCGGTGACACATTTTGCTGTGTTTCTGAACCGCATGCGACAGAGGGGATTGCCGTATTTTTCGGAGTATAAGACGCACCTTTCCCCCCCAAAAAAGAGGGTGAAAATCTGGGTGCGTCTTATACACTGAATACAGCATTTTTGGCCTCCCGAAACCCTGCCCTCTTCGCAAAAATGGACGTGCAGAGGGTTTGGGAGGCCTGCAAAGTGCTCCTAGGGGCTGGGGAGGGCAAAGATGACCGAAAACTGGGGCGTTTTTTGCTCGTCCCCCCCCCAGCACCCCAGAACACTCTACAAGCCTCCTAAAGGCTATGCATGCCCTTTTGGGGGCAAAAAATGGGCCCGTTTTCCCCCCAAAACAGGCAGTTTTTTGCTCGTTTTTGGACCCCTACCCCCAGGAGCACTTTGCAGGCTTCTCAAACTCTCTGCATGCCCTGTTTTTCACAAAAAGTGAGGCATGCAGAAGGTTTGGGAGGACCACAGAGTGCAAAAACTTTTTTAAAATTTACCTCTTCAAAATCTTGATGCATCTTATACTCCGGTGCATCTTATACTCCGAAAAATATGTTAATCAGCAGATCTGAGGAAACTCCGCATTGATTTTCGGATGTTCTTTGTCTTTCCAGTTTTAGTCAAACTCTGTTTGCCACAGAAATCTAGTAAAAATGAATTAGAACAGGGGTCTCCAACTTTGGCAACTTTAAGACCTGTGGACTTCAACTCCCAGAATTCCTCAGCCAGCTTTGCCAAGGTTGGAGACCCCTGGATTGCAACACCTGACATTCCAGTTTGAGGCGATAAAATAAAGAAACTGCAGTAAAAGTTCCGTATGGGAAAAAAACAAATGAGTTGTTTGACAAAAAGGCTTAAGAAGTTTGGAGATAGGGCAAGGTAACCTCTTCTTTTTCCTTGTAGGTTACAAATTCTTTATTGGCCAAGTATGATTGGACACACAAGGAATTTGTCTTCGGTGCATAAGCTCTCAGTGTACGTAAAAGCTATAAGTGATAAATCCTGATCACAGTTATCATAAAAGTACATTCATCATGAATCATAAAATACATCACTTAGTGATACACACAGGATGCTAAACAAGCAATCAACACAAATCATACTAGGTTACTAAATAAACAATATAAACCATAAGATGCAAGCAACAAAGTTACAGCTATAAGTAGAGAAGGAGGTAGGTGATAGGAAAGATAAGAAGAAAAGTAGTAATACAGCCTTACTGAACACCTTAAGAGTATTGTGGAAATTAGTTGTTTAGCAGAGTGATGGCATGGAGGGGGAAACTATCCTTGGTTCTAGTTGTTCTGGTGTGCAATGCCCTTTAGCAGGAGTGTCAAACTTAATTTCATTGAGGGCTGCATCAGGATTGTGTTTCACCTCGGCGGAGGGAGAAGGAGGGCGTAGCTAGAATGGGCATGGCCAGCTCAACATCACTTGTGTTGGGGGCACCTTTGGTGGCCTGACCACTGTGTCCAGAGGTGGGTTCCTACCAGTTTGGCCTGGTTTGGCCAAACTGATAGTGTTATGCCAGCCTGAATTGCAGAACCGGCAGCGACCCAGACTGGCCACGCCTCCAAACCAGTTCCCTGGGCGTCGCAGTCACCGCCACCATCTTGTTTTTGAGTTCTGCACATGCACAGAACAATTTCTATTGAACTGTGCATGTGCGTAAAGCATGCATCTAGCACGTGCGCCCACGAGCGAATTGGCAGTAACGTCGGCTAGAACCCACCCCTGGCTCTGCCAGTGAAAACAGGCTCCCGACTTCCGTTTTCTGCCGTGACGGCCTCCTGTAATTCTCTGCCAGCGAAAACGGAGCTCGGGAGTGCCGTCCACGGGCCGGATCCAGCCCCCAGGCCTGGAGTTTGACATCATTTTGCACCTATAGCATCATTTTGAGGGTAGAGGTTGAAACAGTTTATGTCCAGGATGTGAGGGGTCTATAGATATTCTCACAGCCCTCTTTCTGGCTCGTGCAGTATAAAAAGGAATGAACTTTGCATGCTGATGTTAAGGTAGTCCAGCAAATGTGCTCTACCCCTGAGACGATTGTTGATTGGATATTTCTTATTCTTTGGTCACCAAGCTGGGGCTCAGGACAGAGTCTTGGGTAATGCTTGAGAGATGTGGTAATTTGCAAGACCTGCTAGCATCTTAATGCCGGTCAATTCCGTTATTGCCAAGGCAAGAATCTTATCAATTCATTTTCAACTTAGGTTGTCAAAGGAGCAGAAGTTCTATTGGATGACTTGCGTTTATCTTTTCCTATTGTTCCAGCTTCTAGAAGCGCTGCTGTGCAAACAAACAGGAAAGGAGACTACTGAGAAATTTCAACAATTGGAAGGAACAAAGGAAGGAAGGGAAACATCAGGACAAAGATAAAGTACATTTCCAAAAAAAAAAAAAAGCTGTGAATTCTAGTGAAGGAAGTCAACGTCTGAGTCAGGGTTTTCAGTTCAACCCTCATCCTTGGATTTATACATGTGGTGCAGGATGATTAGGTTAGGATGGTTAGGATGATGACTAGGCAAACTGGTGCAGATCGTCCTTGACTTACAACCACAACAGAACCCAAAATTTCTTGCCACTATTGTTAAGTGAATCGCTGCAGTTGTTACGTTAATAACACTATTGTTAAGTGAATCTGGCTTCCCTATTGAGTTTGCTTCTCAGAAGGTCTCAAAAGGTGAACACATAATTCTGGTAGTGTGGCCCGCCAGTGGCCAGCAGAGGTGGTAACAGAGTTGGACAGTGAGGAGGTTGAGGAGGAACATGGGGCAGTCCTGGAGGCTGGGGAAGGCTCGGACGAGGGCTCTGCATTGGAGGCAGAGATGGGGCCAGAGCCGTCTGGAAGTTCTCAGCTGCCTTTGAAGCTAGATAGCAGTGAGGCAGAGGAACAGCTGGAGCCTGTTCCCAGTGTGCACATGCGCAGAGCTGCCAGAAGGAAAGAACAACTTTGCATCGATTTGGGAGTAAAGCCACAGGTAGATGGTGAATGGCCCCTCCCATAGGAAATAAAAGACGAGTGAAAGGGGAGTGGGATTTTGCAGGAAACAATTAGTTTGTTCGTTCGTTTCAGGAGTGTGAAGATCTCTCTGTGAATCTCAGAGACTCTGTGCCCAGTCTTTTCTTGCATAGCACTGTGTTTGGAAAAGATTTACATGGCAGCTCTCCAAGCTAGATGAGGTCTGTGGTCATAAATACTCCTTTGAAAGACTTTACCAGTCCTTTACTTTGCTGAATGTAAATTGGTTTACTTTGCTGAATGTGAATTTGTTTACTTTGTTGAATGTGAATGAGAGGAATTCACATTTGTTTAATAAAACGGGTTTTGTCGGGACCAGGAATCTGCTTCATGCTTTTTGAGGAAGCCTAGATCAGAAGACCTGGGATGTCATAAATATGAGCCAGTTGCCAAGTGCCTGAATTTTGATCATGTGACCCTGGGGATCCTGCAACGGTGGTAGGTGTGAGAAAACAGTCATGTGCCACTTTTTTCAGTGCTGTTGTGACTTCGAAGAGTCACTAAAAGAATGGTTGTGTGTGTCGAGGACTACCTGTATACCAGGTGAGAAAAGTGGGAGCCCTGATTTGTGAAAGATTTCCATACAGTGAACTGTGAGTCAATTTCCAGGTAATTTCTTCAGTGGAGAAGGCAAACACAAGCAGCGTAGTCCCGAATCAAATGGAAGCTCATTTAGGAAGGTGCAAAATGTACCCAAAGCATCTGAGTTTGGGATGATTGTGCCCATTTAGTTACAAATGTGGGTGACCCCCGCATGGCAAAAAAAACCTGCCACTTAAATAAACATTTATTTAAGTGGCATTTTTTTTTTGCCATGCGGGGGTCCAAATGGAACTGCTTTGTTCTGGGTTGAATGGTTGGAGGGGGCATAGAGGAAGAAACCAAGGTCTATCGGGGCAGGGGAGGGAAAGGGGGAAGGAAGGGGGGACATGGGCTCATGGGGTGCGCTGCACGAGAAGCTGCAGACAGGATGGAGGGGCCAGAGTGCACCAGCCCTGCCTGCTCACCCCACCCAGATGTTGTTTTTCTCCCAAACCCAGAATAGAAGACTGTTTCAGGTCAGCTGTCTGTCTGAAAAATGGTTTGGTGGAATTTCCAGGACATAATGGTTTGTTCTGGGCATAAAACAAAGCGTTTCCCCTCTTCCGGGCATGCTAATAGTGGGTTCCGGAATTTTAAGGCAGGAGGTGCACATGATCACCCAACCTGGTGCCCTGAAGGTCTGTCATTTCCACCCTGCCCAACTAACAGGATTGTCTTAAAAATAGTTGTTCCCATTGTTTCCTCCTTGGGTATGGAGGGAGGGGGGCGTTTATGCTTTTTAGGTTGTGAATTATGAATGTTACAAGCTGCCCTGAGTGTGTGAGTGGGGCGGCCATATCAATTTGTCGAATCATCTTCTTCTATCTATCTTCTATCTATATAAATCTCTCTCTCTCTTCCTCCCTCCCTCCCTCCCACCATCTCTCTCTCTCTTCTCTCTCTCTCTCTCTCTCTCTCTCTCTCTCTCTCTCTCTCTCTCTCTCTCTCTCTCTCTCTCTCTCTCTCTCTCTGTGTGTGTGTGTGTGTGTGTGTTCCAGCATAACTCTAGAATGCCTCTAGCAATTTCGGTACACAGATGACTTACTCTCTGGAAACAAATACTGTAGGGGTAAGACACCCCCAACACCACTCGGTGTGTGTGTTCTGTTAAGATACAGCCTGTTGTGCCTTAAAATGGCTTCTACTGTACAGCACAGTGGAATTGCCATAGTAACAGCTTCACAGTACTCCACAAGGGCGCTGCCTCTGGTAAGGGGGAAAAGCCAACATTAGAAATTACACTTCCGGGGGCACAGGGAAAACATTTTTAACTAATTTAATCGTCACCAAAATAAAGGCTCAGGGAGAAGTTGCTCTTGCCGTCGCCTCTCCAAGAATTGCGCCAACGTTCATGGAAAGAGGGAGGACAGCCCATTCCGCACTTTTGTTGCCACTTGATATTGCCATTCCTGCCGAATACAGGATTGGGATCAATAAATACCTGGGCAATGCCAGGTTATCAGCTAGTAAATAAATAAAATAAATAATCAAAGCATCTGCCGGCCCTGTAGAGGGGATCCCTGAAGATGCTCATGGTCTTTTTCCTCTAGTGTGTCCACAGCTTGGCTTCTTCATTCTCCTTGTTTGGAGAATGTCTCTGTGTGAGTGTAAGGTGTGCGCAGTAGCGTGCGCAACTCCATTTGTGCAAATAAAAGGTGTACGCGCCCTTCACACCCGCAAATAGAGTTGTGAGTGCCTGCTGCGAGTGTGAGCACCTGCCACTCGTGCAAGTGGAGCTGAGTGTGCATGCTCGCCCGGTTCAGAACAGGCTGCAGCCTGGTAGTGGCCACTCCCTGGGGTTGGAGACCCCTGGTTTAGAATATATTTCATGCTCTTCCATTGAAAGCCACAGCAGAAAATTGGGGATATGTAAGCAGGTTGCCTTTAAGGATAGCTACTAATGTCCCTTTTCCCCCAATGCAAATACTTAGAATATACAGTGGGACCTCGGGTCCTGAATGACTCAGACCACAAACAATTTGGGTGCAGATCGAATAATCCGCTAAATGTTTCACTCATGTCACAAATACATCCTCGGGTGCCGAATAAACACAGCCGCAGCGATTTCCCCTTCTGCGCTATTTTGTATCTGTGCACGCATGCACAGTCAGTCTTGCTTGTAGTCAGGACTGAATCGGGTGCCGACTGAAGTCCTGGAACAGATTACGGTTGACACCCGAGTTCCCACTGTAGTTGATTAAGGCAATTCAGGGTACCTTTTTTGGAATACCATCCTCCGGTCCAGGGGTCTCCAACCTTGGCAACTTTAAGACTTGGGGACTTCAACTCCCAGAATTCCTCAGCCAGCTTTGCTCTGGGAGTTGAAGTCCACACGTCTTAAACTTGCCAAGGTTGGAGACCCCTGCCTTAGAAGAGCCCTCAAGTCCATGAGCATCAATCTCATATCCCCCCCCCTGTCATATCAGGACAGCTTCCTCCGTTAAGATTTGTCTGTCATTTCGATAGATCCAAGTCAAGGTTTTTAAAAACGCAAACTTTGCAACAACACTCTCCATTTTTGTTTGTGAGAAACTGATTTCCCAAGTGGCTCTCTTCTTCTTCTACAGCTGTAGCTTGTTATTCAAAGACAATTCTGCGAGAATTTTTTTTTACCGCACAAACAAGAAATTCCAATAAGTTATAAAGTGTCCCTTATCTCATGCTGCTTTTACAGTACCAGCTCTGCAACCCTCATAAATACATGCTGCTTGCCAAGCGTATTTTCAGAGTATAAGACCCCTAAAAGTGGGTGAAAATTAGGTTCATCTTATAGACTGAATACGGCCGTTTTTGGGCTCCCAAGCCCTCCGTGCGTTGCGTTTTTGCCCTCCCACCCCCAGAAGCACTCTGCAGGCCAAAAATGGGTGTGTTTTTGGTTAAAAAAATGGTCCATTTTTGGCAAAAACGGGCCGTGCGGAGTACTACAGAGTGGGTCTGGGGGACTGGGAGGGTGAAAACACAATGCACGGAGGCCAAAAACTATTTTTTTCTTGTTTTCCTCTTGTAGATTTAGGTGCGTCTCATAGTCCGAAAAATACGGTACTTGAATTTTGATCATGCAACCTTGGAGATGCTGCAGTGGTTGTAAGTCACTGTTTTCAGTGCTGTTATGACTTCAAAAGGTCATTAAACAAACGATTGTAAGTTTCCGCAGGGATGGATCAGAGATGGTAGGGCTTTTTTGGTGTGTGTCAACCTTTCTAACTTGCTAGATTCTTGGCAGGTTTTGAAGGCTGGGGTATCTAATTTTTCACTAGATAAAAGAAAAATGAACCAATAAGTTATTGATTTTCTTTCATTTTGCCTTCTCGTTTCCCCTGCATGACCTCTTGTTCCGGAATGCTTATCCAAGTGTATTTTTTAAAAATATTTAACAGTAACAGAGTTGGAAGGGACTTTGGAGGTCATCTAGTCTAACTCCTTGCTCATGCAGGAGACCTCTACTAGGGATTCGAACCGCCAAACTGCTGACCTTTCTGATTGACAGGCTCAGCGTCTTAGCCACTGAGCCACCTAACCAGTCTAGGTTTAAATCGGGTGGGAAACGTGGACTCCTGGACTTCAACACCCAATGTTCCTGAGCCAGCGTGGCGTTGAAGTCCACAAGTCATAAAAGGGCCATTGGTCCCCACCCCCGAAAAAGAGTCCAAGGGTGGATTTGAAGTGAACACCTTCGGTTGTGCTTATAGTTTTATTTTTTTATTTTGTTTAGTGGCCAGATGCAAAAATAAAACACCTTAAGAGCCAAACTGATAGTCAACAACAGTGTGTAACCTATGAGCAGGCATAGAGAGCAAAGAAGGGGATCTGGAGGAAGATAGTCAAGAGCCATTACTTAGGCCCATGATGGTAAACCTATGGCACACGTGCCACAGGTGGTATGTGAAGCCATCTCTTTGGGCAGGTGAGTCATCGGCCAGGTCAGTTCCACTGTGCGTCTGCCTCCCGCTGGCCAGCTGATTTTCGGGTCTCTGCTGGGAAAAGCATGTGCATGCACGGGGGTGGGGGGAGTCACATGCACATGTGTGTGTGTGGGGGGGTCATGTGTGCATGCGTGGAGGTGAGGGGAGTCCTACCACCAAAATCGGGATGCAGGCAATGCACCCCCCCCAATGTCCTGTTTTTGGTAAGAGGCTTCAGAGAGGCCTGCTAGCACCAAAATGGGTTGCGCACGCATGCACCAGGAGCATGGGGTGGTCACACATGCATGTGCGGGGGTGGGGCCTGCAAGGGGCATTGGATTATGGGTATCGGTACACGCGCGCGCACTATTGCTTTTGCGCGCACGTTGTTGGCACCCGAGGGGAAGAAAGGTTCACTAAAGGGACAGAAGCATTTTTTTCAAATTTGGAGCAACAAGATCCAGAACAGCGAGGTAATATTCAGAAGCAGCTTAAACAGAGGCCTCCCTAATTCATTGGCGTATAAGAAGAGGGAAGGGGAATAAAGCTATCCGTCTTGCAAGTGTCTCTTGTTTGTTCAATTTTTATGGTCACTCACCTCAGTCAATGTCTCTGGGCAGCTTGTACAGTTCAGAAAAATTGTAGCCAATCTCATCAGCACATGTAGCTTTAGTCTTCCTGGGGAGCTGATTTCCTGGTCTGTCCCAAAGGTGCTTTTTCAAGAGGCAACAGGACTTCCTTGTTTTTTTCTTTGAAGTCCTGTCGCATCCCATCCAAGAAGCTTCTTCAGCTCTGACTGGATGGGGAGAATGGAAGGATTTGTACTGTTTGCAGACATCCCATATCTCCAGTCTACAACACCCTCCTTTCAACAGTTCCAAGAAAGCTCCACCCTTATTTACACCCCTCAGATGACCCTGACAATGCAGGTAAACCTCAACGGCTCTCGGAAAGGATGCAAATGACCAGCAGTCCGCAAGGAGTATAAATCCTTTCATTCCCCACAGTCCAGTTGGAGCTGAAGAAGCTTCTTGCATGAGAAGTGAAATGTCTTCAAAGAAAAAACAGAAAGTCCAGTTGCCTCTTGAAAAAAAAAAAGCACCTTTCAGACAACCATGACCTGGATGACTGAGAATCCTCACAGACAACAACAGTGTAACATAAGAGCAGGTGTAGAGAGTAAGGGAGGGATCTGGATGAAGATAGTCAAGAGCCATTACTTAGGCCAGTGATGGCTAATTTTTTTGTCATTGTGTACCATAAGTGCCTGCACACCAGCGCCCCCCCCCCAATAATGCAATGTGTGTATGCCCCCTGTGCACTCTGCCCCTGCGCATTGGTGCATTACACCCCATGTGTGCTTCTCCCCCATGCATGTGTGTGCAACCCCCCCCCACACACATCTGGTTTTGGGCCTGGAAGGCCACCTGCACCAACCTGGAAGCCAAAATGAGGCTGCAGAAGGCCCCCAAATGCAATGCGAGCGCCCTCCACACATTCACCCCATCCCCCTGTGCATGCGCGTACGTCCCCCGCATGCATCCCACCCACCCCATGTGTCCTTGGCAGAGACCTGAAGACCAGCTGGTGAATGGGAGGTGCATGTGAGCTGGGCTGGGGTGATGGCTGGGATGCCCACAGAGAGGGCTCTATGTGCCACCTGTGGCATGTGTGCCATAGGTTCGCCATCATGGACTTAGGCAAGAGGGACAAAAGCATTTATTAAAGTCTAGAGCAGAAGTGTCAAACTCTGGGCCATGGGCCGTATTCGTCATGCGCTGGCCATATCCACCCCCGGTCTAGTGAAGGGGGGAAAAGTCACGATACGTCACATGAGAATGACGTGACTTTGACACCTCTGGTCTCCAGCAACAAGATCCAGACTAACGTGGCCCGACAAAACCGCGCTCATCAAAATAGCGGCGACAAAACCGTGTCGCTAAAGCCGCGACGTCATCACCGCGGCGACAACAGCGCGGCGTCAGAAGGGCGCTTTAAAACAGCGCGGCGGCAGAAAGCCGATTTAAATTAAGGTAAGGGTTAGGATTAGGTTTAGGGGTTTGGTTTAGGGTTAGGGTTAGGTTTAGGATTAGGTTAGGGTTAGGGTGCTGAGTGCTTCGGAAGGCACGGATTTGCCCTCCGCGGTTATGTCGTCGCGCTAGGGTCGCCTTTTTCCTTAGCGCTTCGGACGGCGCGGATTTGCTCTCTGCGCTTATGTCGGCGCGGATAAGGGCTTCGCGGTTTTGTCGGTGAACCCAGACCAACAGGATAATATTCGTAAGCAACTCAAGCAGAGGCTCCCTAATTCATTGACGTAGAAGAAGGGGGAAGAGGTACAATACTATCATCTTACAAGAAACTCTTGTTTGTTTGTTTAATTTTTATGGTCGCCCATCTCAGTCAATGACTCTGGACAACTTAAGAGTTCAGAAACCTGTAGCCAATCTCAACCAAGTTGGTTTTAGACTTCCTGGGGAACTGACTTCCTGATCTGGTTTACCTGATGGCTTTGACAGCTGGTTTCAGGGAGTGGCTCTCCTGATTAACAGCTGTAGAGTGGAGAACCTTTTCCACAGTTTATTACACATATGCTACCTGTAATTTCTGCCTGTCTGTGTGGCATGGCATGCTCTGGGTCCCGTCATTTAAGGAGTGCCAGCTGGTAAGTCTTTCTTTCTTTCTTTTCTTTCTTTCTTTCTTTCTTTCTTTCTTTCTTTCTTTCTTTCTTTCTTTCTTTCTTTCCTTCCTTCCTTCCTTCCTTCCTTCCTTCCTTCCTTCCTTTCTTGTCTGTCTGTCTATCAGGACCCTCCACTAATTTTCTTGAGAACATATGACCTCATCCATCCAACCACAGGGGCTACCTCCCTCCATCCATCCTTTTCTGCTCTGCATCAAAAGTATTGCTTTCCAACTTCAAACGGTGCTCCTGCCTGCTCTCTTTCAAATGCCTCCTCTCCACAGGGCTGCTGCATGCTGTGGCGGGAACATTCCCTCTGCCTGCCAAGAGGATGTGAGGTCACCATTAATAAAATATGACTTCTAACCCAGGAAAATGGGGAAGTGTGACAAGGAAACTCAAGATAGCCACACCTCCACTCTCTCTCTCTTTGGTATAAAAGGGAAGGGGGGACACCATCAAAAGAGCCAAGGCGGCACAGTGGTTAGAACAGTAATGGCGAAACTTTTTTGGCTCACGTGCCAAAAGCAGGGGGAATGCATGGGGGTCGTGCACGGATGTGCCACACCCATAATACAATGCACACACACCCAGCGCACATGTGTGCATGAACAGCATTCCCCCCATTTTTGGAGTGCTTTTTTCGCCCTCCCCAGGCTCCAGAGGCTTTATAGGAGCCTGAGGAGGGCGAAAACAGCCTCTCCGCACCCCTGGAGGCCCTCCAGAGGCTTCAGGAGCTTCCCTGAAGCCTCCAGAGTGTGAAAAACTGGCCCTACAGGCAAACTGGAAGTTCAGGAACGTACTTCCGGTTTGCTCATGGGGCTGGTTTTAGCCCTTCAGGGGCCTTCAGGAGGCTTCCCTGAAGACTCTGGAGGGTGAAAAACAACTGTACGAGCAAACCGGAAGTGACTTCCTTGAAGCCTCCAGAGGGCGAAAAATGGCCTCAAAAGAAGGACGAAGTCAGCTGCCAGAGCGATCATGTGCACTGGCCAGCTGACAGGGCAACGCCTCACGTGCTCTGACAAATGGTTCCGCGTGCCACCTGTGGCACGTGTGCCATAGGTTCGCCATCACAGGATTAGAATGCAGTACTGCAAGCTACTTCAGTTGATTGCTAGTTGCAGTTCAGCAGTTCTAATCTCACCACTCTGGACTGCCTGGTGGACTTGAGGTTTTAGAAGTAGAACCACCATTCCAGGAATCTGACCTCTCTTTGTTACTTGTTTCAGATACATGTTTCCTTTGACAGCTCTTGGATGCAGACATTGGTAATGTTGTAACCCACTTACGAGTGTTTCAGTTTCTGCAGAGTTTTGTTTTGTTTTGTTCCCCGAACCCAAACAAACCTAGGATAATTTGTTTCCTAAATGTTTTCTCTGGAAAGGTGGCTGTCATAGAATTGATCAGTAGTGCATTGTTTCAGGGGGAAATCTAATTTTTCGCAAGTGCCAAATAATCATGATTTATGGTCAGAAACTGCCATCTGTATATGTGACTATAAAAATTACAAAGTGGGGTTCTATGTTCATGTTGCCGCTGAAAGTTTCACATCAAATTCACTTGAGTCACAAATCAGGTTATTGGGTTCTTCCCCTACCAGAGGCTGACACTTCTGAAAGACGCAGCCGGAAAGCTGGAAAAAAATCAAACTGCAGGCTTATGACCTTGATTAAGCTCCCTTTTTATGACCCTGCCATCCCTTAATTCGGGGTAAAGTCTGGGTGACTGGATGGAACTGAGCATTTACTGGCTGGATGCCCTTCCTGACACCACATGGAGTTCGCAGCAGATCTTTTTTTCCTTGTGCCCTAAGAGAGAAACATTGGACACTACCCTAGGATTGAACTCTCAACCTTCCAAGAGGGAGGCAAGCATCTTCGGTACTAGGCCATCGCGCCTCCCAATTTATGACCTTAATTGAGCCCAGAATTATAATAAACAAATCATGCCAGTTTTAAGCAGTTCATCATGTGACTACACTCCATTTTGCAACCTTTTGTGTGATGGTCATTAAGAGAACCCATTGTTCACAATAGAGATAGATGATAGATGGATGGATGGATGATAGGTAGGTAGGTAGGTAGGTAGGTAGATAGAGCTAGGCAGACAGACTATAACTGTGATGGTGAACCTGTGGCATGAGTGCCAGAAGTGGCACACCGAGCCATCTCTCCGGGGATGTGAGCCATCAACTATTGCTCTTCCAGGTTCTGGCACCAGCCAGCTGATCTTCACGCATGCATGAGCACCAGGTGGTTTCTTTTCCGGGTTCTGGCATACATATGCGCACCAGCCATCTGGTCTTTGCATGCGCATGCACATGCCGGGAAGATCAGCCACCCAGCACACAAATGTGCACTGGGCAGCTGCTCTTCCGCTTTCCAGCAGGCACCCAGGCATGCTCCTGTTTCAGCACTTGGTGCCGAAAAGGTTCGCCATCACTGGACTATAACAATCTATAGGCTGTTGGCAGAGGTGACGTTCATTATATTATGCTTATAAGAAAGGGGAAACTTAATCCCAGAGACGCCCATTTTTATGGCACCCTCATGTCTCTTGTAGCACATAATCCTGATCTAAATGACATGTTCCACTTAATAATTAGGACCTGGCTGCTTACTTGTGTCAGCAAAACTAATTATTATTTAATCTTGGAAATTTCTTGAATGTTTAATGAATTGATTTGTGGATTTAAATACCTTTATTAGGAAAATAAAATACTTATAAACTTGGAATCAGAATCAATTTTCATTATGGTCACAGACCAGCACAAAAGTTAAACATTAAAATAATTACATTCTCTAAAAATTATTGGAAAATAACTAAGCAAACTGGTAAAATGAATAAGGATCTTTAATTCTCCAGGGTTCCCCCCCCCTTATTATCACTGCAGCAGCATAAAATTTTGCTACTGCACAAGTGGTGGCTGGATTTGAATCCTAAAGGAGATGATTCATGTAGAAATTATCTAATCTCCCTGTTGTTGTTAGTTGCGAAATCGTGTCCGACCCATCGCAACTCGATAGACCATGTGTTCCTCCAGGCCTTTCTTTCTTCCACCATCCCCTGGAGTCCATTTAAGCTCATGCCTACTGCTTCAGGGACTCTATCCAGCCACCTCATTCTCTGCCGTCCCATTCTTCTTTTGCCCTCAGTCTTTCCCAGCATTAGGCTCTTCTCCGGGGAGTCCTTCCTTCTCATTAGGTGGCCAGAGTATTTGAGTTTCATCTTCAGGATCTGGCCTTCTAAAGAGCAGCCAGGGTCTCCCTAGAAATCTCTAATAGAGGGAAGAATGTACGTTGAACTGAGGTCCCCCTAGAGTTGTGCAATAGGACATGTGAGATATCTTCCACTTCCTCATTGCCACATGTACACAATCACTCAGCTATTTGGGCTTTTATCATACTCTGGTTTCTCTTCAGATGTATAAATATTTTGCCTTACAAACTTAAAGTGACAAACTTTCTGAGGGAAGAAACATATTATCAAGTTTGGGCAGATTATATTATTTTAATCCCAAAAGGTATAATTTGCCAGCTCTTCATGACATATGGAAAATAACAACTTTTGGACCTTTTGTTAATGTTGTCTTTATTATTTTTTAAAATAATCTTTTGTCTTTATCTCTCTTAGCCTTGTAATATTCTTAAATTTGTTAGTTTATTCTTTGCATAAATTACTGCCTAATTGAAAAAAAAAATCCAAGTGACTACTTAATTTTATAAGACAGTTTCATGGTGCAGTATAATTTCTGGTCTTAAGCATTTGCTTAAAGACTGTATGTGTATTTTTTGCAACAACACTGGCCATATATCAAGTGTGGCACAAGGGTTTATTTTACCATGAGTGCATGCAGAGAAAGCTGCTATGAGTACCATTTTCCACGCAACCAGTTGCTCTGTTTGGACCTTTTTACTCAAACTCCATGCTGTCAAAGCTCAACGTTCTTCCTTTTTGCTACCTTAATCTTGCATAGCTTGAAAAATCTCTCATACAAGTTTTGCACAAAACAGCTGATTGTTTTACAAGCAACCATCAAGGAATAGAAATCAAGCTGTGGCCAGAAAATATCTCTGAGGTTGTCAATCCTCTTGTTCTGGTCCTCTGGCAGCCTGCAGTGAGGAGGTTGGGGAGGAACATGGGCCAGTTTTGGAGTCTGGGGAAGGCTCGGACGAGAGCTCTGTATTGGAGGCAGAGAGGGAGCCAGAACCATCTGGGAGTTATGTGCTGCCTCCAGAGTCGGACATCAGCAAGGCAGAAGAACAGGGGGATCCTGTTCCCAGTGAGCCCATGTGCAGAGCTGCCAGAAGGCAAGAACAGTTAAGACAAAAGGGTCAACTCAGGAGTAAGGCTTGGAGATGATTGCCCCCCCCCCCCCATAAGACATAAAAGAGGAGCAAACGGAGATGAGCTTTTGCAGGAAGCAACTTTGTTCATTCTGGTCGGTTTAAACTCTGAAACTCCATTTTGACTCTGTGCTCCGTTTGGCCTTGCAAAACTAATTGGCAATTAGGTCTTTGGCAGCGTTTCAAGGGAGATAAAGGTGGGTGCTTATCAGCCTTATCCTGAAAGACCATGGCAGACTTCTTTCGGACTCTTCACAAACTGTTTGTGACTCATTACGGGCTGTGAATGAACATAATTCACAGCCGTTTAAATAAAAAGGGGGGGTTTGGAAACTAAGCGTGTGATTTTTACTGTCTCAGGAAGCCTAGGTCAGAACACCTCTTGGGTCACCCAAACAGGAAGCACAACTCGATGGGCTGAATCTCCTTTACTGGAAGGCTACAATAACAGAATATTGCAAATTACCCTCCACTTTCTTCTCCTTGGTCCATTGGGTTGTGTCCTTCCTTAGTTTCTTTTTCCAACCATTACGTCACTGGGAGCTCCTGCCTCTCTTCTCTTGATTGTTTCCTAGTCAGCATCTCTTCTCCCTTCTTCTCAAGGTCACCCATGCATTCCATTACATCTGTAAACTTGAAGTTTCTCTTACCTTGCCTGTGGTCAATTAAAGATAGTTTCTTGTGGATTCTTGTCAGATATCTTTGCCTGCAAGTGTATCTGGAGATTTCTATCCCAGACAGAATGTCCTGGGCATTATTATTTTTGGATGTTTTTTTTGCAAACTGGATAGCTCCTGGAAGCAGGGCCCCTAGGTAACATCTGTTCTTGGCTTGGCCTACCTTGCAGAATTGACAGCATCCTTCTCTTAGTTCCTAATTGGCTTTGAAGGCTATGAAGTATAAGATTGGAGGGCTATTGCCTCACTTAGTTGCACCTAAACTCTATGTTTGTTGGACTAGAAAACTCTGCACCGAATATATCAGAGGAGGTATTCAACAGGTTCTGAACAGTTCTGGAGAACTGTTAGTGGAAACCAGTAGTGGAAATTTTGAGTAGTTCAGAGAACTGGTAAATACCATCTCTAACTGGCCCCACCCCCATCTATTCTCTGCCTCCCGAGTCCCAGCTGTTCCGGAGGAAATGGGGATTTTGCAGTAGCTTTCTCCTGGAGTGGGGAGGGAATGGAGATGGAGATTTTACAGTATCCTTCCCCTGCCATGCCCACCAAGCCATGCCACGCCCACCAAGCCATGCCACGCCCACCAAGCCATGCCCACAGAACAGTAGTAAAAAAAATTGAATCCCACCACTGGAATACATGTGCTACATTGCGCTTTTCAGAAGCTGGCAAGGACCACTTGATCTCTACCAATCTCAATTTAGAACATTTCTAGTAAAATTTGTGATTCTAATCTTGCTTGGCAGATGTGGCATTATTTATTGTCTGGGCTATTTCTGGGCCCTTTTCACTACCAAGATGGCATACATGAATCAAGCATATTTAAAAGCCACACCATAAAATTAAAGTATCATTAAAATGCTGTTTAAAATGGCACAAACTCAAATCAAACATGCCACAATTTGACTTTGTTAAAGGCCGGTTGAAAACAATGTGTATTTTGTAAGCCTTTTGAAAGGCTAGCGTGGAAGGGAGTCCTACAGGAAGTAAATTTAATATCAGTAATCCTATCATAGAGAAAGTTGAACACCAAATAGTAGTCCAATAAATCAGCTAGTTATTATTATCAGCTATCTTGGAGAGGGCCCTTCCCAGGTGATCTAAGCAGATGACAGAAATATTGCAGAAGAAGACATGCTCTTGAATATCCTGTTTTTTTTGTTCCTTTTCTACCCTAGGTTCCTGAGTCATATAATTATATTTCTTCATAAAGTTACCTAACTATTGCTTATAACTTAAACTGCTCAATTAAAAAAGCTATTGCCACCTTCATTTCACATAGTTATGATTTATGATAGTATCTTATGTCATTATGATCTATGACTTATCATTCTGTTGTTTGTTGTTCTGTTGTGCACTGAGAGTTTATGCACCGGAGACAAATTCCAAACCAATCACACTTGGCTAATAAAGTATATTCCAATTCCAATAATATTCCTGTAATTTGAGTCCAACTACTATGCAGTTAGGGACGCAGTGGCTCCCTACGCTGAGCTTGTCGATCAGAAGGTCGGCAGTTTGGCAGTTCGAATCCCTAGTGCCGCGTAATGGAGTGAGCTCCGGCTACTTGTTCCAGCTTCTGCCAACCTAGCAGTTCAAAAGCATGTAAAAATGCAAGTAGAAAAGTAGGGACTGCCAAGGGCGCATGCGTGCACCAGAAAATGAACTTCCAGTTTCTGTTGCATGCATGTACACCAGCCAGCTAGTATTCCGGGTTTCTGGCGCGTATGTGGACACGATGATCAGCTGGCTGGCGTGCATGCAGGAAAACAGAAGACCAGCTCTTTCAGTTTCCGTCACTGCCGCACACACAAAGGCCAATGATTGTTGCGTGCGCATGTGTGCCAGAAAGCCAGAAGAGGAACAGGCGATATCTCACTTGCCAGGCGACATGACTCTTTGTGCCACTTCAGGCATGTGTGCCATGGGTTCTCCATCACAGTCTAGCCAAACTTTGAGTTGTAGAATAGTTTGATACTAAGGTAAATTAGTAATGGAGCTTCCTGGGTGAGAAGAGTGGCAACTCTTACCCTATCAGGATAGACTACTGTAATGTGCTTACATAGGGCTATCTTTGAAGACTATTCAGAAACTAATTAGCACAGAATGTAGTTCCACATATGCTGGTGGGTGAAAGCCACTTTAGTCATGTTGTATCTAGTTCGCAGGTTTGGGCCCTAGATATCTTCAGGAATACCTTTAGTAGGAGTTTTCAACCAGTTGGGAAAATGATCTCTCCCCAGTTTGCAAGAGATTACCCTGGAGGCTTCAACTGTTGTGTTTCTCAGTTATGCCCCCTCCTCTCCATTCAATAGCCTCAGGTGAATTACTGGAATAAGCAGGAAAGAGCAAACATTAAATTTGGCCTTGCTATTTCCCTGAAAAGGAGATTTCAAAACCATTTAACTCAGTGCCCATATCAATACTTCTTATTTGATTGACCTGGAAGCCTCATGCTCAATTCTCTTTAGATTCCTCACAGGTGAAGTTGACAGTTTCTTTTAATATCTCAGTTCCAAAAATGTATTCTTGCCAATGAAATCATATATATGCGTGTTCTGCAAAATAACTCTTTGTTGCATATAAAATAGCTGTCTCCAATTCTAATGTGTTCCAAATGTGTTGAGACTTCATATCCCAGAAAGCCTTGCTACTGAGGAGTTCTGGGATTTTGAGTTTCAACCTGCATGAAAAATACTAGATTTGTTTAAGGAGGCTGATATATAGGTCTGCTTGGCCTACTTGTCTTCATGGTTTCCATAATTACTTCATTAGCGCATGGCATTGCTAAATATTTTCGGGAATGGTTTCCAAATTGATAAAGAGTTCTTGAAACCTTTATCTTATGTAAGAAACCAGCTGAAGACTTCTCCATCATCAACAAAGAAATCTCATTGAATCAAAGAAGTCTGCTAGAAAAAGAATCAGAATTCAACCTACATGTGGACAAGTTGCTTCTGAATGGGAGTTCCCATTAGTTCCCATTATTCTCTATTCTAGAGAATCCCATTACTGGAATTCTTATAGAATAGAATAATAGATTTGGAAGGGACCTTGGAGGTCTTCTAGTCCAACCCCCTGCCTGGGCAGGAAATCCTACACCACTTCAGACAAATGGTTATCCAACATCTTCTTAAAAACTTCCAGTGTTGGAACATTCACAACTTCTGGAGGCAAGTTGTTCCACAGATTAATTGTTATGTCAAGAAATTTCTCCTTAATTCTAAGTTGCTTCTCTCCTTAGTTAGTTTCCACCCATTGCTTCTTGTCCTGCCCTCAGGTACTTTGGAGAATAGCTTGACTCCCTCTTCTTTGTGGCAGCCCCTGAGATACTGGAAGACTGCTATCATGTCTTCCCTGGTCCTTCTTTTCATTAAACTAGACATACCCAGTTCCAACAACTGTTCTTTATATGTTTTAGTCTCTGGTCCCCTAATCCTCTTTCTTGCTGTTCTCTGCACTCTTTCTAGAGTCTCTACATCTTTTTTATAATGCCATTCATCTCAGTTAATCTCGCTAAAGAGAAATCTCTGTGCATCTTGCTTGGGAAAGAATCCCATTTAATTTTTAATCCCATTGTTGTAAGCCGCCCTGAGTCCCCTTAGGGAAAAGGGCGGCATATAAATGTTCAATAAAATCTAAATCTAAATCTAATTTTAGGCAGTTGCTAAAGCAACTGACAAGCTTCTACCTGTCCCAGGTCACTGAGGAATATATGAGCCATGCATTCCCATTTATAATATTTCAGAAACCTTGTTGGGAGAAGTTGACTGTTTTTTTTGGCTGCAACAGGAAGGAAAGAACCAAACCGACAAGAGGAGTAGGCTGCATAATTATTGCTCGTTGATGTCCCTTGAAGTGTTTCAAAGCATCTGCTACAAAGCCTGATTCGTATCTGGATCTAATTGTCTGAAGAAGAACAAATGGAGAACATTTGATAAGCAGGGATCATTTTTGAACAAGGTGTGCAGTATTCAATTTGGAAATGTTTTCGCTCTGGGAAGGACAAGACGAAAGGAGCAGGATGGGGATATTAAAATTGTAACATGAAGAAAGTACTGAGAGAGATGGAGCCTCTGGTGAAAGATGGGGTGAACTAATATGTTGTGTAATACATGATGGACTTTTCTGCCCCAGGAGGGAATAATGGTGAGGCAATGACCTGCGCAATTCTAATGGAAGATTAACAGAAGGGAACTGTATCAATTTCTCTCTTTTTTTCCAGTATTTTTTATTTTTTTCAAAAAATATTTTTAAACATAAAAGACAACATAGAAAACTCTCAGCCATTACATACAGCATGTCGTTTGGTTACAAGCGTTTGTGCATCCATATTTTCAATTACGTATACAATCACAAAATTTCCATCTAATATAACTATGTACCTCACTTTCATTGTACATCATATATTCAATTACAGCTAATATTTCTTTCTTTTCAGCAAACCTAATTCCCTTGCATCCTTAATTGCCTATTTAATAACTATAACTTTATGTAATCACTCATCTCATTCTGATTATTTTTACATTGTAAAAGAATTTTCCAACTGTTTATGTTTATACATTACTACTTTCGATTATGCATAGTCCCACCAATCATCCATCAAGTATGCTTATGTTCATTGTTGTCCTTGTACATCATACATTCAAGCACAAATGTTATTCCTTCATTTTTAAACAGTGTTCTAAATACTCACTTCATACATGTACCAATCTTTCCTTACTTCTTTATTAAACTATTTATCAACAAGATATTTTTATAATATACATCACTACTTAAATTTATGCATAATATCACCAATCATCTGTCAAATATACATAGATTCATTATTATCCAATTCTAGAAAACTAGAATATAAAGGCAAGGAGACTGTAGTTCTGAAACAAATTCCGAAAAGAGTGAGAGAGAAGAGAATATCAATTTTTGACTAAGATTTTGATTTCAAAAGGTGTTAATTATAGATGGCTCATACCGGAAGGTCTATTATTTGCATGGCAAGGACAAAGATACAGGATAGATACAATCAATAAGGCAGAAGCCTTCTACGCAGAACATTTCAGAGGAATGGCTGAGAAAACTGGAAAAGAAGAACTATTGATACAACTACTGGAGGCACCCATAATTGAGATTGAAAAAATAGAAGGTGCTGTAGGCGGAATTGATAAAGAAGAAGGCGCAGTGAGTGGCGTAAATCTCAGAGAACAACGAGAACCTAGTTCAACTAGAACCATAAATCCTGTATATAAAGTATAAACATGGAGGGGAAAAAATGGTGACAATCAATATACACGGACTTAACTCAGCAATTAAAAGAAGGAAAATATTCCACAAATTAGAAAAGCTAAAACTTAACATAATCTGCCACAAGAAGTGCATATTCAAAAGAGACATGAATATCTACTAGTACAATCAAAGCTTGGAAAAACGTTTACTACATTGGCGAATTATAAGAAAAGAGGCGTGATCTTCTATATTAAAGATAATATTCCAGTGAAACTAATCTATGCAGATGAAGAGGGAAGAATCTTGATGGTGGATATTATGGATAATATTTAAAAAACCCTCTTAATTGCAATTTATGCACCCAATGAAAAACAAGATGAATTTTATAAAAAAACTCTACAAATTTTTTTTTGACTTGAACTATGTTGATATTTATATGATGGGAAATTTTAATAGCATTGTAAATCAGAACATGGACTACAAAACACACAAAACAATGAAGTTAAATAGAAAGTTGCTTCTGAAATCCTTTTTCAGGATGATAGATGAAACAAATCTAAAAGATATTTGGAGAGAAAGAAATCCTAGAAAAGAACAATATATTTTTTATTCAAATATACATTCATCATTTTCCAGAATTGATATGATGTGGGCCTCAACGGAACTGATTTGTAAAGTACAAGAAATCGAGATTGAAACAAGCACTTGGGCGGACCATAATCCAATTACAATCAAATGGAAAGACCAAAGGACAAGATCTAGATGGACACTAAATAATATCATATTGAAAGAAAAAGACTTTGTACAGAAAATGAAAAAAGAACTGGCCTTTTTCTTTAAAGAAAATAGAAAAGAAGATACATCAATGCAGAATCTTTGGGATACAATGAAAGCCGTTACTAGAGGTCTGATAATATTTCTTTAAATTTTTGTCACACATTTTAAATTATTTTTACAAACAATTGGGAGAAATTGACTGTTTTTTCGGCTGCAACGGGAAGGAAAGAACTGAGCTGACCCAAGGAGGCAGCTGCATAATTATTTCTCGTTGATGTCCCTATTTGTATTTTCCCCCTTTTACATTCTCTCTTATACATAATTTGTTTTACGTCACATTACCATTCCAATTTCAGCCCCACTATTTTCTTCCCATATTTCCATCTTAAATTTAAATTTTTCTTAACACGTAGACAATATCATTTTTCACTCTTTCGGAAAAATATACCAAATATACCAAAATATACCCTTCCAACTCTGTTACTGTTACGTTACTTTGCGTTGTTGGAGAGTTACCATATTTTTGGAGTATAAGACGCAAAATGAGCAAAAAATGACCTTTTAAAAATTCATTTCTGCCCTCCCCAGCCCCCAGGAGCTCTCTGAAAGCCTCCTAAAAGCTATGCACGGCCTTTTTGGTGAAGGGGCAGGGTTTCGGGAGGCAAAAAATGCTGTATTCAGTGTATAAGATGCAGCCAGATTTTTAGCCTATTTTTGAGGGGGAAAGGTGCGTCTTATACTCCAAAAATACGGTAAATCCGCTCACCTCAAACCTTTCCTTTCCCCTCCTCCCATCCCCTCCTTCTGGTTTCTGTTTCTTGGTTGTATGAAACTTTGATGAACATTACAACTATATTTAGATGAGTGGGTTATGCATGATTGGATCCACCTGTAGCAAACCCTGGAGCAAAGCACCCACATTATTGAGTTTCCGCTAATGCAGAAGAATTAGGAACAGATTGGCCAGACAACTGAAGTGTACTGCAAATGTCTCTGGGTGATTAATTGGAAATAGGAAATAGTAGGAGAGTAGAGGTGCATTGGCACCAATGTTTCTCCTCTGGTTTCATATAAGTCGGGTTTGGGATGAAATAAGAAAATTGGGAAATCACTTTTACAGAAACAGAGTTGTTGATTACTTACTATTCACAGTCTATGGAGTATGCAACTGGGAAAGCAAAATTATATGCAGAAGATAATCCATATAGGCTCTGAAGCTTGGTGTAGAAATAATTTAGTCTACTTCAGTTTGTAATGTTACAATTGTGTACTGTAAGCCATTTTATAATTGGGAGTACTGTAAGCAAATGAAATTAAGGTTATTAGCAGAAGGGAGCCAGTGCGGAGTAGTGGTTAAGGTGCTGGCCTAGAAACCAAGGGATTTGTGAGTTCTAGTTCCACTTTAGGCATGAAAACTGGCTGGCTGACTTTGGGCCAGATCTCTCTCTTCCCAATCCACTTCACAGAATTCTTGTGAGGAAAACAGAAGGAAGAAAGAGAATTATATATATGTTCACCACCTTGAGTTACTTATGAAGTAATAAAGGTAGGATAAAAACCTAATGAATAAATGTTAAACTTTCAGTTTATCAGAAACGACTGATGGAGAGATGGATGGAAATTAAAGATTGCTTAATCTCACTCCTTGGTATTTGGTACCTGTACAGTTTGTAGGGACTTTCATGTTCCGAAGATCAGGAGGAAACCATAACCAAATAAAGTCACTCTTTTATTTGGTTATGAGAGTGTTTTATAATTGATTGGATTGCAAAACAGGACATGAGTCCTATTGCATGATCCATCCTTCAAAGAAAGCCATTCAAACTTCTGTTTGTTTTGTTAGAACAAATAGTCTGTTTTTCTTCTCTGGTCCTAGTGTACTTATCCTTTGTCCTTTTTTAAATCTGCCATTACAAAACATAGGCCATGTCTGTCTGCCTGCCTGCCTGCCTGACTGTCTCTCTCTGTGTGTGTGTGTGTGTCTCTGCCTCTGTCTGTCTGTCTCTCTCTCTCTCTCTCTCTCTCACACACACACACACAGACAGAGAGAGACAGAGATAAGATGTCAGCAGATCTAGAGAAATATTTATCAGTGACTGAAAGTATTTGTGTTCTTTCTAACCCAAGAGAAAATTGGAAAGAAACATTGTAATGGCACTTGGCACTTTGTCCACAATGGGATCACTCTCTGAAAATGAAATAGAATGGGACCAAATTTGGTGTGTGGAAAGAAGGGGGCAGAAGAAAGTTAGAGTGCAAAAATGGGCTGAGTCAGACCAGGGGTTGTGGAGGGGAAACCCCTCAACATTTCCTTGGTTGCATGCCTAAGGCCATTATAACTGAAACATAGGTTCTGGTGTATTGTGAATACTGAGAATCCAAGAAAATGTCCTATCTCAATGTCTGTTGATAGTTTGTATAGTTGGATGAATGTTGACACAGGTAGCCCTTGACTTGTGACCCTAATGGATAGGGTCACTAAGAATCTATTTTAATTCAAGGACTACTTGTCAATTTCCCCACGGGCTTCACAGTGAAAACTAGCATGGTATGTGATTACAGTGTCATTTCCAAATTAAGAAACATATGTTTAGACCAATGTTTCTGCACAGAGGTGGTATTCAGCCAGTTCAGACTGGTTCGCCCGAAGCAGTACCAGAAATCGCGGGTGGGCTCACCCTCGACTCTATGCCATCCTATTTAGGCACGTTTTTGAGGCCGGCTGCATGCGTGGAAGGCCAGGCACATGTGTGGAAGTGGGCGGGTGCGTGCGTAGCGAACCGGTGGTAACAAAATGTGACTCCCACTGCTGTTTCTCCAACCTTGGCCACTTTAAGATGTGTGGACTACAATTCCCAGAATTCCTTAGCCAGGCTCCCAACGACCAATAAGATCGCATAGGTTGGGCCTCCTCCTGGTGCCATCAGCCAGACAATGCCGGCTGGTGGCCCCCCGGGGGAGGGCCTTCTTTGTTGCTGCGCCGGCCCTGTGGAACGATCTCCCCGTAGAGATCCGGACCCTTGCCACTCTCCCGGCCTTCCGTAAAGCTGTCAAGACCTGGCTGTTCCGGCAGGCCTGGGGCTGTTGATTGATATCCAGCCCCACTTAGATGGAATGGATGGTGTGGAATTTTAATATTTGTATTTTTTATTTTAAAATTTAAATGTTTTTTTTTTTTTTTTGCTGTGAGCCTCCCAGAGTCCCAATGGGAGTGGGCGGCATACAAATTTTATTAAACTCAAACTCAAACATCTTTAAAAGTGGTCAAGGTGGCAAGAAACTGGTTTAAATCTTAACCTTGCTGAATCATGTATTCAAGGTTTCCACTTCTCAGTCTTAACCTAACCTCGCTAATTGTGAGGGGAAAAAAACTGGTTTTAGAGAAAGGAGTGGAATGTATCTTATCACTACACAGACTTCCAGTTTTCTTGCAGGATGGATAAAACTAAATGACTAAAAGTACAGGATCAAATTACTCCTTTCTGATAACTCTATCACGAAAAAGAATGTCCATTTAGGAACCAACTCCATCATCCCAATCTATTTTGGGATTAAAAATTCCATCCCTGACTCTGTTTGCAGCAAAGAGAAGCTGAGGACATTTATTTTAGCCCACAGAATAAGTGTTTGTGGGAAAGGAAAGGTGAAAAGGGCTCTTTCAACAGTTTTTCTTTTATAAACACACACACACACACACACACACACACACACACACACACACACCAAACAAGAAGAAGAAACGGGAAATTCCAAATGTGGAATTAAAACCCTGCCATTAGCATAACATTTAATTTGACTCTTAATTATACCATGTATGTTCCATTGCTTTTTTTAAAAAAAACTGGCTTTTTTCCCGAGTGGAATAATTATGCCCTATAAAGTTAATTAAGCTCCTTCTCGATATCAGTTGCAACAGAGTGTGATATACTTGCATCTTGTCACTGCCTTCAAGGAAACGCTCAGCTTGTTGTAGGACAAATAATTGAGATTTCTGTCTGCTATCCATTACATTCCAATCAGTTTTTTTATTTTAGAAAAAAAATCAGATATAATAAATGAAATGACGGGCATATATTTTTATCTGTTTCAGTTCAGATCAGGAGATGTTCTCAGGGCTGGCTGGTCAGTTCACCCTTGTGTCAATAATTGTGAAGCCACTTTCTTTGTTTAACCTTTGGGTTAAAGTTTGGCTTCCCCCACCGATGATATTTTCTGAGAAAACTTCCAAGGTCCCTTCCAACTCTGTCATTCTGTTATTTTGAATCTGGAAGCAGATCAGTTCGAGGTATGGTTGGCATGTTGAATTGGTGAACAAAACCAGCCCCAAGTGCTTGAAAGGAAACTAAAAGCCAACCCACTCCCACCCCACCACCCCAGAAATATGTCTGCTAAACAAGCAAGATGTTGTGGTCCGATGGTGGCCTGCGGAGCTGACAGCAGAGTCGTACAGTGAGGAGGTTGGGGTGGAACATGGGCCAGTCCTGGAGTCTGGAGAAGGTTCAGATGAGGGCTCTGTGTCGGAGGCAGAGAGGGGGCCAGGGCCATCTGGAAGTTATGTGCTACCTCTGGAGCCTCTGGAGCCTGACATCAGCAAGGCAGAAGAACAGTGTGGGCCTGTTCCCACTGTGTGCATGCACAGAGCTGCCAGAAGGCAAGAACAATTAAAACAAAAAGGGCAACTCAGGAGTAAGGCTTGGAAATGATTGGCCCCTCCCATAAGACATAAAAGAGGGGCAAATGGATGTGAGCCTTTGCAGGAAGCAATTTTGTTCATTCTGGTTGGTTCAAACTCTGAGAAGCTCTGTTTGACTCTGTGCTCCATTTGGCCTTGCAAAACTAATTGGCAGTTAGGTCTCTGGCAGCGTTTCAAGGGAGATAAAGGTGGATGCTTATCAGCCTTACCCTGAAAGACTGTGGCAGACCTCTGTCGGACTCTTCATAGACTGTTTGTGAATCATTATGGACTGTGAATGAACATAATTCACAGCCGTTTACATAAAAAGAGGGTTTTGGGGAGTAAGAGTGTGATTTATGCTTTCTCAGGAAGCCTAGGTCAGAATACAAGAGTGGGGAAACAGAGTTTGCTATGGACTTTGAAGGATTTGCTCTTCTTTGAACTCCAAGAAATAGCAGCAGGGTTGAAATCTGGATCACTGGTAACCTGTCAGTTGGAGATACAGCTTTTCATTGAAGTCCGTTGGTTGCACGGGAAGACTGAAATTCTGCTGCACAGGCAGCCCCCAAGTTGAGACCACAATTGAACCTAAGGTTTGCTGTGGCTAAGCAAGATCATTTGTTATGTAGGCTTTGCCTCATTTTTCAACCTTTCTTGGCCCAGTTGTTAAGTGAACACTGCCGTTGTTGAATTAGTAACATGGTTCTTAGTGAATCGGGCTTCCCCATTGACTTTGATTGTCAGAAGGTCGTAAAAAGAGATCACGTGACTGGCACAGTGCAACCGTCCTAAATACAAGCCAGTTGCCAAGTATCTACATTTTGATCACACGAACATGGGCATAACAGCCGTTAAGCATGAAAAAGGGTCACAAGTCCCTTTTTTTAGTACCATTGTAAATTTGGTCATTAAAAAAATGGTTGTAAGTCGAGAAGTACCTGTAGTTTCAGAATTAGTTGCCTTGCCTTTTGTTTTCCTCCATGACCGCTTCTGATGATGGTTGGACTCGCTATATCATGCAAGGAGAATGAATTACTTGATTGCTTTCTTAGTTGGCCTCTGAGCTACCATTTGGATGCTTGGCTGAGATTTTCATCTTAATTTCCTTCTAAGCATTAAGAAATCAAGGCAGGTAGGAGCCATGTAAAGAGCTCACAAGTTTTGATTATAAAGTGTGCTGGTAAATATTGTGTGAGAGAGAGGGGGGAAGGGGGAAGAGAGAAGAGGGGGGAGGGAGGGAGACAGAGAGAGACAGAGAGAGACACACACAAAGAGAGATACTGAGAGAGAGAGAAAAAGACAGAAAGAGAGAGACCCACACACACAGAGAGAGAAACAAAGAGACAGAGAGAAAGAGAGAGAAAGACACAGAGAGAGACACACACACAGAGAAACAAAGAGACAGAGAAAGACACACATACACTCACACACAGAGAGAGACAGGCAGACAGACACACAGAGAGAGAGAGAGAGAGAGAAGAAGAAGAAGAAGAAGAAGAAGAAGAAGAAGAAGAAGAAGAAGGAGGAGGAGGAGGAGGAGGAGGAGGAGGAGGAGGAGGAGGAGGAGGAGGAGGAGGAGGAGGAGGAGGAGGAGGCGGCAGCAATAGCCTAACCTAGACAATGTGTCTGTGAAGTCAGCAGGTACTGAATGAGCCTTTCCTTTCTAAGAGACTTTAGACAACCCAGGATCCATTGGGTCAGTATTTCAGAAATACTTCCTTACCCAAATAAAAACAGAATGATCACCAGTGGGCAAAAAAGCCGTAGAAGTGGGAGTGACTTTTGACTTCCTGCCTGTTTCCCCGTTGACTTTCCTTGTGGGAAGCTGTCAGGGAGCCTTCAAAATGATGATCACACCTTGAAGCGGCTGCAACTTTGCCAAATGTCAGTCCCACAGCAGTTGTGGCTCCCAGATTTGGATTATATTATATAAGTTAACCCATTTGAGATGTGTGGGTCCAAAACTTGTTGTCCTGTGAAAGCACCATTTTGCAGACATTTTAGTAATATATATGGATAGCAGCCTTGTTTTTAGCCAGTTGTTAGTTGTGAAGTGATGTTCAACCCATTGTGATCCCATGGACAACGTCCCTCCAGGCCTTCCTGTCCTACCATTCTCTGGAGTCCATTTAAGCTCATGTCTACTGCTTCGATGACTCCATCCATCCACCTCATTCTCTGTCCTCCCCTTCTTCTTTTGCCCTCCATCTTTCCCAGCTCTTCTCCAGTGAGTCCTTCCTTCTCCTTAGGTGGCCAAAGTATTTGAGTTTCCTCTTCAGGATCTGGCCTTCTAAAGAGCAGCTAGGACTGACCAGTTGGATCGCCTTGCAGTCCAAGGGACTCGCAGGAGTCTTCTCCAGCACCAGAGTTCAAAGGCCTCCATTCTTTGGTGCTCAACCTTCCTTATGGTCCAACTTTCACAGCCATACATTGCAACTGGGAAAACCATAGCCATAACCAAGTATGCTTTTAGCCAGTAGACGTACATAGATAATACGAATGATCTGTAGACAAATGCATAGAGTTCCAGATAGGCAATTCAAAGTCAAGGATCTGTTTGCTACCTGGTTCAGCATGGAAACACAATCAATGGCTTGTTATAGTTTGGACAATTCTCTCTAGCAATATCCTCTCTTCTGCTGGGCAATCATTTCAGTGAATTATTTATAATGTCATTCAGCATCAATTCCTTTTCTGGATCAAGCCAGCAGCTGTTCTCTGCAACTCTCTTCTCCTGGTGGCTCCCACTGTAAGGAGAGCCCTTCCCTGTGGTTCCTAATTAGGATCTTCAGAGAACATCTGAGTTCCTTCTTCTGAAAAAGAACATCAGAGGTTTCAAGGTAGCCCACCAAAGGATTCCCCTGCCTAAATACCAACGGAGGGAGGGAACTGGCGGCTTAGCTTCTGCTGGAGCTCTAAAATCCAGCATGTCAGGCCTGTGGATCTTTGCCACACTTTCTATTATTCTACTATGCCTTTTCTATTGTGGGAAAATGGGAGGGGGGATTGTACAGAGTTGGGTGATATGTAGTCATAACAAAATTCTTTCTAGAAAGCCAAGGTCATCCTTTGTCTCTGCACCTGCCCGGAACTGGATGGGTGGAAGCTGCCAGCATGGCAGTAGAAGATTGGACCGTGTGGTGGACTTGTGGGTGTGGGGGCAGGATCTTGAACTTTCAACTGGGTGGGGAAAACCGGGAAGATTTCAGATTCGGGTTTTCCCAGATGTGCCAACATGGCTCTCTTAATACATTGGAACTTTGAGGAATCCTTTGCCTCAGACTCTGATTTAATTTTGGATGCTATTTGGAACCCTGACCCAGCGCTTTTCTCTTGGTGCTGAGAATGGAAGTGGAGGACAGAAGGTTAAGGTCTGAAAGGAAAAAGAAGAAGATTGTTCTGACCCAGCTCTCCAACATGACAAACCCTCTGAAGTTAACTCAGAGATTCCTCTATTAGGAGTGCCAGCAGCCCCAGCAAAACGTTTCTCTCTCACTGCAGGCTAACAAGTCTGCCTGGCAAGGAGATGAATAGTTGTCTGCCACATCTATTCATCTCTATCCCCTGCCTTTTATCCCCAGAGCTAGGGTGGGGCGTTGCTAGCAGTGGTGGCTCTTCCGTCCCAAGGATCAGCCCATAGATTTCCACTGCTCTCCTCTCCTCTGCCTTCTGCACATCCGCATGTCAGCTGTTCCTCCTCTTCCTCATCAGCCATCTCCAGACCTGGGGGCTGTTGACTTTCCATCTGAGGGCTGACTGACAGCCCAGGCTCTGCCTCTGTCTCTTTCTCTCTCTGCCAGGTACTGTTCCCTACAGACAATACACAACCATCAAAGTTTCCCCAGTCAAATGGTCACAATTTGGGTGCTTGGCGTGTATTTATGATGGTTGCAGCATCCCTGGGCCACGTGATCACCATTTCTGACCTTCCCAGCTGGCTTCCGACAAGCAAAGTCAATGTGGGGGATCCAGATTTGCTTAGTGACTAAGTGATTCGTTTAACAACTGCAGCAATCGACTTAAATCTGGCAAAAAAAAACCTCATAAAATTGGTTGCGAGTTGTGTAATAACTGCCCTGCTTAACAACAGAAATTCTGATGGTTTTAAGTCGAGGACTACCTTGCAGCGCAGAGTAATATACTAGAGTAACCTGCCTCAAATTATTTTACGACCTGTGGGCTGCCTCTTTCTCTCTGGCCCTTCCCGCTGACCTGTTCAGCACAACGCTTATGCTAAGCAACCTCAGCTCTGCCTAATTAAAATAATAATAATAAGAAAGCAAATTTTAATTCAGTGCTTTTTTTTTTAAACCTAGCATCTATTGTCGACTTCTTTCACATATGGTTCCCCTTTGATGTTATAATTTACTGGATGATTTGAAAAAAATAACAGAAAAGAACTTAGGGGGTTTTTTGCCCCTCCAAAATTTGACATATAAACTGTAATTATGGGCAGGATACCATTGGTGCAGGAGTAAAACTCTTGTGTAAATTCATCACCCTTTAATTGTTTTCATTTTAGTGCTGTAATTCACAGCAATCCCTGCCTTCCGTAGCCTATTTTCATCTCTCCAAATGTGCAACAGACGTTCCTATGAAAATTTAGTGTTATTTACATCTACCCGTCTACTGTACGCATTTCTCCTGTAAGGAATTGTTTATCTTTAATTAAGCAAGTGCAGGAAGTCTGTGTGGCCTCCTCGATAGTGCCAGCCCTGGCCTGAATTCAAATTCTAGCTCTGTTATATAGATTGACTTAAACAGTCTGCTTGTTAAAGAAGGAGAAACGTTATCCAGCCTTGCAGAATGTTAGGTAAAAGGAAAGGAGAGAGGGTTGAATGTTTTGTGAGTAAGCAGTAGGTCCAACAGTGTTTCCTACTGCTGAATAACTGACAGAACTTCTGCCTAAGAGATCAGTGCAGTGCTGAAATTCAATTTTTTTATTACTGGATCGATGGGTGTTGCTTGGTGGGCCTGGTGTGGCTTGGTGGGCATGGCAACTGCAAAATCCCCATTCCCTCCGCACTCCTGAGGGAAGGATACTACAAAATCCCCATTCCCTCCTCACTCCTGAGGGAAGGATACTACAAAATCCCCATTCCCTCCCCACTCCTGGGGGAAGGATACTACAAAATCCCCATTCCCTCCCCACTCCTGAGGGAAGGATACTGCAAAATCCCCATTCCCTCCCCACTCCTGAGGGAAGGATACTACAAAATCCCCATTCCCTCCCCACTCCTGGGGGAAGGATACTACAAAATCCCCATTCCCTCCGCACTCCTGAGGGAAGGATACTACAAAATCCCCATTCCCTCCTCACTCCTGAGGGAAGGATACTACAAAATCCCCATTCCCTCCCCACTCCTGGGGGAAGGATACTACAAAATCCCCATTCCCTCCCCACTCCTGGGGGAAGGATACTACAAAATCCCCATTCCCTCCCCACTCCTGAGGGAAGGATACTGCAAAATCCCCATTCCCTCCCCACTCCTGAGGGAAGGATACTACAAAATCCCCATTCCCTCCCCACTCCTGGGGGAAGGATACTACAAAATCCCCATTCCCTCCCCACTCCTGAGGGAAGGATACTACAAAATCCCCATTCCCTCCTCACTCCTGAGGGAAGGATACTACAAAATCCCCATTCCCTCCCCACTCCTGGGGGAAGGATACTACAAAATCCCCATTCTCTCCCCACTCCTGAGGGAAGGATACTACAAAATCCCCATTCCCTCCTCACTCCTGAGGGAAGGATACTACAAAATCCCCATTCCCTCCCCACTCCTGGGGGAAGGATACTACAAAATCCCCATTCCCTCCCCACTCCTGAGGGAAGGATACTACAAAATCCCCATTCCCTCCTCACTCCTGAGGGAAGGATACTACAAAATCCCCATTCCCTCCCCACTCCTGGGGGAAGGATACTACAAAATCCCCATTCTCTCCCCACTCCTGAGGGAAGGATACTACAAAATCCCCATTCCCTCCTCACTCCTGAGGGAAGGATACTACAAAATCCCCATTCCCTCCCCACTCCTGGGGGAAGGATACTACAAAATCCCCATTCCCTCCCCACTCCTGGGGGAAGGATACTACAAAATCCCCATTCCCTCCCCACTCCTGAGGGAAGGATACTACAAAATCCCCATTCCCTCCCCACTCCTGAGGGAAGGATACTACAAAATCCCCATTCCCTCCTCACTCCTGAGGGAAGGATACTACAAAATCCCCATTCTCTCCCCACTCCTGAGGGAAGGATACTGCAAAATCCCCATTCCCTCCTCACTCCTGAGGGAAGGATACTACAAAATCCCCATTCCCTCCCCACTCCTGAGGGAAGGATACTACAAAATCCCCATTCCCTCCCCACTCCTGAGGGAAGGATACTACAAAATCCCCATTCCCTCCCACTCCTGAGGGAAGGATACTACAAAATCCCCATTCCCTCCTCACTCCTGGGGGAAGGATACTACAAAATCCCCATTCCCTCCCCACTCCTGGGGGAAGGATACTACAAAATCCCCATTCTCTCCCCACTCCTGAGGGAAGGATACTGCAAAATCCCCATTCCCTCCCCACTCCAGGGGAAGAATACAGCAAAATCTCCATACCCACCCCACTCATGGGCCAGCCAGAGATGGCATTTGCCAGTTCTCCAAACTCCTCAAAAGTTCTGCTACCGGTTCTCCAGAACCTGCTGGATTTCACCCCTGGATCAGCGTTCTATCTCTCCCTCTTAACGTGCATAAGTTATTCCCCTTTTTTATAGAGTAACAGAATAATAGCAGATTAACAGAGTTGGAAGAGACCTTGGAGGTCTTCTAGTCCAACCCTCCGCTCAAGCAGGAGACCCTATATCTGTGATGGCGAACCTATGGCATGCGGGCTGGAAGTGGCACACAGATCTATTACGCATTGCTCTTCCATGTTCCAGCATGCTGGCCAGTTGGTCTTCACACATGCAGGAGCACCAGAAACTGAAAGAGCAGCCACCCAGTGCGCATGTGTGCACTGGGAAGATTATCTTCTGGTTTCCGGTACGTGCATATACACCGGCTACCTGATCTTCTGGTTTCTGGTGCGCATGCACTTATGAAGACCAAATGGCCAGCGTGCTGGAACACAGAAGAGCAAGAGGAGCAGAGCTTCCAGCCAGGATGGCCGGGTCAGGCTGGGCCAGGCCAGGCGGCACAAGGGCCCCCAAAAGGCCAAGCCGAGCCGGCTCATGCACACCAGACAGCTGGTTTTCACACATGCACGTGTGCCAGAAACCAGAACATCACCTGCTTTTCCAGTTTCTGGTGCATGGGTGTGCGCTCTCGTTTCGGCACTTGGTGCCGAAAAGGTTTGCCAACACTGCCCTACATCATTTCAGAGAAGTGGTGGTTGTCCAATCTTTTCTTGAAAACGTCCAACGATGGAACATCCAAAATTCTGGAGGCAAGTCATTCCGCTGATTAATTGTTCCCACAGTCAGAACATTTCTTCTTAGATCAGTGCTTCTCAACCGTGGCAACTTGAAGATGTCCGGACTTCAACTCCCAGAATTCCTCAGCCAGCATTTGCTGGCTGGGGAATTCTGGGAGTTGAAGTCAGGACATCTTCAAGTTGCCAAGGTTGAGAAACACTGTCTTAGATTAAGGTCAGTTCTCTCCTTGATGAGTTCTCATCTGCTGATTCTTGTTCTGCCTCCAAAACAGTTTTGATCCTGACTGTCCAACGAATAGTATTTAAATGCTTCGTCAACTTATTAAATTGAATATTCTATTCTGAACTCACCGCTATTGTTAGACAAGAAGGTGGCAGCTGTGTCTAAGGAGTGTTGGCCCATCTCTGGCTGATGTACCAGATGCAGCACTCCTTGGAGATGGTAACCTATGTCCTTAATGCCACCCACTTGGTTTACTGCAGTGTGCTGCATAGAGGATGCTCAGAAGCTCTATTGATCAGAAATACAATAGCTCATATTTTGATCAACCAGAATCACCCCCAATTAAACGCATCAACAGTTGTTGCACTGACCCTCCAGATATGGTCAGATATTTATTGTTGTCATTTAACATGCTGGCTTCAACCAGTGAAGCCTTACGTGGCTTGGTACCTATGTGGAACCTACAAAATCACACACACACAACATGCATAAAAAAGACTCCTCTGACAAAAGATTTGCCAAAAGCCTCATTCATTTGCAGCGCAGGATACATGGAGAAACAAGAGAATGTGCTGCAGAATTGTTGCATGTGGGTTGGATTAAGAATGCTCATATAGAATAGACCAGGGATCAACAACCTTAAGCACTCAAAGAGCCACAGAGATCCTAACCAGAAGCCCCCCATTTAATTCTGGACCCAACTGGAAGTCCTGTTCCCCCACCATAGAGTCTCCTCCTAGCGCGGCATCCCTTTTCCTCTGCTGACCAGAAGTCCTCTTCCTTCACCATAGAGTCTTCTCCCAGTGTGGCATCCTTTTTCCTTTGCCAACCAGAAGTCTGGTTCCCCCACCATAGAGTCTCCTCCTAGCGCAGCGTCCTTTTTCCTCTGCTGACCAGAAGTCCTCTTACCTCACCATAGAGTCTCCTCCCAGTGTGGCATCCTTTTTCCTTTGCCAACCGGAAGTCCAGTTCCCCCACCATAGAGTCTAGCAGAGTGTTCCTTTTTCCTCTACCTGTCCTAACCAAAAGTTCTATCAATTGTGGAGCTGACCGGTGATAGGGAGCCGCAGCAGAGGGATGAAAGAGGCGCATGCAGCTCCAGAGCCACGGGTAGCCTACCCCTGGACTAGACAATAAACTTTGGAAGATATGAAAGAAAGAAATAAGTTTGCACCTTAATCACACAAAGTAAGACTTTCTCAGTCTAATCCCATATGGTGGTTTCATTTGAGTTTCTTTTTCTTTTTTAAGAAGTTGCCTACTTCTTAAAAATGATCAACTCTTGCATTAAGAAATAATGGATTCATATTTTTCAAAGAAGCCACCATTTAAACAGCTACTCTGCAAACTGATGAAGAAAAAGCTGGATTTTGACAGCAATTAAAACTCAATTTGCGGTTCTTTGGTAACTCTGTAGAACAAAAAACGGTGCTCAGAGAGCTGCCTACTCCATTGCCTTAATGATTACCTTCTCTTTGATTAAAATAATCTAGAAGGTCTTCGGTGCACATCTTTTCAAAAGTGTATTATTTCATTCCAGCTCTCTTTCCCCTAATTCATAATTGCTGCTAAGAAATCCGTGGGATGCTTGAGAAATAAATGTCATTTTGATCTCGGAAATTGCCTGTCATCTTCCAGTGGGGTCGGTTGTGTTGCTTGCAGAAGGAGTCAGTCTGAACTGGGAATGTTTTTATGGCTTCTTTGAGAAAGATCTCAAAAGATTGGAGAATAGAAAAGGAGTGTGGAGCCTTTACTGGGCTCATCTGAAGCAAGATTGCGCACAGGTCTTGAATAGGATTTGCAAAATCATGTAAAGGGTTTAAAACAGTGGTGAAATCTAATTTTTTTTGCCACGGATCTGTGGGCGTGGCTTGGTGGGGGGGTCTTGTGACTGGGTGGGCATGGCTAACTCTTTTTCACTTTTTAAAGCATTTTTTCCTGCCTATTCGCCCGAATCAGCAGGAAATAAATGCGTTAAAAAGCTGGAAAAAAGCTTCCAATGACAATTGTCCCTACTGGTTTGGCTGAACTGGGCTGAACCAGGAGGATTTCACCCCTGGTTCAAAATAAAAGATTGCATGTGGTCTGCCTCCAATTTCGATGGCCATCAAGATTGTGCAGTTGAAACCTGTCCCATTTTTACATGCATCACATTCTGTGTGTGTAAAAAGGAGTGGAGCCATGGTGTTACAATGGTTAGAATGCAGTATTGCTGATTGACTCTGCTCACTGCCAGCAATTCAATCCTGACCAGTTCAAGGTTGACTCAGCCTTCCATCCTTCCGAGGTGGGTAAAATGAGGACCCAGATTGTTGGGGGCAAGAGGCTGACTCTGTAAACCGCTTAGAGAGAGCTGTGAAGCACTGTAAAGTGGTATATAAGTCTAAGTGTTATTGCTATTTCTCCATTCCTTTCCTTGGCCCTGGTGGTGCAGTGGCTAAAATGCAGGCTGACTCTGCTCACTGCCAGCAGTTCGATTCTCACAGGTTCAAACTTGACTCAGCCTTCCATCCTTCCGAGGTGGGTAAAATGAGGACCCAGATTGTTGGGGGCAAGAGGCTGACTCTGTAAACCGCTTAGAGGGAGCTGTGAAGCACTGTAAAGTGGTATATAAGTCTATGTGCTATTGCTATTTTCCTTCCTTCCTTCCTTCCCTCCCTCCCTCCCTCCCTCCCTCCCTCCCTCCCAACGCTTAGAATGCAGTATTTCAGGCTAACTCTGTTCACTGCCAAGAATTTGATTCTAACCGGCTCAAGGTTGACTCAGCCTTCCATCCTTCCAAGGTTGGTAAAATGAGGTCCCAGATTGTTGGGGGCAATAAGCTGCTGCCTCTATAAACTGCTTAGAAAGGGCTCATGAAGCAGTATCTAAGCCTATTGCTATTGCTTCAGCTATGTGGTCCTGGTTGCCATCTTGACACCCCCCCCCCCCAGGTGTCCCAGTCTTTTTCCCCATATGCAGGTAATCCTCAGATTATGACTATAATTGAGCCTGACCATACTGGTTTTTGCTTTGTTTGTGGTAATGGTCATTAAACAAACACAGCAATTGTTATGCTAACCCATGTTTGGTTAAACCACACATAAATTCTGGTTTCCTGCAAAACTGTTATAAATTGCAATCAAGTGACCACAGGGCATTGCAAACAGCTAGAAACATGGGCCAGTTGCCAAGTGCCCATTATGTGAAGGAGGAGCAATTTTCGAAGTTCAAAACCAAGTCATAAATAACATTTCATGGGTCTATTGTAACTTTCAATAGTTGCTAAGCGACCGGTCGTAACTTCAGAACTATCTGTAGGTGTGTTAGAAAAGTCAATCGGATCCAATTACTAATAGGATTAACTACAAACCCTAATTTGTAGAGGCAAAGAACCCTTAATACTGTATTTCCATAAGCCCTGGTGGCGCAGTGGTTAGAATGCAGTACTGCAAGCAAACTCTGTCCACAGTCTGGAGTTCAATCCTGATGGGGTTTGAGGTTAATTCAGTCTTCCATCCTTCCAAGGTCAGTAAAATGAGGACTTCAATTGTCAGGGCCAATATGCTGTCATTTGTAAACCGCTTTAGGGAGTACTATAAAGCAGTATATAAATCTTAAGCGCTAGGTGCTATTTCCTTTCTCTTTTATGATAGCTTCGTGCAACAAAAACCTGACTTTGCTTTTTCATCCTCGAAAGTCTGTTGCTGCTTGCATTCTCCCACATTGTTAAAAAAAGCGTAGCCGTAATGTTACGCAAATGAGCCACCTTTGGGATTCATGCTTAGCATAGAGCCTCTGATTTAAAGCTGTTCTAAAAACACAATTTTTCCATGTTTCTTTTCACTTGACCTCAGCAGTTAATGAAGAGCCTGCTAAATCGTATTCAGAGAGATTCTATTTTGTCAGGTTCTGGGATGAGAGAAGCAGGTGCGTAGTAAATTCTAGGGGTCTCCCGAGTATTGTTTCTAGTTCCTCTCCTAATTTTTCTATGTGACCTTGAATAACTGAAATTGCTTGCGAGCTAACGTATCCTGTTGTTGGCAAAGTAGGAGCTGCGGTGGGGCTTAGTTTTAATAATTATGTTGAAATCCTTCATAAAGTCTGGATAACTCTAGCTAATCTGCATAGTTGGTGGGTTAGTTGGGGTTTCTCTTTTGCCAGCTCAGAGGCATCTGATGGTGTAATGTGAGACTGTTCTACAAATATTACCGATCCAGGGGTGGGTTGCTGATGGCATTTCTGTCGGTTCGGCATGCAAAAAATTGAAACATTGAAAAAAAAACCATTAGAAAAGGGGAAAAAATGATATTTCTGCAAAGAAAATTGTTCTGCGCATGTACAGAACTGAAAATCAAGATGGCGGTGCCATAGGAAAACCGGTTCAGGGACGCGGCAGGCCTGGGTGGCTGCCGGTTCCAGCGACCCAGGCCGCCAAGTTTGGCCGAACTGGTCCGAATCGGTAGAAACCCGCCTCTGCAGCAGAAGGCCTAAACACTGCAATCCCAAATTACCCAGTGATCCCAAATTTCCCAGTGATAAATGATGCTATTAACTAAGATGGGGCAGGATACAAATGGTTTGCAGTCTTGAAGAACTTTACTTCTTTAGGACTGAATTCTCCTTGGGGCGAGGATGAGGGAATATAGCTCTGGGCATCTTGGTGGTGAAACAGTTAGGAGGGTTTTAAAAGAGAGAGGGAGAGGTTTGGCTTGTGAGACAAATATGGCAAAAAATGTGACAAAAATGGTGATCAGATCAGGTGCAACTCACTTAACAGCCTTCTTCCTTGCAGTTGTTAATTGAATCCTGTGGTTGCTAAGCAAATCTGCCTTCCCCCGTTGACTTTGCTTGTCAGAAGCCAGGTCACAAATGGCAAACAGACTACAACTGTGGTAAATACCTGTTGGTTGCCAGGCACCTGGGCTTTGATCACGTGACCATGAGGATGCTGCAGTGGATGCAAGAGGACCAGTCAGGAGTGGGATTCAGCCGGTTCGAGCCAGTTTGGGGAAAACTGGATGCTAATTTAGCATCTTGTTCGCTGAACCGGTAGTTGGTAGGACTGGCTGGCCCCACCCACCCAACCCCTCCCCTCCTAGGAGTTTCCACGCAGCCTGTCCATCATGTCAGGTCAGTGCAGGGCTAGTGCGGAGGCTCTGGGAGGGTGACAAACAGGCCTCTCGGAAATTCTGGAAGTCCAGAAATGGCCTCTGGAGGGCCTCCAGAGCCTGGGGAAGGCTGTTTTTGCTCTCCCAGAGGCTCAAAGAAAGCCTCCGGATCCTGGGGAGGGCAAAAACACCCCCACCACCACACACACTATGATGTCGGAGGCTGAGTAGGCCATAGCCATGCCCACCCAACAACCAGGCAGGAAACTGGTTGATGAAATTTTTCAATCCCACCCCTGGGACCAGTCATAAGTGACTTTTTTTCAGCGCTGTTGGAACTTCACAGAGTTGCAAAATGAGTGGTTGTAAGCCGAGGACTACCTATACCAATCATCACAATAAATGACCTTGTCTATGGAAGGTGGAATAAATCTTGATCCAAGCAATATCCTAAGAATTGAGCGTTCTCAGCAGCCACGAAATGCTCGGGGTTGGGGAGAGAGAGAAGGAAGAAGAGGAATAAAAATGAGCGATCAGTACCGCATGGCCCCAGTCGCCCTGCGGAGATGTTTAGATTACGATGCTTCCAACTAGCAGGGTTCTTTCTGTGCAAAAATTCTGTCCATTTGGAGAATGTCACATTGGGGGAGGGCAGGGGGAATAGATACACCACAGCATGCAAATTGTCCACTCCCGCTTGTGAAATTAATGTACAATTTCCATATGTCCAGGTCACACCTGTGTAGCTGTTTGCCTTTTGACAATGCCATTAGCATGACTAATGCACACCTCTTGCTTTTAAGTGGTGGGCGTTCTCTGCCAATGTGCATCTTCGAAACACAGCACACAGGTTGGCAAGTGCAGATGGGGGGCTGTGAGCAGCCAAGTGTCAAATGCAAGCATTCCAAAAACCATTTCCAGATTATTTGCAAACATTTACAAAGCTGTTTTTTTGGTTTTTTTTGCCAGCAGCCCATTCCTTCCCAGAGCCAAATATGCCGTTGCTGCTGCTGGCACCACCTAAGATTGGGCATGTGACAGTTCCTTGGCTTTCCAAGGTTGCAGCACCGGGTTTTGGCAAGCAAAGCTGCAGACTGTCCCAGGAGCTTGCAAAGAAACAGTTGGTGCCCACAATCTTGGAAAAGCTCCAGGTGCAAAGGAAGTAAAACTGTTAATCTTGACTTCTACCGTACCTCCTTGATGGGAAAAATATCCTGTTGGATCTCTGTTCAAGATGGATCGATGAAAGGTTAACGTCTCCTTTGAGTGAACCTCGCTTGTTATAATGGCATAGGTGTCCCCATTTCCTTTTATTTATGGAGGTTGCTCTCCGATGCTTTTGGGGGTGGGATGCTTTTGTACATGCTTCCCACTGTGTTTCCCAAATCTTGATTGGTCTCCGAGCCAAATATGGTAGTAACCTGGTCGGATTCAGCTGGATTTTCCAAGACAACTGAAGATTGTCTGATCACCACTGAGTGAGGTTGATGAAGAGTATGTATCGTGTTAATTATAGGGACGTGGTGGCTCAGTGCCTAAGGCGCTGAGCTTGTCGATCAGAAAGGTTGGCAGTTCGGCGGTTCGAATCCCTAGTGCTACGTAACGGGGTGAGCTCCCGTTACTTGTCCCAGCTCTGCCAACCTAGCAGTTCGAAAGCAGATAAAAATGTAAGTAGAAAAATGGGGACCAACTTTGGTGGGAAAGTAACAGCGTTCTGTGCACCTTTGGCGATTAGTCATGCCGGCCACATGACCATGGGGACATCTTCGGACAGCGTTGGCTCTTCAGCTTTGAAACAGAGATGAGCACTGCCCTCTAGAGTCGGGAATAACTAACACATATGTGCGAGGGGAACCTTTGTGTTAATTGCATTGGTCTTCTTGGTGATCTCATAAGAGCCTCTCAAATGAGAGATCCTGTAATAAGTCTAGCATTTGAAGACAAGGAACAATTTTGTTTTTCCTGTCATTCTGTTGCTTTTAGTACAGAAATCAAAATAACAATTCCAAGTATTTGGAAGGCTTAATTTGAAAAGGTCAATAGACTGGATAGTGTCTAGACTTCTACCAGATACGGCTAAACATCTTGGAGGGAGACAATTATCGGGGTTATTGTGGTCTCATTGTTTTGTGCCCACCAAAGGCTTCCATCAGAGCTCATTAAATTAAACAAATGGTTAATAGGAATAATCTATAATGAGATCCTAAGCAAGTGCTGGGAGGTTGGCATCTGAATTGTCATGTCCTATTGCATCCTTTGGGTTCGTTGTGCTTCCTTGCTGGGTTGATGGGGTTTATGATTTGCCTTGGAGATGTTTATCAAGCTTGGTTTTATAAAAGCCTGATTGTGAACCCACAAGATCAAGAGCCACGGTGATGCAGTGGTTAGAGTGCAGTACTGCGGGCTCTTTCTGCTGACTGCTGGCTGAGTGCAATTTGACCGTTCGAATCTCACCAGGCTCCAGGTTGACTCAGCCTTCCATCCTCCCAAGGTGGGTAAAATGAGGAGCCAGATTGTTGGGGGCAAAATGGTGACTCTGTAAACCACTTAGAGAGGGCTGTAAAAGCACTGTGAAGCGGTATATAAATCTAAGTTCTATTGCTATTTGGGGAAGGGGCAATTTTCTGTTGCCACTGAAGAATTACTGTTTAGTTTTTGAATTTCCAAGAACTCTTCATCGGACTAGATCAGGGGTTCTCCTAACCTGGCAACTCCCAGAATTCCTCACCCAGCATTTATTAAGACCTTCATTTTAGAAGGTAGGAATATAAGGAGCTGTGAGCTCGGAAAGCTTTGTTAATGAGGTTTGTGTCCCTGTAAGCCTTTCTTGATGCCTGGCGACTACTTGAACTAGTGCTTGTGATTTTCTTGACAAGGTTTTTGAAAGTGGTTTGCCATTGTTTCCTTCTTAGGGCTGAGAGAGACTAACTGGCCCGCGGTCACCTAACTGGCTTTGTGTTTGTGGTGGAACTAGCACTCACAGTCTACCAGTTTCAAACTGGCTTCTCCTTATTAACGTTCAGCTTTGCATATGATGCGGACTCAAATTTCAGTTGAATTCATAATGATTAATATTCATCTTATCCAAGACTAATTCATCTTTACAAAAGGAAAGATCCACTTTTAAGTAGAAGGTATCTGGTGCCGGAACTCAAATTTTAGAGAGCAGCCTTTTTAATTTACACTTTATAATAACCTTATCATAACTGCACCAAATTCTGGTCAGCGAACCGTAATAAAGTTAAAAATGAGAAATGCCGAGTATAGCTACTAACCTTCATTTGTGGGAGTACTGATGAAAGTTGGAGAGTTTGATCTAGACCAGAGGTCTCCCAAGTTGTCAACTTCAAGACGTCTGGACTTCAACTCCTAAAATTCCCCAGTCATCATGGTTAGCTGAGGATTTCTGGGAGTTGAAGTCCACAAGTCTTGAAGTTGCCAACTTTGGAGACCTTTGGTCTAATTAAGGCACCTGCTAGAAACCAGGAGACCAGGTCATCAATTATGCTATTAAACTAAGAGAAATGGTACAAGAGAAGAAAAGGATGATGATTAGCCAGGTGGATTGACTCAGGTACAGTAGTCACCAGACCTGAAGGACCAGGTTAGAGGCAGATCATCATGGAGGATGTCTCTATGTGGTTGCTAACCATCAAAAATGATAGATGGCACTTAATCGTGTGATAAAAGGAGCTCTTGTCTAATTTAGATGTTATGGTTCTACAAGATGGATTTTCAAACTGCATTCTATTTATTTATTTATTTTATTTAGTTTGTCAAACATGTATGAGATAACAGGTATAAGTATAAACATGGACATGAACACAGGAAATGGGTCTGAATAAATGGGGACAATAGGACAGGGATGGTAGGCACACTGGTGCGCTTGTGCACCACCCCCCCCAGGAACGGGGTGAGGTCCACGCAAGACAGTTTAAGTTTGAAGCTGTGATGGTTTGAGGATGTAACAACGGAGTCAGGGAAAGCATCCCAGGCGTTGACCACTCTGTTGCTGAAGTCGTATTTTCTGCAATCGAGTTTGGAGCGGTTTACCTTGAGTTTGTATCTATTGTTGCCTGTGTATTATTGTGGTTGAAGCTGAAGTAGTTGTTGACAGGTAGGACGTTGTAGCAGACAATTGTGTGTACTATGCTTAGGTCAGACCATAGGCACAGTTCGAGGTCAGTGATGGCAAATCTTTTTTGGCTCGTGTGCCAAAAGCGGGGGGAGCGCATGGGGGTCGTGCGTGGATGTGCCACACCCATAATACAATGTGCACAACCCCAGTGCGCATGTGCGCATGACTAGCATCCCCCCCCATTTTTGGCATGTTTTTTTCGCCCTCCCCAGGCTCCAGAGGCTTTATAGGAACCTGGAGAGGGCAAAAACAGCCTCCCTGCCTCCCTGGAGGCCCTCCAGAGGCTTCAGAAGCTTCCCTGAAGCCTCTGGAGCGTGCAAAACCGGCCCTATGGGCAAACCAGAAGTTCGGGAACATACTTCCGGTTTGCTCGTGGGGCCAGTTTTAGTCCTCCAGAGCCTTCAGGGGCCTTCAGGAGGCTTCCCTGAAGGCTCTGGAGGGTGAAAAATGACCCTACAAGCAAACCGGAAGTCACTTCCGGTTTGTCCATAGGGCCATTGTTCATCCTCCAGAGCCTTTAGGGGCCTTCAGGATGCTTCCCCGAAGACTCCGGAGGGCAAAAAAAGACCCTACGAGCAAACCAGAAGTGACTTCCTTGAAGCCTCCCGAGGGCGAAAAATGGCCTCAAAAGAAAGCCGAAGTTAGCTGGCCAGTGCATGCTTGCACGCTGACCAGCTGACAGGGCAACACCTCACATGCCCTAACAAATGTTTCCACGTGCCACCTATGGCATGCGTGCCATAGGTTCGCTGTCACAGTTCTAGGTTGTCCAGGTAAAAATTTCAATCTTAGTGGCATAAGGGATTCTATTATGAGCAGAGGAGTGGAGTACTCTTCTTGTGAAATATCTCTGGACTCACTCGGTTATATTAATGTCTAATGTACAGTGTGGATTACAGAATTCTTTAGAATTCTGGGGTTTTGTGAGAACATGGTAGGGTTTCATGACAGACTAGGGGGAAATAATAGCTCACTTGAATCCATGCAGCCAAAGGTATCCATAGCAATTTTTCTAAGGAATAACAATCACATTCCAGTTACTCAACATTGATTTGGTTAAAGCATTAACCTCCCTCCTGATTATGAAATTCAGCTTTCCATTTTTGTCCATTGGAAACACTACTTGTTGTGTTTATTTAAAAAAAAAACATTTTACTTTTTGTAAAAGTGGAGGAACCTTTGGGGACAGAATTGAGGGGGCGTTCATTTTTTTTGAAGTTCAAATAAGTTTAATATGTATAGTACATTTGCTTCAATAGATTTACAGCAAGGACAGCTCTTAATGTTTCAGCCAATTTTCTGGCAGGATTGCTTTGCCTCTTGATAAGACATTCCAGGGTTTTTCTGTTCTTTTTAACAAACAAGTTCCACAGCCAGAACCAGTTTGAAAGTCTCGTTTTACACGATTTGCCAGAAACAAGCCCATTTTCTCTGCCACTGTTTTTCTTCTCCATCATAACTTCCCAGCGTTCTTTGGAAGAGAGCAAAAGTGTCCTTAGGTAAAACTTGAGAATAAACTGCAACATTATTCAACATGAAATTTCATTACAATGGCAGTGTTTTTCAAACATGGCAACTTTTAAGATGTGTGGAAGTCAATTCCAAGAATCTCTTAGCAATTTTAAGATATTCCTTGGCAGTGGGTTTTTTTCAATTTATGGTAGTGTTTTCCAAATTTTAAAAAGGGACGTGGTGGCTCAGTGGCTAAGACGCTGAACTTGTCGATCAGAAAGTTGACAGTTCAGTGGTTCGAATCCCTAGCGCCGCATAACGGAGTGAGCTTCCATTACTTGTCCCAGCTTCTGCCAACCTAGCAGTTCGAAAGGACGTAAAAATGCAAGTAGAAAAATAGGAACCACCTTTGGTGGGAAGATAACAGCATTCCATGCTCTTTCGACGTTTAGTCATGCCAGCCACATGACCATGGAGATGTCTTTGGACAGTGCTGGCTCTTTGGCTTTGAAGCGGAGATGAGCACTGCCCCCTAGAGTCGGGAACAACTAGCACATATGTGCGAGGGGAACCTTTACCTTTTCCAATTTTTGCAACTTTAAGATGCAAAAATTGGAAGATTCCAATTTTTAAGATTCAACTTCCTGAATTCCTTTGTTAGCCAACTACAATACCTTAAAGATTGAAAAACACTGCACTTATCCATACTGTCTTCCTAGTATGGAAGAATTCATTTACTCAGAATAATCAGGCGGTTCTGTCAGAATTTTTTCCTGTTATTGGGGAGAATATGATGTTGAATAACAAACCACTTTGGGGCAAAAATTTCCAAAAATTCACCCTGCCTTTTATGCAGTATTTGAAAGATTAGGACATGAGCACTGCCAACAGCAGTGTTTCTAATTTGCAATATAGAATCCTTCTCATCTACAGATAAAGCAATCTTTTCCAACTCATTTGCCCCATTTATTTATTAATAATATATTAATAATTATAAATAGCATATGTAGCAGGGAACACAAACTGCTTGGCGGCTTGCCAAAGAAAACAGAAAGCCCCCCTTCCTTTGGTTGCCTGAACATTACAATAATGTATTTGTTTTGCTAGCAACAACAGTGTTTAAAGTAAACAGATTTCTGTATATGTCTGGTATTCAACGATAAATAAATATTGGAACTGTATTTATACTTTGGGCCAAGATTGGTAGGGGTATTGTTTTGTTTTTTTTGGATTCTACGTCAACCTTCTTTGGGGAGGATAAATGAGCATATGGAATTTGAAGTTAAAGATTAAGGCTGTTTCCTGTCCAAATATTTCATATGCACAAAATCTCATTTTTCAAAACGAATGAATTTAGCAGAGACTGAAGCTGAAGTCTGGATTTGTGGAAAACGAGCAGCTTGGTAGTGTATCAAGCTTCTTGACCTTATGGCAGAGAAGCTTGTTAGTTTCAGTTCTTTGCACACTTAGGAATTGTTATGGAGTTGTGCCCAATGGATGGAATGTTTTGCCTTGTGAAACACACACTATCCTCTGTTACCTGCTTCTATTTCTCCTGAAAGGATTTTATTGTGGAATTATTATTCTACTCATGTTTCCTACATATAGAGTATGGGGATTTTTTCGCAGTCAAGTTCCAACTGCTCCACCATGACCTTGGTTAGTTGATTTATATTGTTGCTTTTACAAAAATATGATTTTTAAATGTTGTAATCTATTCTGAATCACCCTTCTTTGCTAGAAAGTGAAGAGATGTTTTGGGGGCGGGGGAAACCACAGCTCCCCAGCCCTATTTCTATTTCCAGAAAGAAATGAATTAGTATTATTTTTGTCCTTCCATTTTTTCTTAAGGCAGAACTGGAGTTTAATTCTGTGCAACTTTGCTTAGGAAGAGCCATCATTTAATGTTGCAGGGCCTGTTTGGGATAAACATAAGATAGCAATCTACTGCTCAGTTGCGAAATTCAAATAACTTTAATATAATTAAAGTTGTGTCATTATAGGGTTGAGAAAAAAATGTATGTCTTAATACAAAAGGTTATAGGCCTCTACCAAGTATGTTAAAAATGGCATTTTTTAGCCACTAAGAAATGTTCCCTATCAATGTTTCTTTTCTCTCACTTCTATTTATGGTTAAATTGCAATACACAACACATGTAATTATGTTATTTCTGTAGCTTAAGTTATCTATAGCTAGATGCATATTATAAATATACACAAATGCGATGGTGGGTTGCAAATATTTTTACTACCGATTTGGGCGTGCATCCACGCATGCACAACAATGGGTAGGTGGGTGGGGTCTCCTGCCGCTGCTACTACCAGTTTGGCTGAACCGGGAGCAACCCACCACTGCACAAATGCCTTAGAAGAAGTAATTATATACAGATAATTGTCTACTTACAATTATAAAAGAGCCCAGAATTACGATTATAAATCATGATGGTCATTAAGTAAGTTTTGCCAGAAATGGCAAAAAATATTGATGTAATTCACACAATTGCATGACTACAATCACATGACCATGAAAGGGTGCTTCTGTCAAAATTTCATGTGGTCACTAAGTGTCTTCTCCTTAAGTGAGAACTAGCTTTATATTAATTTAACTTGAGATAAGTTTATATTTACTACCAACTGATAACCTGGTATTCTCTGGGTATTTATTTATAGGGGGAAAATATTTGGACCAAACGTAATTTCTAATGTTGGATTTCCCCCCTTACCAGAGGGAGCCCCCTTGGGGAGTACTGTGAAGCCGTTACCATGGCAACTCCACTGCCCTGTACAGTAGAAGTTATTTTAAGGCACAACAGGCTGTATCTTAACAGAATACACACACCGTGGGGTTTTAGGGATGTCTTACCCCTACAGTATTTTTTTCCAAAGAGTAAGAAAGATAAATTATTTATTGAATTGAAGATCTGATGTGATGTGCTACTTCAGAATGATTTGTTTGGAGACGTAGATTTTCTGTGGACAATTATGAGGAAAGGTGGTAAAACCCTTTATTGGAACTACCATTATATAAACTTCTGTATACATACACTGTCATGGCCCTATCGGAGCCGAGTCTACGAAGGAGGACGAACCAAAGCTGGGGCTGAGAGGAGGTTCCAGGATGCAGCTCCAGGTCCCTCAGGCTTGGGACAGCTTGCCAGCAGGGAGGAATAGGGACAGGATGACCGAGAGAGAGGAGAAGAGAGGGCAGGCAGTGGAAATGAGACGCTCAGGTGACAAGCAAGAACCACCCTCTCCTGATCCCCGAGCAGGGAGAGTGGAAAGGAGGCGGGACCAGCATAGGCCGACCTGACAACTCGGGAGGAGGGCCCCCGCTCCTCTTCACAAGGCACACTTGGGGACTGAGACTTAAGGAGACGCTGTGGGGAAGGGTGCTTGTCGGGAACAAGCGCTGAATTCATAGAGTTTTTTGTGTGCCATTGCTGACATCTGGAATTTGCTGGGCTTCTTGCCTTGTTCCTTTGCTTCACTGGACTTCTTGCCTTGAAGTTGTTGTGCTAACAGCGTTTTGCTTGACTACTCGCAGCCAGAGGCTGTTGTCTCTGTGTGTGAGCGCTTTGCTCCGAGACTTGCGAAAGGTGGAGCAATAAAGGGGAATTTGAATTATCAGCTGGCTGTGTTGCCTCCGTGCCTTGCCCGGGGTCATCACATAACACATATGTATGAGAAGTCCCTATAGGTAGGAAGAGAGTTATATTGTTTTCCCATTTCTCTCTCTTTTTCTTTTACTCTTTTTCTTCTTCGTTCTGCTTTGCTAAATAAAGGCAAAAACTTTTCTTTTTTTCAAAAAATGAATATAACCTATTCTAATCCACATGACTATATTTTATGATCTAACTGTTCATCCCGCTTCAAACATAAATAGTGTCCTTATGTCCAGCTGCCTGCCATTCATAGGTTACAAAAGCATTTGAGTTCTGCTATCCATTTTCCTAGGCGATTACCAGTTTGCTGCCAAATCTCAGCTAAAAACATATGTGGTAGCAGGTTGGTTGGGTTTTTTTTCTGGCTGGCTTCTTGTACTTTTGGTTCCTTATTTCTGTGTCTCCAGGAAATGTGCCACGTTCCCCACTGTGAGATCTGCAATACTCATTTAAGGCAGGGGTGAAATTCAGCATGTTTGGACAGGTTATGGAGAACCGGTAGCAGAAATTTTGAGTAGTTCAGAGAACTGGCAAATACCACCTCTGGCTGGCCCCGCCCCCATCTATTCTCTGCCTCTCGAGTCCCAGCTGATCGGGAGGAAGTGGGGATTTTGCAATATCCTTCCCCCCCCCCCAGAGTAGGGAGGGAATGAGGTTATTGCAGTATCCTTCCCCTGCCATGCCCACCAGGCCACGCCCACAGAACCGGTAGTAAAAAGTTTTGAATTTCACCACTGATTTAAGGACTCCTTAATGGAAGAAGTGTTGCTACTTTTAGGATTTGGCCAGGTTCTTATACGTTCAACGGTTCATTCCATTTCTCCAATGCAGAGAGTCCTCGGCTTACAATCATTTGTTTAGTGACTATTCAAAGTTACAACGGCACTGGAAAAAGCGTCTTATGACCACTTTTCACAGTTACGGCCGTTTCAGCATCCCCAGGGCCACCTGATCAAAATTCAGACACTTGGCAACTGGCTCACATTTATGACATATTTATATTTTCACAATATGGGAGAAAATGAAGAAACAATGCGAGATGAAGAGATAATTAGGAAGATACTAGACCAATGATGGTGAACCTTTTCAGCACCGAGTGCCCAACCTGGAACATGTGTGTGCATGTGCACGGGCTGGAGTGCTGAAATCCAAAGACCAGCTAGCCAGCTTGCACATGCCTGGTTTTGGGCATTTTTCAGGGCATTTTTTGGGCTGTTTTGGGACCATTTTCAGGCTTTGGCCCCCAAAATGGTCCCCAAACAATCAAAAAATGGCCTGAAAACAGCCTGAAAACACAACATGTTTCTTAAGCACTAACAAAAATGTAAACTATAGAAAATAAATAAAATCTTTAAAAATAAAACCCCAGACACTTGGCAACTGACTCATATTAACGACAGTGGACAGTGGTTGGGATTATGTGATCATATTTTGCAACCTTCTGAAAAGCGAAGTCAATGGGGGAAGCTGGATTCTCTTAACAACTTCAGTGAATCACTTAATAACCATGGCAAAAAGGTTGTAAAAGCAGGTGTGACTCACTTAGCGACCACCTTGCTTAGCCACAAAACTTCCGTAACCAATTGTGGTTGTAAGTCAAGGACTTACCTGTATATGTCATTTCCGAGAAGGATCTACACAAGGGCTATTAGTTAATGGAAAGACTTAGCTGCTATTGTGACTAAATTTAAATTCTTCCTGTTTTTGTATTATGTTAGCATTAAAGGTTAGGTGCTAATATATCTGCTCGGAAACAGTTAACATCTGCCATATGAATGAATTACTCGACATCCTGTTGGGATCTATCGGACTTATCATAATCTTTAATTATGAAAAGCATAATTACTTTAGAATGGATTATTTATGTTGCTGTCCGTTTTGCAGTGTTGCCTAGTAACCTCTTTGGGTGTGTTAGATTTGAGTTCCACTCTCTGCAGGCTTTCAAATTAAGAAAGAGTAAGAGGTCCGTGGCTGTTTAGTAGTACCGGCTTGGCTAAGCAAAATCTTTTAGCCAAGTGCCTCTTAAAAGAGGGGAAAATACACCAGACAGCTCGAGACAATCCTGACAATTGTGCTCCAAGGCAAAAAGGCTTTCATAGTTCAGGTGCTCTCGCCAACATTTTCTTGGTACAGGTGTATGTTGACTTGCAACCAGATTTCCCGACAGTTAGAACAATTGATCACTGGAACAATTTGCCTCCAGAAGTTGTGAGTGCTCCAACATTGGAAGTTCTTAAGAAGAGGCTGGATAACTGTTTGTCTGAAATGGTATAGGGTCGAGATGGCAAACCTATGTCGCACGTGCCAGAAATGGCACACAGAGCCAGCTCTCTAGGCACGCCAGCCGTCACCTGTTGCTCTTCCAGGTTCTGGCGCACACATGCCAGCTGGTCTTTGTGCATTCATGCATGCTAGAAACTGGAAGGAAAGGTGACCAGCACGTGTGCGCATGCCGGAAACTGGAAGCTCATCTTCCCGGTGCACGAATGTACACCAGGGAGCTGCTCTTCCGGTTTCCAGCTTTCCTGCATGCACGCACTGGGAAGCTGCTCTTCTGGTTTCCGGGGCTCCCCCCCCCCCTCCATGTGCAATCCCATTTTGGCACTGGGTGCTGAAAAGGCTCACCAACACTGGTAAAGGGTTTCCTGCCTGAGCAAGGGGTTGGACTAGAAGACCTCCAAGGTCCCATCCAGCTCTATTCTATTCTAATTTCTGAATTCTATTCTATTCTATTCTAAATTCTATTTTCTATTCTAAATTCTGAATTCTATTCTAAATTCTGAATTCTATTCTATTCTATTCTATTCTAAATTCTATTTTTTATTCTATTCTAAATTCTGAATTCTATTCTAAATTCTATTTTCTATTCTATTTTATTCTAAATTCTGAATTCTATTCTGAATTCTATTCTATTCTAAATTCTATTTTATATTCTTTTCTAAATTCTGGATTTTATTCTAAATTCTATTTTCTATTCTAAATTCTGAATTCTATTCTATTTTAAATTCTATTTTCTATTCTATTCTAAATTCTATTCTATTCTAAATTCTATTTTCTATTCTATTCTAAATTCTGAATTCTGAATTCTATTCTATTCTAAATTCTATTTTCTATTCTATTCTAAATTCTGAATTCTATTCTATTCTATTCTAAATTCTATTTTCTATTCTATTCTATGCCGTTTCATTCCAAATTTAAAAAAGCACTGAAAAAGGTGAATCATGACCAGTCTTTACCCTTACGACCCTCAGAGCATCTCTATGGTTGTGTGATCAACTCACATAAGCTTGGCCAACAGCAAGCAGTTACATTGGTTGCAGTGTCCCGGGGTCATGTGATCACTATTTGCAACCTTCCCAGTCGGCTCCTGACAAACAAAATCAATCGAGGAAGCCAGATTTATTTAATGACTGTGTGATTCACTTAACAACATGGCAAAAAAGCCATAAAACAAGGCACGACTCACTCAGCAACTCCCTTGCTGAGAAATTCTGATCCCAATTGTGTGTGAAAGTTGAGAATTATCAGTATATGCCATAGATGTTTAGTATCTCTTAGCTATATGTCTAGGTTTTTCTCCATCATGCAAATGCTGCTGGTTACAAGTATGTCAATGGACAGGGCTAAAACAGATACTTATTTATTAAAGAATATAGTTACAGAGCCCCCAAAAAGGAAGGGAAAAGATGTTAAAATATAAAATATCCAGGATGAAAAACCTATTCACAGGAAAGAGCTAAGTGTATTGTTTACTGAGAACGGGCAGCTGTAGAAACCAAATAAATAAATACATATCTATAATGTGTTTTTCCCCACCTTGCAAATATTGTTGTTTGAAAGTATATTAATTGACCAGGCTAAATTAGGGTTGAGAGACGTCTACATCTCAGCCAAATTTAGGCCGGGAAGGGGGGTTTGCTAAAAGTATAATGACTATGTATACTTTTTTGTTCTTTCTTTTTTAAAAAAGGAGGCGGAAGATATATATTAAAATTAAATATGTATACTGAAAAGGAATTATAAATACCATCAACATAAAATGGAGCTCGCTCAGAAGCTGAAATACACCAAGTAAATGAGAGGAAGAGTGTGAAGTAGAGGAGAGAGGTAAGAAGAGAGGGATCGGAGAGAGGGGGGAAGAGAAGGAGAGAAAGGAGGAGTGGAAAGGGGAGAGAGGAAAAGGAGAGAGGAAGGGGAAGTAGAGAAGAGAAGGAAGACAGAGGGAAGAAAGGAGGTAGGGAGGAGAAGGAGAGAGGGAGAAGAAAGTGATGGATAAGGTACAAATATGGTGTATGGAGAGCAGAAGAGTCAATAATTGTTTTTGGGAGTTGATGGTAAGATGAATTGATGCAAACATTTAATAATACAATACAATGTTGGCTATGTAATAGTATATATGTGATTATATGTTATGAAAATGAAAAAATAAAAAACTTTATATATAAATTAGAGTTGAGTAACTTTGAGGTTCAGTTTTTGAGATTCCCCTGAGAAGCATGTTTCAAGTTAGCTGGAAACTCTGCAGGGTGTAATCCCGACACATCTAAACCAGAGGTGGGTTCCTACAAGTTCAGTCCGGTTCAGGTGAACCGGTAGTGGTAGTGCCGGCCTGCATCACAGAAACGGCAGCGACCCAGGCTGGCCACGCCCCCGAACCGGTTTCCTCGGTTGCCGCCATTGCCATCTTTTTTTTTTAGTTCTGCGCATGCACAGAACAATTTCCATTTAATTATGCATGCATGCGCAGCGCACACACAAACGAACCAGCAGGAACGCTAACTGACACCCACCCCTAGTCTAAACAACAACAAGTTAGACAACTGTGGAATTTAACAGATGGGGTTTTTCCCCCCTGAGATTTCTGCATTGTAGATGACGAATGAATTTCTACGTGGCAGTCTGAACATATGGATGGATGTGACTTCATTCACACATTAGGCTAAACTGAAATGTGCTTTGACCTTTTGGGCTTCTGGTGGTTTGTTGAGGCTGCTATTGAAGTTACCAAAATATGGTATGTGATTTCCTGGCAATACCTTTGAAAAAATGTCGACGCCTGGTACTTGCCTGGGACAGTTCTCTGTGGTTTTCTTGGCAAGATTTTCAAAAATGGTGGGCCATTGCCTGCTTCTTCCTAGGGCTAACTGACCCAAGGTCAGTTTCATATCCAAAGCAAGATTAGAATTCACTGTCTCCTGGTTTTCTAGCCTGACATATTAGCCACTACACTGAGAGTCAGTTGGGCTTGGGTAGGGAAGTCAAACTCGATGTCATTGAGGGTTGAATGTGTTTGACCTTGGGGGAGGGGCATGGCCACCTCGACATCACCGAGATGGCCTCCTGCAGCTAGCCATAATGGAGCATGTCATGGCCAAAAATGGAGCCCAGGCAGGCTGCATGCAGCCTCCCCGGTCTCCATTTTCACTGGTAGAGGGCTGCAGCAGGCCGTTGGGGTCAAACATGGAACCTGTGCCCCCCCCCTACCTCCATTTTTGCTGGCAGAGGCTCTGTGGGCCGGTCCTTTGCTGTTTCCAGAATGGTCCCATGGGCCAGGTCTAAGCATCCCATGGCCAGATCTGTCCCCTGGCTCTTGAGTTTGACACCCCTGGTTTAGGGGTTAAACAGTGATGGGTTGAAGGTGGTAAGCCCTGGTACAGGTGTACTGGAGCCTGCTCAGAGCACCAGATACAGTTCCAGTACAGTGCTGTGGAGGGCCTGCCCGCTTATTTTAAGTCTTAGCCGCTTCCGCACACACGCAGGGCGCGTACAGTGCCTGCGCGATGCTCGGCTGAGCAACTGGAGCATCTCAGAGGCTCGCAGAGGTGCTAAGATGCATGCACGCACTGCGCACTGCGCACATCCATGCAGATGCCGCCAGGCCTGTTCCAACTATTTCGGTTGGAACTTGATCCGGAACCCACCACTGGGGTTAAGGCACCAGACTATAAAGTCAAAGACTGTGAGTTCAAGTCCCGCCTTAATCATGAAAGCCAACTGAATGACTTTGAGTCAGGTTCCCCACCCTCTCAGCCTAGTCCACCTCACAGAGTTATTGTGGGGAAAATAGGAAGAGGAAGGTGGGTTAGATATGTTTGCTGCCTTGTGTTATTTGTAAAAATAATAAAGTTGGGATACAAATAATAAATAAAAACAGGTAGTCCTCGACTTATGACCACAATTAAGCCCACAATTACTGTTGTTAAGTGAGACATTTGTTAAGTGAGTGTTTCCCCATTTTATAATTTTGCTTGCCGCAGTGAATCACTGCAGTTGATAAGTTAGTAACCTGGTTGTTAAGTGAATCTGGCTTCCCCATTGACTTTGCTTGTTGGAAGGTCGCAAACAGGGATCACATGACCCCAGGACACAGCAACAGTCATAAGTATGAACCAATTACCATCTGAATTTTAATCACGTGATCATGGGAACGCTGGAAAAGTCGTAACTGTGAAAAATGGTCTTAAGTCAAATTTTTCAGTGTCATTGTCACTTTGAATGGTCACTAAAAAACTGTTGTAAGTTGAGGTCTACCCATACTGTAAATAACACCAAACTATCTCTCTTATGGCTGATTAAGGCTGATTAATTAGCCCTTGTTCAAGAACCACAATCAAACAACAAACAACGTGTATGAACCTCTCATAATTTACAAAGCTAGTGTGCTAGAGAAAGCACACTCACTTTTTCTGCAGTTTTGGTATTTCTTGTGTGGGCACACACAACACACCCTGATTTTGCAGGTGTGTGAAAAAAATATACCCAGGGAGAAGCTTTACTACTTGCAAGCTTTTTATCTTAGCCTCTTGGAAGTGCATCTAATTTCAGAATCTCAATGTTGAACTTCCAGCGTGTCTCGACTTAGACCTGTAGTATATTTTAGAAGTAAGACCACAGTAATTCCTTCTTTGATAAGGAACTTAACATTGATCTATCTCTTTATCACATGCCCCCAGGGTCTCTCTTTTGTGCTCTCATGGCTTGCCTTCTTCACATCAAGTGCAAGCTAATTTAATTGCTTTAAATTCTGGTTGACTTTTAGCCATTCATGTTGTCTTACTATAAGTTACTGTGACTTCCCATGGGAATCCCACAAGGCTCTTACTTCAGAACATCAGATTTTAAAGCATGGAGGAGGAACAATCCCTTTTTTAGTACTATAGATAGGGACAATCCCCAGATTACAAACAAGAGCTGTAGCACAATCTGTCCTTAAGTCAAGTTTGCCAGTTAGTCAGAACAGGTAGCTATGTTTCTGATATAATCTGTTAGTAAATGTTTGTCTTAATACGTTCAGGTAATCCTAGACTTACAATCACAACTGGGACCAAAATTTCTGTTGCTCAACGAGGCAGTTAAGTGAGTCCCGGCCAATTTTTTGATTTTTCCATGGTTATTAATCAAATCAATGCATTTGTTAAGTCTGTCAGGGTTCCAAATAGCATCCAAAAGTATATCAGAGTCCAAGGCAAAGCATTCCTCAAAAGTTCCAATTTATTAAGAGAGCCACTCTTCCCTTCCCTTCTGCCTCTCCTTCCCTCCCTCCCCTCCTTCCCAGAAGATTTACCTGTGTTTTCTGTTTCCCAAGAGCAGTCTTTGCATTTGTTTCTGCTAAATTGTAACCTGTTATTTCCAGCCCATTTTTAATACGTTGGGATTGTTTTGAATTTTATTTAGATTTGCTAAAGTATTATCTATTTTATCCAATTCTGGGTTACTTGCAAGCGCGATAAATATTCATTTTCTCTCCTCATTCAGTTCATTAATATAAATGTAGAAGAGCCCAAGGTCTACAGCTGAACCTTTTGCCATCCCACTAACTCCCTCCCTCCAATTTAATGAGGAGTCACAGATGAACATTTCTTTGGATATGGTTTTAAGCCAGCTGTGTATCCACTTAGTTGTCATGCCATTCAACACATGCTTAACAAGCTTGCTAGCGATAAGAGCATTTTGTCAAATGCCTTTGTTGAAATCAAGAGATATTATAACAATAGCTTGTTGTAGATTTGTTCAGGAGGTTACTAAAGGCTGTTGGGTTGGTCTGGAAATGCCGTTCTTAACAAAAACCATGCTAATTTCTAGTTGCTTTCAAGGTGCTTAAAGCGTATTTGTTTTATGATCTGCCCCATAAACTTTGCAGGAATGAATGTCACGTTGACTGGTCTGTTATTTCACAGTTCCTCCCACCCACGGGTTGTTGGGGTTTTTATGGTTTTAGTGAAAATAAGAAGCAAATTTTTCATTCTCTAGTTGTTCATCCTTCATCATTTCATCCAGGATTAAGAAATAATGCATAAAGGTTCAGTCAGAGGATCATCTAGGACAGGGGTGTCGAACTCAAGGCCCACAGGCCGGATCCCTACGGGGCTGCCTTGGAAACAGCAAAGGACCAGCCCATGGTGCGCCAATCAGAGAAAATGAAGCTTGGGAGGGCTGCATGCACCCCCCCTCCCAAACTCTGTTTTCGCTGACAGAGGGTTGCAGGAGGCCATTGCAGCCAGAAACCAAGTTCGTGAGGGTTGTACGTGGCCCTCCCTGAGTTCCATTTTGGCTGGCAGATAGTTGCAGGAGGTCATCGCAGCTGAAAACGGAGCATGGGAGCCCGTTTTTGCTGGCAGAGAGCTCAGGCCACCACAGGCGCCCCCGACAGGAGTGACATCCAACTGGCCATGCCCACCCAGCCTCCAAGGTCCAACACAACCCTGATGCGGCCCTCAATGAAATTGAGTTTGACACCCCTGATCTAGGAGATGGTGACTGATTCAACAGGTGTTTCCCGGCCATGTTTCTATCAGTCACTGGGTTCAGTCCTACCCCTTTAATTTGTGTGCTTCACAATTGCCCTTTCGGAGAAGAAGAAGCCAAAAATTGGCATTGAATTTTGGTTCTGCCTTTTCTTTATCAGCTCTAAGTGGTACCTATTTATCTACTTGCATTTCAATGCTTTTGACTTATGGGCAGTCCTCAGTTTAAATATCCAGAGTTACGATGGCACTGAAAAAAAAGTGATCTACAATCGTTCCTTGCATTTGCGACCCTTGTACAGGTAGTCCTCAAGTTATGACCACAATCGAGCCCAAAATTTATGTTGCTAAGTAAAACATTGGTTAAGTAGTTTGTCCCGCTTTACAACTCTTCTTGCCACATTTGTCAAGTGAATCACTGCAGCCCAGTAACTCGTTTGTTACTACCTGTAGATCCTCTCAACCATGTGATCATGATTTGGGCATTCTTCAGTTAGTAACATGCTTGTTAGGGGAATCTGGTTTTCCCATTGACGTTACTCATCAGAAGGTTGCAAAAGGGGAGCACAAATATGAAGCAGTTGTCAAGCATCCAAATGTAAATCACGTGACCATGGGGTCGCAAGTGTGAAAAAACGGTCATAAGTCACTTTTTTCACTGCTGTTGCAATTTTGAATGGTCACTAAATGAACCGTTGTAAGTCGAGGACTGCCTGTAGCTCCTCTCAACCATACAATCACGATTTGGGCATTTGGCAACCAGCATGTGTTTGATGGTTACAGCATCTCTGGGTCATGTGATCTCCTGTTTGTAACCTTCCCAGGTGGCTTCCAACAAGCAAAATCAATGGGGGAAGCTGGATTGGCTTAACAACTGGGGGGGGGGGGATAATAAAGTCAGACATAGCTTATTTAATGACCACATTGCTTAGCAAAGGCAATTCCAGTCCCAAGTGTGGTGGTTAGTCAAGGACTACCCAGATGCTTCTTTATAGGAATTCTCACCCACCTTATGCCCCTTTTGCTATTAGGGCTTTCTGACCTGGAATCTTGCTTATACTTGCTTTCTGATGATTAATGCACACTTAATGGCTAGATTAATGGCCTGCATTATTTTGTTTGTTGTACCTTCCATAAAAGTGCATCCATCATTTTTTTTAAAAAAATCAAACTTGTAGCTCTAATGGTTGCCAGGAAATCCATGTAAAAGTGTTCTCATTATTAGGAATCCTGCTGAATTGACTTCCTTGTGACTAATGATGCACAGCATAGCTTGCTCCTTCCTTCCTTCCTTCCTTCCTTCCTTCCTTCCTTCCTTCCTTCCTTCCTTCCTTCCTTCCTTCCTTCTTTCCTTCCCCACTAGTCTTTCCAGAGCCTTCTTATCCACCTCTTCCCAAATCGACTCTCTTGGACTGATGCAAAAGAGGTGAACAGTTATGGGTTTGCTAAGGAATTTATTCTCTAACCTTCATAGCAACGCTTCTCAATCTTGGTGTTGTGGTCCGCTGGTGGCCTGTGGAGCTGGCTGCAGTGAGGAGGTTGGGGAGGAACATGGGCCAGTCCTGAAGTCTGGGGAAGACTCGGACGAGGGCTCTGTGTCGGAGGCAGAGAGGGGGCCAGGGCCATCTGGTTATGATGTGCTGCCTCTGGAGCCTGACATCAGTGAGGCAGAAGAACAGTGTGAGCCTGTTCCCAGTGTGCGCATGCGCAGAGCTGCCAGAAGGCAAGAACAATTAAGGAAAAAGAGGCAACTCAGTCTTGGTGATTATTGGTCCCTCCCATAGGGCATAAAAGAGGAGCAAATGGACGTGAGCCTTCGGTTCAAGCACTGAGAAGTTCTGTTTGATTCTGTTACGTTTGGCCTTGCAAAACTAATTGGCAATTGGCAATTGGGTCTCTGGAAGTGTTTCAAGGGAGATAAAGGTGGGTGCTTATCAACCTTAACCTGAAAGACTGTGGGGTTCACAATTTGGGAGTCCTCCTGGACCCACAGCTGACTTTTGAACACTACTTGTCGGCTGTGACCAGGGGGGCATTTGCCCAGGTTCGCCTGGTGCACCAGTTGCGTCCCTACCTGAACCGGGAGGCCCCCACAACAGTCACTCGTGCCCTTGTGACCTCCAGACTGGATTACTGCAACGTGCTCTACATGGGGCAGCCCTTGAAGAGTATTCGGAGACTTCAGCTTGTCCAGAATGCAGTCACGCGAGCGATCGTGGGTGTACCTTGGTTCACCCACGTAACACCTATCCTCCGCGAGCTGCACTGGCTGCCTATTGGTCTCCGGATACGCTTCAAGGCGCTAGTCGTCACTTATAAAGCCCTTCATGTTATTGGACCTGGGTACTTGAGAGACCGCCTGCTGCCAATTACCTCCACTAGACCGATTAGATCCCATAGATTAGGCCTCCTCCGAATTCCATCCGCCAGCCAGTGTCGACTGGCGACTACTCGGAGGAGAACCTTCTCTGTGGCTGCTCCGACCCTCTGGAACGAACTCCCTGTGGCGATTCGAACCCTCACCACCCTCCAGGCCTTCCGCAAGGCCCTTAAAACCTGGCTGTTCCGACAGGCCTGGGGCTAAAGAGCTGTTGTCCCCGTCTCGAATGGTATGACTGTTGTATGTTTTAAATTATGCATTGGTATGCTTTGGTTTTTTAAATTTTTTGTCTGTATTCCCCTTCCCTGGTTGAGTTGTGAGCCGCCCTGAGTCCCCTTCGGGGGAAAAGGGTGGCATATAAATGAAATAAACTGAACTGAACTGAACTCGAGCAGACATCTGTCGGACTCTTCAGAGACTGTTTGTGAATCATTACGGGCTGTGAATGACCACAATTCACAGCTGTATAAATAAAAGAGAGTTTTGAGGACAGATCGTGGTTTATGCTCTCTCAGGAAGCCTAGGTCAGAACACTTGGAAACTTGAAGAAGTGTGGACTTCAATATGACTTGCCTAGGGAATTTTGGGAGCTGATGTCCACATATCTTTTAAGTTGACTTGGTTGAGAAAACCGGTCTAGAGCAATTTGAAAATGTTGGGCTGGGGAATTCTAGGAGTTGCTAAGATTGTGCTCTAGAGAGAGATTTGGATGGAGTTAAGAAATATTATATTACCCCACCTGGTTTCTCCTTGTTGTTACTTAAAACGGGGTGTAAAGGCAGCCTTAGAGACAAGGTTATATTGAGCTGCTTTAGCTTTCTATATTAGGTCTATAGGAAGAGTGATGCTGAGTGCTTATTTTTGTGTGTTACATGCTATTGCTATTTTGTCACAAAAATCATTCTGAAGGCTTAAATGTTAAATTAAATATAGAAATACGATCATAATAACCAGTCCCAATCTTATGTGATTCTTAATAGGGACATGATAGCTCAGTGGCTAAGATGCTGAGCTTGTCGATCAGAAAGGTCGGCAGTTCGGTGGTTCGAATACCTAGCACCGCATAACGGAGTGAGCTCCTGTTACTTGTCCCAGCTTCTGCCAACCTAGCAGTTCGAAAGCATGTAAAATTGCAAGTAGAGAAAATAGGAACCACCTCTGAGAGGAAGGTAAAAGCGTTCCATGCGTATTTGGTCATTTAGTCATGCTGGCCACATGACCACAGAGATGTCTTCGGACAGTGCTGGCTCTTTGGCTTTGAAATGGAGATGAACACGGCCCCCTAGAGCTGGAAACGATTAGCACACATGTGGGGAGGGGACCTTTACCTTATGTGATACTCATTCTGTTCTTCCCTGTGATTGAAAGAGCCTAAAGCATGAACTGTACACCAGCTGCAGTCAGAAGGAAAGAATGGGATAGGGTATTATGGATACTGTAGCATGGCACTTTACGAAGAACTGGTCAGGGTTGGTTCCTAGCATGATACAGATTCAGGAGGCTGTGCTGTCTGTTGTTCAGCCTTCTTGCATTATAACTGACGAGAATAGATTCTCAGCACACCATACAAAAAAAATTGATGCCTTAACACAGGTAGGCCACGATGTACAACAGTTAATTTAGTGACTGCTTGAAGTTACAACGGCGCTGGAAAAAGTGACATGACCATGTTTCACACTTGCAGCATCCCCATGGTCATGTGATCAAAATTCAGGCACTTCACAACTGACTCATATTTATGACGTATGCAGTGTCCCGGGGTCTTGTCATCCCCTTTTGAGATCTTCTGACAAGCAAAATCAACGGGGAAGCCAGGTTCCCTTAACAATCAGTTAGCAACTTAACAACTTTGGTGATTCACTTAACAACAGTGTGAAGAAATGTTGTAACATGAGGCGAAACTCACTTAACAAATGTTGCACGTAGCAATAGAAATTTTGGGCTCAGTGGTAGTTGCAAGTCAAAGATTACCAGTACTGTAAAACACAGGGACCAGACGTGGGTCAGCCAAGTAGGTAGTAACTCGGCCTGCCACACCCCTGAACCGGTTCTCTACGGCGCTGCCAACTTGTTTTTTGCTTCTGCGCATTAGTGTGTAGCGTGTATCAAGCATGTATGTGTGTGTGTGTGCATCAAGTTCGTGTGTGCAGCGCATCCCTGAGTGAACCGGCAGTAGCAGCAGCTGGAACCAGGGGTGGGTTCCTGCCAGTTCTAAGCTGTTCTATAGAAGAGGTTCCACAAATCTACAGTGCCATTTAGAACCAGTTCCAGCTCCCTCCCCCCACCCATCCACACATCATCAAGATAAAGAGCGAGAGGAGGAATTCTGTGAGTTGAAGTCCACAAGTCTTAAAGCTGTCAGGTTTGAACACCCCTGGGGTTTTTTTTCTAAAGGGTTAGGGGTGCAAGGGTCTGGTAACTTGACAGCTTTAAGACTTGCGTGCTTCAATGCCAGAGTTCCTGATCCAACATTTTGATTGCTAAGCAAGAGCGTTGTTAAGTGAGTTTCACCACATTTTATAAGTTGGCCATGCCCACCCAGTCACATGGCCGGCAAGCCACTCCCACCCAGTCACATGACCAGCAAGCCACTCCCACCCAGTCACATGACCAGCAAGCCACTCCCACAAAGCAGGCCACACCTACAAAAGAGGTTCTAAAAAAATTTGAAAGTCACCACTGGCCGGAACCCACCCCTGGCAGGGGCCAGTTAGCTGTAGCTAGAAACTAGCTCAGTTACTGGAATTTTGTAGCTCCACCCGATTCATCTCAATAAATCTCGCTAAAGAGAATTCTGTGAAAACCATGCATGGTACAAAAAAAAAATCACTTCTGTTTTAGGTATCTGTCAAAGAGCCGATAGCCCCATCAGGAAAGGCTGGCCCAGAGTAAACATATGGTTTTGAAATAAATGACTTAAATTCTTAATTATAGCTTTCTTCAATTATTTCAGCTTTTTAGGGAAGAAATCTTTTTCATTTGGGGTATCAGCATTCTGTACATGTAATCTAGTTCACATAACAGACAAGCTATGCCTTCTTTAATCATTGTTTATTGGATAAGCCACAAAGGTTGGGTTTGCAGAGCATCAGAGAGAGAGAAAGGGTTTTTTTTTTAGATGAAGTGATTGTCTATTGAGGTTCTGCAAGAGCAGGGGTCTCCAACCTTGGCAACTTGTGGACTTCAACTCCTAGAGTTCCTCAGCCACTTTTGCAGGTGATAAGTCACTTTTTCCAAGGCCATCATGCCCTTGAACCATCATTAAATGAACAGTTGTAATTTGAGGACTACCTGAAGTTGGAAAAAGTCCTTGCCAGACTTCTGAGCCTTTGCTATCATACATTAAACTACCATATTTTTCGGACTATAAGATGCACCAGTGTATAAGACGCACCAAGATTTCGAAGAGGTAAGTAAGAAAAAAAAGTTTTGGTCTTCCCCAGCCCCCAGGAGCACTCTGCAGGTTTCAGCAGGGCTGGGGGAAGGCAAAAACGCCCCTGTTGGGCAGAAAAAGACCACTTTTTGCAAAAACTGGCATTTTTGCCTTCCCCCAACCCTGCTGAAGCCTGCAGAGTATTCCTGGGGGCTGGGGGAAGGCAAAAACGGCCCATTTTTCACAGAAATGGGATGCTGGGACAGGGCTTTGGGAGGCCAAAAATGGCTGTATTCACTAGACACACCAATATTTCCACACACTTTTAGGGAGGAGGGAGTGCATCTTATAGTCTGAAAATACGGTAGCTCTCCTCCTACAAAGTCCTCATTTGGAGGTAATTTGCAATTTTAATAAACAGGAATGCCCACTCAGAAGGCAATGTTAAACTGTTTAAGGGTTCTGCATAGAATATATTCAAGCGTAAACACACAAGAAATAAAATGTTACAAAACCGGACTATTTTCCCCTGCATTAACCCAGTTTTCAAAGACATCTTGACAAGGTGACCTCAAGTAGGCACCAAGACAAGATTTATCTTAACTAATAAGATTTATAGGCAGTGGGGTTTTTTTGTCTCCAAAAAGGGGTCACAATGTAGTTTTACCACCATTATAGAAAAGAAATAACAATCTTCAAAGCAGTTACTTAGAAACCAACATAAAAAGGCTTGGAGAGAAAAACAGGACTGTGAAAAGCTTCATACAATAAATCTCTTGGCTGGGTTCACCAAAATTTCCTGAAAGAACCTGGCCAAAATTTCCCGAGCTGATCGAATCCCTGAAAAAGAATCTGACTGGTATAAAATATTTAATCATCTCGCTCTCCGTGGTAGCTCAAAAGAAAAATTTGTTTTTGCATCTGTCTGATATTGAATCTGGTACAAAAGGGAATACAGATCCATGCACAAAGGGCTGCTTTCAACAAAGTGAGCAGGATCAGAATGAAAACTAAATTTTATTTACTTGATATTATCTATACACTTTTCCCAGTTGCAATGTATGGCTGTGAAAGTTGGACCATAAGAAAAGCTGAGCATCAAAGAATGGAGGCCTTTGAACTCTGGTGCTGGAGGAGACTCCTGCGAGTTTCTTGGACTGCAAGGCGATCAAACGGGTCAGTCCTAGAGGAGACTGCTCTTTAGAAGGCTAGATCCTGAAGATGAAACTCAAATACAAAGTCTAAATGAGGAAAACAGCTCCAAAATAATTGAATGAGCTGAAATATTCTCAAGGTTCAAATAGTCTGTGAACCAACAAAGATGAAGAAGCTTCTTGGATGAGAAGCGAAACCTCTTCAAAGAAAAACCAGAAGGTCCAGTTGCCTCTTGAAAAAGCACCTTTAGGACAATGTGAACCAATGGTTCTCTGTGGACATGGTTGGGTCAAAAATGAAATGAAAAATACAGCTTCAGGCCACAAGTGGAACCAGAACTTCCATCGCTAAGCAATAAATGAGTTAAATGAGTCGTCATGAGACTGCACCCGATGTTATAACCTTTTTGCCATGGTCATTAAGTGAATCCAGCTTTGCTGGTTGAAAGCAGGCTAAGAATGTTACAAAGGGTGATTATGTGACTCTGGGCCAATGCAACAGTTATAAATATGGGCTAGTCATCACATTATCTCTTTGCCGCAACCGTCTGATAAGTCGTTGTTTTCAGCAATGTCATAACTTCCAATGGTCTCTAAATGAATGGATGTAAGTCGAAGAGGACCTGCAACTGGCAAATAACATACTTTGGCTTAAGGGGAAAGAGTTGCATGAAAATCCAGAGCAAGATAAGCTACTTATGCTCTGGAGCCTTGTACAAGGGGTTGAATTTTTGTTAGTAAATTCAATTTTTCACAGTAGTTAATCCCACACTTGACCCTGAAACCTTAATAATTCCTTCCCCCCCACCCCACCCCTGCAAATTCTATTCAGACAGTGTTGCCTAGATAGTATTTCTCCTTATTTATATGACCGTCTGTGAAACTCTTGCTTTGCAAGAGGATTTTTTTTTCACCTTCAGAAATAACCTCTTCTGAAATCCCTAAAGCAAACACTGTTTGATTTTATTTTCTTGCCCGCATTAATTACTCTGAGCCTGACCAGATGTTGGGCTTTGGAAAAAAGAGAGAGAGAAGGCCCAAACTAGAGCTTAAACAATTTGGCCCTCTTTCCTTCTCCATCCCTTCACACCATGAGGCAGCTTTCTATGCCAGATCTGACAATTACTGAATACATCTCCCAGAATTCCCTTGAAAGTCACCTGGAGAATTCTGGGTATTTTAAATTTTAAAGTTAATACATCTAGGGGACACCAAGTAAGGGAAGAAAACACAGATGGTCCTCAATTTACGAGCCCCAATTTCTGTTGCTAAGCAAAACAGTTAGGTGAGTTTTGCTCCATAAGCCAAGATGGCTCAGTGGTTAGAGTGCAGTACTGCAGGCTACTTCAGCTGACTTTTTGCTGCAGTTTGGCAGATCAAATCTCACCAGGCTCAAGGTTGGCTCAGCCTTCCATCCTTCCGAGGTGGGTAAAATGAGACCCCAGATTGTTGGGGGCAAGAGGCTGACTCTGTAAACTGCTTAGAGAAGGCTGTAAAAGCACTGTGAAGCGGTGTATAAGTCTATTGCTATTTGCAACCTTTCATGCCACAGTTATTAAGTGAATCATTACAATTGTTAAGTTAGAAACACGGTTGAATCTGGCTTCCCCGTTGACTTTGCTTGTTAGAAGTTCGGAAAAAGTGATCGCGTGACCCTAGGACACTGCAACCGGCATAAACACGAGCCAATTGCCAAGGTCCAAATTTTGATCCCATGAGCACAGGCATGCTGCAATGGTCATAAGTATGAAAGGCAATGATAAGTGCCTTTTTTTCCAGTGCCTTTGCAACTTTGAATTGTCACTAAATGAATAGTTGTACATTGTAGATCAATGAGTAAAAGAGTACATTCATAAGTTTGTGTTCAATTTATGTTTTACTGATAAAGAAAGCGAGACTAATATAGGTCTATTTCAAACTATTTAGGTCTCATCAGCTAGCCATACCCTTCTGGGATTTGAACCCAGGCTACTTGCATATTAGGTAGATATATTAACCTCTAAGCCACGGGTTCTCCCCACTTTGTTGGCTACACCAGGGGAAAGATTAAGTGTTTTTTGTCTGGTCTACCCAATTATGGAATGGTGCATACTGCTTTCTTTTTCGCCTTTCAGCCCCAACCAGGAGCCTTCACAGGCAGTCGCTTTTCCAACAAAACTATTTTTGTGTCGAGTTTATGTTTCACCGACAAAGAAATAAAGGGAGACTAGTATAGATCTCTTTCCAGCTATTTAGCTCTCATCAGCTAACCATAGCCTCTGGGATTCGAACCCAGGCTCCTTGCATATTAGGTAGATGTATTCACCTCTAAGCCATTCATAACATGGCTTCAAACGATTAAAAAGGCACCGATACCATGTTAATCTGCATGAGAGAAGAAAGGTTGCGGATGATAGGAAAAATAAATGCTTAATCCCAGCTTTTACATCCTGCTTTTGGGGGGCAGCCATCAGCCATTTTTTCTTGAATTACTTATAAATAAATCAACTGTGGCAGAAGAAAAGCATCTGGACAAAGCTTTAAGCTTAGCTATTGTAAATCGGTGGTAAGAGGAGCTCAGGAAGTCCTACTTTTGCCCCAGGACAGAAGTCAATGCACGTATAAATTTGATAAACACTACAAACTACTACTTTAGTAAGACCCAAGTAGATTTGTAACTTTATCTGTGAATGGTGCATAATTGACTCTGCTCCCTGTGTCAGCTTTTTTATATCCGACATTGATGGATTGACTTTCTGGTAAAGGAAATAAACACCGAAGGAATCATAGAAGATGGGATGAAGCTTCGGCTCTCAGTGAAGGAGAGCCCTCGGATTCTTTTGCATTAAGCCCCCCTCCGAGAATATTGCATCCAGTTTTGCTCACCACAGTGTAAAAAAGATGTTGAGACTCTAGAAAAGAGTTCAGAGAAGATCAAATAAGATGATTAGGGGACTGGAGGCTAAGCATATGAAGAACGGTTCCATGAATTGGGTATGCCTACTTTAATGAAAAAAAGGACCAGGGGTGTGATGATAGGAGGGTTCCAATATCTAAGGGGCTGCCACAAAGAAGTGGGAGTCAACCTATTCTCCAAAGCACCTGAAGACAAAACAGGAAGCAGTGGATGAAAACCAAGCAAGGAGAGAAGCAATCTAGAACTAAGGAGAAATTTCCTGACATTGAGAACAATCAGTGGAATGGTTTGCCTTCAGAAGATATGGGTGCTCTAACAATGGAGGTTTTCAAGAAGAAACTGGACAGCCATTTATCTGAAATGGTATAAGATTTCCAGCATGATCAGGGGGTTGGACTAGAAGACCTCCTAGGACCCTTCCAATCCTGCTATTCTGTTGTGTTTTTTTCAAGTGCCCTTGTAACCTGGAATGGTTGTAAGTCAAGAACTACCTGTAAAGCCATTAAAAGGTAAAGGTTCCCCTCGCACATATGTGCTAGTTGTTCCCAACTCTAGGAGGCAGTGCTCATCTCCGTTTCAAAGCCAAAGAGCCAGCACTGTCTGAAGACATTTCTGTGATCATGTGGCTGGCATGACTAAATGCCAAAAGCGCACAGAACGTTGTTCCCTTCCCACCAAAGGTGTTTGCCTATTTTTCTACTTGCATTTTTTATGTGCTTTCGAGCTGCTAGGTTGGCAGAAGCTGGGACTAGTAACGGGAGCTCGTTCCATTACACAGCGGTAGGGATTCGAACCGCCGAACTGCCGACTTTCTGATTGACAAGCAAGTGAGCTACTGTAGGAGTCTCATCCCTGCTAGCAAAATGCTTCTTGTTGTGAGTGTTGATGATGTAGTTTTGCTGGACAGGAAGGCAGAAGCTTCTTCCAGAAATCCTAATATATTGCTGCCTAACCTTACTGATGTTTATTTTTCCTGCCCTTCAGAGGTCTGGATATGGTTGGTGTCAGCAGCTAAGAAGGATCAGTACTTGGGTGGCGAAGCACCTGGAAAGTTGGGGGTGGAAACACCACTCTGGAAGAAAGCTGTAAACTCTGTTTACATAACGCTGTCCAGAAAACTGCATGGATGCAATCACCAAGAATCAACTTCTATTTAACAACGTCTTTACCTTGTGTGGCCTTTTGGACTAAACTACCTAAGGTTTTAGCATGCTGCTAAAAACACAGGGGGAAACACACGTACAACCACATTGAGCCTCTTGTAGCAAAATTACTTTATTGAACATAAAAGCATTAAATGGTTGAGAAGTAATGAGAACCCAAAGAAGGAGGGCATTAAGGAGAAACCTGACTTGGTCTGAACCACAAGCAAACGTAGCTTGATGAGTAATGTCCATGCATTGGAAGGAGACCAGGGAGAGAAAGGGCATCTTTCTTCCAAATTTTTCAACCATATTGGCGGCAGTGGTGGTATTCAGCCAGTTCGGACCAGGTAGTGGCGATCTGGGTTCCACCACAAAACCGCGGAGTACAAAATCGCGCTCGACGAAAGCGCGCATTTGACGTCATCACAGCGCGACAAAAACATCGCGCTGTGATCGAAAAATGTAAAAATAAAGCGAAAACCTTACCCTAACCCTCCCAAACCTAACCCTTAACCTAACCCTAAATCTAACCCTAAACCTAACCGTTAATGTAACGCTAAACCTAACGCTAACCCTTAACCTAACGCTAAACGTAACCCTAACGCTCTAACCCTAACCCTAACCCTTACCCTTAACCTAACCCTTACCTTTATGTGAATCGGCTTGCTTTAATTTTAATTTTATTTCAATTTTTAATTTTTTTTGTCGCGCTGTGATGACGTCACATGCGCGGTTTCGTCGCGCGCGATTTTGTCCTCCGCGGTTTTCATGGGTCACGGCGATCTGTGGGTGGATGCACCCACCCATCCTGGCACTATGCCGTCATATTTAGCCACGTTTTCTAAGCCACATGCATGTGTGCAAGTTGCATGCATGAGCAAAGCACATGCATGAAAGGCCGCACGCATGTGCGGAAGGCGGTGCACAAGCCAAGCGACCATGCACGCGCACTCACATTTTCGATGCGCGGCAAACCGGTGGTAAAATTATGTGTAACCCACCTCTGGTCTGTGGAAACCTGATTTATTATTTATCCATTGACTTACTGACGCCTTCCTTGGAAGAAGTGGACTGAGACTGGAATCTCAAGCTTTTGAGAGCAGGAAAATCCTTCGTTTTGCATCATTTTATTTTTTTTAAAAAGGTGGGGAGGGAAGGCTTGGCCACTAATTCTCCTCTAATCTCATAAGGATGCATATTTTTCCTCCTCCCTTTCCCTGCCAGCTGGGCCCAGGCCTGTGAAGGGAAGACAGAAACATTCGCTTCCTCTAACAGTGTCAGTGACCTCCTAAGTAACTGTCTTTCCAGGAAATCCAGTTTGCTGATTACTTGGAAATATTTTTCCCACCCACAATTTTTGGAGAACTGCTTGTGCCAAAAAACAGAATGGACTCATGAAAGTTTTTATGCATTCATGCATACATACATACGTACCTCCCTCTGTGTCTCCAAGGGGTCTATTTATCTTCCTTTAGAAAGCATGCGCTAGTTTTGGCAGAAGTTTGCAGTAGCCGAATAGTAACCAGGTCAAAATCCTTATGCATTTTGTTGTTGTTAGTTGCAAAGTTGTGTCTGACCCATCGTGACCCCATGGACAACGTTCCTCCAGGCCTTCCTGTCCTCTACCATCCTCCAGAGTCCGTTGAAGCTCATGACTGCTGCTTCAGTGACTCTATCCAGCCACCTCATTCTCTGTCATCTCCTTCTTCTTTTGCCCTCCATCGTTCCCAGCATGAGGCTCTTCTCCAGGGAGTCCTTCCTTCTCATTTCATGGCCAAAGTATTTGAGTTTCATCTTCAGGTTCTGGCCTTCTAGAGAGCAGTCAGGGTTATACACCTATAGAATTTATCTTGATTCAAGGTGATGTAAGCCAACAGGTAAAGCTTTGTGTAGACAGGGAGAAAGTGTTTGGGATGGGGAAATTTCCTAAGCTAGATAAATGGGTCTCATTGAAATTTGACAAGGCTACTCTCTCCCTGAACTGCCAGTATCTTAGTTTGGTCTCCCGAATTTGTCAGTCTGTTGAAGGCCAGAGAACAACTGCACCCTTCGTCCACGTTGATTCTGATCCATCTAGAACAGGGCTGTCTAAAATTTGAGGCTTGTGGACTTCTACTCCCAGAATTCCTCAGCCAGCATACTGAGTATTTCTGGGAGTTGAAGTCCATAGGTCTTAAAATTGCTAAGTTTGAAGAGTCCTAATCTAGAAAGAGGGGACCTGCCACTGTAATGTGCTGAAGATGCGCCTTTTCTTTGAAGTCAACCTTGAAACTTCAGCTGAGGCAGAACCAGGGGTGAAATTCAGCCAGTTCTGACCGTTTCTGAAGAACCGATAGCAGAAATTTTGAATAGTTTGGAGAACTGGAAAATACCACCTCTGGCTGGCCCCAGAGTGGGGAGGGAATGGGGATTTTGCAGTATCCTTCCCATGGAGTGAGGAGGGAATGGGGATTTTGCAGTAAGCTTTCCTTGGAGCGGGGAGGAAATTGGGATTTTGCAGTATCCTTCCCATGGAGTGGGGAGAGAATGGGGATTTTGCAGTATCCTTCCCCTGCCACGCCCACCAAGCCACGCCCACAAAACCACTGTTGTAAAACAAATTGGGCAGAACTGAAACACTGTCAGTTCATGGAACCAGCTCCTATGAAATCACTCATACCAGTTGGAATTGAATTTTTAAGGCTAACAAAAGACCAAAATGGCTTAGAACCAGGTATTGTGAAGAATTACTTGAAGCCCAATAAGCCAATCTGTGTTTTAATACCAGCTGAAAATTGGGTGCTTGCTGGTTTCCATGTTGCCCAATCTGTTGACAGTGGGAAGGAAAGCTCCTGTTAGGAATATAACCTAACGGTTGGGTTGGCAATATATAAATCATGTAACAATGCTATGTCTGTTTCTTTAAATCATACTGTAAAATGTGATTGATTGCTGTTTCCTCAATCGGCCATAAGAGGGAGCCAGAATGACTGTTACTCTCTGTTTGTTAGATGCTGGTCTGGTCTGATCTGAGTGTTTTGGAAGCTGGCTGTTAGAAAGTGCCGTGAGCTATTGTAAGTTTTGCAACTGCTAGCAAATTTTGAGTACCAGACTGTTTGTATGATTATGGACTATGTTATTTAGATTATCCCTTAACTGAAATACATTGATGACTGACTGTCTTATCCATGTATGACTTGGACTGTTTGATGGACTCTGATACTGCTATTTCCACAAAAGTAAAAGCCTATTTAAACTGCAGTGTCTCTGTATGCTGGTTTGTGTGTTCTCCAACACAACTCTTCTCTAAATGCACTCGCTCTCCCAACAGGGAGCTTACTTAACAGCTCCTTCAGCAGTTGTTCTTATTTTGTGCTTTCCCTTCCCAATGAGAGTTTATCCAGTCTGCAACATTTAAACTCTAGCTGTTTTCAGCTGAGCATGGAGCATATTAAAATATTGTCGGAATCTGGATTGATTTGCAGCTCTTTTATGATTGAGATTATTTTATTCTCCTCTTGGGTGATTTGTATTCTGTAACCCAACTGGGAAAGGCTTGAGTTCTAGAAATATAGTTAAGAAATGGATTAACTAAAAGCATTCTTACTGAGAGAGAATGAGAGGAATCTAAACTCCGGGGCTTAGTTTAAATTTGATTCTTTCACTATGGAGCAGAAAAGAACTACATATACCTATGGTTTTCATCCTAAAAAGGTAAAGGTAAAGGTTCCCCCACATATATGTGCTAGTTGTTTCCGGCTCTAGGGGCGGTGCTCAACTCCAGTTCTAAGCTGAAGAGCCAGCGCTGTCCGGAGACGTTTCCATGGTCATTTGGTCAGCATGACTAAACGCCGAAGGCACATGTAAATGCTGTTATCTTCCCACCAAAGGTCGTCTCTGTTTTTCTACTTGCATTTTTACATGCTTTCGAACTGCTAGGTTGGCAGAAGCTGGGACAAGTAACAGGAGCTCACTCTGTTACATGATGCTAGGGATTCGAACCACTGAACTGCTGACCTTCTGATCCATAAGCTCAGTGTCTTAGTGTCTTAGCCACTGAGCCACCACGTCCCTTACGCTGCGTCCCTTCTCATCCTAGAGACCTATTAATCTTTATTAGTTGTTAGGACAATCGGAAACCACCACATCCAGAGGTTTAATTTTGAAGGACTGTTGCAAAAAGGGATGAATGGTGGAGACAGATGTGTATGAGTTTCCAAGGAGCATATGATTGGCTGTTGAGATAAGTAGGTTGCTCTGATTATAGGATGGTTTGATTCAGTGGTATGTTGCAGGCGGTACACCCCGGTACGGGCGTACCAGTGCCTGCTCGGAGCATCAGGTACCGTTCGGGTATGGTGCTCCAGAGGGCCCACCCGAACTCCTTATCTGTATTTGAGCTCTTTGGCACTTACACGCACAGAGCACATGGCGCCTGCGTGATGCTCTGCCGAGCACCTGGACCTTTGCGGAGGCTTGCAGAAGCATCACTGTATCGCTTGCAATGGGATCCAAATCATGAGGTTCTCTTTAGGTATTATCTCAGTATCAAACCTGATACTGATTTTAATTATTCTGCCTTGAATAATTGTTTCGAAATAGAGGCAGTCTTTGACTTATGACCACAATTGGGACCCAAATTCTCATGGCTAAGTAAGGTAGTTATTAAGCGAGTCAGGTCTGATCTTATCTTTTTTGCTACCATAGTAGGAATGCTGAAGTTATTATACTATATGTACATATCAGTTGTCAAGTGTCCAAAGTTGGATCATGCCACTTTGGGGAGGATCAGTTGTAAGCCCATTTTTTCACTGCTGTTATAACTTTGAACGTTTGCTAAAGGGAGGGTTGTGAGAATTGCCTATATTCTGAGTTTTGTTTTTAGTTCATACCAGCATACTTAGCAGATCCAAAATAATAACAATAAATAGTCAAGGCAGTAGGAAGTGAATCGGTGTGTTGTTCTCATATACTCTTAATTTTATTTTGTCGAATGTTTTCAACCTACAGAGAAGTCTCAGAGATTTAGTAGGAAAACAGTTGAATAAGATAGGATTCCAATTTTATTGGAAGCATTTTATTTTTGTAGCCTACAATCTACAGCTAGCTAGTTAATGTACGGAGAGCAGAAGATATTTCTTACACCCACTTGTTAAATGCTAATTTGTGAATTTAAATTCATTTCATCCAGAATTCAACAGCAAGACAGCATCATTGTTTCTCTGGGTTTGTGTGTGCATATTTGGATTCCTTCTGTCCCTCTGCCCATCAATTAACTCTATCCTTGAACACAGCAATGCCCAGATGCTGTCCGAAAAAAATCAGATACCCGCTAAGTGCCAGTTACCTCTTTCTTTTGCAGATGATGAAATTTGCTTGGGATAACTACAAGCAGTTCGCTCTGGGGAAAAACGAACTGAGACCTCTCACGAGAAACGGACACATCGGGAACATGTTTGGTGAGTTGAACTTTAATGTTGCTGAAATCAACCCAGTGCCTGGTCTAGTTCCTAAATGCTTAGCAACAGGCAGTCAGACTAGGATACATATTTTGAAGTGTGACTAAGTGCATGGTGGACTCATACTCCCCTCCTTCATAACAGCTATATAAATATAAGACAACTGGCAAAGCAGCTAGTTTTACCAAGTCACAACACAACTTGGTTCTACGGACCATCGGTTGGTCCTTTGAATAGCTTTGAAACTGCCCCCCTCAACCCAATGTACTTTAGCTGAATGGTACAATCACAATCTCAGTCTTCAAGGCTTCTGGGGTGGCAGAAGAAAATCTAAAAACTGGCTCAAAACTGGCCTAGGTCATTGGAAGGAACGTAAACTATATATGACAGGAGGAGAATAAGAATGCAGTGGTACCCTCAACTGCTTTGAAACTCATCGAATTTGATACTCAACGCATTTTGATGAGAAGATTTTGTCCTGGTACTCATTGTTTGTTTAGTATTCAACGCACCAGCTAGAACTTGTCAGCGTTGGCTGCTTGTGACTTACTACATTATTCCTTATGGGGGAAAACTGTTTGGTGTTCATCATTTTTGGTACTCATCGCATCTCCTGGAACCAATTATGATGAGTATCGAGGTACCACTATAGATGAAAACTATAGCAGAAAGATGGGAGATGTGTCAATGAAGATTCTCAGTCATCATTGAGTCAAGGCAACTGGCTGCCTTTTCTTCTTCGTTTGAAACATTTTGTTGCTTGGCCAAGTAACTTCTTCACTGTGAGCAAGTTGGTTAGGGGGACCCCATATAGATCCTCCAGGGAGGTTAGATGAGAAATAAAACCTCCCTGGAGGACATATATAAGAAATTCCTACTAGAATCCTTACTTCCTCTTCTGCCATTTCAATAGTTTAAAGTACTGGGAATCTTAGGGAGCTGAAGGCTAGTTTGGGCACTTGAGGTTAGGTAGCAAAGAGATTGCATCTCAGTCGTTTCATTTATACCTTGATAGGCTGCTGCTCATCCCACCTCTAAAATTTCAGATAATAAAACCCGCATCAAATGAGAGGCAGCGAGTTAATAAAAAAAAATCAAATGGCACAGCCGTACTTGACTCTAAACAGTTTTGAATGAAATAGATTAAGTGCAGCTCTTACAGTCAGGTTTCTAACCAGTCTGCACCAGGAGATGAGCTAGAATAGATGAGGTTCAGAGATTGGAATCAGTGGGTGGTATTACTCCCCCCACCCACCCACCCCAACTACTAAGCCCCCAGCCCCATTACATAAAGCTTCCCAAGCCCTCTCAATTCAGATGCAATTTGCCTGATTTAAAAGCGACTATTGACGGGGAAATTTAAGCCCAAAGCTGCTTTTGTCCAGAACTAGCTGCTGTTATGGAAAGCGGGCGGTGACTTTTGCGAAATACCGACTACGTGGATCGATATGCAAAGCTTTGCACTCTCTCTCGGTGCCGGTTGGTTTGCGTAATTTCCCCTTAGCAGGCTGCCGTGTTTTGGATAACTCAAATTCTTAACCCTGCTTAGAGCTAGCAAGCTTCCTCCCTCGATAAGCCTCGCTTCTGTTCCTTCGTCAGCGTAGCTTCTTGCCAGTTTTTAATTTAAACATTCAGTATTATGCCTGATCTAAACAGGCAAGACTGAAAACATCGCAGTTGTGCCAATCTGGACACAGTTATTTAAGCAGGGTTTTGGACCGATGCCGTATGGCAAAACCTGATGATTGCTAACAGCATCGCTGGGCCGCCATATGTAGCTGGATCCCTGCCTGTTACGTCTAATTAAAGCTGGATAGACAGTCTTGTAAGTTTATCAGCTGATATGACAATTGGTTGCCTTGAAGCTGAGTTGTTCTTATGAAACCTGTAGCATCTCTCTGAGTAAACCCACCAGAAAATTATTGGGCCAGCTGCAGGCCTGTTGTGACTCTTTTGTGACAGGCAGGAAACAACAAAGCAATTGGTATTTGTGTGTGTGATGATAGCGATGCATCTTGTGTTGCCTGAATTGCCATGATGGATAATCAGGTCTTTGGAGATAGCATTGTCTGCAGCTCATTTTCTTAGAGCTTTTGAGGAGCATTTGTTACTGCTGTCTATATGATCTTGTCGATCAGAAAATTCGGCGGTTCAAACCCCTAGTGCTGCGTAACGGACTAAGCTCCTGTTACGTGTCCTAGCTTCTGCCATCCTAGCAGTTTAAAAGCATGTAAAAATGCAAGTAGAAAAATAGGAACCACCTTTGGTGGGAAGGTAACAGCGCTCCCAGCGCCTTCGATGTTTAGTCATGCCAGCCACAGGACCACCGAGACGCCTTCAGACAGCGCTGGCTCTTCGGCTTAGAAATGGAGATGAGCACCGCACCCTAGAGTCGGGAACGACTAGCACATATATGCAAGGGGAACCTTTACCCTTACCTTTTTATGATTTTAATGGGTTCTTTGGAAGACTTGGCTGGCCTTCTTTTTTCTTTTTCTTTTCTTCTTTTCTTAAGATGATCCTGGAGTTTCTTACTTGGAAAAGTCTCTTTCGACCTCTAGGATATGCAGTGTGATGGGTCTTGTGTGTGTGTGTGTGTGTGTGTGTGTGTGTGTGTGTGTGTGTGTGTGAGAGAGAGAGAGAGAGAGAGAGAGAGAGAGAGAGAGAGAGAGAGAGACAGAGACAGAGAGAGACAGAGAGAGACAGAGAGAGACAGAGAGAGAGAGAGAATACAACTGCTTAACATGTAAAAACAGCCCAAGTTCAAATCCCAGTAAGGGTATGGCTAGCTGATGAGAGCTAAATAGCTTGAAATACATCTAACTAGTCTCCCTTTATTTATTTATCAGCACAAATGCAACACACACAGACATGTTTTCGTAGATTTTCATGGGTACAGGTATGCAGATCTTGGCGTATTTGGGTCTTTTCCCATGTAAGATTGAGAGTATCTGGGCAACGTTTCGACAAGGTCCCACTTGCCATCTTCAGGCTGGTGCCTTCGGCTTCATGCTTGTGCAAGCAAAGTGTGATCGGAGCTGCCGTCTTTCTATAAATATTGGTGTGTGTGTGTGGAGTTCTGGCTTTGTTGCTGTAAGCGGGTTGGTTGGCTGTGTTGTTACATCTTGATTAGTTGATGGAGTTGATGTATGCAGATTAGTCGGCTGTTTCATAACATCCTGTGTGACTGAGGTACTAGCTGTGTGCCCATTAGTCTTTTGTGTTGTAACGACCTGGGTAATGGGCTGTGTGATGACATCCTGAGCTCTAGTGTAGTGATATCATGAGTCCTGTGCTGCAACATCCTGGGAGGTTGGCTGTGTTGTAACATCCTGAGCCTTTGCGCTGTAACCTCCTGAGTTCTGTGATGTAATGTCCTGAGCAGATATGTATGTATGTATGTATGTATGTATGTATGTATGTATGTATGTATGTATGTATGTATGTATAGTGTTGCAACCCCTGGTATGCCCAAATATGGGAGGAAGCTTACTGCTTCCATTCTCTGTTCATCGGCTCGTCACAAGAGACCATCCAGACAGAAACCCAATATTTTTACTGTTGCTCTTGTTACATTTGTGTTGTATTTGTGCTGATAAATAACACATCTGCCTAAGATGTAATACAGCACAGGTTCTAATCCCAGTAAGGGTATGGCTAGCTGATGAGAGCTAAATAGCTTGAAATAGATCTATACTAGTCTCCCTTTATTTATTTATCAGCACAAATACAATACACACAGACAGACAGACAGACAGACATATATATATATATATGCATGCTGATGGCCGCATCACAATTTGTATGCAGAAGACATTCATTTCTGTATGGCTTAGTAAATAGAGCCAGGAGCGATGCAATCCCTTTGCAAACATCAGTTAGATGAGATGGTTTAGAAGTCAAATGGGTGTTGTTGTTGTTTTTAACCAATCTTATGCAAATATATTGCAAGGCGTGTTTCAGAATGCCATTTTTAATCCTGAAATCTCTGATAGCCACATCTTGCCACATTCTGACATTGACTCTTTTGAGCTCCTGCATTTCCTGGCATGAGTCCACCCTACCTGCTGAACTGATTGTCTAAGTGCTCTTTTTGCTGTTGACTTCTGATTCCGACATTAGATAAGGTGGGACGAGAAGAAGGTGGGTGGGGCCCACATTTGACAAATAAATAAATGGAACATTCTTTGTGGCTGCTGTTGTCATGGCACAAGTCATGCTCCATCTGATTTCCATACTCACACACTGTTGGTGGTTCTTGTTATATTTGTTTTGGCGATGTTTAAGTTTTGTGTTACCCCTTTTTACTGGAACTTTTTCTATTTTATACTTCCGTTGAAGATTGGGAAGCTTAGATTTGAACATTAATACCACAGGACCAGGGATGGGCTTCAAAGATTTTAGCAGGGGGTTCTCTGCCCAGTTGCTGGGTGGGTGTGGCCATGGTGGGCATGGCCTAGTTAGCCTCCTGCATCACAACGGGGGGGGGGAGGCATTTTTTTTGTCTCCCCAGGCTGGCAATCGGCAAAATTAGCCTGCAATACATATTCTAACCATTAAGCCGCCTTCGGGATTGGGTGGCATATAAATTTTGATAATAAATAAATTTTGATAATAAATGGCTATTAGATGGATGGATACATACATTCATGTTGTATGGGTAGATAGATGATGGAAGGATAGATAGGTGGACAGATGGATGTCAGGGTTCCAAGTAACACCCCCAATGAAAGAAGACTCTGAGGTTTGAGGTTCCTCAAAGTTCCATTTTATTAGAGATGTCGTATTGGCACATTTGGGAAAACCCGAATCTGAAAGTTTCCAGGTTTTCCCCATCTAAGTCAAAGCCCAGCACCCACATGTCTATCACATGTCCCAATCAGGCACCATCCCAACTGGAGATGCCTTTCAGTCACGCCACTCCAGGTGCAGGGCAAGATGTCCTTGACTCTCTGACAAAGGAATGTTATTTTGACTGTATCTACCCCACTCCATATATTTCCCCCGACCAATTTCCCACAGCAGTAAATGTGGCAGGTCTGAAGGCCCAGTGCAAAAGATGGCTTCCAGGCCTGATGGATGGACATCGGTAGATGGATGAATAGATGATGGATGGAGGACCAGATAGATACCTTATTTCAGTTAGTACATTGTGAATGTCTTGAGATAGGTTTGCTGAGCAGACGTTCTCTTCTTCACTGTTGATGTGAACTATTGCTTTTGGACAACTTGATTCTCTTGCTGCAGATGCCTGACCAAATGTTTCCTGGCACACAACCCTTTGTATTTTTTTTTTCAGATTGCTTTTTTCTTGGCACCCAAATTCAGCCTTCAGCACTGGCTCATTAATAGAGCAGAAAGAAGTAATAGTCCCACATCCCATTGTTGGCAGTTAAATTCCTCCCCCTCTCCCCCATCAACAGAAAGCAACTTCCCCTAGAGCATCTTGGAGCCTGTGCAAATTTAGGCACTTGTTTCTTCGAGGAAATCCTACTAAAGGCATCTGCTTCCTTGCCTTCCCCCCAATGCCTTGATCTTCCCATGGTAGCCCATTGGCTACTTTATCCCAGTAGGAAGCAACCAGGGAGATTAAGGAACAGGGCTGCAAGCAATGGGATTAACTAGAGACATCCTTCTTTACCAATAAGCCACCCAGTTGCTTAAAACCACAGTGAGCTTCTAAAAATATCTTTGTTGGTCCTGGACCCCTGTTGAAATCATTATAGATCAGTGATGGCAAACCTTTTCCAAACAGAGTGCCCAAAACGTTCGGGCGTCCAAATGCATGCATGCACGTCCAAATGCATGCACATGCACGTGTTCAAACCCCCAAAATTCAGTGCATGTGCCCCTGCACATGCACTCACATACACATGCCCCCCAGGTATGCACACACATTCCCCATATGTGCCCTGCTCCCTACACATGCGTGGCAGAGACCCGAAGACCAGCTGGCACATGCATGCGCAGCGGAACTGAACTGGGGCAATGGTTCATGTACCATCAGAGAGGGCACTGTGTGCCACCTCTGGCATGTGTGCCATCACGGTTATAGATCCTACAGTCATTTGAAGTTGGCTATTTTATCTGCAGAACCAGTTTGGTGTGGTGGTTAAGGTATCAGGCTAGAAACCAGGAGACTGTGGGTTCTAGTCCTGGGTGACCCTGAGCCAGTCACTCTCTCTCAGCCCTAGGAGGGCAAACCATTTCTGAAAAGCCATAACCAAGGAAACTGCAGGGACTAGTCCAAGTAGTCATCAAAAGTCAAAACTAGCTCCAAGGTACATGCATACAACAAAATATCTGGAAGATGTTGGTTGCTATTCTCACTCTTGGAAATGAGGCGGCTTCTGATGGCCAACATTTGTTGATTGGCCACATCTCTGACTCCCATTATTCTGCACATGAGGGTCCTGGCAGAAGTCCTCACTTTAGTTCCCTCAAGTGTTTCATCAACACATGGCTGTTTTCATAAAAGTATTTATCAGTCTTTCTGAGTCTTGCAAATGTTGTCCATGCTTCTCTTGGACTATTTGAAAAAATTGTTTACAGTAGTCCTCGACTTCCAACAGTTCATTTAGTGACCTCTCAAAGTTACAGTGACACTGAAAAAAGTGACGTGATGTTTTTCACACTTTTTGGGCTTTGGTCACATGATCAAAATTTGGGTGCTCGGCACCCAACTGATTCATATTTATGACGATTGCAGTGTCCCAGGGTCAGGTGATCCCCTTTTACGACTTAAGTCGATGGGGAAGCCAGGTTCACTTAACAATTGTGTTACTAACTTAACAACCGCATTGGTTCACTTAACAAATGTGGCCAGAACAATCATAAAATGGGGCAAAACTCACTTAACAAATGTCTCTGTCAATTCTGAAGCCAGCCTGGCTGAAGCCATCCCTTCCTCCATTCAAAGTTTGTGGCAACTATGAGGCAGGAAAAGATGGCTTTGGTTGGCCTGACAGTTTCATTTAGCAACATGTTCTGACCTAGGCTTCCCCAGAAGCACGAAGCCGAGTTCTCATCCCGATAAACCCCTTGTATTTAATTTACAGTGAATTCCTCTCCAGCAAATTCCTGGCCCACAGTTTTTCAAGACAGTTCACAATTACTGATCTTTATCAGTTGTGGAGAGTGGCCAGGCCAATATCTTTCAGACGCCGCAATACTTGGCAAGAATGCAGGAATGAACTAATTGTCTCCTGCAAGCTCCACTCCCCTTTCACTCCTCTTTTATTCCCTATGGGAGGGGCCATTCACTGTCCACCTGTGGCCTTACGCCCAAGTCGACCCTTGTTCCATAGCTCTTCCCTTTCGTCTGGCAACTCTGCGCATGCGCACACTGGGAATAGGCTCCAGCTGCTCATCTGCCTAACTGATGTCTGACTCTGAAGGCAGCTGATAACTGTCAGACGGCTCTGGCCCCCTCTCTGCCTCCGACACAGAGCCCTCATCAGAGCCTTCCCCAGACTCCAGGACTGGCCCAGGTTCCTCCCCAACCTCCTCACTGTCTGAGTCTGCCACCAGCTCCGCTGGCAGGCCACAAAATCACCAAATGAACGGTTGTGAGTCAAGGAGTACCTGTACTTTATCATTCACTTTCCTGTGAAGTCTGTCCATGTAGTGGACACTTCTTTCTTCCTCTTTTGGTTTTATATCATCACACAACATTGCAGTGTGGAGGGTGTCCCCTCCTCTAAAGCAATGTTGTACTAATTTGCTGTGTTTTGTGGGAGGAGAGCTGTTCTGCGAGCCAGGAGCCTTCTCCATCTGACGTGTTGAGCTCCAATGTGATAGTAAGAATATTTGGCCACCAGCCCATGGGGGGGCTCTGAAAATGCAATTTGAGAGAGAACATAAATGGCAACGACTCCGCGTGGAACCATCAGGGTAAGAGAAAGCTGCTAGACCAGCAAAGAAGCCCCTTGAAAGTACTTGGGTAGATGTTATTGGGTGTTTGGAGAAATAGATTATTTGTTCTTCTGACAATAGATAGGGAGGTTTTTTTTAATGATGAATCCCTTGCGCTGATTTAAAACGTCCTGTCAGACTCCAAAAACCAAGAAAGACATCAATACAATACAATAGCAGAGTTGGAAGGGACCTTGAAGGTCTTCTAGTCCAACCCCCTGCCTAGGCAGGAAACCCTATACCGTTTCAGACAAATGGCTATCCAACATCTTCTTAAAAACTTCCAGTGTTGGGGCATTCACAACTTCTGGAGGCAAGCTGTTCCACTGATTAATTGTTCTAACTGTCAGGAGATTTCTCCTCAGTTCTAAGTTGCTTCTCTCCTTGATTAGTTTCCATCCATTGCTTCTTGTTCTACCCTCAGGTGCCTTGGAAAATAGTTTGACTCCCTCTTCTTTGTGGCAACCCCTGAGATATTGGAACAATGCTATCATGTCTCCCCTAGTCCTTCTTTCTCTTAAACTAGACACACCCAGTTCCTGCAACCATTCTTCATATGTTTTCTATAGCTAACCCTAAGGGTCTGTTTCACTGGTTCCGTATGCCAGTTCTACCTGTCCCTGTGCCAGCTCAAACATTTCCCTTTTTGCCCAGGTAAATTCAGCTTTGAGCTTTTTTGCTGCTCCTTTCCAACAGCTCTCTAAGGGATTTTGTGAGCCTGGACATATTAACAGTGGAAAGCATTCTCTGATCCTTCCTCCCCCTCCATCACATTGCAAGAGAGAAACACATTTATTATCTAGCCAAGCTTTTCAAGCACACCTGTCATCACAATGCCTGCCATTATACAACAGACTTATTATTCTGCCTGTTCCTTGTGCCTGTCATATCTACTTATTATTCTGACAAAGCGTTTTAAATCCCTTTAGCTTGGCAACATTTTATATAGCTCTGGAAAAAAAAGAGAGAGAGAACTGAATTCAGTTCTAAGGCGGTATCAGCAACATTTATCACTTAAGGTCTGGGATGTCATCGTTGGTCTTCTCTGCAGCTTTTAGGTGTTAACAATTTTTCTTTTTGTTTCCTTTCTGAGTATATACTATGACGGTATTAAACACAAAGAGTCCATTTTGTCTGTGGCTTGCATCTCAGTTTAGATAGCATAGGAACACAAATCCATGCAACATTAGGGCAGATCAGATGAGGCTTGCTAACCGGTCTACTACTGGTTCTCTCGTACGCATGCGCAACACTTCTGCACATGCACAGAAGACTCCGGGCGGAGCCTCCCGCTGCTGCCACTAACGGTTCGGCCAAACTGGCCTGAACCGGGAGCAACTCACCTCTGGGGCACATCCTATCATTAGACAGAGGAGGCATCGGTAGGCTATCAAATAATAACAGATTAGTCTTTGAATTCCTGTTACATTGGGTTTTTTTCTGCAGGAGAAATTGGGTTCTCCCTCAAATAGTTTGGTTTCCTTAGATTAGGGGTGTCAAACTAAGAAGAGCCGAGGTGGCACAGTGGTTAGAGTGCAGTACTGCAGGCCACTTCAGGTGACTGCTATCTGCAGTTCAGCGGTTCAAATCTCATCGGCTCAGCCTTCCATCCTTCCGAGGTGGGTGAAATGAGGACCCAGACTATGGGGGCAATTTTCTGACTCTGTAAACCGCTTAGAGAGGGCTGAAAGCCCTATGAAGCGGTATATAAGTCTAACTGCTATTGCTAACTGCTAAACTCAAGGCCCGGGGGCCAGATCTGGCCCGCGGGGTGCTTAGATCTGCCCGGCAGGGCTGCCCTGGAAACAGTGAAGTACCAGCCCGCGGTGCCTCTGCCAGCAAAAATGGAGCTCAGCAGAGGGTTGCAGGAAGCCATTGCAGCCAAAAACGGAGCTCAGGAGTCTGTTTTTGCTGGCAGAGCACTTGGGCTGCCACAGGCGCCCTGAGGTGATGTTGAGCTAGCCACGCCCATCCCGGCCCCCAAGATCAAACACAACCCTGCTGCGGCCCTCAGTGAAATCGAGTTTGGCACCCTTGCCTTAGATGGTGAGCATCTCAGAATGGGAGTAGGAGTGAGATCATGTGCTATGCTATAGGTAGTTCTCAACTTACCATCATTCATTTAATCACTGTAACAATGGTGCTGGGGGAAAAATGACTTACAACCAGTCCTTGTACTTAGGGCCATCACAGCATCCCCCATGGTCATGTGATCCTTGTACGAGATTGATTGCTTTTTATGATTGACTAGTCTATTTGTCTGGTAATGTCTACAGGCCATTGCCACGTTTCTCTAAACTCTAAAACTCCTCAGAAAGCAATTGGTAGTCAGGATGACAGCAGGCATCAAAAAAAAAAATCTCCTTGTCAATTTTTCATGCAGTTCATTGACACTTTAGTGTATGGTAATAAATGCATCAACTTTTCAAAACAAGTCAACTCATACATTAAAAGCCACATTTCTGTGACAGCAGGAATTTGCTTTAGAAATTGTACCACCTAAATAATACTGACAGGATAAATTCTCCCAGCAATTATAAGATACGTGAGCAGTAAATATGAACTATAAAATAGTGGCAATAATACTTATCTTTCTCATCACAACAGGATCATTCTTGCTTATCCTCCACAGACAGTTAAATCATGTTGGGGACACGACTAACATGCTTTGCAATCCCGTTATAACTTTGGAATCCAAGTTCAGAAAGGCTGCAGAATTTCTTCTGAAAGGACTATCTCCATTCCTGTGGATCCATTGAACAGTCGATACAGTTAAAATGCTGGGCTCTTCCTTCTTTCTCTGGCTTCTTCCCAGGCAAATAGGATTAGTTAATGGTAATTGTGGGATGAGGGGTGTGATGGAAGTTTTTTTGGCTCTGTCACAGACTTTCCTTCTTTTTTAATCTGGTTTTATGCTTTGATCCACTGTCAGCCTCAGAAACCAAGAATGACATGTGGCGATTCTTCCACGCTAAGTTCTTTGTTGTTTCCACACAAAGGAAGAATCTTGCCAGACTAAGCAGTCTGCTCTCTGCATCTCCCTTATATACTCTGGGAACTACTAAGAAGGAGCCGTCTTCACCCTCTTTTTCTCCCACAAAATATCTGGACTACATTTTCTCTCATTCCTCTGGAATAGCCCCTCGCTCCTGGGGATCCAGCCTATTATAGTCTACACTTATATACCCCTTCATGGTGCTCTATAGCTCTCTCTAAGCGGTTTACAGAGTCAGCATATTGCCCCCAACAATCTGGGTCCTCATTTTACCCGCCTCGGAAGGATGGAAGGCTGTGTTGTGGCCCGCCAGCAGAGCTGGCAGCAGATTCAGACAGTGAGGAGGTTGGGGAGGAACATGGGCCAGTCCTGGAGTCTGGGGAAGGCTCTGATGAGGGCTCTGTGTCAGAGGCAGAGAGGGGGCCAGAGCCATATGCCAGTTATCAGCTGCCTTCAGAGTCAGACATCAGTGAGGCAGATGAACAGCTGGAGCCTGTTCCCAGTGTGTGCATGCGCAGAGTTGCCAGACGAAGGGAAAAGCTAAAGAACAGGAGTCGACTTGGGAGTAAGGCCACGGGTGGATGATGAATGGCCCCTCCCAGAGGAAATGAAAGAGGAGTGAAAGGAGAGTGGAGTTTGCAGCAGATATTGGCCTTCAAAGTTTCAAAGTTTAATAACACTTGTATGCTGCCCAATCCCGTAGGACTCCGGGCGGCTCACAATACAAATAAATCAAAAGGCATAGAAAAAGAAAAGATAGACTTAAAAACACACCATGCACTCCATTCCAAGTGGGGCTGGACCATATTTTGGGGTCAACAGCCCCAGGCCTGCCGGAACAGCCAGGTTTTAGTGGCCTTACAGAGGCCTTACTTTAGGGGCCTGTCAGCTCTCCAAGCCAGATAGGTTTGTGATTGTAAATCCTCCTTTGAAAGACTTTGCTAGCTATGAATGAACAGAATTCACAGTAAATTAATAAAAAGGGGTTTTGTCGGGACAAGGAGTTTGTTTCATGCTCTTGGGAAGCCTCGGTTAGAACAGGCTGAGTCAACCTTGAGCCAATCAGGATCAAACTCCTGGCAGTGAGCAGAATTAGCCTGGAGTACTGCATTCTAACCACTGTGCCACCACGGCTCTTCCACCTTTCTGAAAATGAATCTAGAGGGTGGAGTTTGAAGTGAATTTTACCTGGGAAAACTGAGTTGACAGAATTTACAGAATGTTTACAAGATGGTTTGTAGGATTTCGAACCTTTGAAGAAGAATGCTGCAATGACTAGAAATTCTCACAGCTATGAGACCCTTATTTTCCTGTTCACAACTGCATTCTGGTACTGGCACAAAAATATTTTAGTAGGGCCTGGGGCTATAATCTATTATCCAATCCAATTTCAGCATCTGAAGTTTTCCTTGGAAATGACACTTATGGATCCTTCAATTTGAAAAACAAAAGGCCATTTCTAGCAGATATGATCTCATTAGTAACCTTGGGAGCATTTCTTCACCCCTTTGCAGAAACCAGAGAAAGCTTACCAGGAACAAGGCCCTCGATGCAAAATTAGGTCTGCATTTGTTTAATTTCCATAATTTATGTCTCAGAATTAAATTTTACCTGGCATGTATCAACGGGTTATTCTGTAATATTACATTAGGATAGCACTTTTATAACTCCATTATTAGAAATTAATATGCACCTTCCTGCACTAAATTATATTCTCGACTAATTTGATTCTCTCCCAGTCTTCGAGCGATACCACCTATCTGCCTGTTCAAGGATGCAGAGAAAGGCCGACTTGCAGTGAACGTTGCATTTCAATTACGTGAGAAAAGCTGCACTTTATTCAAATGTCCCAGCCTCTGCACTTTTCTTTTGTACTTTAGGTCTGTGCTGTCCTGAGCTGTTCACGTCCCTTAAGAGTTGACGTTAACAGCACCTGGTTTTTTTTAAAAGTGAATTTGACAGGGAAATAATTGTTCATTGTCAAGAGAACCAGATTAGGCTGCTGGAAAAGAACTGTCAGAAACACTGGAACTGTTGTGTCACTTAAGACAGTGTTTCTCAACCTTGGCAACTTGAAGATGTCCGGACTTCAACTCCCAGAATTCCACAGCCAGCATTCGCTGGCTGTGGAATTCTGGGAGTTGAAGTCCAGACATCTTCAAGTTGCCAAGGTTGAGAAACACTGACTTAAGAAGTCATGGATCATGTTGGACAACTACTTTAACTCAGTGTCCCAAAGGTGTTTTTTTTTTAAGAGGAAGCAGGACTTTCTGATTTCCCTTTGAGGACATTTCGCTTCTCATCCAAGAAGTTTTTTTTTTTTTTGCAATCTGTTTTTTTATTTTTAAACATTAAAAAAAATGTAAAAAAAAATTTCATCCATTACATACAGCATGTCATTTGGTTACAAGTGTTTGTGCATCCATATTCTCAGTTACATTTACAATCACAAATTTTTTGTCTAATATAACTAAATACCTCACTTTCATTGTACAATGTATATTCAATTACAATTAATATTTTTTTCAATAAACCTAATTCTCTTACATTCTTGATTGTCTGTTTGATAACAATATACCTTTATATAATCACATATCCCAATATGAAAGAGATTTACCAACCATTTATATTTGTATATCATTGTTTTCAATTATGTATAATCCCACCAAACAACTATCAAGTATGCTTATATTCATTATTGTCCTTGTACATCATACATTCAAATAAAGATGTTATTCCTTCATTTTTCAACAAGGTATTATAAATAGTCACTTCATATATATATACCAATTTTAATTACTTCCTTATTAAAATTATTTATCAACAACAATATATCTTTATAATATATACTTAGGGTTATACATTATATCACCAATCCTCTACCAAGTATACATAAATTCATTGTTTTCCTTATCGATTTTAAAACAAAAAGTCTAAAGTATTGAATTTATATATGTATCAGTCTTTCATTGTATCATTGTTAATCTATTTCACAGCATACGTAATTGTATTATCACTTAACTCCTTCAGTTAAAACATAAGTAAAACATTTTTCATTTCCAGGTTTTCCCCCCCAGCCACTGATAAAACAAGTCCCATATCTAAGGTGACCAGATTTTCAGAATGGCAAAGAGGGACACCTTTGACTGGGGGGGGGGGGGTCTTGTTTAAAAATTTTATACGGAGCAACAAAAAATTTCATATAACGCAAAATAGTATTGTAATATTTTTTTTATTTCAACATAACTACAATTTACAAATATAAATTGTAATTGTTGCCAAACATCAAAATTTTGATCGCGTGACCATGAGGATGCTGCAACGGTCGCTAAGTGTGAAAAGGTCGCTAAGTGTGAAAAATGGTCATCAGTCACTTTTTTCAATGCCATTGTAACTTTGGTCACTATACCATCTTTCTTGCCACAGTTCTTAAGTGAATAACTGCTGCTGATAAGTTAGTAACATAAGTGAATCTGGTTTCCCCATTTGACTTTGTCAAAAGGTCACAAAAAGCAATTACATGACCCCAGGACACTGAAACCATCATGAATATGAATCTGTTGCCAAACATTAAAATTTTGATCGCGTGACCATGAGGATGCTGCAACGGTCGCCAAGTGTGAAAATGGTCACTAAGTGTGAAAAATGGTCATCAGTCACTTTTTTAAATCATTATACCACCTTTCTTGCCACAGTTCTTAAGTGAATAACTGCAGCTGGTATTTTGTATTTTGGATAGAATCTTTTTTTAAATAGTCTAAGACAATTTAAAAAAAGAATCCACACAGAATAAATTGAAGTAAAACATTTCAAACTATTCCACACAGAATAAATTGAAGTAAAACTATTTTTAACAATTCTATGCACAATATATTTCAAAGTATTGTGCATAGAATTTTTAAAAATGGTTTCACTTCAATTTATTTTGGATAGAATCTTTTTTTAAATAGTCTAATACAATTTAAAAAAAGAATCCACACAGAATAAAACTATTTTAAAAAATCCTATGCACAATAAATAAAATATTATTTTAAAATACATTAAAAAAATACAAGAAAAAAACCCGGCTCACACCAGCAGGCAGGAACTCCAAGTAAATCCAGAATGATGTAGATGTTAATACAAAGAACTGAGCAAATTAAAATGGTGAAATTAGTCAGGGAAATATTTTTCAAAGAAACTTTGTCACCATTTTTTCCACACGAGCCAACCTCTGTGCCCCTCCCCTCCGGAAAATCCAGGAAGGAACACTCGCGACTTCTCTAGCCAAGTATTTCCTGCAGCTCTATGGTACTGGGTCATCTTTTCTTATAAAATGATGTAAAAGGGGCGCAGGGGGGTCTGTTTTCTTGCTTTAACATTTTAATATCTTCAATGAAAGTACTGAGACAGAGAGAGGGTTTAGACAGAGTGTCTTTTGTCTTGCCCCGGTTAGGATTTCTTAAGCAAATCCACTGGGCTTTCAACATGAAGCCAGAAAATCGGGACTTTTTTAAAACGCCCCGGGACACGGGACAAATTGTTAGAAATTGTGACTGTCCTGCCAAAATCGGGACATCTGGTCACCTTATCCATATCCAAGAAGCTTTTTCAGCTCTGACTGGATGGTGGGGAGTTGAAGAAGCTTCTTGGATGAGAAGTGAAATGTCTTCAAAGAAAAACCAGAAAGTTCTGCTTCCTCTTTTTAAAAAATTGCACCTTTGGGACAACCAAAACCAGGATGACTGAGAATCTCCATAGACTTTAAACCAGTGTTGGCCGATTTTAATCATTTGCTCATTTGGAGATGGAAGTACCGTATTTTTCGGAGTATAAGGATGCACCTTTCCCACCCACCCCAAAAAAGAGGGTGAAAATCTGGGTGCATCTTATACACTGAATACAGCCATTTTTGGCCTTCTAAAACCCCGTCCCGCGCATCCCGTTTTTTTGCAAAAAATGGGCATGCAGAGGGTGTTGGAGGCCTGCAAAGTGCTCTTGTGGAGGAGCAAACCAAGCAAATGAGCAAAAAATGGGCCTGCTTTTAGCAAAAACGGGCCCATTTCTTGCAAAAATGGGCCCATTTTTCACAAAAATGAGGCATGCAGAGGGTTTGGGAGGCTGTAGAGTGCTCCTGGCATCTGGAGAGGGCAAAAACTATTTTTTTTTTGTTTACCTCTTCAAAATCTTGGTGCATCTTATACTCCATTGCATCTTATAGTCCGAAAAATGCAGTAGCTAACGAGCAGGTGGTAGACCACTGTCCATTTGGAGCAGGATGCTTAAGTTCTTGAGTCTCAGGAAACACATCAGGCTTGAAGGAATATTAGCCTCCAGATGTGCTGGATGGGGATAGTAGCTATTTGGCAAGAGAGCCGGTGATTTTTAAAAGGTCAGTAAGTCCCTTCAATATTTGCAAATATCTGAAAAATACAAGACCGTCCCAAAATTTTTGGTCTCCTCTGTTTTGGGGAGATACAACAGAGTTGCTGGAGGACACATTGTGTGGTTTCTTGGCAACATCTTTTCCACTCTGTCTCTGAACCTAACGAGATATCACAATTCACAGTTGCTTACTTTTAGCAGCATCCCTAATAACAAGTCTAAATGGTTAGATTAATCTCCGAGGCTGTCAAAGGGGTGACATCCAAATTCAAAAAACGAATAGTTAGATTTCCAAAATGTGATCGCCTGGATTTTGCTGGGTGAAAGTTGAATGTTCCAGAACAGGGTTGTCAAACTCAACGCCTATTGGCTGGATCCGACCCGTGGGGTGCTTAGATCTGGTCCACAGGGCTGGCCTGGAAACTGCAAAGGACCGGCCCGCAATTCCTCTGCCAGCAAAAACTGAGGTCAGCCAGGATAAACGGAGCAGAGGGCTATCAAAACAAACTAAAAACAAAACAAAAGGAGAAATCTTTCCCCTTTTGCATTTGAGCATGCAAGAAGGGACAGGAAAGGAGAAAGGGAAAGAGAAAAGACTGAGAAAAAGATGGGAAGATGGGAAGAGAGCAAGGAAGGAAAAAGAAGGAAAGAGAAGAAGAAAGGAGAATGAAGAGGGAAGGAAAAAGAAGAAAAGGAAGGGAGGGAGGGGGATAGAAAGAATATAATGAGAGTGAGGGAGTGTCTGAGGGAAGTTCTGCCTTAGCACTTGGCTACCACAGGTGCCCCCAACACGAGTCCTGTGTCACATCCACCAGGGCCACGCCCACCCCTGGCCCTCTGAGGTCAAATACAACCCTGATGCAGCGCTCAATGAAATCGAGTTTGACACCCCTGATCTATGGCGAACAATGGGGTTTGCTCAACAGCTGCATCATTCACTGAATGATTGCTGCATTCATTTTATGACTGCCACAATCACAACAACTGCTGCAAAAACAGTCATAAAATTGGGTCTGGACTCATGTAATCTGCTTTACAGTCATCACAATTTATTGCTGGAATTGTGGGCTCAATTACAATCGTAACTTGAGGACCACCAATAATCTGTAATGTACAGAACTGGATATAGTATTATAGCTGCAGTCCAACCAGTGCAGAATACACTGGGACTTTTATGTGTCCTAAGGGACACGGTGGCTCAGTGGCTAAGACGCTGAGCTTGTCAATCAGAAGGTTGACAGTTCGGCAGTTCGAATCCCTACCACCACGTAACGGAGTGAGCTCCCTACTTGTCCCAGCTTCTGCCAACCTAGCAGTTTGAAAGCATGTAAAAATGCAAGTAGAAAAATAGGGACCACCTTTGGTGGGAAAGTAACAGTGTTTCATGCACCTTTGGTGTTGAGTCATGCTGGCCATATGACCACGGAGACCCCTTCGGACAGCGCTGGCTCTTCGGTTTTGAAACAGAGATGAGCACTGCCTCCTAGAGTCAGGAACGACTAGCACATATGTATGAGGGGAACCTTTATCTTTATGTGTCAGGATGTAGATGTTGTGCTTCTGTTCATGTTGCCCAGGATTGTATTATTCCTCACACCGCTTGCTCCCGTTTAGCCGGAAATTTACTACGGTTCTCCCAAACCTCCATTACCTTTTGAAGTCTATTGAAATGTAAAGTTGCCTCTTGATGAAGACTTTCCCAGGCTAAGGAAACCTCACCTTTTGATCAATCAAGTCAAAAGCTGTCGGGCAGAATTTGAACGGTGATGGATAGGTTCTTTCCGTGTTATAAATTCCATTTTGATGCTCATTGGCGGCAGGCTTCTTTCTGATCTTCATTGTCATTTTTCAGCCTCTCAAAAACACAACCCTTTCCTCCGGATGGTTGCGAGGAAAGAAATATGATTTCCATGCTCTGAACCTTGTCAAAAGGCTGAGGGTTATGAATCAAAACAGATACCTCCTGCACTATATTTTCCCCTGTTATAATACTTGTCCAAGCAGAATCCTGCCTGCCTTTGAAGAGACAAAAAACAACGGCGACCTAGATAGGTGGCTTTGTGTCTCATTAGCAGTCTCTGGAGTCCTCCAGTCTTTACCACTGAACCACACTTTTTCCCCCCCCTAAGCCTTCCCCTCTTTATCTCTTTTTTTGGTCTGCTGTTTTTGCATGTAGCTGCTTAAAGTGGATGGGAAAACGAGCTCGAGCAAATTAGAAGCAACAGGAACCCAATGCCCTTGTGCTTTAATGCTGGAAACGGTTATTGGAGAAGACGATTAGCAGGCGCAGTTGCCGGTGGAATTAAAACCTGCTTGGGCAGAAAAGGGGAAAAGATGGAAGCAGAATCTGTGGTTCTTTAGTCTCATTCTGTATTTTTTTTTAAAAAGCCTCAGAAAGTTCTTTTCCAGTAAGTGATTCGAACATCTCTTTCCATTTGTATTCCAAATCCATTCTTCCTAAACAGAATAAGATAGCATAGCATAGCATAGCATAGAATAGAATAGAATAGAATTCTTTATTGGCCAAGTGTAATTGGACACATAAGGAATTTGTCTTTGATGCAGATGGTCTCAGTGTACATAAGGAGAATAAAATGCATTCACCAAGAATAAAAGGATACAACACTTAGTGATGGTCAAAGTTACTAATAAGCTATCAAACTGTACTAGGAAACAAATAAAAGCAATATAAATTAAAAGATACAAGCAACATGGTTATAGTCATAAGCAGGGAGAGATAAATACCAGGAAGGAAGAGAAGAAGAATAGTAATAAAGTCTTAGTAAATAATTTGACAGTGTCGTGGGAATTAGTTGTTTAGCAGAGTGATGGCATTTGGGGGGAAACTGTCCTTGTGTCTAGTTGTTCTGGTGTGCAGTGTCCTATAATGTCATTTTGAGGGTAGAAGTTGAAACAATTTATGTCCAAGATGTAAGGGGTCTGTAGATATTTTCACAGCCCTCTTTTTGACTCGTGCAGTATATAGGACCTCAATGGAATGCTGCTTTACGTAGAATGGCTTGGTTCAGTTTTGAAGGAGGAAATGGATGAGGGGCCCCCTTCCTGGTCCTGCTTTCTGCAGTTATTATTAAAGAGTTGTGTTTCATCTTTTCTTGGAATTCTGTGGTCTCCTCTCCTCCTTCCTCCCACTCAAGATGTCAGCTGTCGGGTTGAAAATTGGCTGTAGCCGCCACACCTCCATTTTGTTCATCTGGGCTACAGGAAACCTGTTTTCTGGGTTCCATTAAGAAATCACTAGCCGCAATGGATGCAATGGAATATTGGTATATATGTGTGAATCTAGTTTCTAGAATATTTGTTTAAAACGAAAGAATATCAATTATAGCTGAACTATATGATGTACAATGATAATAATGTATCTATGTATGCTTGATGGAAAACCTGTAACCTTATATACAATTGAAAGTGGTGATGCACAAATGCTTGTAACCTAACGACATGCTATATGTAATTGATGAGGGTTTTATGTTTCATGTTTTGTTTGTCTTTGTTTAAAAATAAAAAACCTTCTTCAAAAAAAAAAGAAATAACTAGCCGCTTCCTCTTGTGAATCTGATCTGAGCTGACATTTATCCTTAATTGTTCCCTCATCCTCTCCACTTTCCTCGCCAAGAACAACCAATGTGTCATTAATTGGCCAGTTGATACTCGTGGGCATCACTTTCCTGCTCCAGGGGAGATACAAGTGGAAGGTTCTCTTTTATTGCCTTGAATCTGATTATAAGAAGAGATAACAGCTTCTGCTAAGAGCATCCATATTCTTCTAATTCAAAGAATGGAATGCCATTATGGAGACTGAATTTAGTTCTTTCAGGTTATTATATAACCAAGCGGCCTCCAATGAGGACCATTATAATGATAAATCTTGGCACATCTCTCTTTTTGCAAATCTCTCGTTTCCCTCCCGCATCGATATTCCAATTTGCAAAAGAAGGCCAATCTTCCCGGCAGCCATCTCCTCTTCATAATAATTCGGCCTGAGTTACTACCCCATGCTTCAAGATAAAATCTGATATATCCAAGGTGTACCAGGTTGGGGACCAGAAGTGTGAGTAGATCACAGGTGTGTTCCTACCAGTTTGCACCTATTCGGTAGAACCGGTTTGTCAAATCTACCGAACCAGTTAGAAGAGGTTTCACCAGTGGACCTGGAAAGCAGGCCACACCTACAGAAGAGGTTCCAAAAAATTTTGAAACCCACCACTGGTGGGTGTGTAATGTCTCACAGTTATCTACTCATTAATAATGATCTAGTAAATACATTTTAGGGACCTTTCCTTACATAATTGGTGTTTTCTTTCATACTTTTGGATTTCTAATTTCTGTTTCCGTTAGTTGGCAATTGCTAAAACCAATCCCACGTGAAAAAGTATTCAAAGCTTTCTTGATTTTAATTGTCAATTTATTCCTGCACATTGTAATATTTATTCATTTACATATCTGTTTTTCCACTGTTGTGCAAACACAATTCCAGCAGCTGCTAACATGTGTAAAATTAAATATATATTATACTCCCTGTCAAATAGCCAACAAAATATTTCTGGTTTTAATTCCATATCTTGCTTTACGATTGCTTCTAACCACTAACTTCTGAATAGCTACTTGGACCGACCTAAGTACTAATTCATAATTTCATATCCGGTCACATGGGTGGCAAGCCACTCCCACAAAGGAGGCCACACCCACAGAGTAGGTTCCAACAATTTTTGAAACCCACCACTGGAGTAGCTAATTTCCAGAAGGGAGAGTTAACGATAGTTTATTGGAGCAACACAAACAGGTATTCTAAATTTTTCCTTGATTGATGTAATGTTATTTATTCTATCTTACCTCTGGAAGCAAAGGTGCCAGCATTTCTTCCTCCTGATTTTCCCCCATAACAGCAACCCTGTAAGGTTGATTGGATTGACAGAGAGTCAAACGGCACATTACATACTGTATCACATTGGTTCTGTTTTGCAATTAAGGAAATGAGTTTGTTAGATTTATTTTCCACCTTTTCTGCAGGAGCTTAAAGCAGCAGATATGATCCTTTCTTCCTCCTTCCTTCTTTCCTTCCTTCCTCCCTCCCTCCCTCCCTACCTACCTACCTACCTACCTACCTACCTACTTTTCCCCCCTCAGTCCTTCTGAGAGTGGAATTAGGCTAAAGTCACCCCAGGAAATTCCATTGTTGAGAGTTGATTTATGCCTGGTTTATTATTTATTAAATATATTTATATGCCGCCCAATCCCGAAGGACTCCGAACGGTTCTCCTCTGTCCTGTCCAATTTTCTAACCACAATATTGCACCGGTTTTGAAAAAAAACATTCTCTTTATTTATTAAATGGTGCTAAATCCAGCTTTATGCTAGAATTTACTGCCTGAAATGTGGTGGTTTTGTCTAAGGGGACATTAAAAAGGAAATTGGGCAAGCACATATAGCCCTGGAGCTTCATCTCATCCGTTCCTGAATTAATGGCTACCTCAGAAGATTTCAGTGTCTAAACGGCCTTTGTGATAACTCAATGAGCATCAGAAATACTGTTTTTAGTGCGAACTCTGCTGTAAATAGAATAGCACATTCTAGATATTTGTTGGATGCCAGTCAGGGACATACCTTAATAAAACATTTTAATTCAAGAAACTGCCATATATTAAGAATCCCTGGCCAAATTTTAAGACTGGGTTTCCCAAAAGGGAGTGTCTTTGAATATTTTGAACAATTTCTTCCAGCTTTTTCCGCAGTCCACACTGAGCTGCCATTTGTGAGGAAGGCTAGAGGTAGTCCTTGATTTACACAGTTGAGCACAAAAATTTCTATTGGTATGCAAAGCAGTTGTGTCGCTAGTGCTAGTTGTTCCTGACTCTAGGGGGCGGTGCTCATCTCTGTTTCAAAGCCGAAGAGCCAGCTCTGTGCGAAGACATCTCCGTGGTCATATGGCCGGCATGACTAAACACCACAGGGGCACAGAACACTGTTACTTTCCCACCAAAGGTGGTCCCTATTTTTCTACTTGCATTTTTACATGCTTTCGAACTGCTAGGTTGGCAGAAGCTGGGACAAGTAACAAGAGCTCACTCCATTACGCGGCACTAGGGATTCGAACCGCCAAACTGCCAATCTTTCTGATCAACAAGTTCAGTGTCTTAGCCACTGAGCCATCCCCTCCCTTGACTTAACTGTTAGTTTTACATTAAAAGAAGCTTATTGTGCTCTGTTCATGAAGTCAGCCAGATTTCCCTCCATATTAATCTGGAATATCGTGGAAATTGATGAGTGGACAATGGAAATAGTTTCTCTGGGCCATTTTTATTGCTGCGTAGTCTGGCTCAACATCTTTGGAAAGATAAAGATAAGGCCCCAATTAGTGGGCTGAAGATCTAATGTGACTTGGGACTTAGGAATGTTTTGCTTACAGATATGGGTTTCATGAGTGATTTCAATGAAATATGGTCCTTTATTGAAACTGTGTATAAAACTATATATAACATACATAATTGCAAGAGAAGCGCTCATAAATATAATTTGTTGTTGTTCTGCTCTCTTTTTTCTTCTACTCTTTTTTTCTTTTCAATTGATTTTTCCTTCTGTTTGGTTTATGAAACGCAAAGAAAAAAAACAGACTTCGTAATACTTTATATTTCTTTTCAGATCAAATAAGTACAAAATGCAAAACAGCTTGCTACACGCTATACAACTACTTTTATAATAACTCCCTTTAAAGAGGTCTTTCTTTTTGTTAGTTGCAATGCCGTGTCTGACCCATCGCAACCTCATGGACATCCTAAAATATACTATACAGTGACCCTTCGGTACTCATCATTAATTGATTCCTGGAGGCACAATGAGTACCAAACACTTTTTCCCATAAGGAATAATGTTGTTGTTGTTGTTGTTGTTGTTAGTTGTGAAGTTGTATCCAACCCATAGCGACCACATGGACAATGTTCCTCCAGGCCTTCCTGTCCACTACATCCTCTGGAGTCCATTTAAGCTCACTCCTACTGCTTCGGTGACTCCATCTAGCCACCTCATTCTCTGTCGTCCCATTTTTCTTTTTCCCTCCGTCTTTCCCAGCATCAGGCTCTTCTCCTGGGAGTCCTTCCTTCTCATTAGGTGGCCAAAATATTTGATCTAGCCTTCTAAAGAGCAGTCAGGGTTGATCTCCTCCAAGATTGACTGGTTTGGTGGCCTTGCAGTCCAAGGGACTTGCAGGAGTCTTCTCTAGCACCATAGTTCAAAGGCCTCCATTCTTTGGCGCTCAGCCTTCCTTATGGTCCAACTTACAGAAGAGATCTTACAGAAGCATTATGTATTTCCCAATGTTTAAAATTATCTGAATACTATGTTTTGGTCCTGTTTGGAAATGTTTCTTATCATAAGAAACTCTCATTTACCATATGAATGTAATTTTCTGGGTTTCTTGAGTCTGGTTATCTACTAGATACAAATGCCCATGGAAAAAGATGAATGAAGTCTACTTGGGGAACTCTGGGCTGATAAAACTTTCTCTGCGTAAGGCAATCCAATGTGCCTAGTTCTGTCCTCATTTTAAATTCTTAACTCACCATATAAATTTTTCTTTTCTGCTCAGAAGAGATTGGTAGATGCAAGTCGTTGTAATCAGTAATGTGTATCTGGGGAATTAACTTGAAGCAACAATAGATTTCTTGAAATGTAATTTATATATATCTGCTGTTCTCTCAGACTTTTAATTCTCTGCTGTACATCTTAGATTAGAAAGCCTCAGATTTAATCACATTTCTGGAATGTAGCTTTTAATCATCTTTGTGTGCCCAATGACGATAGTTCTCCTCCGGCTTCATTCTTTGCTCTCCCTTTCTAATTGACCTGGGCTGATCCCAGACTCTATGACAGGTTGAACCTGGTTAGTGTTTGTATGGGGGACTGCTGGGAAATCTCAGAGCTATAAACTAGATAGGAAAGGGTTTTTTTAAAAAATTGAAGAAGATAATGGTAAACCCCCCCTTCCTTCCATGCTCTTGTTGAGAAAACAAGATGGAGGTGTCCATCAGTCAACAAAGTTTGATCTCAACATGAAGGATATATTAACTCATCTACCTCAAAGAGTAACAAGAACTCTATGAAAGTTTTGATTTTATAGTAACCTCTCTTGAACCTCTCTTCAGTGTAAGTTAAAATTAAATTTTAAAAAGTTGCATCAATTAAATATTTAAAAGATGTTGGGACTTTGGGAAAAGTGCAAAGAAGAGCAACTAAGGCAATTTAAGGCCTGGAGACTAAAGCCTATGAAGAACAGTTGTAGGATTTTGGGTTTGTCTAGTCTAGAGAAAAGAAGGACTAGAGGGGACATGATAGCAGTGTTCCAGTATTTCAGGGACTGCCACAAAGAAGAGGGGGTCAAATTATTCTCCAAGGCACCAGAGGGAGGACAAGAAACAACGGATGGAAGCTAATCAAGGTGAAAAGCAACCTGGAACTAAGGAGAAACTTCCTAACAGTGAGGACAATTAACGGCTTGCCTTCTGAAGTTGTGGGCGCTCCATCACTGGAGGCTTTCAAAAAGAGACTGGACAATCATTTGTCTGAAATGGCATAGGGTCTCTTGAGAAGAAGGTTGGACTAGAAGACCTCCAAGGTCCCTTCCAACTCTATTAGTCTATGTCAGGGGTGTCAAACTCGCTTTCATTGAGGGCTGCATCAGGGTTGTGTGTTTGACTTCGGGGGGGGGCAAGGTGGGCATGGCCAGAGTGGGCGTGACCAGCTCGACGTCATTCGTGTCAGGGCGCCTGTGGTGGCCTGAGGGGTCTGCCAGCGAAAACGGGCTCCAGACCTCCATTTTTGGCTGCGACAGCCTCCTGCAACCATCCGCCAGTGAAAATGGAGCTCTGTTTTCGCTGGCAGAGGCACCACGGGCCAGTCCTTCGCTGTTTCCAGGGCGACCCCATGGGCCAGATCTAAGCACCCCATGGGCCGGATCCGGCCCTGGGCCTTGACACCCCTGTTCTATGTTCTATATTCCACATGTTTGGAAGCAGTTCCATGTGAAAACATGCATGGATATCCCAGCTCCTGCTTTCCACAAGCTCTTCTTCTCCAACATACCCATAAGCTTTGATCCTTGCTTGGTTGTCAAGGGTAGATTTATGCCTTGCAAAGGTATAACTAGAAGCCTTCCTTCCTTTTTTTACTCCTCCCCTCCTCGAGGCACTTATCTTCTGAGCTAGGAAATTCTGCCAGGGTAACTTCAAATGCAGCCGGGTTCCACTCAACCATTATTAGCTGCTCAAAAAAAGTGAATGAGGCAGAGCGAAAAGTCCTGCAATAATTTATTCTCCCTGTTGGTCCCATTTATAACTTTATGTTAACCCACCGAGGAGGGTGTTGCGTTTAATCTGAGGTAAAAAAATACACTGGAAAATGAAGAGGCTGTCGATGGAAACAGGAGCTCTGTTGTTCAGTTCTTCCCGCTGGCATAAATCACAAAATGAACCCTATCCGTCCAATATCTTGCATGGATACCCTTTTTTGTTTGTTTCACAAGATATCAAACCTGTTTATACCGTCTCATTTTCCCAAAAAAAGTATCTGGCTCTGGCTGTGCTCTCTAAGAATAGGTGTGTTCTTTATGAATTCCAAAGGATGCAATTTTCCACAGAAAGGTTATTTTGGGAAATACCTTCATGGAAGATGGGTTTTATGCAGTAACCAACTGAGTTGAATCAAGGAAGGAAGACCTTATCCAGCTTTCTGAAAAGCATCATCAATGCTTGCCTGGACCAAATGCCAAGTCTTTAGAACTGCAGATGGAAAGTCCTATCGCATTTAGACGTTTTAGCTGATAACCCAGCGCTGCCCAGGTATTTATTTATCCCAACCCTCCTTCCATGAACGTTGCCACAATTTCTAATGTTGGATTTTTCCCCTTACTAGAGGGAGCCACTTTGTGGAGTACTGTGAATCCATTACCATGGGAACTCCACAGCACTGTACAGTGGAAGCCATTTTAAGGCACAACAGGCTGTATCTTAACAGAACAGAACACACACCCTGAGAGGTGTTAGGGTACAAACAGTATTTGTTTTTAGAGGGTAAGTAATCTGTGTACCAAGTTTGGTTGAAATCGTTTGAGGCATTCAGCCAGTTCACACCTATTCGGGAGAACTGGTTGTCCAAGAGCCGAGGTGGCGCAGTGGTTAAATGCAGCACTGCAGGCTACTTCAGCTGACTGCAGTTCTGCAGTTCGGCTGTTCAAATCTCACCGGCTCAAGGTTGACTCAGCTTTCCATCCTTCCGAGGGTGGTAAAATGAGGACCCGGATTGTTGGGGGCAATATGCTGACTCTGTAAACCGCTTAGAGAGGGCTGAAAGCCCTATGAAGTGGTATATAAGTCTAACTGCTATTGCTATTGCTATAACTGCTAACTTTCTAAGCAGTTCGGAGAACCGGTTGTTGGAAGAAATCCCCTTTTGTTTTTTTCCCACTTTAAAGGGTTAATCCTGTAAGCAAGGCTGGAAGGAAACATTCTATATATATCCGTGATTGTGAACCTATGGCATGTGTGGCGCAGGTGGCATGTGGAGCGATTTGTCAGGGCACGCAAGGCGTTGCCCTGTCAGCTGACAAGCGTGCATGCGCGCACTGGCCAGCTGATCTTAACCTTCTTTTGTGGCCATTTTTTGCCCTCCGAGGCTTCCTTGAAGCCTCCGGAGCACGAAAAACCAGCCCTACGGGCAAACCAAAAATTCAGGAATGTACTTTGGGGCAAATTATGATATGAACACCATCCCCTATTGTCAGGCCCAATCCCAAAGACAACACTACAAAGTCCAATTGAGTTCAGTCCTTTATTTGCTTGCATCTAGTGGACAGAATCTTGCCCAACAAAAGCTATAACTTCTAAGATATTAGATTTGTCCTGAGAGTTTCTAAGGCAGGGGTGTCAAACTCAATTTCATTGAGGGCTGAATCAGGGTTGTGTTTGGCCTTGGGAGGGGCAGGGGGCATGGCCAGCTCAACAGCACTCATATCAGGTGGCCCGAGCATTCTGCCAACAAAAACATGCTCCTAAGCTCTGTTTTTAGCTGCGACAGCCTCCTGCAACCCTCTGCCAGCAAATAAGGAGCTCAGGAAGGCTACATGTGGCCCGCAACAAGCTCTGTTTTTGGCTGTGACGGCCTCCTGCAGCCCTCTGCCAACAAAAACGGAGCTCCGTGGGCCAATCCTTCACTGTTTCCAGAGTAGCCCACGGCCAGAACTAAGCACCCCATCTGGCCCCTAGGCCTTGAGTTTGACACCCCTGTTCTAAGGTGTGGCTAGGCTGAAGCTTCCCCCCCCCCCACGTTATCTGGTTTGGAACAGTGCACACTGTTAATCTGAGCCTCTTTCTGGGAAGGCTCTGAGATGGCAAAATTCTGACACATTGCTCTTTTGTGTGCCTCTTCCATCACACCTGATGTGTACTTGTGTGCAGTGTTGCAACATGAAAAGGAAAGTCTGGGGCTCCATTATAATACCACAATGTACAGTGCCATCCTTTTCCTCGTTCCTACCAGGAGCAAGAACCACCTGCACTTTACTTGAATGTAACTCCAACATCTTAACTACTACACAAGTAGTCAATTTCTATGCAACAAAATTTCATTTTAATGTATGCCAATTAGTGTACATTCAAAGTGACAATACAGTTATTCTAAATCTAGTCCTAAAGTTACAAACACGTGAGCCCAGAATTTCCGCAGTTAAGCAAGACAGTTGTTCAATGAGTTTTGCCCTATTTTACAACCTTTCTCGCCACCATTGTTAAGGGAATCACTGCGGCTGTTAAGTGAGTAACATGATTGTGATGTGACTTTACTTGTTAGAGGGGTGCAAAAGGGTCGTAGGAGACAGCAACTGCCATAAATATGAGCCAGTTGCTAAGCATCCAAATTTTGATGATGCGACCATGGGGATTCTGAATGGCCATAAGTGTGAAAACAGGTCATAAGTTACTTTTCTCGGGGCTGTTGTAACTTTGAACAGTCACTAAACAAGTGGTTGTGAGTTGAGGATTACCTGAAGAAGTGCACTGTCTCTCAGAGTTTAGATTAATAATTTTGCTAACATGTTTATAGTTCTCCGCCACCCTCCCCAGTACAATTCATGCTAATGTTTTCACTTCTAGTGAATTCCAATCCTTCATTTTGTATCTCAAACAATGGGCCTTAATTATAAAATTCTAGGTTTGCTTTTCAACGCTTTTCCCAAATTACTGCTGCATCTCAAGACAGCACTTGGGAATTCCACGTAGTTTCTTGCTCCCAAATTATCAATCCAGCCAAATCCTTCAGAATATACATATATTCATATATATAAACACACACACACACACACACACACACACACACACACACACTTAGTGGGAAAGGACACAGCGCGGAGCTGCCAGCTGGTGAATTTGTCTTTTTGCAAGACACCTACTGCTCTCTTCGGAGCTTGTGTTCATAGCCGAAGGATGCATCTTGTGCTTTTTGGTGCTAATAGCACAAAGTCTTGGCTTTGTCCATCGTCTCACTAGCTCCGAAAGAAATGATTATCCTTTCCTTATTAGCAAATCACTCGGATACGAAAATCCACAGGTAGCTGTTTCAGAAGGATTTTGAAGCATGTTAGGCTAGGGTAGATCCGATGAAGGGAGCTTTGGCTGACAAATTTTGTGCTGTTTAATGAGATTTGTTTGCTGGAAAAACCGATCGGATTCCTCCTGCTCTTTGTTTCAGAAGGTGTGTGTGTGTGTGTGTGTGTGTGTGTGTGTGTGTGTGTGTGTTTTAAACTGGATAGGCCTTGTGGAATTAGGAATCGGGTGTAAGTATAATCTTTATTGTCATTGTACTTAAACACAACGAAATTGGTAAGGGAAGCAAATTATGTTATCAAGCAGCAATTAATTTCAAGATAGTAAAACAGAATCTGTTAGGAGAGCATCTGGGCAGTGACACCTCGATTGATACCTTTACGGTAAAGGTAAAGGTTCCCCTCGTACATATGTGCTAGTCATTCCCGACTCTAGGGGGCGGTGCTCATCTCCGTTTCAAAGCCAAAGAGCCAGTGCTGTCCGAAGATGTCTCTGTGGTCATGTGGCCGGCATAACTAAATGCCAAAGGCACATGGAATGCTGTTCCCTTCCCACCAAAAGTGGTTCCTATTTTTCTACTTGCATTTTTAAGTGCTTTCAAACTGTTAGGTTGGCAGAAGCTAGGACAAGTAACGGGAGCTCACTCCGTTACTCGGCGCTAGGGATTTGAACCGCTGAACTGCCAACCTTTCTGATCAACAAGCTCTGCATCTTAGCCATTGAGGAAGTTGTGACTTAATTCCCCATACTTGTTTGATGCTTACAGTACATAATGCCTACAAAGTATTTACTACAGGTAGTCCTTGACGTAGGAGCACAGTTGGGATCGGAGCTTGCATTGCTAACTGATGCAGTTAAGAGAGCGCCCAATGTTACGACATTTTTGCTGCAATTGTTAAGAAAGTTATTATGGCTTTTAAGTAACTCCGACTCCCTGCATGGATTTTTGCTCATTGTGACATTCTCCTGGTCATAAACGGTGATCACATGAGCCCCGTAAATCTGTAACCATTGTAAATACATGCTAGTTGCCAAGCAACCAAATTCACATGACCATGGAGACACTGCAGCGGTCATAAGTGCGAGGAGCAGTTGTAAGTCACTTGCTGTTGTAACTTCAATTGGCCATTAAATGAATGGTAAGCTCAGGACTCAAATACTTTGGCCACCTAATGGGAAGGAAGGACTCCCTGGAGAAGAGCCTCAACGCTGGGAAAGGCGGAGGGCAAAAGAAGAAGGGGACAGCAGAGAATGAGGTGGCTGGATGGAGTCACTGAAGCTGTAGGCATGAGCTTAAATGGACTCCAGAGGATGGTAGAGGACAGGAAGGCCTGGAGGGACGTGGTCCATGGGGTCGCAATGGGTCAGACACAACTTTGCAACTAACAACAACAACAAGCTGAGATCTACCTGTATTACAAAAGTTATGTTATTGTAGAAGCAGGATTTATTCATGGCTAGGACCCTGCAGACGGGGGTGGACTTTGAAAGCTTTCGTTACATTTTCTGCACAGGTAGAAAATGAGATTTTAATGCTTGTTGGATTCTAATCATGCAGCCTGGACCATCCCAGAGTTGGTTTTGGAACATCCCCTGTGCTTGGCAACGAAACATTGGTCTGCAGCTGAATTAGGATGCACGGATCTTATTCCCTGATTTAATTTAATCAGGATCAAGTTAATGATACCTGCTCAGACATACAGAAGTCCTTAGCCCATTAACTCAGCATTGTTTACATTGACTCCTCATAGCTCACCCTGATTTCAAGATAGGTTTTCCAGCTTTGGCTGAAGATACCAGTAATTAAAGCTTTGGTCGGTGTGCAAAGTACATGTCTTCTTGCTTATTTATGGGACCTTTTCTGTTCTTAGTTTGGCTTCTCCTACCTCCTGGAAGAGGACAGGGTGGGAGAGAGAAAAAGGATGAGCTGCTTTTCCTTTACGTTGTTAAGTCTTGTTTGCAGAAGAGCGTCCTGTCAGCTACAAGTGTCTCCTTTATTGACAAGATTAATCTCATAGAGTCCTCTTCTGTTCAGCCATCAGAGTGACAGGAGCTCTGGTTTCTTTGTATTGGATCATTCAGAATCAAAAGCAGGAACTGAATGCAACCTTCGTCTGCTGGCTGGGGAATTCTAGGAGTTGAAGTCCACGAGTCTTAAAGCTGCCAAGGTTGGGCACCTCTGATTAAGTGAAAGCATCACACAAGATATAAACTGTGTAAACTTAGAAAAATGCACACCCGTGTCAGACAGGTGAAACTTATATAAAATCATAATTACAGGCACAAGATGTAATACAACATTAATCTGAGATCTTAAGAGGTGTCTCACCTTGAGAGGCAACTGAACTTTCTTGTTATTCTTCGAAGAGGTTTTGCTTCTCATCCAAGAAGGAGCTGAAGAAGCTTCTCGGATGAGAAGCGAAACATCTTCACAGAATAACAAGAAGATCCAGTTGCTTCTCGAAAAAGCACCTTTGGCAGAATCATGACCTGGATAATTAAGAATCTCCAAAGACATTAGGAGAAGGTGGACTATTTATACCATTCTGATGGACCCATGGCAGGAGATTTTAAGAGATGATGAGATGAATGAGATAGGAAGATATGTTATATGTTTCTGTATTTGCATAAACTTCTCCTAGCTTGCCAATTAAAGAAATAGTACCGTGTTTGGCTTAAGGATGTGTCAGTCTCCTGTTTATGGATCCTGGATATGACCAGAGAATTCAAAATCCAGTATCTCTCATCGCATAGGACCCGGGGTGGAATGCTACTGGTTCGGACTGGTTCGCCTGAGCCAATAGGAAAGATGCCAGCTGCCTGAACCAGTAGTAAAAAAAAATACTGTTCACTTACTTTGCTGTTTGCTTACTCGCTTGTCAGGCGCACTCAGTAGCAGGCTTCTCCCACCCGCCCAGACATCATTTTGACACTCTGTGCATGCGCGGAAGGTTCTGTGCATGCACGGAGGTGGCGTGCGCTCACATTGCTACCGAACCGGTAGCAAAGGTAAGTGGATTTCACCCCAGCATAGGACTATCACAGCAGGCTGTGTCAACTGGAAATTTGTAGGTAGAATTGTGATGAATTAGTTTTGCCTATAAATTCCAAGGGATGACTCCCGAGAAAGTAAAATGGATGAAGCTGTTTTAACTCTGGTTTGCTTATCCCCCCCCCCCCCCGCCTCATTCTAGGTGAAATATGAAATAGAATGTCTTCATTGGCTTTTTTTTCCCCTATGAAAAATAAAATGACAAGTCTGGGATTTTAAAAAAAGCTGCTTTGGGGATACCCAAACAGGGCAGGTAATATAAAAGCTGTTTGTTAAAGCAGCACAGAATTTACCTGTTAAGAGTTTTGCAAAAAATCTTTGCTTTTTCTTCCTTTCCCCAGTTTTGTGTCATCATCATTTCCATCTCGATTTCTGAAATAAACATTAAATTTTCTTTTTAAATAAAATATTCAGAATCATTATTTTCAAGTTAGTTTTATTTATTTTGTCCTTGAGCACTTCTAGATATTAGAATTTATAGCAGTTCCCCTGAGGAGAAAAAGAGAAAGTATTCTGTTTATAAGCCCAGACCCAGGATTCTATCGTGTTACATATTGACTCCCATCAAAAGCAACTTACTCGTACATGTTTCTACCTAAAACCTCTTTTTAAATAATAATTAGGGGGCCAAGACTTCATCAGTTTGATAATAAGAAAGGGAGAACAAGATTGAAAGGAAGTGGATCATCCTGATAGATTCCATATATTCCTTCCTGAAACAGCACTGAGGATCTCTATGGAGATTCTCAGTCATCCAGGTCATGGTCCAGTTGCCTCTTGAAAAAGCACCTTTGGGACAGCATTGAGGACCAGAACCTCCGCAGCCTCTAAACTTAATGCACTGAATATGTGTTCCTAAAGGACAGTGGTCCAAGACTTCAGTTCCTGTAGAAGATTATGAGTCCCAGACGAAAGTTCTGACTACATATACAAGCTCCAACGTGGAATAAAACTGGTCTTGTAGTGCCTCCTGGTGGTCAATAGAACTTAAAGGTAAAGGTTCTCCCTCACATATGTGCTAGTTGTTCCTGACTCTAGGGGGCGGTGCTCATCTCCGTTTCAAAGCCAGAGCCAGTGCTGTCCAAAGACGTCTCTGTGGTCATGTGGTCGCATGACTAAACACTGAAGGTGCATGGAACACTGTTGCCTTCCCACCAAAGGTGGTTCCTATTTTTATACTTGCATTTTTACATGCTTTCGACCTGCTAGGTTGGCAGAAGCTGGGACAAGTAACAGGAGCTCACTCCGTTATGTGGCGCTAGGTATTCGAACTGCCAAACTGCCGACCTTTCCGATCAACAGACTTTATTTTCCTTATATCTAGGCAACATTTAACTTCTTGACCCAATGCTTATGGGAAAAGCCATATTTGTAATGCTTATTGTAGTGTTGTTCAACTTTAGCTACTTTAAGTTGTTGGTTGGCACATTCTGGGAGTTGAAGTCCACACGTCATTAAATGGCTAACATTGAGGGACACATTTTCATGGAAAGCCATCAAGGTTTGGAGCCATTCAAATTACAGAGTTCTGCTACTGCACTCAGCAACAGAACATTTCCTAGATCCCTTAAGTGGTTTGCTTAATGAAGGAGATCCAGAGCAAGCCCACTCCACCAGATCTCTGGAGAAGAGCAGTCCTACAGGTAAACTGGCCCTGTCCAATGAAATTGGACTACACTCCTAGCATCCTCAGTCAGCATGGCTAGTGGATAAGCCTGGTGGAAGTCATAACCCCAAACACTCAGAGACTAAAACTTGAGAACCATCACATACTCTTAAGTAGAACTATTTTTTTCCTGAATCAAAACAAAATAAATGCCATTTTATTACGTATGTGTTAAGCCTGTCATTGAAAAAGCCAACATCTTATGATAGGATTCAATATTCTCTGCCCAGTTTGAATATAACTAGGGCATTGCAGTGAGTCATAGTAGGCAGTAGAACTACAATTTTGAGTCACAGAGGCATCATTTACCTCCACTCAGATAGCAAACATCCACAATTGTATCTTCAAGACGTAATCCTGAAAGTCAAACAATGAAGTCATCCATATAGACTCATCCCTATATTTACCTAGTAGCATCTGCTCCAAGGACATCAAATGCAGCTTAGGGTAAAAGCTTAGAACATTTCTTTTTTTCCCTTTTTTAAAAATGATTTTTATTGAATGTTTTAATCTTTAAAAACAAAGAAAAACACAACAAGAAAGAACAAAACACAAAACACACATAACAATATAAAGTAATTATACAGCCTTCTGTATCGGCTTTCCTGCTTAGCCTTTATAGTTCTCCATTCTGCATTGCTTTTCTACTGCTTTTAACTTGCCTATAATATAACAACAGTAGTACTAACGCTTATAATAATATTAATTATTTATATCACCATATATTTAAATTGTCTATTTTCTGTTTTGGCTTCTGTATTCTAGCCAATTATAAATTTTATTCCATACTTTATAGAAATCCGATTCTTCTCTTTCTTTTATTTCTGTTGTCATTTTGTCCATCTCTGCGCATTCGAGTACTTTTCTAATTATTGTTTCATCTGCGGATGTATTGATTTTTTTCCAGTTTTGTGTGATAGCAATCCTGGCTGCAGTGAGTATGTGTATGATTATGTATTGAGATTGTTTATCCATGTTTTGGTCTAATAGTCCTAATAAGAATGCTTCTGGTTTCAGTTCTATTTTTTGCTCAGTAATTTCTTCCAACCATTTCCGAATTTTGCACCAATAATTCCTTGGAATTATTGGGTACGTGCACCACATATGGTAGAAACTTAGAACATTTCTATTATAAAATATTGAGTGTTGATCTCCAAATATCAAAACTTTTTTAAAAAAAAATCTATAAAGGAGGCAGCCCAAAGGGTTGGCACCACCTTCTGCCCACTTTCCAAAGCCGGTGTACATAAAATGACAATTTGCTGCCAGAAAGTCAGCAGAAAATAGACACCATCACGGATTGATGTTCACGTATCAACAGGAGGGGAAAAAAACAATTAAATCATTCTGTATTAACAGGCCCTGCACCGAGTAGCTCCTTTGTTTTTCTTCTTAACCATGTTGTTTCAGCTTCAGCACCCAAAGGAGGAACAATGTAATTGAAGAATGTGCTTCTTCTCCTAACAATTATTCTGCTGTTCTCTTGAATTTGCATAAGGAGAGGGAAATTAGCAGAGAGGGTGGGGGAAACAGAATTATTATTTTTTATTTTTGCTGTTAGAAAAAGATTTATCTTCTCGGCCCTAAACTCTGGAACTCTCACCTACTTCTAAAATTCTCCCCATAAGTTGGTTTCATTACTAACATTGCAAAACTGGAAAGGGAAGGCTATATGTTGCCTGCTGGCATTATTCAGAATGCTACTGTTAAAGAGAGGAAGGGAGAGCTGTACCAACGGGGTTAGCCAAGACTTTGCATTGTTGTTTACACTTGGGGTTATTTTTCTGCCAATAGGGGACAGAACTTTTGGGGTGTCTCTGGCATTTGAGGAGGCTTGAATTGTAAATAGTAGCTCTGTATTATAATTTCTATCTCAGAACGTAGAAGGAAAGAGGTACAGAAAGAGGTAAGATCATTAAAGGCCTGAAGACTAAGTAAGACATATGAAGAAGCATGGCAGAAATTGGATATGGCTAGTTTAGAGAAAAGAAGGACTAAGGGTACTATGATAGCAGCGTTCCACTATCTAAGGCACTGCCGGAAAGAAGACTGGATCAACCTGTTCTCCAAAGCACCTGAAAGCAGGAGAAGAAACCATCAATGGAAACTAATCAAAGTGAGAAATAACCTAGAACAGTGGTCTCCAACCTTGGCAACTTTAAGACTTGTGGACTTCAACTCCCAGAGTTCCTCAGCCAGCAAAGTAAAGCTGGCTGAGGAACTCTGGGAGTTGAAGTCCACAGGTCTTAAAGTTGCCAAGGGTGGAGACCACTGACCTAGAACTAAGGAGAAATTTCCTAACAGTGGGAACAATTAATCATTGAAAGAACTTGCCTTCAGAAGTTGTGGGTGCTCCATCACTGGAGGCTTTTAAGAAGAGTACGGACAGCCATTTGTCTGAAATGGCATCGGGCCGTGATGGTGAATCTATGGGAAGTGTGCCACAGTGGGCACACGGAGCCATATTTGGTGGCATGCCAGCCATCAGTTTCGGCGCGCATGTGCACGCTGTTCAGGTGATTTTTTTTGCTCTCCCCAGGCTTCAGGAAAGCCCGCTGGGAGGCTGGGGAGGACGAAAAACAGCACCAACGGCCCAACCAGAAGTTTGGAAATGGTCCATTTCCAGAGGCCTCCGGTGGGGGAGGGGGGGGCAAGGGAGCCATTTTTGCTCTTCCCGGGCTTCAAGAAAGCCTCTAGAGCTTGGGGAAGGGGTTATGCGTGCATGCATGGGGGGATTGCGCATTAATGCACAGGCGGGTGGGAGGATTGATTGGGCATGCACAATTTTGTCACGTCATAAGAAAAATATTAGCCATCACTGGTATAGGGTTTCCTACCTGAGCTGGTGGTTGGGCTAGAATATATCCAAGGTCCCTTTCAACTCTATTCTTAAGTATTATTGTGGTTGTTAGAGTTTTCAAATATTTGGAAGAGACTTCACACACTTTCATTTATTTATTTTTACTGCTTTCACTCCCAAGTCCTTTAGGATGATTTCCCCAAATATGGACTTTGTTTGCTCATCATCCCAATATGAGAAAAAAATGATCCACAAGTAGTTGGATGTTTTGTCTGAACCTGTTCTTTGAAACAGTGGTTATATATAACTTTTACTTCATGTATGTAGTTCACATTTTCTGAGTCTCTCTAGATACACCCCCAAAATACTAAGCACATCACCAAGCCCCTATAGAGATTGAAGTATGAATGGCCATTGCAAAATTGAAAGGAGACTATAGATTTCTGATACATAAAACACAACGGTGTAAGCAGATACCAGGGATTGATGATAAGACATCGTCCAACACGGTTCACTATACTATATTGCAGTTTATCCCCGATACATGAGCAATTGCCCCCATGTCTGGGGATTATTACTCCATGCAGAGCTGAACTGCATTAAATGAAAGCGAAGTTTCTTTTCAGGATTAAAAATTGGCATTTCCTAGCTCTTGGAGGTCTGTATTTGATCACTGGCTGTTGGTCTGTGTCCAGGGGATGTAATCCTGATGGATGGGTCCCAGTGATTTTCGATGGGATTCTGGCATGTTAAATTCCCGTGAATGGAACCCATCATCGATAGACAAAACCACAACGCTGAAGGTCAGAGAAAAAACAGCCTCAGGACATTATCATCAGGGTGAGCCTGTTGAAATAATACTGTATTGCTGGAAAGAGCAGAGATAGACTCAACAAATCTTCCTGTGGAGGCAAGGCGCTATTTCTGTCCTGCATCGGAGAGTTGAATGAAATGGGGACCACCCTTGCTGCTATTATTATTATTTATACTTTATTCATTAAACATGAAACTCATCCAACTGAACATTCAAAAATGAATCACAAATACCATTTACTGATGCTAATGGTTGATACGGTTTGCTGCCAGCGTCCTAGGTGTCAACCAAGTACCTTCTTAAAATATAAGATGTTCCGAGTAGCGCAATTTTTTGCAGTTCCACTGGTGTTATTGCAGGAAGCTGCAATTTGTTGATGTATCTTGTAAAATTCTTGGACATGATGCCAAGTGCCCTGATGACAATGGGTATCACTGTTATATGATTATGATTATTATTACTGTTGTTATTATTATGGGATGAGTGGGACTTGCAGAGAAGGCTTTGTTTTATTTTAGCTCAGCAGAGGGAACCCATTATCCTGGATCTAAAGTTTGCTACCAACTTTGCTGCTGTTAGCAAGGTCATAAAATTGGGTGCCCACATTACTGGACTTACGAACGCTGGGTGTGTGACTTCGGGCCAATCAACAGGAGACAATGTTTTAGTCCCGCCTTAGGCATGAAAGCCAGCTAGGTAACTTTGGCCCAATCAAAAGGAGACAATGAGTTCTAGTCCTGCCTTAGGCATCAAAGCCAGGTAGGTAACTCTGGGCCAATTATCAGGAGAGGGTGAATTCTAATCCCACCGTAAGCATGAAATCTAGCTGGATTACTTTGGACCAGTCCCTCTCTTTCAAGCCAACCCACCTCACAGGGTGGTTGTTGTGGGGAAAGCAGGAGAAGGAAGGTATATTTACCACCTTGAGTTACCTATAAAATAATAAAGGTAGAATAAAAAAGCTAGTAAATAAGTACAGATTAGTAATATATAAATAAATGTAAGCAGTTGGGAGTCTCTCAATCATAAGATGGGTGGCATGTAAATTGAATAAATAAAAATAATAATTTAATAAAGCAGCAAAGCAGATCCAAGCTTTTTTGGGCCCTATTCAGGCAGTGTTACCAAACAAGAAGGAATTCTTTTGCTTCAGGTCCTTTCACCCGTTTTCTGATACTTTTGCAGAGCAGCCACAGGTAGAACTGAATGCCTCTGAGGGAATCTTTCCATGACTAAGCAAATTGCAAAGCTCCTTTTATTGATATTTACTTAAGCCTTGAAAGTTTCGGATTTTTATGGCCACCTGATTGCAAAACAATTTTGTTTGGCAGATCTTGTAGAAACAGCGTCCTAATTTTTATTTTTTTATTTTAACTATCAGCCAGATTTCAGCCCCACATTTTCCTTTTGACAAATAACAATTTCAGGTACAAACTATCAGAGCTTTTCACCTTTGGGCTCAGATTTACATGGTGTTTTTTTCTTTTGTTTCCTTGCTTTTCTATTATAAACACCATTATTGAAGTCTGCAAGAGAAAAAAAAAGCTATTTGCCAACTCTGCCTGGTAACATTTAAGGGCACTGTTACACACAAGATTAAGTATGATAGCTTTTTAATGACTTGTGCTGCTCACTTTTGAACATAGAATAGATTGCTGTATATTTTGGTAAAAGCAACTGTGTTCCCTGCTTGCCTGCTTGCTTGTCTGTCTGTTATAGAAAGAAACCCTATAAGGAGAGCAGTAGCTACACAACCACCCACAATCTCCACACCGTGTTGCAGGATGAGATTGCAGTTCCTCCCTTAAAGGAGGAACTGTTGTGTAAGAGAAAAACATACGCTTGGCATGCAGAAAGTGTCACTGTTTGGCAATGGTGGTTTAGCAGGTTGAGGTACGGGATGAATAGCTAAGGGAACTAGCTATGTTACTCTAGCAAGCTTCATAGTTGTCTTCCAATCCTTGAAGGGCTGCCACAGGGAAGAGGGGATCAACTTATCCTCCATAGGACCTGAGTACAGGACAAGTAGCAATGGGTGAAAAGCTCTTTAAAGAGAGATTCAACCTGGAAATAAAGAGGAGTCTCTTGACAATAAGAATGACTGATCAATGGAACAGTTTGCCTCCTGTAGTTGTGGTGTGCTCCATCACTGAAATTGTTCAAAAAATATATATACTGGACAACCATTTGTTCAAGATGGAGTAAGGATTCCTGCCTTGGGCAGTGGGATGGATTAGAAGACCTCCAAGATCCCTTCCAGACCAACGATTCCATGATTTTATGAAGAGATGGATTCTACCGACAAACTGAAGTCTCTTGCACACTTGTTACACCCTGTTTTCTGTCTCCAGAGCTGTCCCTTCAGGACCTTTTGTGCACCGTGCACCAGAGCAGGAGTGGAGAACTATGGCCCTTTTATGACTGGTGAACTTCAACTCCCAGAATTCCCGAGCCATGGCTGGCTCAGGAATTCTGGGAGTTGAAGTCCACCAGTCATAAAAGGGCCACAGTTCCCCACCTCTGCCCTAGAGAAAACAGACAAAACTGAAATGGTGGATAAGGCTTCCAAGTGGGCCAGAAGAGAAACAAAACAGCCTTGTGGCGTTCCCCTCACACCCACCTCTTCTTCTTTGTGCCAAACTGAATCAAGGAACATGGGGCATTAGAACCGTCCAATACCAGTTCTCAGATAGGAGATGGGAGCAAAGGACTTTTTTGTTTACTGCTGTTATCTGAATTTACTCCGTAGTGCGTCTTTCTTCCATCGACCCTCCACCCCCCACCCCCCACCCCCAAACAATGGAAGAAAAAGCTTAGTGCCCTTGGCACAGTTCTACTGCTCGGTTGAGATTTTAATCATTTCTTTTCAACTCAAACTGCCAGTTTAAGGTTAGCCTGCCTTCAGAATGTTGTTTTCCTTGGCATTTAAGTTTGACCATTTCTTCCTTCCAGGACAACACAATACTTTCTTTCTCTAGAAAAGAAAGGGTAAATTTGTCCTTTCAGCAAACAGTGGGGGTGGATGGAGAGAATATCCAAACCCACCATTCCACCAGTTCTCTCTCTCTCTCTCTCTCTCTCTCTCTCTCTCTCTCTCTCTCTCTCTCTCTCTCTCTCTCTCTCTCCCTCTCTCTCTCCCTCCCTCCCTCCCTCCCTCTCTCTCTCTCTCTCTCTGCCCTTTGATGGCACAACTTACAATACAATACAATACAATACAATAGCAGAGTTGGAAGGGACCTTGGAGGTCTTCTAGTCCAACCCCCTGCCTAGGCAGGAAACCCTATACCATTTCAGACAAATGGCTATCCAACATTTTCTTAAAGACTTCCAGTGTTGGGGCATTCACAACTTCTGGAGGCAAGCTGTTCCACTGATTTATTGTTCTAACTGTCAGGAAATTTCTCCTCGGTTCTAAATTGTTTCTCTCTTTGATTAGTTTCCACCCATTGCTTCTTGTTCTACACTCAGGTGTCTTGGAAAATAGCTTGACTCCCTCTTCTTTGTGGCAACCCCTGAGATATTGGAACACTGCTATCATGTCTCCCCTAGTCCTTCTTTCTATTAAACTAGACATACCCAGTTCCTGCAACTGTTCTTTATATGTTTTAGTCTCCAGTCCCCTAATCATCTTTGTTGCTCTTCTCTGCACTCTTTCTAGAGTCTCCACATCTTTTCTACATCGTGGCGACCAAAACTGGATGCAGTATTCCAAGTGTGGCCTTACCAAGGCATTATAAAGTGGTATTAACACTTCACGTGATCTTGATTCTATCCCTCTGTTTATGCAGCCTAGAACTGTATTGGCTTCTCCTGGGTTCTTCAAAACAGCCATCTAACTTTAAAAAAAAAATCTGTTTCTATAATCAAGTCACAGAGTGATTGTCTGGAAATGAGAGTAAAGATAATATTTATAACACTGTTAAGGTCAATTGAACATAGGAGCATTGTGTGTCTTATTTATTGATTTGATTTGTTACGATGTGGTATGTGATTTATTTGATTTGGCGTGATTTTTATAGCCACCCATCTCAGCAACTACCCTATTTCGATGTGCTTAGTCTAAAATGGAGTCAGCCTTTTCTGAACAGGTTTGCACATTTGGCTTTGAGTACATGCTGTGGATAACTTTATTTGTTTATTTATTTGTTTTATTTATTCCTCACATTTATATACCATGTTTTCCCAAAAATAGGACCTAACCAAACAATAAGCCCTAGCATGATTTTTCCAGATGGTCTCAATATAAGCCCTCTCCCAAAAATAAGCCCCAGTTAAGATCGGCTGCCAGATGGATGCATTTTTACTGTGCCCGAAAATAAGTCCTAACTGGAAAATAAGGCCTAATGCGTCTTCTTGGACCAAAAATTAATCTAAGACCCAGTCTTATTTTCAGGGAAACAAAGTAGTTGCCATTTCACAAACGTGTCTCTGGGAAGCATGTCATAGAACCCAAAAATAAAAAGCAAGCATTTTTTAAAAAAATCCATGATAATAGAATCAACATTATTAAAAAAAGAGTCTAGGAAATAACATCTTGGATGTTTCAAGCAACAGATTTCCTTTGTGGGAAATGATTCTCTTAGGTTATTAAAGAGGGTTTTCCTGCTCAGAGAATGCTGCTGTAATGAGTTGCACCCATTTCCCAGAAGTCGAATTGGTGAAAATGCGCCTCCTTTCCCCATTTAACTTCCTAGCATGCTTTCTGCCTTCTCCTAACGAGGTTGATAATGGTATCTTGAGGTAGAGACCAAGACAATGTTTAGAAGCCATTGTTTTATTTTTAAGCATGGCAGCCTCCCACTTAATTTTTTTTTTTAATTTCAAGACAGGGAAGGCAAAGGGTTTGGCAGGTGTTGTGGTCCGCTGGCAGCAGAGTTGGACAGTGAGGAGGTTGGGGAGGAACATGGGCCAGTCCTGGGGGCTCAGGAAAGCTCAGATGAGGGCTCTGCGTCGAAGGTAGAGAGGGAGCTAGACAGCAGTGAGGCAGAAGAACAGCTGGAGCTTGTTCCCAGTGTGCACATGCACAGAACTGCCAGAAGGCAAGAACAACTAAGAAAGCAGGGTCAACTCAAGAGTAAAACCACACCTGGGAGGTGATTGGCCTCTCCCATAGGAAACAAAAGAGAACCAACGGGGAGTGGAGTTTTGCAGGAAACATTCATTCATTCGGTCTGGAAAGTTCTGTTTGTGAGAAACTCTGTGCCAAGTTTTGCTTTACTCTGTGTTTGGACACTAGTTATCTGGCAGCACTCCATACGAGATAAGGTGCATGTAGATAAGCATTCCCTTTGAAATATTGTTTGATAAGCCTTGCTGACTGTGAATGAAAGGAGTTCACAGTCATGTAAATAAAAGGAGTTTTGTTGGGACTAAGACTTTGCTTCTGCTTTCTAAGGAAGCCTGGGTCAGAACAGCAGGGAGAAAGAGGAGGGGGTGTCTGCTCACCCATTGGTGCCTACAGGTGCCATGGAGATGCTGGGACTGAGCATGAGCTCCAAAATGCCTTGTAGAAAGGGAGTTATGATGGCATAAAGACAGAGGTCCTGGTGTTTGTGAAAACAGATCAAAAGATACAAGGTAGAGAAGAAAACATGCCAGTCTTTTTTGAAGGAAGATGCATTTCTCCTGGCCCTCTTGAAGTTTTGGGGGCTTTGATAACTGATAGACAATTGGCCTTTTCTTTTCAACCTGTTGTGGCCTGCCAGTGGCTATTGGAGCTGGCAGCATATTCGGACAATGAGGAGGTTGCGGGGGGGGGGGGGGACATGGACCAGTCCTGGAGTCTGGGGAAGGCTCGAATAAGGGCTCTGTGTCAGAGGCAAAGAGGGGGCCAGAGCCGTATGCCAGTTATCAGCTGCCTTCAGAGTCAGACATCAGTGAGGCAGAAGAACAGCTGGAGCCTGTTCCCAGTGTGTGCATGTGCAGAGTTGCCAGATGAACGGAACAGCTAAAGAACAGGGGTCAACTTGAAGTAAGGCCACAGGTGGACGATGAATGGCCCCTCCCAGAAGAAATAAAAGAGGAGCGAAAGGGGAGTAGAGTTTGCAGGAGACAATTAGTTCGCTTAATTGATTCGTGACTCTCCGAGATTCCTTGCCACGTTTTGCAGATATCGGCCTGTCAGCTGTCCAAGCCAGATAAGGTCTGTGACTGTAAATCCTCCCTTGAAAGACTTCGCTGGATGTGAGCGAGCAGAATTCACAGTAAATTAATAAAAGGGGTTTTTGTCGGGACAAGGAGTTTGCTTCATGTTCTTGGGAAGCCTCGGTCAGAACACAACCAGTAGAACTGATGATGCTCTCTAAAGGACCTGGTCAATCCTCTCTCTCCCTTCAAACCTGTTAGAGTTTGGAGGGGCAATTCTAATCCTTAAAAGCATTCATGAGACACCTCCCGAGTTAATTAAATGAGAATAAAGTAACTCCAAGGTGCCATTCTGACTTGGCCATCCATCTAGCCGTCTCAAAATCACTTTCCATCCTGTAGGGCTCCCTGGTGTTTTCAGCGCTATGCTTTTGACCAAAGCTTTTAAAGATTCTCTTCTGAGCTGCCTCATTGCTTCTACCTGACTGGATTTATGCATTTGATCTTTTTTCCAAAAGCAGTCCTGTTTCATTAGGGATCTTGCTCTAGCAGCAGGCCGTCCAAAGGAAAGCATTGTTACGGCTCTCGTGGCTTGCACATAGGTGAAATGGCCCAATATCTTGCATAATTCAACCTCTTTTAACTTAGTCAAGTGAGGAAAAAAATTCAAAGTCTTTGGGGCTATTTGCTTCAAAGAGGCAGACCTCTTGCGACAACTGGTCTGGCCTTGCAATTGTGTGTGGTTCTCTTGCTGAGTTCCTTTTAAAATAGGCTAAAGGTAAAGGTTGACCTTGCAAATATGTGCTAGTCCTTCCAGACTCTAGGAGGCGGTGCTCATCTCTGTTTCAAAGCCGAAGAGTCAGCGCTATCCAAAGATGTCTCCGTGGTCATGTGGCCGGCATGACTAAACACCAAAGGCTCATGGAATGCTGTTCCCTTCCCACTAAAGGTGGTCCCTATTTTTCTACTTGCATTCTCACATGCTTTCAAACTGCTAGGTTGGCAGAAGCTGGGACAAATAACAGGAGCTCACTCTGTTACGCGGCGCTAGGGATTCGAATCTGCTGACCTTCTGATCAACAAGCTCCGTGTTTTAGCCACTGAGCCACCGTGTCCCTTTATAAAATAGGCTGCATATAGGTTTTTTTTTAAAGAGGTCTTTTATCCGCCCAATGTACTCTGAGGTTAAAGGCTAGGCTACTCTACTGTACATAGTTGAGGCTAGAACTTGACAGCGCAGTCTTTCTGCCTAAGACCATGGTTCTCGAGGTTGGCAGCTTGAAGGTCTGTGGTCTTTAATGCCCAGAATTCTGGGCATTGAAGTCCTCAGATCTTCAAGCTGCCAACCTTGAGAAACAGTGATTTAGGAAATTAAAAAATGTTTAGAATGGAATAGAATAGAATATGGAATGAAGAATAGAATAGAATAAAATATGGAATGAAGAATAAAATGGAATAGAATAGAATAAAATATGGAATGAAGAATAAAATGGAATGGAATGGAATAGAATAGAATAGAATAGAATAGAATAGAATAGAATAATGGCCAAGTGTGATTGGACACACAAGGAATTTGTCTTTAGTGCATAGGCTCTCAGTGTACATAAAAAGGCAAGATATATTCATCAAGAATCATAAGGTACAACACTAAAACATAGTCATAGGGTACAAATAAGCAATCAGGAAACAATCAATATCAATATAAATTGTAAGGATACAAGCAACAAAGTTACAGTCCTGCAGTCATAAGTGGAAGGAGATAGGTGATAGGAACAATGAGAAGATTAATAGTAATAGTAATGCAGCCTTAATGAATAGTTTGACAGTGGTGAGGGAATTAGTTGTTAAGCAGAGTGATGCCATTCAGGAAAAAGCTATCCTCTTGTCTAGTTGTTCTGGTGTGCAGTGCTCTATACCGTTGTTTTGAGGGTAGGAGTTGAAACAATTTATGTCCAGGATGTGAGGGGTCTGTAGATATTTTCACAGCCTGTGCAGTATACAGGTCTTCGATGGAAGACAGATTGGTAGCAATTGTTTTTTCTGCAGTTCTAATTATCCTCTGAAGTCTGTGTCTGTCTTGTTGGGTTGCAGAGCCAAACCAGACAGTTATGGAGGTGCAGATGACAGTCTCAATAATTTCTCTGTAAAACTGAATCAGCAGCTCCGTGGGCAGTTTGAGCTTCCTGAGTTTTTGCAGAAAGAACATTTAACTTGGGAATTTTTTTTAAATGGACAATATTGCTATCAAAATTGCACATGGAATTCCAGGTGGTGCTTATCTGAAGCCATTAGCTTAAATGGGGGGGGGGGGTGTTCCCTAGATTCAAAATGTGCTGGCTGGGGAATTCTGGGAGTTGAAGTCCACACATCTTCAAGCTACCAAGTGTGAGAAACAATGGCTTTTAAAGCATAGAAAGAGTGCAGAGAAGAGCAACAAACATGATTAGGGGACTGGAGACTAAAACATATAAAGAATGGTTGCAGGAACTGAGTATGTCTAGTTTAATAGAAAGAAGGACTAGGGGAGACATGATAGCAGTGTTCCAATATCTCAGGGGTTGCCACAAAGATGAGGGAGTCAAACTATTCTCCAAAGCACCTGAGGGTAGAACAAGAAGCAATGGGTGGAAACTAATCAAGGAGAGAAGCAATTTAGAACTGAGGAGAAATTTCCTAACAGTTAGAACAATTAATCAGTGGAACAGCTTGCCTCTAGAAGTTGTAAATGCCCCAAAACTGGAAGTCTTTAAGAAAATGTTGGATGGCCATTTGTCTGAAACGGTATAGGGTTTCCTGCCTAGGCAGGGGATTGGACTAGAAGACCTCCAAGGTCCCTTCCAACTCTGCTATTGTATTGTATTGTATTGTATTGTATTGTACTGTACTGTATCATATTGTATAATTCAGCTCCTTTGTGACTGTTTTTCTTAATTCCAGGGGATTAACATACTAGCCAGATAGTAGAAGCCAAATCACGGGGGTCTGTCATCTGAATTTTGGTGCTCTTAGGGTTAGAGAGGCTGAGAATTCCTTTAGACAATGATTGAAGAAATCCAATGTTAGAACAAGCTAAGTCAAACTATAAAATTATCTCATCCATTCAATGGGGGCAGCCAGGCCATGCTCTGAAAAAGCATTTTTTCTCCTTTTGGTCCCCTAAGTTACAGATCAGCCTCCTCTAGAATTGATTCCACCTTTAAGTATCTTCAGCAATCTTAGAGGGCAAATGTAATAGCATTCCAGTAGCAGAGGGACTACTCCCAAGTATGATAGGTGAAACTGAATGTATAGAGTGGGTTTTTATATATATATATATGATAAATTTTATTCCGACTTGAGACTGAGACCACTTCTTTTCTCGAGAAAAGAAAACATACCTTGATCATTTTCACGTGTTTCTATTTTACTTATTGTAATTCTAGAGTCACTTAGGTAGGTGCAACGTTTTTCGTCCAGGCAGGGTACACCATTGTAAGAGCACTGCCATGGGATAGATTAATTATAGGTTGTTCTCAATTTACAATCGTTTAGAGGTTGCTATGATGGACTCCCACCCAAAAGGCTATTTAAAACATGGTTTCAGAGTTATCATCCCTCCCCCCACAAATCATATGACTTCATTTCTACCACTTGACATCCAGCTCACCATTAGGGCCGGTTGCAGGGAATTGTGGTCACATCACTGCATTTTATGACGGTTTTTTGCCAGTTTCCAGCAAAAAATACCTATAGGAATACTTCGATTCATTTAACAACCATAGTTTTTTTTCTTAACAACCTGTTGGCTTACCATTTGTCTGAAGTGGTGTAGGGTTTCCTGCCTAAGCAGGGGGTTGGACTAGAAGACCTCCAAGGTTCTTTCCAACTCTGTTTTCTATTCTATTCTATTTGTAATATGTAGGACACCTAATATGAACTACAAAAAAAACATAAATTTAGATATAGTCAGATGGGGAGCTTGACTTACAACTGTCATGATTTGTGACAGAAATACTGAATTCAATTTATGGTCGTGAGTCAAGAACTACCTATAATCCTAAAATGGATAGATGTTATACTGCACTATATCAAATTATGCCATAAGAGTATAAGTAATATGATCAGATTACTCTGTTAATTATATTTAATCATGGTTTTATGTGATTTCTCCTCTATAACCCTAGTAATGTTTTATTATTACAAATTACATAGTGTAACTTTTAATTGGCCAACTTTAATCAAAGTAGAAGTTTACTTGTGGGAATCTCCAGAACTGGTCAGAAACTGCTGAATACCACCTCCGCCCCAGCCCTTCTTTTCATAAGACTAGACATAACCAGTTCTTTATATGTTTTAGCCTCCAGTCCCCTAATCATCTTTGATGTTGTTTCTGCACTCTTTCTAGAGTCTTTTCCTTGAAAATGTTTCACTTCTCAACCAAGAAGCTTCTTCAGGTCTAACCGACTGGTGGAAAATGGAAGGAGTTATAGTCTTAGCAGTCATTTGGTAGTTAGCACTCCAGAGAGTCACTAATTTTCCCGAGAAAGTCCAGCTGCATTTTGGGAAAGCACCTTCGGGACAATATGTATTGTAATGTTCATACCTGAACTCCACATCATAAGCTATCTTCAGGAGATAAAAACACACATTATGCTGTTCATTTATTTGTTGCTTCAATCTAGACTGTAGGTACCTAGAAAAGGAAGTGAATTTAGTGAACTTGAAAGAAGAATTGTCACAAGAAGGGGAAACCTTTGTGACGTGGGGCAAAAACAGTATCACTTGTTAACAATCCTTTAGTGCATTTCATAGGGTTGTGGGGACACTGAGCTTGTCGATCAGAAAGGTCGGCAGTTCGAATCCCTAGCACAGTGTAACAGAGAGAGCTTCCGTTACTTGTCTCAGCTTCTGCCAACCTAGCGGTTTGAAAGCATGTAAAAATTGCAAGTAGAAATATAGGGACCACCTTTGGTGGGAAGACAGCAGCATTCCATGCGCCTTCAGCATTGAGTCATGCTAAACATGACCACGGAGACATCTTTGGACAGCGGCTCTTTGGCTTTGAAATGGAGATGAGCACCACCCCCTAGAGTCAGGAATGACTAGCACATATGTGCGAGGGGAACCTTTACTTTTACCTAGTGCATTTCATATATTTAAAGACACGGGATCTGTCAAAGGCTTTGGGGTATAAGTAAAACTCTCTCTCCCCATTTCAATTAAACAAACTGGGGGGAACAAATCTTTTATTATTATCCTTTGCTGGTGGGAAGGGAAGCCAGGAAGCTGTCATTCTTATCTCTCTGTCCTTGATGAAGGGGTGGGTGACTTATCACAGGAAAACAACTCCATTAGTGTTTTACTTTTGCAATATCAGGATAATTGCTTGTGCCCCGAGCTCTTGCTCCCATGTGTGTGCCCGGGTGGGTGCTTTGTCAGTATTTATCAGCGTGTTTGCCAGGAACCCATGTTGCTTGGAGGCTGATGCATTATTTCTCCTAATAGGCAGGGGCACCAGAACCCCAGCCATTAATATTGCAGAATCCTTAGCGCTGATAAAAGGGAAGACAAGCATCGTCTGAAAGGATGTGGGTTTTTTTTCATCACCCAGCCCCGTTGTAAACGTGCTATCGAAGGAACTTACTTAAGGGACCAAAGCTTGCAGATTAGGAAGCAGGGGGAAAGGTTTCATCCAGCAACGCTGAGTTTTATCTCAAATCACGCCAGCCATCGCTCTTCAGGGCTCTTTCTTTGCCGTCTCCTAGACACTCAAGCAGATCCAGCAGAATTCTTTTTTTTATCTTTTCCTTTTTTTTTTAAATTGCCCTCGGTGAATAAGGACCCGTCTTTAAGTTGCAAGGCTGGCAAAAAGGTCAGCGGTTCCAGAATAATTGCAGTGGCAGAAGAGCAGCGAAAGTTAGAAAATCGTGTGTTTTCCTGCAATACTCTTGCTGGCCTTTGCCTCCAGCTTTTAAGATTCATTGTTTAATCTATTTTATATTGCTTCCATTAGAAAATACAGGTAGTCCTCACTGAACAATGGCAGCTGGGACTGGAATTTCTGTTGCTAAAGCGATCTGTTTGCAAAGTGTGATGTTGCATGACACATCACTTAACAGTGGCAGTTCCAACAGTCCCATTGTCTTTAAGTGAGGCTTGCAGGTCGTTAAGCAAGGACCGCCTCACAACTTCCTGCCAGCTTCCAACAAGCAAATCAATGGGGAAGCCCGCGGGAAGTCGCAATTCCCAGGCGGCTTGCGAGCAGGGCAGTGGGCAGGCAAGTGGTTGCTATGGCATGGCGCAAATGCAGTAGGGCAGGGGATGGCTGCTGTCAGGGAGGGTGTGCAGACAGCTGCCACAGGCATGGTGTGCTGCGGACCAGAATGGGACTGTACTCCTCCTACACTTTGCCGCCCCTTGTTCGACCCCAGGGCTTCTCCCTCAGTCATTCACCTCTACCATTTCACTTTGGGGTTGGGGGAATACAAAGGATTTTCTAGCTCTTCCCCAACATTTCGGGGAGGGGGAGAATGCAAAGGATTTTTTTAGCTCCGACCAGAGGCAACTGGAAACTAGACACAGAACACTTCCTCCCTCCCTCTCTCTCTCTTTCTCCCTTCCCTTCCTCTGATTGGCTGGCGGCTAACTGTCTCCGGAGCCCAAAAGCCTGGGATGAGCAGTATTTATCCTAAAGGCTAGTGACAAAGGGCCTGGAACAAAAGAGGCTGGGTCCCATTGCCCAGGACGAACAGCTAGGGTCCTAACAGCAGAGGCGAAATGCTAGAGGTGAATCACTGGGGGAGAAACCCTGGGAGTGAACAAGGGGCGGTGAAGGGTTGGAGAACAGTCCTAAACCCCGCTGCAGACAGATGTGCAAGATACTCACGATCTCATCCTCCGTAGCCCAAGGTCGGTAGTTAATTTTCCCAAGGGATCACATGCAAAACTGAGACTGTTGAAGAGAGCTAAACATATAGGATTGTGGACTGGACAAGGACAGCCAAAGGGCTGGATGTGGCCCATGGACTGTAGAATGCCCAGGTCTGCTGTAGCCAGTTATTTCAGGAGCAAAAGTGGGGAGGGGATGGTGACAAGTTACAGGAGCCACTTGTGACTTTCCCTGCTAGCTTCCACATTGACTTTGCTTGCGGGGAGCTGGCAGATAAGGTTACAAACGGCAATCACATGACTGTGAGGATGCTGTAACTATGAGCCAGTTTCAAAGCACCTGGACCACAATCCAGCCGCAAGTTCGAGGACCAGTAGACAGCGCCATTCTTCCAGTGCTATCATGGCGTCAAATGTTCACTGAATGAGTGGTTGTTAACCAAGGACTGCCTCTATACAATCTTATGAAGTGGACATGAAAGAACACCAAAACAGAGAAGTAGAGTCCTGTTTCTTTCCACTGGGACCAACTTGATTGAAATAGGCTCTGGGAGAGGAATTTATTGTCCGTTGTCCTTTTGAACTGCATTGTTTTCTGGCATCCAACCAGCCATTCTTTCATTCATTCATGGAATCTATATGGTCACCCACCCAGCTCAAATAATTGCAGCCGTGGGCACTGGGAGGCCATTTAAACTCTATGAATGAGTGAATAACCGATGTGCCAATTGGCACCTCCTGAATTTGAGGGAGAGCTTTCTGCAGTGGGCACAGCCAGACTCAGAATGGCTGTTACACATTCAGCTCTTGGGAGTGGGCTTTTATTGTCAGAAGCTGGTTTGGAGGCATAAATGTATGTCCTATGCAGAGGTTTATGGAAGAAGAGTAGAAAAGAAATACGTTTGAATTAGGGATTCTTATTTTTTTTGTCTGTCTGTCATCCATCCATCCATCCATCCATCTATCCATCATCTATATCTATCTATCTATCTATCTATCTATCTATCTATCTATCTATCTATCTATCTATCTATCTATCTATCTCTATCTATCTATATCTCTATCTCTATCTCTATATCTATATCTATATCTATATCTATATCTATATCTATCTATCTATCTATCTATCTATCTATCTATCTATCTATCTATCTATCTATCTATCTATATATATATATATATATATATATATATAATCTATCTATCATCTATCTCTCTATCTCTCTCTCTCTATCTCTCTATCTATCTATCTATCTATCTATCTATCTAATCATTTGTCTGTCTGTCTATATCATCTGTCTATCATCTATATATCATCTATCACCTATCTATCTATATCATCTGTCTGTCTATCTATATCCATCTATCTATCACCTAACTATATCTTCTATTTATCATCTATCTATATCTATCTATCTATCTATCTATCTATCTATCTATCTATCTATCTTATCTATCTATCTATCTATCTATCTATCTAGATGATATCTAGTTATCTAGTTATCAAAACAGATGTTTGATGCTGTGCAGCAAAAATAAGTTTGCGGTCTTGTATGCAGTCAGCAATTTGCCCATACAGTTCCAACTGTCAGATTTCTTAATCTTATAATAAAAGAAACCATCAGGAAGTCATTAAAAAAGAAAGGGGACTAATTAGAAAGCTCGAGGGAAATGGGAATGTTTTACAGGAAAGCAGTTGTCCCCAATGACTTTAATTTGTATGAGACACTTTGCCTACCTTTTGTTTAAAAAGCTCAGGGCCAATACCACCCATCAGGAACACTCTGCAAATGTGCCAATCATCCTTCGTTTTACTACTGTTTACAACATTGGGCACTCTCGGGGTTGGGCCTTTTTATTTTTGAACAGAGGTGCCCTCCTATTGTACGGAAAGAAACATCTAAGATGGCTGCTCCCTGCCTTCTTGGTATTGATAATGCTTTTCAGGTATGGATGAAAATAATGTCTTATGCCTTTAAATCAATGTTAAAATATGTTTACTCCAACTCTCAGAATTCTCTACACAGCATGCTGGCTAGAGAGTTCAGGCAGCTGAAGTCTATGTTTCTTAAAAGACACAACACTTTGAGAAAAAAATGGTTTTCTTTGAATGTATGAAGACAAAAAAGCAAAATTTGGCTTAAAAACATCCATATTCTTAATCCAATGCTACTGACATTGTGTAAGTCCACAAGGACCTCCATAGAGAGTACATTAAAATGTGCTAAGGTTTAAGTGCTGTCTTATATTTAGGCACTCCTTGTAGATATCTTGTTGACTTAAAGAGAGGTGCCAGATTGCTCAGGAGATCATAAAAAGTGATCATTTAAAGTCTAATATTTCCCTGCCAGGAATAGCCCAATGTGCTGTCAGCAAAGGAAACCAACCACTTTGCTTTCTAATTTTAAATGAACAGATTTCTCACAACACTGGGTGGTTGCAGCACAGTGGTGGATTTCAAATTTTTTTAGAACCTCTTCTGTAGGTGTGGCCTGCTTTGTGGGAGTGGCTTGCCAACCATGTGACTGGGTGGAAGTGGCTTGCCGGCCATGTGACTGGGTGGGTGTGGCCAACTTGTAAAATGTGGTGAAACTCACTTAATAACATCCTTGCTTAGCAACCAAAATGTTGGCTCAGAAACTCTGGCATTTGAAGCACACAAGTCTTAAAGTTGTCAAGTTACAAGACCTTCCCACTCCTAACCCTTTAGAAAAAAACCCAGGGGTGTTCAAACTTGACAGCTTTAAGACTTGGGGACTTCAACTCCCAGAATTCCTCCTCCAGTCATGTTGGCTCAGGAACTCTGGCATTGAAGCACGAAAGTCTTAAAGCTGTCAAGTTACAAGACCCTCCCACTCCTAACCCTTTAGAAAAAAAACCCAGGGATGTTCAAACTTGACAGCTTTAAGACTTGTGGACTTCAACTCCCAGAATTCCTCCTCTCGCTCTCCATCTTGATGATGTGTGGACGGGTGGGGGGAGGGAGCTGGAACCGGTTGTAAATGGCACTGTAGATTTGTGGAATCTCTTCTATAGAAGAGCTTAGAACTGGCAGGAACCCACCCCTGGTGCAGCGATATGTGGGGAAGACCTTAGGAGACCAGGCAAAGGGATGGCCAAAGGTCAAATAAGAGACAGTCTAGAGCAGTGCCGAAAAGGGAGTGCGCACGTGCAGCACCGAGTGGCAAAAAGGGAGCACTTCACATGCACTCGTCTGAGCCACAACAAGGAAGAGACGCTTCCTTGGGGGCATTCGTGCACCAGAAAATGAACTTCCAGTTGCCGGCGTGCACATGGACACTGGCCAGCAAGTCTTCTGGTTACTGCCATGCTTGCACACGGGCCAATCAGTTGACCAGAAGAAGAACAGGCAATGCCACGCATGCCAGGCGACATGGCTCCGTGTGCCACTTTGGGCATACATGCCATAGGTTCTCCATCATAGGTCTAGAGATAGCGGATGGGATAAGAAATAGAGGTGGTACTCTGCCATTTTGGACCAGTTCATCCGAACCGGTAGTGGAAATTGCAGGTGGCCCCACCCACCCACCTGAGCTGTATGCCATCCCATTTAGGCACATTTTTTGGCCAAATCGCAAGGCTGAGCGCATGCATGGACGGGGGACGCGCTCACATTTGCAAACCGGTAGGGAAGATAAGTGAATACCACCTCTGGATAAGAGGCTTAACACATACACATACCCCATAGTTTCTCGGTTTGTACAAGAGATGCGGGAGAATTATCCTTTCAGACTTGGAAGACTAATGTTAGCCTCATGAAATTAACTAGATAGGAATCAAAACCAGTTGAGCTTATTCTACTCCATGGTAAAGCGACAGTGATAGAACCCTGCAAGACTGAGAATGCTATTCCCCCTCCTCTCCACCAAGAACTAGGGTTGCTAAAAATTTTGAATCGCACCCCTGGTTCGAGCGCTGGGTACAATAACAGTTCTTTATAATACAAAGCTTTCAAGGTGTCGTGGACCTGATGCCCCATGCAGGTCTCGACCCATCGAGCCAAATCTGATTCTCTTAACACGTAATCCACTCTCCAAGGTGTTCCGGAAACACCTCTTTGGTCTGACATTCCATTAAAGCATGAGAACAAGGTTGATGGATAGCACACTCTTTAGTGGGCTATATATCTCACAGCTGGGGCAGTTCACCAGAGGTGCCATGACTCATGCTTAGCCTTCATAAACATGGTTTCCCCCTGCTAAGAAAGACAGTTATCACCGCCAGATCTGAGAGAGGATTTTACCCAAGCCAGCCATACTGCTTATTGACACCAGCTGTTTTGGACACCTAACATGTTCCTGAATGCTGATGTGCTTCTAGCATTGCTGGAAAACCGTGAATCACTCTTCATAGGAGAGAAAAAAGCTGAATTACTGGGAACCGGGAAGCTGTTAGGACAGCCACTTTATCTTAAATATCACATTTGTTGCGGAGAGAATGGTCCCCTGATCGTTGGAGGCCTCCACAGAGAAAGATTTTAGTCTTTATATTTATTTTACTATTATTTTTCACCTTTAAAAAAATACATTGTTTTTTTTTTTTAGTTGCCTTGAGCGCTCACCGGACCAGAAAGATGGGATGTAAATCAAATAACTATAGCTGTGTTTTCTGTCACCCGGTCTTTTTCTAACTCAGTGACTACAGTGCAGGCTACAGATTATATGAAAGATGAAGGGTAATAAATTGGAACATTTTTAGCTCCTCCGGTTCAAAAAATTCCTTCCCCGCGAAGTTGTTTTGAGGGTAGGATGTATAATTTGCAATTGCAATTTAATGCATTCCGGGAACGGCATGCAATTTCTCCCTGTTTTCTACAAATTTTACATGCATCTTCGCTGCTTTCAGACTTTTTAGTCCAGATGATAATGTCGCCTAATGCCTCTGAAATGAAAAGTGCTTGTAAATGCATGAATAGTGTATTTGAGTATTTGAGTATTTATTAATACTTATAGGCCGCCCTTTTCCCTGAGGGGACTCAGGGCGGCTTACATAAAATGAGGGGGGGGGGGTATACAGACAATAGACACAAACAATACATAGAAGTAAAATAGTAAGCAACATTCATTCATCATTCGGGTGGGGACAGTTATCTTTGTCCCCAGGCCTGACGGGCTAGCCAGGTCTTAAGGGCTGTGCGGAAGGTCTGGACGGTGGTGAGGGTACGAATCTCCACGGGGAGATCGTTCCAAAGGGTCGGAACTACTACTGAAAAGGCTCTCCTCCGTGTAGTTGCCAGTCGGCACTGACTGGCAGATGGAACTCGGAGGAGGCCTAATCTATGTGATCTAATTGGTCGCAGGGAGGTAATTGGCAGGAGGCGGTCTCTCAAGTACGCAGACCCACTACCATGAAGGGCTTTATGAGTGACAAGTAGCACCTTGAAGCGCACCCGGAGATCAACAGGTAGCCAGCGCAGCTCGCGGAGGATAGGTGTTATGTGGGTGAACCGAGGTGCACCCACGATCACTCGCGCGGCTGCGTTCTGGACTAGCTGAAATCGCCGGATGCTCTTCAAGGGCAGCCCCATGTATGATTAATATGCTTGGTTTCCTTCCTCATATCACTCGTGCACAACCTCGGCAATTTTAAGTTGTGTGGATGTCAACTCCCAGAATTCCCCAGCCATCCATGCTGGCTGTGGAATTCTGGGAGTTGAAGTCCACACATCGTAGAAGTGGCTAAGGTCGAAATACACTGCCCTAGAGGAAGGGAAGCCTAATACCCTCTTTCAAGGGGTTCTCATTGCCAAACGAGCAGATTTTAGACAAGGCAACAGTTTGGCAGGGCTTGATCTGTAAGGCGCAACTTCTTAAGCATCACACCAGTACAAATCTGTTAACTCAGCTCATGTTAATCCCAATGAAATTCCTGCCAAGTTAGCGCCCCACATTATTTAAGTAGGGAAAGTGTTTGCTTCTTTCTGTGTCACCTTCCCCTTTCTCAACTTTGCCCTCAGTATTTCTTATAACCTGCATCTTCATTTGTGGTGTTTTGCTCCTCGGTCCCAATGATATGGGATGATGGGAATCCTTTCTTCAGTTTTGCAAGGCCTGTGAACCATTGCCCCAAGTGGGCTTTGCAATAATTTAAATGAGGTTTTAAAATCCCTGGAAACCATCTCTCTCTCTCTTACTCTCCTCTCCTCTACCCTACTCTATCCTCCCTTCTTCTCTCTCTCTGTTCTTTGTCTCTCCCTCTTTCTGTCTCCCTCCCTTCCTCTCTCTCCTCATCGTCCTCACGCTTTCCTTCTCTCTCTCTCCCTTTCTCTCCCTCTCCCTCTCTGTCTCTCCCACTCTCTCACTCTCTGTCTCTCCCTCTCCCCATCTCCCCCTCTCTCCTCTCTATTTCTCCCTCCCTCCCTTCCTCTCTCTCTCTCTTCCTGTCCCCCTCCCCCATCTCCCTCCCTCTCTCCCTCCCCCTCTCCTTCTCTGTCTTTCCCTTCCTCTCCCTCTCTCTGTCTCTCCCACTCTCACTCTGTCTCTCCCCATCTCTCTCCCTCTCCTCTCTCTCCCTCTCTCCCTCCCTTCCTCTCCCTCTCTCTCTTTCTCCCTCCCTCTCTCTCCCTGACTCCCTCCCTCTCTCCCCATCTCCCTCCCTTTATCCCTCCCCCTCTCCTTCTCTCTGTCTCTCCCTCCCTTCCTCTCCCTCTCTCTCTCCCTGTCTCCCTCCCTCCCTCTCTGTCTCCCACCCTCTTTCTGTCTCCCTCCTGCTCCCTCTTTCTGTCTACCTCCCTTTCTCTCTTCCTCTCTCTCCCTCCCTCTCTCTGTCTCTCCCTCCCTCTCCCTGTTTCTGTATCCCTCCCTTCCTCTCCCTCTCTCTCTCTCTCTCTCTCCCTGTCTCCTTCCCTCTCTCTGTCTCCCCCTCTCTCTGTCTCGTCCTCTCCCTCTCTCTCTTTCCCTCTCTCTGTCTCTCACTCCCTCTCTCTGTCTCCCTCCCTCTCCTCCCTCCCCCATTTCCCTCTCCCATACTCCCTCATCCAGTTCCTATTTGAATAGGGGGTATATCTCCTAAACAGGAGTCCCTTGAAGTCTTGTGCTTCTAATAACCAGCTTTTCATTTCAGGATGTCTTCATTTCTCTGATCTGAATCAGAGAAAACTGCCTGATTCACTTTTTTTTTCTTACCCACCAGTCTTTGCTGTTGAGATTGCTCAGAAGCCCATGGCTGGCTTTTATCAGGTGTTCACACATTGGCTTCCCATTTTTCTGCCGAGGAGTGCTGCAAGTTATCTGGAGGGTTTTGAAGCAATTAAGAGGTTTTACATTTCTAGTCTCCTGACAGTGTCACTTCCCCTGAATCATTTGGAGATGTAAAAATTCAATATTATAGACCTTAATATACTACGCAAAGGTTCTAGTGCATAAACAACCTGCAAGGCAGAGTCTCTTTCCTCCCTGCTTTGCATATAGAGAAGGGATCTTAGATCATGTGGCTCAGGATGATAGGCATTGCAGTCCTTTACAACTGGGTATGATGTTGGGTAAGTTTCATATAGACCTGGGGTTCCAACCTTGGCATCTCTAAGATGGGTGGACTTCAACTCCCAGAATTCCCCAGACAGCCATATATATGCTCTATATACATAATGGCGAAACTATGGCATGCGTGCCCAAAATGGCACCCGAAACCATGTCGCTCGGCACGCATGGCCTTGATTGTTTGTCTTCCGGGTTTCTGGTGCATATGCACACACGACGATCAGCTGTCCTTCATGCTCGCGGCAGTGCCGAAAACCGATCTGCGCATGCGCCCTGGCCAGCTGATTGTAGGGTGTGCACGTGCGCTAGAACCCATCCCTTCACATGCGAGAAAAGGCCGAAAACCGGTCTGCACATGCACGCCGTCCAGCTGATTGTCAGGCGCACATGTGCGCTAGAACCCGGAAGTCGGCTTTTCCAGAGCGCAGCCCCGACAACTGTGTGCACGCGACATTTCCACTCGACCTTTTCGGCACTAAGACCCATGGTGGCCCAGTGGTTAGAGTGTAGTACTGCAGGCGCCTTCTGCTGATCACTGGCTGCCAGCAGTTTGGCAGATCGAATCTCACCAGGCTCAAGGTTGACTCAGCCTTCCATCCTTCCGAGGTGGGTAAAATGAGGACCCAGATTTTTAGGGGCAATAGGCTGACTCTGTAAACCGCTTAGAGAAGGCTGTAAAAAGCACTGTGAAGCAGTATATAAGTACTATTGCTATCTTTCCTTCCTTCCTTCCTTCCTTCCTTCCTTCCTTCCTTCCCTCCCTCCCTCCCTCCTTCCTTCCTTCCTTCCTTCCTTGCCTGCCTGCCTGCAGTTAGAATGTAATGCTGCAGGCTACTTGCCTGCAATTTGCCAGATCAAATCTCACCAGGCTCAAGGTTGACTCAGCCTTCTGTCCTTCCGAGGTGGGTAAAATGAGGACCCAGATTTTTAGGGGCAAGAGGCTGACTCTGTAAACCGCTTAGAGAGTTCTATAAAAGCACTGTGAAGCAGTATATAAGTGCTATTGCTATCTATGCATTAAGAAAGCAGTCTCAGGATTACATCCCAGCAGCAATTTTTACAGCCGCTCTTAACGTCTGCATCCCTCAGTGGAAAGTCAACTGAAGTTCCATTCTAACTGTGTGGGTTTCTGTCCCTGCAGGAGGCCTCCGGGGAGCCACCGTGGTGGATGCTTTGGATACCCTGTACGTCATGGAGCTGCAGGAAGAATTCCAGGAAGCCAAAGATTGGGTGGAGAAGAGCTTTGACTTGAACGTGGTGAGTCAGCCTTTGAATAGGTTTCTCTATTCTCTGGCAGAAAACCCCCTGGTGTATTTTGAACACTGGTGTTTTGACTGGTCCTCCGCCCTGCACCCCACACCCCAAACTGACACACTGTAAAAACAAGCCGAGAATAGGACAGCGTACAGTTGAGCTGGGAGGTAATAAGGTAAAAGGATTAAAGGGGAAATGCCTTGATCGCCAGATCAGCTAATAATCCAATCAGTGCCTCTATCAGTGATGGAATTCAAAAATTATTACTACCGGTTCTGTGGGTGTGGCTTGGTGGGTGTGGCTTGGTGGACATGGCAGGGGAAAGATACTATAAAATCTCCATTCCCTCCCCACTCCAGGGGAAGGATACTGCAAAATCCCCATTTCCTCCCGATCAGCTGGGACTCGGAAGGCAGTGATTAGATGGGGGCGGGGCCAGCCAGAGGTGGTATTTACTGGTTCTCTGAACTACTCAAAATTTCTGTTATTGGTTCTCCAGAACTGGTCAGAACCTGCTGAATACCACCTCTGGCCTGTATCAATATTTTTCAACATTGGCAGCTTTAAGATGGGTGGATTTCGACTCCCAGAATTCCCCAGCCAGCCTGGCTGAGAAATTCTGGGAGTTGAAGTCCACCCATCTTAAAGCTGCCAACGTTGAAAAACTCTGATCTATATCTTTGTAGATCGCCTCCTTCCTCTTTCCATCTTCCCTGTCGGGAATACCTCCAATCAAAAAGATGGATCATTTGAGAACTAAGCAGCTACGGGTATTTGGAGTACAGGCCTTCCAACTGCCAACCGATGTTTTGTAGAGGTGCAGCATCTTCATCACTCCACCATCTTGGCTCTTGAGCTGAGAGAGTCTAGTAGGCCCAAGGTCACTTAGCAAGCTTCCTTGGGTGAGGCTTCCCTTGCTCGGTCTCCTTGTGGCCAAAATGTCTATGCTGTGCCTTTCACTGCTTTTTGGTGCAAAGGAGAACTGATGAAGTCCTTATAGATGACTTTCCAGGTCAGCAGTCACCCACCGGTGGTCTCTGGACCACTGGTGGCCCATGAGAAAATTATCTGCATTTTTCATATCGCACTAAATCAGGGGTCCTCAAACTACGGATACGTACAATGAACGTTTATGTTACTGCAAAGAGTCTCCCCCTTTGGGGTCTTTTTGTGCAGGTCGGAGGGGGGCAAAAATTCTGACTTGGGCTCTGCTTCGGCCTCCTGGTGTGGGTCTTTGTGTGAAGGCTGGAGGGAAGCATCGCTGTTGGCGAAGAGTTAGAAGACCTTGATCCAGTGGGACTGCATCATGGCCTGGAACTGGCTGACCATCTCAGCCCACTGAGCCTCCAGGCACCGGCACCTGGCCTTGCACTCCTGCAGGTCTTCCCTCTGCTTGGAAAGCCTATTCTCGTAGTCCTCAGTGAGGTGCTTCTGCTGAGCCTCCTTCTCGGTCAGATCCAACTTGAACTGAGCTGTTTTGCCAACTCTTTCTCATGGTGGCTGCTTAGCTCCAACAACTGCTTCCTATTGGGGCCCTAAAAAGCCCGGCGGGGAGGTGAGGAGTGCCTGGCAGGGGAGAGGCAAGTAGTCAACTGACCAAATAGCCACACCCACCCAGCCAGTCATTAGTCAGATCATATTAGTGGTCCGCGGGATTTATATTATGAATTTAGTGGTCGCTGAGGTCTGAAAAGTTGGTGACCTCCTGCTCTAGGTAAACATCCTATTTTTTTTTATTTGGGGGGGGGATTACACCAACAACTATAGCTGCATGGTTAGCAATGAAAGTTGGTGAGAATTGTACTTACAAACATCTGGAAGAAATGCAGATTGAAGCAGAGTAGAATTTTTAAAGATGTTTAGAAGTTCCACAAATGGGACACAACTAGACACAAGTTGTATTACTATCCCATTAGAGCTTAGGAATTTGTCTCTGTACTTGAAGGGACTGTGTTTTTTTATTTGTTTATTTATATTCTTCCCTTATTATTTTTACAAATAACTTAAGGCATTGAACATATTCAGCACACCTTCCTCTTCCTATTTTCCCCATACCAACAACCCTGTGAGGTGGGTTGGGCTGAGAGGGAGTGACTAGCCCAAGGTCATCCATATGGCTTTCATGGCTAAGGTGGGAGTTGAACTTGCGGTCTCTTGATTTCTAGCCTGGTGCCTTAGCTACTAGCCCAGACTGACTTGCATTGTGTTTATTGTTTTGTTCTCCATGAATTTGTTTGTTTCCAGGTTGGTTCTCCCACGGTTTTTATAATGCTCGAAATAGCCCATAAATTGTCAGATCCCTAAAAGTGATGCTGCCATTCAATTGGGAGGAGGGGGGCCTCGGAGTTAAATCACTAGCTGTACCTGTAAAAACTGAGTTTTATAACATTACAACTGGTTTCCTGTCACAGGAAAACTGAAGGTCCCAGCGCCTCTGAAGGGATGTTTATGATGGCCATGTGGGATATCTTACTTTAATGTCTAACTAGAAATAGCCATGGGAACATGTGTTTTATTCAACTCTCAGGGCAGAAGAGTTAAGGAAACATCTTCACACTTGTGTATTGGTCGGAATCTGCATTCGGACAAAGGGGAGGGGTCATTATCAGTTTAATCCCACTTGTATTGCCTAAAGGGTTTCAGATGCTGCTTTGCCTCTAATGGTTTTCATCCTGCTTGATTAAAGGTTCCTTTTGAAATAATCCATTTCAAGAGTCTTTACTTTCTTAAGTTAGGAGAGGAGCCATTACATAAATACTTGGTTCTCTGAATCCCATCCCATGCGCTAGTTCAGGGAGGTCAAACTCAAAGCCCGCGGGCTGAATCCGGCCCACAGGGTGCTTAGATCTGGCCCGCAGGACCACCCTAGAAACAGAGAAGGACCAGCCCACAGTGCATCTGCCAGTGAAAAACTGAGCTCGGGAGGGCTACATGCAGCCCACGCGAGCTCCATATTTGGATGCAAGAGCCTCCTGCAACCTCTGCCAGCAAAAACAGAGCTTGGGACGGTCGTATATGAATTGAATTGAATTTATTGCACTTATATGCCGCCCTTTTCCCCGGAGGGGACTCAGGGCGGCTCACAATCCAAGTCAGGGAAGGGGATACAGATAAGGGATAAAAAGACAAACAAAACAATACACAATTTAAAAGCACACAACAACCATACCATTCGAGGGGGGGGGGCAAAAGCTCTTTAGCCCCAGGCCTGTCGGAACAGCCAGGTTTTAAGGGCTTTGCGGAAGGCCTGGAGGGTGGTGAGGGTTCGAATCTCCACGGGGAGCTCGTTCCAGAGGGTCGGAGCAGCCACAGAGAAGGCTCTCCTCCGGGTAGTCGCCAGTCGGCATTGGCCGACGGATGGAATTCGGAGGAGGCCTAAACTGTGGGATCTAATCAGTCTATTGGAGGTAATTGGCAGCAGGCGGTCTCTCAAGTACCCAGGTCCAATACCATGAAGGGTTTTATGGGTCTCCCAAGCTCTGTTTTCGCTGGCAGAGTGCTTGGGCCACCACAGGTGCCCCCGACACAAGTGACGTTGAGCTGGCCAGGCCCACCATAGCCATGCCCAGCTCAGCCTCCCTCCGAGGTGAAACACAACCCCCAATGAAATCGAGTTTGACACCCCTGCTGTAGTTTATCCTGTTTGCTCCATCACTTTGTTTAGCCTCTCAACAGTCCCTCTATTATTTGAGTTTTGTGTTGCTGCAGAGACTGAGGTCCTCCGGGTCTCTGAGTTTAAAACCAGGGGTGGGATTCTACCGGTTCGGACCGGTTCAGGTGAACCGCTAGCTCCGACGATCAGCTGGGCCCTCTCGCCTACCCCTGCGCTATACTGACCTATATCTTCTCAGCTGACTCGCACAGCAAAGCAGATTGCTGCGCCTCAGCTGTGTTACTCCCCAGAAGTAACACAGAAAGTAAGCATTCTTAAAACTGTGCATGCGCGCAAAGCACGGGATCACCAAAACGGTTGTTAAACTGGCAGGATCCCACCACTGTTTAAACCCATTGTGGACGGGCAGCCCTGCTTACATACCAACAGGGCAGCATTTCTCACGCCAGACTGCCTCTCTGTTTTTGCTGCAAGGCTGTAGGAAAAGCAAAGGAAATTGCCTCTCCCTCTCCCCCCCCCCCCTGGAAAAGCTTTGTTTTGAAATAGATGACCAACATGGGCTTGCAAATGGGCAGTCGTGCCTCGTAAATTTGGCTCAGTGCTCTGTGTTTGGAATTGGATCAATAGGCCAACAGACAAACTAGAGAAAGGTTATTGATCTGTATTTTCACAAAAGCTCTCCCTTCTGGCCCACAAATCAATCAGCAGCAGCCTTGCGAAGAGCCGTGTCATAGGTTTCACGGCAGAAGAGACTAGATATGGACTGAAGGTTTCTTTTCATCCAGATGAAACAGGACAACTCAGTTAGAAATGAAGCGCTTACGGCAGGGGTTCCTCAACCCTGGAAACTTTCAGATGTGTGGACTTCAACTCCCCAAATTCCCCCAACTAGCAAATTCATTTTATTTTTGAAAAGTTTTTTTATTTTTTGTTCTCTATATACAATTATAGGTATACATACACATAGTTATTATTCTTTTTTTACATTTGTCGTTCTTGTACATTTGTCATTCCATTTACAGAGTTATAATATACCATTTGGGTTGCTTTGTTTATCATTCCTCACCTGTTTTGACACCACTTTCTTTTCCCTTTCTTTTTCCCTTCCCTCCCTCCCTTCCTTCCCTACTTTCTTCCTTCCTCTCTCCTTTCCCCTTCTTCTTCCCTTTCTTCTTCCCTATTCTTTTCTTCTACTTCCCCTTCCTGTCCTCTCTCCCACTCTCCTTCTCCCTTCCATCTTCCTCTCCTCACCTCTATCTTCCTTCCCTCCTCTTCCTCTCATATCCTCTCCTCCTCTTCCTTTCTTTTTCTACTGTTGTAGGTGTCTCTTCCAGCTCTTAATTTTTATTTTCTAGGGGTGGTATTTTCGCAGACCCAAAAATAGTTGAATATCATTTCTTGCTCCCTTTCCTTCCCAAATCTATCCTGATTATGTTTCCCCCCCTTTGTATCTTACTTTTGAATATATACTTATATATTATTATTATTTTTCTTCCCTTTGCAAATTCATATTTGTTGGGATGGGGCAAGATATTTATCCTAAGGCTCCAACAGCCAACATTTTCCAGATTACAGATTCTGAACCCTCCTTGTCTCTAAATTTAAATACCTATATTTGCCAAGAACTTAGAAAAGGGAGCTTTGAAAATATTGCTAAACCTTGGCAGTTTGAAGATGGATGGACTTTAATGTCTAAAATTTACCGCCCAGCAAACTGATCGGAAAATTCTGGCAATGAAGTCCACGCTATCTGAAAGTTGCCAAGATTAAGAAACAGTGATTAGGATATTTAAAAATATTAAACGTAGGACATTTGAAAAAATACCATGTATGGTGCTCTCTGAGCTTGGTTTTCTTGTAGACTCTTCATTACCAAACTCGGTAACCTCATCGGTGCACTGCAAGTTAATGTTTTCAAAAGTGAATATAGAATTCGAAGTGATGTTACTGATCCATTCATTAGCGTCCATTCATTAGTTGAGTATAATAGCAGGCTGCACATCTTCCCAAAATGAACTGATGTGCATTGCATGGAATATAAACGCCACACACTGGTTGTGAACAACGTCAGAAAGAATGCAAGCCCTACTTTCCTATTACTCCACACCTGGAATCCTGCATTCAGTTTTGGTTGCCATGATGTAAAAAAGATGTGGGGACTCTAGAAAGAGTGCAGAGAAGAGCAACAAAGAGGATTAGAGGACTGAAAGCTAAAACATATAAAGAACGGTTGCTGGAATTCGGTATGTCTAGTTTGATGAAAAGAAGGACTAGGGGAAACATAATAGCAATGTTCCAATATCTCAGGGTTTGCCATGAAGAAGAGAAAGTCAAGCTATTCTGCAAAGCACCAGAAGGCAGGATAAGAAGTAATGGGTGGAAACTAATCAAGGAGAGAAGCAACCTAGAACTAAGAAGAAATTTCCTCACAGTTAGATCAATTAATCAGTGGAACAGCTTGCCTCCAGAAGTTGTGAACGTTCCAACACTTGAAGTGTTTATGAAGATGTTGGATATCCATTTGTCTGGAGTGTTGTAGGGTTTCCTGCCTGAGCAGGGGTTTGGACTAGAAGACCTCTAAGGTCCCTTCCAACTCTGTTATTCTATTCTTTTCATTTTCTTCATTCCTTCTATTCTATTCTATTCTATTCTATATTTCCTATATTCTTTTATTCCTATATTCCAATTCCTGTTTTTCTAAAGGGCCCTTTTACGTAGTCCAGAAATACCTCTTCTGCCTGGGGGTGTGGAGGATATTTGTGAATGCACACCTTTTGTAAAAAGCTGGTATGTATTCAGAGGACAAACCTGAATTGGCAGGAAGAAATTTTTGAAAGGGATGGTTTGACCGCAATTGCTTTGACATTTTGCTGCTCCAAGATTTTTATGAGTAAGGGGCTAGTTGGAAAGTTCAGTCCACTGCATCAGTGTTATATATATAAAAAAACGGAAGGGAGGGGATTGCACAAGCTTGTTCCCTTTATTGTCTCCTTTCCATCCAAACTCACTGACATAAACCGCTCTGGGGGGTCTAATTATTATGTCTTTCCCCCCCCCTTTACGTGAATGGATTTGTGAATTCCTCAAAAGCTAAAACCACAGAGAAAAGACTGTGGAGACAACAAACAGTTGCTCTTACTCTGGCATTTCACTGTTACAAATGCTGAGTGTCTATGTTACTATTGCTGTTAAATTTTTATAAAAAACATTTTATCTGTTGCTGCTCAGGATCGAATGATGCATTTTATGTAATTTTACTATTGATAAGGAATGAGGTGGGGCTGCGGTGGCTCAGTGGGTAAGACGCTGAGCTTGTTGATCAGAAAGGTCGGCAGTTCGGCGGTTCAAATCCCTAGCGCCACATAACGGAGTGAGCTCCCATTACTTGTCCCAGCTTCTGCCAACCTGGCAGTTGGAAAGCACGTAAAAATGCAAGTAGAAAAATAGGAACCACCTTTGGTAGGAAGGGAACAGCGTTCTGTGCACCTTCAGCATTTAGTCATGCCGGCTACATGATCACGGAGACTTGCCACTGGCTCTTTGTCTTTGAAAAGATACAGAAGGATCTTGACAAACTTGAACATTGGGCACTATCTAATAAAATAAAATTCAATGGTGAAAAGAGTAAGGTTCTACATTTAGGCAACAAAAACAAAATGCACAGGTACAGTATAGGTGGTACCTTGCTCAACAGTAGTAACTGTGAAAGGGATCTTGGAGTCCTAGTGGACAACCATTTAAATATGAGCCAGCAGTGTGCAGCAGCTGCCAAAAAAGCCAACACAGTTCTAGGCTGCATAAACAAAGGGATAGAATCAAGATCACATGAAGTGTTAATACCACTTTATAATGCCTTGGTAAGGCCACACTTGGAATACTGCCTCCAGTTTTGGTTGCCACAATGTAAAAAAGATGTGGAGACTCTAGAAAGAGTGCAGAGAAGAGCAACAAAGATGATTAGGGGACTGGAGACTAAAACATATGAAGAACGGTTGCAGGAACTGGGTATGTCTAGTTTAATAGAAAGAAGGACTAGAGGAGACATGATAGCAGTGTTCCAATATCTCGGGGGTTGCCACAAAGAAGAGGGAGTCAAACTATTTTCCAAGGCACCTGAGGGTAGAACAAGAAGCAATGGGTGGAAACTAATCAAGGAGAGAAGCAACTTTGAACTGAGGAGAAATTTCCTGACAGTTAGAACAATTAATCAGTGGAACAACTTGCCTCCAGAAGTTGTGAATGCCCCAACACTGGAAGTCTTTAAGAAAATGTTGGATAGCCATTTGTCTGAAACGGTATAGGGTTTCCTGCCTAGGCAGGGGGTTGGACTAGAAGACCTCCAAGGTCCCTTCCAACTTTGCTATTGTATTGAAAAGGAGATGAGCACCGCCCCCTAGAGTCGAGAACAGCTAGCACATATGTGCGAGGGGAACCTTTACTTTAAGGGATGAGATATGAAAAGAGTTTTTTTTAAATTGAAATATTGGAGAGAACCAGCTAGCAGCACCAAAGGCATTTTAGATATTGTCTCCAATGCCTGCAGAAGCTGTCTACAAGAGATAGAGATAGAGGAAAATGTTCATTTTGGGGGTTAAAATGCATATATATATGTGTGTGTGTGTGTGTGTGTGTGTGTGTGTGTATGTATGTATATGTATGTATATGTATGTGTGTGTGTATATATATATTCCTTCTGGAGGTGGCAGGCTGGAGAAGGTGGTCTGGCTGGCTGGGGAATTAAATTATTATTTATTTGTCAGTGCACAAATTCTGGAAGTGGAAGTGCACAGGTCTTCAGGATTCTTTCCATCCATGCCTTGCAAGTGTCTCTGCTAATGATTGTGCAGTGAAGGATACTAACAATGTGTTTTTATACCTGCTCCTTCAGTTGCACTTACTTATCTTTGCATTCGCATATCCGGCAATGTCCAATCTGAGACCTTCTTATTTTTTTCTTCCAGCAGAATGGCGAAGCTTCCTTATTTGAAGTGAACATCCGCTACGTTGGGGGACTTCTGTCTGCATATTACCTGACGGGCGAAGAGGTTGGTACCGCTGATCCATTTGTCACGTCTGAGTTGCGATATGGATTTCCGCACAGAGAATCTCAGAAAGCCACACCTGTTCCCTTGCCTAAAACCAGCTAAAAATGGTTCCTCTTGATAAATATCAGACTACCGATGATAGCGGTTAATTAAGTTGGGCATAATTACTTGGCCTGGCTCATCCAGTAGGATTTTCCTCCTGTGGACAATTTCTTCTGGACAGTTCACTGGGTTGGTACATTGGTCTCTGCAGAAATGCCACTGGCCACGGTTTCGGTTTTGTGTTCTGAATGTATTAAGGACTTGAAGCTAGAGAGAAGGAGTTGTGTCCCTCACAAGGCTCACATTAAACACTGCTGTGAACTACCATATTTTTCAGAGTATAAGACGCACCAACATTTTGAAGAGGCAAATTTAAAAAAAAAGCGTTTTGCACTCTGCAGACCTCCCCAAAATGCCCCATTTTTCACAAAACCGGACCCCTTTTTGTCAAAAAAAGAGGGCATGAATAGCCTTTAGGAGGCTTGTAGAGTGCTCCTGGGGGGTGCCCCCCCCAAAAAATGAGCAAAAATGGCCTGTTTTTCACAAAAAAAGGGCACGAGTAGCCTTTAGGAGGCTTCTACAGTGCTCCTGGGGGCTGGGGGGGGGGAATTGGCAAAAAACAGCCCGTTTTTTGCTCATTTCTGCCCTCCCCAGCCCCCAAGAGCACTCTACAAGCCTCCTAAAGGCTCTGCACGGCCATTTTTGCAAAGGGGGCAGGGTTTCAGGAGGCTAAAAATGCTGTACTCAGTGTATAAGACCGACCCAGATTTTCACCCTCTCTTTTGAGGGAAAAAGGTGCGTCTTATACTCCAAAAAATATGGTATCTTTTATGTTTTTAAAAGTGACAACCACTTTTAGCTCTTCCACCAAACCCCAAAAATTTTCTTGGCATTAAAGTCACGTGTGATGAGCTCCTAAATTTCATGGACTCGGTCCAAAACATTCTTCATTAACTCAACAAGGGAGAAATGCATCTGTGAAGGCATTAATTGCCGTAACTTTCCAGTATTAATTCTTGGAAGTGAACTACTACCTAGGCAAGTGTTTCCATAAAACATAGCCACAAGCAGGAATCTCTTTAGTGAGAACTTTTATTATGAAATTTAGGATAGGCAGTAGGCTTAAAGGGGGATTGATGCACTTTTATGCTTTGGTTGTCGATCTGCTTCTGGGTGCAGTTCAAGGTTATTATCAGTGGTGGTATTCAAATAATTTAACAACCGGTTCGCTGCCCTAATGACCAGCTGGGTAGGCGTGGCTTGGTGGTCATGTGACTGTGTGAGCATAGCCAACTCAATGTCACTCACATCGATGGGCGCTTCCCCTTAGCTTTTACAATGCAATAAGGGTTAACTGGAGAGGCAGTTTCTGTAAGCAGGGCCATAAAGATTAGGCTAGAAACAACACCAGAACGTTTCCTTCCTGCTTTTCTTACAGAATTAGCTCTGTAAAGTGGAAAAAAACAACTCGAGATTTCTTCCAACAACTGGGTGAATCCCACTACTGGTTATTACCTTCAAAGCTCTTAATAGCATGGTCCAGGATAGCTGAAGAACCATCTTCCCCTATAGCAATGGTTCTTAACTTTTGGGGCACTAGGGACCGGTTCCGGGGAGAAAGGTTTTTCCATGGATTGGGGGGGGGGTGTTTCCACATGCTGCCTGCATCCCATGTATGGGGTTCTACTTGTTTACACAGCACGGTTTCTGGCATGCCGTGGCCCAGTGCTGATCCATGGACTGAGAGTTGGGAGCCCTTGCCCTATAGCAGGAGTGTCAAACTCAAGGCCTGCAGGCCAGATCCAGCATGCGGGGTGCTTAGATGTGCTTAGATTTGGCCTGTGGAGCCACCCTGGAAATAGCAAAGCAGAGAGTTGCAGGAGGCTAGCGCAGCAGAAAATGGAGCTCAGTAGCCCATTTTCGCTAGCAGAATGCTTGGGCCGCCAAAGGTGCCCCTGACATGAGTGACGTCAAGTTGGCCATGCCCCCTCGTCACACACCACATGCCCCCCCCCCGACATCAAACACAACCCTGATACAGTCCTCAATGAAATCGAGTTTGACACCCCTGCCCTATAGGGGTGAGCCGAGGTGGCACAGTGGTTAAATGCAGCACTGCAGGCTACTTCAGCTGACTGCAGTTCTGCAGTTCGGCTGTTCAAATCTCACCAGCTCAAGGTTGACTCAGCCTTCCATCCTTTCGAGGTGGGTAAAACGAGGACCCAGATTATTGGGGGCAAGAGGCTGACTCACTTAGAGAGGGCTGTAAAAGAACTATGAAGTAGTATATAAATCTAAGTGCTATTGCTTCCTTCCTTCCTTCTCTCCCTCCCAGCAGTTAGAATGCAGTATTTCAGGCTGCTCACTGCCAGTAGTTCGATTCTGGCTGGCTCAGGGTTGACTCAGCCCTCCATCCTTCCGAGATCAATAAAATGAGGACCCAGATTGTTGGGGGCAATAGGCTGACTCTGTAAACCACTTAGAGAGGGCTGTAAAGGCACTGTGAAGCGGTATATAAGTGCTATTGCTATTGCTATCCTTCAAAGAATATTCTTCCATTGGAGCAAATGGTCTCAGAGGTGACCTTGCTTCCCAGGCCGATGACTGGAACCGAAATGAACTTTGCAGCATGATATAATACCGCAGCAGTAGAGTTCCTGCTTATTTTTCCATTGTTCCACAGTACACACTGAGACTGATTGCACTATATATTTTTGATGGCATAGAAAGGTTGCACAAAAAATTTCTAGGACAGAAACTGGAGCAAAGCAGTAGTTTGGCCTCCTGCTGTGGCTTTGCATATAGAACAAGGGAGCTGCGTGGTTCCAATGACAGATTGTAAGACCCTTGCAGTGCAAAAGTGTTATATGGTCAGCTTTTTGTCTTTTGAAAGGAACAGTGAAGCACAGCAAGTTGTGACGCCTATTTTTTTTCTTCCCAAAACTGATTTATTTTATTTTTTTTACTTAATTCTTACAAGTTAGCTTTGCCACTGTGGCCTTGGCAATGCTGCTTCCCTCATTTAGACAAAAGCTTTGGATCCTGCACGATGTCTCTGTAAATCACTTCACGTTCTTCCCTTTATAACAAGTAAACTCTTGATTAATATATCTGCAGAAGGATGCGGCTGTTTCTCGCTTTTCAGCAAGTTCAGTTCCTGTAGCGACTGAAGCAAAGGGGGAATAGGAGAAGAAGATGTCCCCGTTCTCAAGTTTCCAAAAAAGACTTCAGCAACTGACTAGATCAGGGAATTGTTCTAAAGCTTTACAGGCAGTCTTTAACCTATGGCCATATTTGAGCCCTGAATTATAGTTGTTAAGTCATGGTGGTTGTTATCACAGCGCACCAGACAGAGAGGAAGAAGGGGTGTGTGAAAAGCTGATGGAGATACTTACTTCTCTGTCCCCACTCAAAACTGTTTTCAGTCCTGGCCAATGTCTTAATTCATGATGGTGTCAAAAACAACATTGATTTTGATGCCTTTTAGTGGTGCGGTGGCTCAGTGGCTAAGGGGCTGAGGTTGTCAATCAGAAAGGTTGGCAGTTTTGGCAGTTCGAATCCCTAGCGCTGCATAACAGAGTGAGCTCCCTTTACTTGTCCCATCTTCTGCCAACCTAGCAGTTCGAAAGCACATAGAAAATGCAAGTAGAAAAATAGGAAGCATCTTTGGTGGGAAGATAACAGCGTTCCATTCGCCTTCGGCATTTAGTCATGTTGGCCACATGACCACAGAGACGTCTTCAGACAGCGCTGGCTCTGCTTTCAAACGGAGATGCGCACCACCTCCTAGAGCCGGAAACGACTAGCACGCATGTGCGAGGGAACCTTTACCATTACCTTAGTGGAGCTTAGAGGTGGAGGATAACTTTCTTGAGAGCTGAATGCATTCAGAAAGAGACATCATTGTTGGGGTTCACATCCATTGTTGTCTCCCTCCCCCTCCCCTACAACCTTCCCTAATATATTGTTTGCCAGATATAGAATCGTAAAATTGTAGAGTTGGAAAGAATGTCAGGGGTCATCTAACCAAGTGTTTTCCAAACAAGGCAACTTTAAGGTGTGTGGACTTCAACTCCCATGCTGACTGGGGAATTCTGGAAGTTAAAGTCAACATATCTTCCAGGTGACAAGGTTGAGGAACACTGACTTATTTTTCTGACTTATTTTTCTTTCTCTATACTGGCACCTGAGGGGGCTTTCCAGGCACTCCAGTGGAGAGTTTTTCTCATCACCTACAAAATCAGAGGGGCTTTTCCAAGCTGTGGAACCTGTTAATTTTTTTAAATCCTGACCTGCAAAGCGACGGCTATGGTACTTTATTTGTAGATCAAATCCCACCCTTAGAGAAGTTGCTATGGATATGTTCTGACCTAGGCTTCTCCAAAAAGTACGAGGCAGATTCCTGGTCCTGACAAAACCCCTTTTATTAAACGAATGTGAATTCCTCTCATTCACATTCAGCAAAGGCCCAGTCGTTGGCAAGCAGTCTTTCAAAGGAATATTTATGACCACAGACCTTATCTATTTTAGAAAGCTGCCGTGTAAATATTTTCCAAACGCAGTGCTGTGCAAGGAAAGACTTGGCACAGAGTCCCTGAGATTCACAGACAGATCTTCACACTCCTGAAACGAATGAACGAATGAATTGTTTCCTGCAAAATCCCACTCCTCTTTTATTTCCTATGGGAGGGACCATTCACCGTCCACCTGTGGCTTTACTCCCAAGTCGACCCTGATTTCTTAGCTGTTCTTTTCTTCAGGCAGCTCTGTGCATGTGCACACTGGGAACAGACTCCAGCTATTCCACTGCCTCAACACTGTCTAGCTCCGAAGGTAGCTGATAACTGCCAGATGGCCTTGGCCCCACCTCAGCCTCTGATGCAGAGCCCTCATCCGAGCCATCCTCAGCCTCCAGGACTGGCCCTTGTTCCTCCCCAACCTCCTCACTGTCCGACTCTGCTGCCAGCTGTGCTGGCCAACACAGGATACCCCTGCCTGTGTTTGATTGAAGTTTATTGTTTCCCCCTTAAGCTCTATCAAGTTCTTGCAGATCCCTTGGGGTTCCTCAGAAAAGGTGGAAAAAACCTAAGCCACCCTTTTCACTGGAGCTTCCAAGGATTGAATCCAAGATTTTCCATGTGCAATATATGCGCTGCATCCTAGCTATCGAGAGCCTTCTATTTTTTCCTTAAGTTCAAAAGGCTGAATTTTTCTTGTCTGAGTTCATTTCCAGTCTGGGTTTTTTATCTTTAATACGAGTGTTTGTGTAATTGCTGAATTGGCACATACAATTGCTTGAATAGTTCACAATAGGCGTCTACTGAATAGCGGTCCTTGAAAAACGAAATGAAAGAAGATTCATTTCCTTTCTTATGACGCCTTTAGTTTCAGTTTGTAAGGGGAAATAATGTTGAAATAGTAAAATAGATAGAATCTTATTAATTGAAACAATATTGTTTTAACGGAACAGGGACAGCAAATTGCACTGATAAAATCGAGATTTTTAAGACCTTTTAAAACAGACCAGGCATCAAAGTTTCTAGTGCCTGTTAAAGATCACCCCCACTTACACACCCTACTCCTTGGTGGGACGATCCAGAAGCCACCATCCAAAGCCATTACTACACCTCAATCTTGGAGAGATGGCACAGAATTAAGATTTGTGTGTTTTCTACAGCGGAAATCGTGAGATGGGTCCTCATCTATTTTTTATCTCATCTGTTTTCATGATTTTATTGTTGTTATTATTTGGCCACCTGTGCTCTAGTTGTCAACAGGAGCTAAACTGCATTCACACTGAGAAAAGATGCTCACAGCTGTTGCATCCAAATATTGCCCATTCATTCAGTCTGGGCAGAAGAACATTTATCTGGAAGTAGCACTAGTGCTTAGCAATAGCATTTAGATAGCCCCATAATACTTCACATCACCCTCTTAAGCAGTTTACAGAGTCAGCCTATTGCCCTCAACAGTCTGGGTCCTCATTTTATTGACCTCGGAAGGATGCAAGGTAGAGTCAGTCTTGAGCCCCATTACAATCAAACTCCAGGCTGTGGGCAGATTCAGATTTCAGATTTCAGATTTAGTTTATTTGTATGCCGCCCTTCTCCGGGAGGGACTCAGGGCGGCGAACAACTCAAAAGGGGAAAGGGGATACAAACACAATACATATAATTAAAATACACAAGAGTCATACGGCCATACAAGTCGAGAAGGGAGGGGAACTCATCAACCCCAGGCCTGCCGGCACAGCCAGGTTTTGACGGCTTTCCGGAAGGCCTGGAGAGGGGTGAGGGTCCAAATCTCCACGGGGAGTTCATTCCAAAGGGCCGGAGCTGCAACAGAGAAGGCCCTCCCCCGGGTAGTAGCCAGGTGGCATTGGCTGGTAGACGGAACCCGGAGGAGGCCGACCCTGTGCGATCTAATGGGTCTGTGGGAGGTAATTGGCAGAAGGCGGTCTCTCAAGTACCCAGGTCCAATACCATGAAGGGCTTTATAAGTTATGACTAGCACTTTGAAGCGTATCCGGAGACCGATCGGTAACCAGTGCAGCTCGCGGAGGATAGGTGTAACGTGGGTGTACTGAGGTGCACCCACAATCGCTCGCGCGGCTGCATTCTGGACGAGTTGTAGTCTCCGAATACTCTTCAAAGGCTGCCCCATGTAGAGCGCATTGCAGTAGTCCAGTCTTGAGGTCACGAGGGCATGAGTGACTGTCGTGAGTGCCTCCTGGTTCAGGTAGCGGCGCAACTGGTGGAGCAGGCGAACCTGGGCAAATGCCCCCCTGGTCACAGCCGACAGGTGCAGAGATTGCCTGCAATGCTGCATTCTAACCAGGGATTGGATTCAGTCAGTTTGGATCGGTTTGAGTGAACCTGTAGCTCCGACGATCAGGTCGGTCCGCTCGCCCACCCTTGCGTTTTGCTAACCTATTTCCTCTCAGCTGATTATCGTAGCAGAGTGGATTGGCGCACATCAGCTGTGTTACTCCCCAAGAAGTAACGTCGAAGGTAGGTTTTGGTAAAACTGTGCACGCGCGCATAGTGTGCATCAGGTGCACATGAAACACACACGCACACACAAAACATGTGATCACCAAACCGGTTGTTAAACTGGCAGGATCCCACCACTGATTCTAACCACTGCACCACCAAGGCTCCTGGTGTACCAGGAAGTCCCTCCACGTGGCTGAACACATGGAGATTTATGTTAAGAAACCCAGCTCCCATTTATTACAGTATCTGCTTCCTCACTTCCTCCTCTTTCTTTCTTCCAACAGGTCTTCAAGAGCAAAGCTCTAGAACTTGGGGAGAAGCTTCTCCCGGCCTTTAACACACCGACCGGAATCCCACGAGGAGTCATCAACCTGGGCAGGCAAGGAACAGTCATGTGTTGTTGCTAACAAATAGAGCATAAGAGGAGAAACCTGCCTGGAGTTAACCCCAATTGAGCCCAAAGCTTCTGTCGTTAATGAGACATTTGTTATAAGTGAATTTTGCCCTTTTTACAACCTTTCTTGCCACAGTTGTTAAGTGAATCGCTGCAGCTGTTAAGACGGTTGTGAAGCAACTCTGGCTTCCCCATCGGCTTTGCTTGTCAAAAATTGACCACATGATCCTGGCAGCTGTCATAAATATGAGTCAGTTGCCAAGGGTCTCAATTTTGATCACATGACCATAGGGTGTTGCGGTGGTCGTAAGTATGAAAAACAATCATAAGTCACCTTTTTCCGTGCCATTGTAACTCCGAATGGCCACTTAATGAATTGTTATAAGTCAGGGACTATCTGTAATGTTTTCAACAGGAGCCAGGTCAATGCTGTCAGAAAGCAAATACGGACAGCTTTCAGTTTCTCCCACAACCTGGCACTTTCTATCTATACAGAGGCTGAGATTTCTGGGTGTTTTAGGCTCCCAGTGACTTATTAGCCCAGCCTAATTTGGAGAGTTTTCCTGTAATTCTTGCAGTGGGATTCTCATTGCCTTAAATCAATGTTTCTCAAACTTGGAGACTTTAAGATAGATGGACTTCAACTCCCAGAATACCCTAACCAGCCATATTGGCTAGGGAATTCTAGGATTTGAAGTCCACCTCTCTTAAAGTCTTCAAGGTTGAGAAACGTTAATCTCAGGCAATACTGGCTAGGGAATTCTGGGATTTGAAGTCCACCTCTCTTAAAGTCACCAAGATTGAGAAGCATTGATCTGAGGCAATACTGGCTAGGGAATTCTGGGAGTTGAAGTTCACATATCAAAGTCTCCAAGGTTGAGAAAACTACCTTGGATCCTGAAGTTTAACTTCTCCCCAAAACATAGCTTTTTTTTCCCGTTCATAGGGCAGAGCTCCCTCCCAATCTGACTGTGTTCCCAGGTGTTAATAGAAACCAGAATGACTCAGACCAACCTTTTTCCCCTAGTTACTTGAACTGACACTTTTTCAGATCTAGCTTCTGTCATCCCAAATTGACTAGAGCTATTCTGGCTGATAATTGGAACTTGAAACCAATACAGCGGAAACTGCCAGGCTGGAGAAAGATTGGCCTGAACTGAAACCAAAGTTGGCATAGTTGACTAATTTCTGAATTTCCCTCGGAGGGAATCGAAAAGCATTTTCTGCTTCAACGTGCTTGTTCTCTGCAGTCATAACCCCTCTCGGCCCTTTTGTTTTTGTAATCACAGGTTCCCAGCTGTTCTCTTGGTTTCAGCTTACTCGGGGCATCTCTGTGTTGGTTGGGTGGTAGGAATTTGAAAGGTCCTTGCCTGAGATTTTGAGGTGCCCTCAGCTGAGAGAAAGAGGTGAATTAAAAAGAACTGGTGATTTTGTGAACCCCAGTCCTGTATTTTATTATTTTTTTGCCATCCTTTCATCCTGCTGCATTTCTGCAACGTCTCTGGTCTGACTTTTACAATTTTTACAATGTTGAGTTTAGTTCAGCGTGTTCCTCTGTACAAAATCTAATTTTTGCTCTTTGAATTGTCAGCCTGAATCCTAGAGTAATTCATCTTTGCCTTGAATGTCATTCTTGGTGAGCGTTCTTAGGGCAGTTAGAATATCACTCCAGACCAGGTGTTCTCGGACTCAACAACTGCCTGGGGAACATTGAGAATTAAAGCCCACTTATTTTAAAACTGAAGTTTTTGTTGATTTGTTGCTCTAGATCAGAGCTCCCCAACCCCCAGTACTGGTCCATGGCCTGCAGGAACTGGCCCGTCAAGCAAGCAAAGCCCCATCCATGCACATGCAGAACCATGAAACCACACCCACACCTGGTCCATGGAAATACTGCTCTCCACGGAACCGGTCCATGGCACCCACAAGATTGCGGGCCACTGCTCTAGACTTTCCACGTTTTTCAATAATTTGGCTGAATATGGTCCTCACTCCCATCTTTTTCCCTTCCTTCCTCCCTCCCATCTCTTTCCCCCTCTCCCATCTTTTTCCCTCCCTCACTCCCTCCCTCCCATCTCTTTCCTTCCCTCTCTTGCATCTCCTTCTCTCTCTCCTCATATCTCTTTTCTTCCCTCTCTCCTCCCGATCTTTTTCCCTTTGTTCCCCCCTTCCTCCCATTTCTTTCACTTCCTCCCTCCCATCTCTTTCCCTCCCTCCCTCCCATCTCTTTCCTTCCCTCTCTCCTCCCCATCTCTTTCTCTCCCTCCCTCCCTTCCATATCTTTCCTTCCCTCCCATCTTTTTCCCTCCCTCCCAACTCTTTCCCTCCTTCCCTCTCTCCCTCCCATCTTTTTCCCTCACTCCCTCTCTCCCATCTCCCTTCCCTCCTTCCTTCCTTCCTTCCCCTGAGACAAGGAGCTGCGGATTGCTCACCACTAAACCATATATCCCCAAACCAGGGAACCTGGCTAGCATTGAAATACTTGGAGGCCTCCAGAAGAACAACGTACCTTGATTAGGAAGTGCAGAAGCTGTGTGAATGCCAAAGGCTCGTGCAGGGGGCTCCTAATCAGAGGGACATAAGGGAGACATTCAGCAAAATGGGGGGATTTTGAGGATCAAAAGTCTGGCTAGGAAGGGAATTGGCCCAGGTTGTCCAGCTATTACGCTGAGAGATATAAACAGGCCAAGAAGAATCTCTTTTTCTCCCCTTTTCAGTTTTCTATAATTTAGAAGAATAACTTGGACCCCTTCCTGGAGGCAAACCAAGCGAGATTTATGACACAAGAAATTTCTTATGATTTCAGCCTATTAATCTTATTTTGCTGAGCCGTACCGAAAATGTATTGCTAAGCAACCACCATTTTAAGTAACTAAAATGACATAAATTTTTAAGAAACGATACCAAGGTGTTGAGGTTAGCATTTGTATGTATAAATTTTAAGTTCATATTTTTTTGAGGGTGGGGACTAATTCTCCAGGAAGCCAAGTCAAGGACTTGCGTTTGCCTTCCTGCTTAAAGTTGAGATTAGAACCACGAGGAGAGGCCATTGGAGAGAAGAAAGGGCAATTGGTTTGAGAACACCAGAAGGAAGAAAAGCCATTTTAAATTTAACCCTCCATCCTCATTCATTTGAAAACGAAAAGCCTGGTTTGTTGTAAGAATAATCTATATTAAAGTTAACCTGCGAGAAGCACTTATTGGTATCATTGCTCTGAGTGGTGCCATCTACTAATGAATGGGACGATCAGAGTATCCAGGTAAGGAAGAAACACCACTGGAGATAAAAGATGGATTGTCAGTATCTCTTAGGATAGGGTGTCAAACTCATGTCATCACAGTGGCATCACATGATTATTGGGACTTTTTTCCCCTTCGTTAAACCCAGCCTGGGCGTAGCCAGTGTGTGACACATCCGGCCCATGGGACGGGAGTTTGAGAGCCCTGCCTTAGGATAAGGGTCTCCAAACTTGGTAATTTTAGGCAATTTTAGTGGTAAGATTCAAAACAATTTACTGCCAGTTCTGTGGGTGTGGCTTGGGCCTGATACAGCTTGGTGGGCGTGGAAGGGGATGGATACTGCAAAATCCCCATTCCCTCCTCACTCCTGGGAGGAGGATACTGCAAAATCCCCATTCCCTCCTCACTCCTGGGGGAAGGATACTGCAAAATCCCCATTCGCTCCCCACTCCTGGGAGGAGGATACTGCAAAATCCCCATTCCCTCCTCACTCCTGGGGGAAGGATACTGCAAAATCCTCATTCGCTCCCCACTCCTGGGAGAAGGATACTGCAAAATCCCCATTCCCTCCTCACTCCTGGGGGAAGGATACTGCAAAATCCCCATTCGCTCCCCACTCCTGGGAGAAGGATACTGCAAAATCCCCATTCCCTCCTCACTCCTGGGGGAAGGATACTGCAAAATCCCCATTCCCTCCTCACTCCTGGGAGGAGGATACTGCAAAATCCCTATTCCCTCCTCACTCCTGGGGGAAGGATACTGCAAAATCCCCATTCCCTCCTCACTCCTGGGAGGAGGATACTGCAAAATCCCCATTCGCTCCCCACTCCTGGGAGAAGGATACTGCAATATCCTCATTCCCACCTCACTCCTGGGAGGAGGATACTGCAAAATCCCCATTCGCTCCCCACTCCTGGGAGAAGGATACTGCAAAATCCCCATTCCCTCCTCACTCCTGGGAGGAGGATACTGCAAAATCCCCATTCCCTCCTCACTCCTGGGGGAAGGATACTGCAAAATCCCCATTCGCTCCCCACTCCTGGGAGAAGGATACTGCAATATCCTCATTCCCTCCTCACTCCTGGGAGGAGGATACTGCAAAATCCCCATTCGCTCCCCACTCCTGGGAGAAGGATACTGCAAAATCCCCATTCCCTCCTCACTCCTGGGGGAAGGATACTGCAATATCCTCATTCGCTCCCCACTCCTGGGGGAAGGATACTGCAAAATCCCCATTCGCTCCCCACTCCTGGGAGAAGGATACTGCAATATCCTCATTCCCTCCTCACTCCTGGGAGGAGGATACTGCAAAATCCCCATTCGCTCCCCACTCCTGGGAGAAGGATACTGCAAAATCCCCATTCCCTCCTCACTCCTGGGGGAAGGATACTGCAAAATCCCCATTCCCTCCTCACTCCTGGGGGAAGGATACTGCAAAATCCCCATTCGCTCCCCACTCCTGGGAGAAGGATACTGCAATATCCTCATTCCCTCCTCACTCCTGGGAGGAGGATACTGCAAAATCCCCATTCCCTCCCCACCCCACTAACCTGCTTTCCACCTCTGTTCTCCTGTGCAGAGCAGCAAAAGAAAACCCAACCCGATCAGCTGGGATTCAGGAGGCAGAGAATAGATCATGTGTGGGGCCAGTGAGAGTTGGAATTTGCCGGTTCTCCAAACTACTTAAAATTTCCACTACCGGTTTTCCAGAACCGGTCAGAACCAGCTGAATACCACCTCTGACTGTAGGACTTGTGGACTTCAACTCCCAGAAATCCCCAGTCAGTTGAAATCTACAAATCTTAAAGTTGCCAAGTTTGGATAATGGAGGGATACCTGTGGCTTTTTATGTTGCCCACCGGAACTTGAGGTAGTGAGGAAAGGATTGGAGTAAGAGCAAGGAGAACCAGTTTCTACTTCTCCTTCAGCCATGGAAGCAACCTAGGTGGTTTTGGGCTTACCACTCTTTCTCAGCGTGATGGAATGTAGTGAGTTGGATCCCCAGAAGGGAGGGGCTGCATTCCAGAGGAGCAGGAGACAATTCAGTCCAGATACTCTGTGTGAGAGAAAGAGGGTGAGGATAACCCCTCCCTAATAGTTCCCAGAGTATATGTTTAATGTAGGCAGAAGGCTGCTTTGGTTTGACAAGGTTGATCTCTGGTCCCAAAATCCAGAAAGGCACACAATAATTCAAATGGATGTCTTTATTTTTCCACATCTATAGGCAGAACGTTGCAAAACACTCTTATTATCTGGAACTATAGGTAGTCCTTAACTTACGACCACAATTGTGCTCCAAATTTCTGTTGTTGAGTGAGACATTTGCTAAGTGAATTTTGCCCCATTTTATGACCTTTCTTGCCCTCATTTGTTAAGTGAATCACTGCAGTTGATAAGTTAGTAACCTGGTTGTTAAGTGAATCAGGCTTTCCCATTGAATTGGCTTGTCAGAAGGTTGCAAAAGGGGATCGCATGATCTTAGGACAGACCAACGGTCATAAATAGGAACCATTTGCCAAAAAAAATATCTGAATTTTGGTCACATGTTCATGGGAATGCTGGAAAAGTCGTAAGTGTGAATAATGGTCATAAGTCACTTTTTAATGCCATTGTAACTTTGAATGGTCATTAAATGAACCATTGTAAGTCGAGGACTGCCTGCCCTATATACTTTGAGAACTATCGGTTCTCTTAACTGCCACAAAGAAAGTTTCTAAAATCAGGTTGGTCGTGTGACTGACCCATTTTATTGCCGTTCTATCTTACAACTGTAATGGGCAGGCTCCATTACAGTCATAACTTGAGGACTACCTGCATAAACATAATCGGCGTTCTCCTAGATTGGTCCAAAGTCTAGTATGTTGTCCTCAGCCAGGTTCTTAGGACAACAGTGATGGTGAGCAGCAAGCTATTTGTCCCCCAATAGCTGATCTTCAGGTTGCCTCAACAGCATCCTCATAGCTGTTGGCAAACCGGCTCGATATTATTATTTTTTATCTTCTCTCAAAACCACTTGTAATTTAGCTCCCTGAGATGGCTAGGTTTAAGGGAGATCTGTGGTGGATTTGCCCCACAATCCCTTGGTGGAGATAGATGGGATTCACCTAAAAGCATTAAACTGCACTGAAAACCCCCATCTTATTGAACGGGGCTCCTCAGTGCTGTAAGTTTTTATTTTAAAAAAAGTTAAAAGTGTTGGTCCTATCTGAAGTCCATTGCACCAACCTCTTAGCGCCATCTGCTGCCTCCCTTCTAATTCCTCCTTTCAGATAATCACAGCCATGATCACTGTCTTTTTGGGGAAAAGAAGCCTTCCCCACAATCTGCCTCCCATGCTAATCAAGAGTTATTAGGATCAGGTCTTCTTCCTGTTTTTGAAATGGCAGTCATTGAACTTCTCTCAAGCCGGCAATTACAGGGGCTATTTTCAACCCCATCCTAAAAATAAAGGCTGCTCCGCAGAGGTTGAGATGATCTTAATAGACTGTAATCAAGATGGTTGTGTTGGCTGATTGGAGAAGATGAGTAAGGAAGCAAAAGTCCGGGAAAGTTCCTACGATTGCTATGCTTTTTTTTTTCCTTAGCTCTCTGTAAATTTCCTACAATTTAACCACTTGCCAAAACCAGAATGTTTGTTGCATTTCTCGGGGGCCTTGGATCTAAAGCTCTAGATCCGTGATAGCGAACCAAGGACACATGTGCCCAAAGTGGCACGCAAAGCTGTGTCCCCTGGCATGTGCGGCCTTGCCTGTTTGTCTTCTAGGTTTCTGGGGCACGATCAGCTGTCCTTCGCATGCACGGAAGTGCCAAAAACCAGTGTGCGCATGCACGCTGGCCAACGGATTGTCGGGTACGCTGTGTGCAAGAACCCGAAAGTTTGGCTTTTCCGGAGCACGATCCCTTTGCCCGTGCGGGAGTGCTGAAAACCAGCCTGTGCATGTGCACTGGCCAGCTGATCATCGGGTGCGCATGTGCGCTAGAACCCGGAAGTTCCACTTTTCCACAGCACAGCGCTGATGAGCATGTGTGCGTGCAATGTTTCTGCTCAGCCTTTTCGGCACTCACTGCTCTAGATCAGTGTTTTTCAACCTTGGCAACTTGAAGATGTCTGGACTTCAAGTCCCAGAATTCCCCAGCCAGCGAATGCTGGCTGGGGAATTCTGGGACTTGAAGTCCAGACATCTTCAAGTTGCCAAGGTTGAGAAACACTGATCTAGATGTTTGCTTTTGACCACAAATTGTCCCTGTGCTGCCTCTTCCATAGATTAAGCTTACCTCTTGAATGTTTACGTCTTCTAAAAGCACAGTCATGCATGTCAAATGCACGCTGTATCCAAAGCTGCTCTTCGTTTGGCTTACCAGACTTAATAGCCTATGGGTATTTATGTATTTAAATACATCCGATTGCCAACAAATGCAGAGGAACAAATGCAGAGGAACAACGGCAGTGTTCAAAAAGAAACACGTGGCCTCTCTGACTTTTTATATCTCTACCTGCTAAGTGCTGCAGTGCAGATCCATGTATATCATCTCCTGTGCTGTCTGTCTGTTTTCTATGTAGCCAGACCAAGTGCCATCTCAGACAGCAAAAATGATACACCATTATTCTCAACTAAGTTGCTGGAAATAAGGAGAAGGATGTAAGTGGCATCTGGAGAGATGTGGACTTTATGTTAGGCTTAAGAGGCCTTTTCCAGCACAAATGCCAATGATCAGATTTTTGGCCAATTTAACCCAGTGTTTTTCAGGAATGTGGAGAGGAAAGCTGAGGTATACAGTAACAACTAATAAGTAAATCCCTTTAAGATTCATGGACTTCCAATTCCCAGAATTCCATTCATGCTGGCTAGGGAAATCTGGGAAGCCGAATGAAGTCCAAACATCTTAATGTTTCCACCGTTGGGAAATGCTAAAATAAATCTACAATTGTACAGACTAAGCCATGCAAAGAATAGGTCACCTGTAATAGGTCACCCATTATAGTGGGTGGTGAGCACAGCACAAAACCTCCTGGGCTGTCCCCCTGATACCACTAGATGAGATCTCTAAGGCTTGCTGCCTTAGAAGAGTTAGGAAAATCCTCAGGGACGACTCGCACCTGGACAGCACTTCTTTCCCCTCCTACCATCGGGAAGGAGATATAGAAGCATAGCCAGCCACACAAACAGGCTAAAGAACAGTTTCTATCCGTGGGCTGTCAGACTCTTGAATGTGAAACAGCATCACAACCACGTAGTATGATGGGCTTGCAGGGCCGGCGCAACATGTAACATGTTCACACAGGTGCAATAGGACTAACATGATTTATTTGGGTTAGGGATTTTCTGTCTTCACTGTGAGTTGTATTGTGTTGGGGGGGAGGTGCACTGCTCAATCAATCTCATTGTACATATGTTGTGCACTGACAAATAAATAATAATTATTGGAGCTGGATCAAGCTTGAACAGTAAGGGAAACTGCCTGGGATTCTCACTTCTTGTATGCTTAGCTCTTTTTTTTTCCTATTTCCCCCAGTGGCATGAGCTGGAGTTGGGGATGGGCATCAGCGGGAAGCAGCATTTTAGCTGAATTCGGGAGCCTCCACTTAGAGTTTATGCACCTTTCAGAACTGTCTGGAAATCCCATATACGCCGAAAAAGTAAGTATGCCCGCTCCCTCCTTTCCTTCCTTCCTTTTTTCTCTTTCTTTCTCTTTCTTATCAATTGGTGTGAAATGATTCCTCTCCCTCTTTCAACCTGCTACCATGTCTCCCCATGCAAACACGTTCACCTAGGCACCCAAAGCAGCCTCTAATGAAATTCGCTTTGTGCCTGTAGCAAGTGCCCAGATTTGAGAAATAGGAATCTCACACCTCCACCTCAATCACAGCCATAATCATTTTGGCAGTTCCAAATCAAGGGTGTCACTTCTGCTTGTGGTTATGGCAGAGCACCAGTAAGACAGGGGTCTCCAACCTTGGTAACCTCAAGGCTTGTGGACTTCAACTCCCAGAATTGAACTCTGGGAGTTGAAGTCCACAAGTCTTGAAGTTGCCAAGGTTGGAGACCCTTGCTGTAAAAGGTTAGGGAGCCATTGCCATTAACTCAAGAGCTGAAGCTCAGGATCTCCTTCAGGCCAAGTGTTTTGGCTAACTCCATCCAGTTGCACGGAGGCACCCATCCGTCTGCCAGCAGCAAAATTGCTGCTATCCAATATAAGAAAGACACTGCCAATCAGTGAAGTCTTTAGAACCATGTTTCTCAACCCTAGCAGCTAGCATGGATGGATTTTGAACCCTACAATTCCCCAGCCCTGCTCGTTAGGGAATTCTGGACTTGAAATCCAGCCATCTTAAAAGTTGCCAAGACTGAGAAGCACTGCTTTAGAATATCTGCCATTTCCCTCTGATAGCTTCTTCTATTTCTTCTCTTGAGAAATTGCATAGTGATGGGGCTTTTTCCAAAGTGGGTAGAGGCCTGAGTCCTTCTCCTGCTGCAAACTTTTTAAAGATTCAGAAGAAACCTTGAAGAGCGTGGGATGATTATTTGTGAGAGTTGGTAGTAGCCGTGGGTATACTTTAAATCTGGTGATTACTTCATGCCCTTCCTCAGTAGATTCTTGGCATGTTTTTGGAGTCACATTTTGCCAGCAATTGTATAGGATTGATCTCCCCCACACACACACACTTATATTCCTATAACCAGGGGTGAAATGCTACTGGTTCGGACCGATGCTCCCAAAGCAGTAGTAAAAAATGCTACCTGTTCAGGCGAACCAGTATTTCCAATGATCAGCTGTGACATGCAATTTAGATTAGCTAGAATTGTCGGATTTCTTGCTTCCTAGCTAATCTAAATCGCATGGCACGGTGGATTCCCCCCCCCTCACTGTTCTATTTACCTTTGCAGACGTAGAAGGCTTCAAAATGCTTCTTTTTTAGTGGTCTGTGGCGCACCTGAGATGCGCAAGGTGTGCACTCGCTAACAGACTAACCAAACCGGTAGCGGACTTCGGAGGATTTCACCACTGCCTATAACTGTCTATGGGAATGAGAACCTAGCTGTTGTAAGGCACCTACCACCCACTAAGAGTATCCCAGAGTTTGAAGGAAACTTAAAGAAACTATTGTAGTGACCAGTTTTGGGCACCACAATATAAAAAGAATGCCGAGACTCTGGAAAGGGTGCAGAGAAGAGCAACAAAAATGATTAGAGGGCTGGATGCTAAAACATAAGAATGATTGCAGGAATTGGCTATGTCTAGTGAAAAGAAAACTAGAGGAGACATGATAACAGTGTTCCAATATTTGAGGGGCTGCCACAAAGATGAGGGGGCTCAAACTATTTTCCAAAGTACCTGAAGGCAAGACAAGAAACAATGGATGGAAACTAATCAAAGGGAGAAGCAACCTAGAGCTTCCTAAGAGAGGAAACAATTTACTAGTGGAAAAGCTTATCCTCAGAAGTTGTGGATGCTTCAACAGTGGAGGCTTTTGAGAAGCGATTGGACAGCCATTTGTCTAAATGGTATAGGGTCTCCTACGCGAGCAGGGGGTTGGACGAGAAGTCCTTTACAACTTTATTACTCTATTATTTTCTAAGCCTTCCTGTCAGGATTAGAACTGGCATCCCATACAGCAAAGAGGTGGTCCCTGAGACCCCAAGACTCCTGAAATTCTTCACTTCTGAACTATTCTTAGATGGGATGTGACTGGAGAACAGCTCCTAACCCAACTTTAAAAAAGCATCCATCTGCCTGCTTGCTAAGTGGGAAAAGGATGGTTAGGATGCAAAAGGAAATTTGAGTGGCAGGGAGATAGGCATGGAGGAAAAATGCTAGGTAAGCTGGAAACCAAAAAGAAAAATAAATCTGTGTCTGTGTTTGTGTTCGTTCCAGTATAACTCTGGAATGCCTCGAGTAATTTCAAACTTGGTACATAGATGACTTACTCTCTAGAAACAAATATTGTGGGGGTAAGACACCCTTAACACCCCTCGGGGTGTGTGTTCTGTTAAGATACAGCCTGTTGTGCCTTAAAATGGCTTCTACTGTACAGCGCATTGGAGTTGCCATGCTAACGGCTTCGCAGTACTCCACAAGGGGGCTCCCTCTGGTAAGGGGGAAAATCCAACATTAGAAATTACACTTCTGGGGGCACAGGGAAAACATTTTTAACTAATTTAATCGTCGCCAAAATAAAGGCTCGGAGAGAAGTTGCTTTTGCCATCGCCTCTTCAGGAATTGCACCGACGTTCATGGAAAGAGGGAGGACAGCCCATTCCACACTTTTGTTGCCACTTGACATTGCCATTCCTGTCTAATACAGGATTGGGATAAATAAATACCTGGGCAACATCATGTTCTCAGCTAGTAAGATATAAACATAGCATAGAATGAGAGAAAGGGATAGCACAGAAGACGTGCTGGAGAACAGAGGAAATATATAGGAGTTTAAATAGAGGGGAAAAGGTATCAGCTGGAAAGGCAAAGTTGAAGCTTTAAACAACGAAGAAACAGACCACGGGGATGGAGATTATGACTATGCAACCTTAATGGAAAGCCTTTGTTGAAGTCCGGATTAACTCAAAGTGCCTCGTCCTAACATATCCCTTAATGTAGGAGAGAGGATGATTCTTGTCCAGTGATTTTCCAAGAGGTCCGTTGAGCAGCCCACTCGCCTACGTCCTGTCCCTCCGTCAATGCAAAATCCCGGCTTGTTAATGGATTCGCCCACCCAGAGCATGCTGTCAATTAAAGCTAAAGCTGTATGAAAGCTCACACAACGGGTGCCGATTGTAAACAGCCATCTGGAGGGAAATGGACTTGGTGAAAAGCTTTATCAGTTCATTAGCTCCCAGCCAGAGATTTGTGGGCTTTCTTTTTTTTTTTTTCTTAAAAAAAAAATAGGGCATTGCTAATCTACCTCCGTGTTCAGACTTGCATTCGGGGTCTGCAGCAGAGAGAGCTGCACCCCTAAGGTGCAGTGGGAGCCAACTTGACAGTTGATAAAAGAATGGAGCGCACCAACCCTTGATCCTTGTGAGCTTTAAAAGCCAAGCTTGCAATCTTGAGCCTGGGGCCAGGTTGCCTTCCCTCCGTTTTGCCAAACGAAGCCACAAGGTTTAAACAGGATACATACAAACCCAATCGGTGGTTCCAAGCAAGGGAGTGCAGACCTCGGCACTTCAATCACAGTTGGTGTTCACACAGTACAGTGCGGTAAAGAAAAATGAGTCATTACCGAACACATCAAGTTTGCATCAGGCCTAATTAGCTGGATGTCATAACAAACGCATGTGGTAGCTTGATTAGAAACACTGCCTGTAAAATGAAGGTTCCTTGAAACTGGTGAGATTGAACACAGATTAATGGCCTGATTTTATCTTCTTTTAGCACGTGTCCTCTTCACTCTTATGGTATCCTTACAGAGCTGAGTTGGTCTAGTGCAGGGGTGTCAAACTCAATTTCATTGAGGGCCGCATCAGGGTTGTGTTTGACCTCGGAGGAGATGGATGGGCTGGCCAGCTCCGTGGCACGACAAAACCGCGCTCGACTAAGCCGCGCCCGATTAAACCGCGTCGCTGACGTCATCAACAAGGCGACAACAGCGAGCGCGGAGAAAGAAGGGAGCTTTAAATAGCGCTTTGAAAGCAAGCCGATTCAACTTAAGGTAAGGGTTAGCTTTAGGGTTAGGTTTAGGGTTAGGTTAAGGGTTAGGGTTAGGTTAAGGGTTAGGTTAGGGTTAGGGTTAGGGTTAGGGTTAGGGTTAGGTTAAGGGTTAGGATTAGGTTTAGGGTTAGGTTAAGGGTTAGGTTTAGGATTAGGATTAGGTTTAGGATTAGGTTTAGGGGGGTTAGGTTTAGGGGTTAATTTTAGGTTTAGCGTTTACAGCGTGCTTCTGTCTCCGCGCTGTTGTCGCCCTGTTGATGACGTCAGCTACGCGGTTTCGTCAAGCGCGGTTTCGTCGAACGCGGTTTTGTGGTGGAACCGGCCAGCTCAACGTCACTTATGTCAGGGGCGCCTGTGGTGGCCCGAGTGCTTGCTGGTGAAAGCAGGCTCCTGAACCCCGTTTTCTGTTGCCATCACCTCCTGCAACCCTCTGCCAGCAAAAACAGAGCTCCGTTTTTGCTGGCAGAAGCACCGCAGGCCAGTCCTTCCCTGTTTCTAGGGAGGTCTAAGTACCCTGCAGGCTGAATCCAGCCCCTGGGCCTTGAGTTTGACACCCCTCTTCTAGTGGTTAAGGCACCAAGCTGGAAAGTAGGGGACTGTGAGTTCAAGTCCCACCTCATCATGCAAACCAGCTGGGTGACTGAGCCACTCCCTCTCAGCCCAACTCACCTTACAGGGGTGTTGTGAGGAAAATAAAAAGAAGATATATTGCATGTGTTCGCCACTTTCAGTTATTTGTAAAAATAAAAAAGGCAGGGAGTAAAAAAAATAAACGTAATGTATCCTGTAATGGAAGCTGAAAAGGGTCTTCTGCAGTCACGACATAAGCCTAAGATTGAAAATCAGGCTTGTCAGATATTACATCTTTTCTATCCTGCTCTGTGGGGTGGAGAGTTGGTCTCTGACAGAAAGCCACTTGAAGAGACTAGATAAAGTGTTTCTCAACCTTGGCAACTTGGAGATGTCTGGACTTCAAGTCCCAGAATTCCCCAGCCAGCATTCGCTGGCTGGGGAATTCTGGGACTTGAAGTCCAGACATCTCCAAGTTGCCAAGGTTGAGAAACACTGGCTAGAAGCATATGAAATGTGGATTTGCAGGCGGCTATTACGTATAAGCTGGGTTGGCAAAATCAGAAATGAGGAGGTGATAAGCCCTCTGGGGAAGCCAAGGGAAATTATCAAAACTATTAAAAAGCGAAAATTAGAATATTTTGGACATGTGATGCGACACCCAGAAAAATACAGCATCCTTCACTTAATCCCCCAGGGAAAAATTGTAGGCAAACGAGGTCCAGGCAGAAGAAGAACATCATGGCTTCAGAACTTAAGGGACTGGTTTGGACAAAGCTCAGCAGCACTTTTTTGTGTAGCTGTTGACAAAAATAGGATGGCCGAGGTCCGATGATGGATGTGGCACAAGAAGAAGAAATGGGAGCTGAAAACAGCCAACCAGAACAGCTTGTATTCCATTGCAGTTTAGTATGGGAAACTGCTCTGGTGCTATTACCTTACGTGCACCTTCTGAGGTCAGGGGTTTCTTCAACCACTAGAAGGTTCCACAGCCAAGGGGAAACTGGCAAAAATGTGTTGGATGCGGTTGCTTGGCAACAGAGGACATTTCAGAGTCTGCCTCTTGTCACGGTTTCTTGCAGTTTCTCTCTGGCGTGGGGATCCTGTGGTGTTTTTGGCCGATTTGGAAGAGCTTGCTGGAGAAGCAGCTGTTTGGGGATCTGCTGCCACAGATGGCATTCGTGAGGATGGGCCTATCAGTGATAATAGCTACCGTATTTTTCGGATTATAAGATGCATCTTTTTCCCTCAAAAAAGAGGCTGAAAATCTGGGTGCGTCTTATACACCGAATACAGCATATATTTTTTTTGCCTCCCCAAATCCCACCCCCTTCACCAAAATGGCCATGCATAACCTTTAGGAGGCTTTCAGGGTGCTCCTGGGGGCTGGGGAGGACAGAAATGAGCAAAAAATGGGCCGTTTTTTGCTCGTGTTTGCTCCCACCCCGCAGGAGCACTTTACAAGCTTCCTAACAGCTATTCATGCCCTTTTTTCAAAAAACAAAAACAAAATGGGAGGTTTGCAGAGTGCAAAAACTTTTTTTTTAAATTTGCCTCTTACTCCAAAAAATACAGTAAATGAAACCTTTGCCTTAAAACTGGCTCAATCAATGGTCATGATGGTGTTGAGTTTGTCAAATGAACATTCACGGAGTCCTCGACTTTTCATTTAGTGGCTGTTCAAAGTTACAACAGCCCTGAACAATGTGACTTAAGGATTGTTTTTCACACTTATGACCGTCACAGCATCCCCATGGCCATGTGATCAAAATCCAGCCACCTGGCCACTGGTTCATATTTATGACCGTCCTGGGATCAAGTGATCCCTTTTTGTAACCTTCTGACAAGCAAAATCAATCACGTTACTAACTTGGCAGCTTCAGTGATTCGCTTAGCAACCATGGCAAGAAAGGCTGTAGAACGGAGCAAAGCTCACTGAAGAAATATCTCACTTAGCGACATAAATTTTGGGGATCAAATGCGGTCATAAATCGAGGACTATCTGTATTGCATAAAGAAGCTTTTCCTTTTATCAGCCTGAAATCTCTCCATATTTAACCCCGGAGACACAACCTAATACAGTCATCCTTGACTTGCAGCCGTTCATTTAGTGACTGTTCATTCAGTTGCAGCAGCACTGAAAAAAGTGATTTACAACTGGTCCTCCTACTTATGCCCAATACAGTATCCACATGGTCAAAACTAGGGGGCTTGGCAACTGGTATGCATTTACAACAGTTGAAATGTCCCAAGGTCTCATGTTCACCTTTTCCGGCTTCCAACAAGCAAAATCAGTGGGGGAAGCTGGATTCATTTAATGATCACGTGATTCACTTAACAACTGCAATGATTTGCTTAACAACCATGGCACAAAAGATTATAAAATGAGGTGGGTCTCACTTAACAACCTCCAGTTATCATTAATACAGGTAGTCCTCGAGTTACAACCACAGTTGAGCCCCACATTTAGGTTGCTAAGTGAAACATTTGTTAAGTGAGTTTGCCCCATTTTGTGACTTTCCTTGCCACTGCTGCTAATTGAATCATGGTATTTGTTAAGTAAGTAGCCCGGTTGTTAAATGAATCTGGCTTCCCCATTGACTTTGCTTGTCAGAAGGAGATCACGTGTCCCCAGGACATGGCAAACGTCATAAATACGAGTCAGTTGCCAAGCAGCTGAATTTTGATCATGTGACCCTGGAGATGCTTCAACGGTCGTAAGTGTGAAAAACAGTCGCACGTCACTTTTTTCAGTGCTGTTGTGACTTTGAACAGTCACTAAACGAAAAGTTTAGGATTGAAAAGATGTATTTGATGGGTGGTTTCATTATTAATAAAATCCGTTTATTACAAATAGCAAACAGTTTATAATAGCTTTTTTCTTTTCCAATCTCCTTCCAGGTAATGAATATCCGCAAAGTCCTGAATAGAATTGAGAAACCTCACGGACTTTACCCGAACTTTCTCAGTCCGGTCACAGGGAACTGGGTACAGCGTGAGTATTCAGACCCTCTTGGCTGAGCCAAAGGGATGTTTATCAATGCATGTCAGACTTCTAGTGTGACTCCTGAATTAAGGCAAAGATTTGCAAATTCTTTCTTTCCTCAATGCCAATTGAGAGACTCCTTCTGCAAGCCATCTCAAAGCAAGTCCTTTGAACAGGTGTGAGGCAGCCATCTCTGCTGTCCTTCTTGCCAAGTGTCTCTTAATACACAAAACCACAAAAGACCAAACAGGATGGTAGGCGGATTTCAACATATCTACAATATCCATCTCCCCATTAGGAGTGAGGGATATTTCTTTTCCCCCGTTTTTTGGTGGGGGGGGAGCAATTCCCTTCTACAGTTACAAAACATGGATTAGAAATCCTTTACAGGAGAAGGCAGTAAGAGGGACATGGTGGCTTGGTAGCTAAGATGCTGAGCTTGTCGATCCGAAAGGTCGGCAGTTCCGCAGTTCGAATCCCTAGTGCCGCGTAACAGAGTGAACTCCCGTTACATGTCCCAGCTTCTGCCAACCTAGCAGTTTGAAAGCACGTAAAAAAAAATGCAAGTAGAAAAATTGGGACCACTTTGGTGGGAAGGGAACAGCGTTCCATGCACCTTCAGCATTTAGTCATGCCTGCCACATAACCATGGAGACATCTTCAGACAGCGCTGGCTCTTCGGCTTTGAAACGGAGATGAGCACTGCCCCATAGAGTCAGGAACGACTAGCACACATGTGCGAGGAGAACTTTTACCTAGGGAAAGCAGAAGGAACCTGGAAGGATAATAGCTGGGGCTCCCGATCATGCAATATCCAAACTGGTGGAGATGGAAAAGGTAGAGTCATATAGGAGCACTTTCCTAGAAGTGAAGCAGAATGTAATTTTGCAAAAAGAAAAATAACAGCTGGAGCTTGAGACCTAGCACAGGGTTACACTTGAAATGAACCAAAGGAAAAAAAATAAGAACAGTGTTTCTCAACCTTGGCAGCTTGAAGATGGATGGACTTCAACTCCCAGAATTCCCCAGCCAGCTTGAAGTCCATCCATCTTCAAGCTACATTAGAGCATAAGGAGATGTATATGCTTTTAGGCTGCTATCTAACAAAATGAAATTCAGTGATGAAAAAAGGAACGTTCTACTTTTAGGTAAGAAAAACAAAAAGCACAGGTACAGTATATGTGGTACCATACTCAATAGTAGTAACTGTGAGAGGGATCTTGGAGTCCTAGTGGACAAAAAGAACTTTGGCAGCTTCAGTCTAGCAGAAAGAAGATTTAGGGGAGACAGGACAATTATTATCTATTTGTTAAAAATTATTGTATTACAAATTGTTAAAAAAAATACACCAAAACGCAAAAAAATGGGAACTACAAAAACAAAACCCAGAAGCAAACTGTAAACATGTGCAGAGGAAAAACAGAAAGCCATAATGAGCAAAACTCAAATGAAGGGGGGAAATGATGAACCAGCTAGGTATGCCCGTTGTATATCAAGAATTAAACAATGTAAGGAAATGTCAAATTCAGAGGGGGGGAAAAATACTCTTTTCTCGCAAAGCATCATGCCAAAAAGAGAAACATGTGGCACCATTTTTGCTAATTAGTGGAGGGAAAAGTATTTGCAAAAGTGAACGATTCCACACATGCTTTGAATCCAATAGTTAATGTCCAGAATAAGAATGCTTTTTCAATTGCTCCAAATAGCTTGCTTAGTATTTCCCCATGCCTAAAATAACCAAATTGGAGGAGACAGATGTACTGAAGTGAATTAAGAGAAACTACAGGGAAAATGGGCAGGGATTACTTTCCTTGGCCATAGGATTGGGCATGTCCAGGTTTGCCCTAAGCTTTCTCTCAAACCATCCTAAAAAAACTATACCCATGATGGCCAACCTATGGCATGAGTGCCAGAGGTGGCATGCTGAGCCCTCTCTGTGGGCACAGCTACCTTCACCAGCTGCTCTTCTCAATTCCGTCACACGCATGCATGCTGGATAGCTGGTCTGGTGTGCATGCGCACTGGCCAATTGCTCTCTTCTGAGTTCTGTCGTGTGCATGCATGCACATGTGTGCAATGGGACATAGAAGAGCGGCTGTCCACCGAACACATGCGCACCACCCAGCTGCTCTCTTCCAGGTTCTGGCACTCCGCCGCTGCACACACAGTTTCGGCACTAGGTACCGAAAAGGTTAGCTATCACCGCCATAGGGTAACAGTAAATGAGGGACACGGTGGCTCAGTGGCTAAGACGCTAAGTTTGCCAACCAGAAAGGTCGACAGTTTGGTGGTTCAAATCCCTAGCGCCGCATAACAGAGCAAGCTCCCGTTACTTGTCCCAGCTTCTGCCAACCTCGCAGTTCGAAAGCATGTAAAAATGCAAGTAGAAAAATAGGAACCACCTTTGGTGGGAAGGTAATAGCCTTCCGTGCCCCTTCGGCGTTCAGGCATGCCAGACACATGACCACAGAGATTTCTTCGGACAGCACTGGCTCTTCGGCTTTGAAACGCAGATGAGTACCGCCTCCTAGAGTCGGGAACAACTAGCACATATGTGCGACGGGAACCTTTATCTTTACTTCACATACATTTGTATCATTTTACTGATGGTAAATGATGAGGGGGTATATACATTTGCATCCTAGGTTAGATGGCGTAGAAAATAAATTTCACTGGTGCTTATTCTTTCTCTTGCTCTCTCATCACTTGTTTTTTTCTAGCTTTGGGGGGAGGTGACTCGTATGTCCTTGGATACCCTGGAGTATTGATGCTGAGATTAAAAATAAAATGCCCCCATCCCCAGCATGCTATTCCCATTATAATCTGTTCAGGTTTTGCCCCCAGGCAGATTTCCCTGCAAAGGTTCTGCAGCAGGGCAGTCTGAAGAGGTAGCCATGGAAAAGTCCTCGGTATTCTGGAGACATCTTCACACCTGGCGCCAGGGTGTTTTCTCTTCCTCCCCTCCTTCAACCTGCTCCTTCAAATGTCTCTAATATTCATTCCAGGCTTCGAATCCCACTTAACAAAATGCCAATGAACTCTCCAGATGCTGTGAGTTCAATCTGTGGCTGAGATTTTTTTTGACTTGCAAATTTCTGAACTTGCAATGCAATCGTGTCCCTGAGTATTTTGTGCTGTTTTGACACTTGACTCCAAGATTCTCTTCTTCCTTTTCCCTTCACAAGGGAGGAAGTGGCTGACAGAGAAAGACAATGATGGATAAGGCTGTATTTTTATTTCCGTTCAAAGGGAATTGCAAAATCTGTTGGGAACAAAATCAGCTTCCTGAACAACTTTGTTTCTTTGTTTATTTATAAACCAAGTTTCTTGCCCTTAAGGTGATGTTAAGAACATAAAGGAATCAAAGAATTATCAAACTGAAGGAAAGTGCATTATATGACTTCATAGCAATAGCACTTAGACTTATATACCTCTTCACAGTGCTTTTACAGCCCTCTCTAAGTAGTTTACAGAGTCAGCCTATTGCCCCCACCAATCTGGGTTCTCATTTTACCCACCTTGGAAGGATGGAAGGCTGAGTAAATTTTGAGCCAGTCAGAATCGAACTCCTGGCAGTGAGCAGCCTGAAATACTGCATTCTAACCACTGGGAGGGAGGAAGGAAAAAAGCAATAGCACTTAGGCTTATATACCTCTTCACAGTGCTTTTACAGCCCTCTCTAAGCAGTTTATAGAGTCAGCCTATTGCCTCGAACAGTCTGGGTCCTCATTTTACTCACCTCGGAAGGACGGAAGGCTGAGTCAGCCTTGAGCCTGGTGAGATTTGAACTGCAGGCAGCGGCAGGCAGCAGAAGTAGCCTGCAGTACTGCACTCTAACCACTGTCACCTCGGCTTATAGATACAGTATATTAGTAGTCCCACAATAACAGTACTTTGTACCTTGTAGTAGAAAAATTTGGGTCCAGAACTTAATTGGTCATTCACTTTTTACACCACTCAAATGAAGTTGCTAGACAAAAACAGCGCAAAATTATTCAATCTTGACTCCTTTGAGAAGACACCAGAGAGAGGCAGTTGTATCTGGATGATGGGCTAATGATCTGTTGTTGTTTTTAAAATTATTATTTTGTGGTCCCTCTCTCCCCTTGACCCCTTTGAAGGAATTTGGGCATTAAAAATACAAAAGGAGCAGGATAATTTCCCAAGTGTTTGTGTTCCTTTGCACGTTTCTTACTGGAGAGGACGTTCTCCAGTTGGCTAGAATAAAATGTATAAAACATTAGTCAACCGAAGTATCTTCAGTACAGTTGCTTGACTTTTCTAATCACAAGTTGTCTCCTTCTTCTTCCCGTCACTGTAGATCACGTCTCTATCGGTGGCCTGGGGGACAGTTTTTATGAATATCTGATCAAATCTTGGCTCATGTCAGATAAGCAAGATAGCGAAGCCAAAACCATGTATGATAAAGCTCTGGAGGTAAGGTGGAGAATGAAGCATCATTCCTTTTGCCCTTGATCAGCAGCAAATATCAGAAACCCCACAGAGAATGGAGAAGGATGGCCAAATCAGGAGTGGGCTGCTGGGGATTCGCACAGGTTCGGCCAATCCTCAAGTCAAATTCGCACGAGTTCGGCAAATCCCTAAATGCCACCCCTGGCTGGCCAAGCCCACACCACCCCGCCCTTCCCACACCACACCACCCCTCCCAGGAGACTCCACATGGCCCGTTCATCATTCCAGGTAAGTGCAGAGGCCATGTGCAGCATCTGGAAGGGCAAAAAGCAGGCCTACCAGAGGTTCCAGAAGTCCAGAAATGGGCCTGTTTCCAGCCTCCGGAGCCCGGGGGAAGCAGTTTTCACCCTTCCCAGGCTCTGGAGGCTTTCCCTGAGCCTTTGGGAGGGTGAGAAATGGCCCTCCCAGAAGGTCTGGAAGATGGGAAATGGGCTAGTTTCTGGTGTCCAGAGCCCAGAGGAAGCAGTTTTCACCCTCCTAGAGGCTCGAGGAAAGACTTGAGCCTGGGGAGGGTGAAAAATGCCCCCCGTCCCATTGTGGTGGAGACAGCCAACTAGACCACACCCAGCCAGCAAATGGGGCAGTAAACCCATTGCTAAAGGATCTGAAGCCCACCCCTGGCTAAGATTCAGATCTTACCTTTGCGCAGAATCACCAGGCTGACTTAGGCCACCGAGCCATCCTTCCAACATTAAGTTTGGTTTGGGCATCATGATTCAGAAACAGGATGTTTTCCAAACGGGATTCTCATTCCAGGTTTTCCATCTCTACAGAGGCCTCAGAAGAAAATTAAAAGCTTGTGGTTGAATCCGAATCCTAAACAGTAGTTAGTTTTAACCATGGTTTGTTTGTTTATTCCATTTCTGTAGCCACCCATTTCAGTCAATGACTTGGAACTGCTTACGGTTCCAAAAGTATAAAAACGATGAAAACAATAAAGTAACAAAATAAATTTACACAGCAGCCAAGATATAACTTAGCCAAAATATAACTTAGCCAGTTATATTCATTCATTTCTTTTAATACTAGCAAACTCCACGACACACGAAATTTTGAAGAGTTTGCTTCATAATTAACGTTTAAGAATGGCTCGTTGGCTTCAGGAAACATGGCAAATGGCAGTCATTCAGAATCAAAACCATTTCAAACGGCTTCGTCAACTCTGGTGCCCTTTTGCTTCCTTGGTGAAGCAGCCTGTTTCCAAGGGCAAAGTCTTTGAAACATTTCAAGCATTTTTGTACAAGAAAAAGAAAAACACAAGAGATATTTTGAGTTCCAACTTCTGCTAGGATGCTCTCCACAGGAGGTTTTGAATTCAGTTAGAGAAGTTGTGTACAATGGCTGAACAAAACTAGGCTTACACAAGGCGTGTCCAGCCGGTGGCACATGGGCTTTATGGAGCTCCGCATGGCTAGTAAACTTTTAACATTGTTATGTGATTTTGCATACATTAATTGTATTATCTATTTCCTTAATGGCGAACCGATGGCACGGGTGCCAGAGGTGGCACACAGAGCCCTCTCTGTGGGCATGCATGCCATCGCCAGCTGCTCTTCTGGTTTCCAGCACAAACATGTGCACCAGCCAGGTGGTCTTGGGAAAATGGCCCAAAAACGGCCCAAAATCAGGCCATTTTTGTGCCGGTTTGGGGCCGGTTTTTGGGCTGTTTTTGGCCCGGAAAACTTTCTGAAAATGGCCCAGAAAACAGCCAGAACTGGCCCAGATTGTCTTTGGGTTTCCGACGCATGCACGCACGTTCCAGTTTGGGTACTCTGTGCCGAAAAGGTTCGCCATCCCTGATCTATTTTATATGCTTCCTAAGAGAATTCCTCTTCACTCAATGTGGCCCAAGAAAGCCAAAAGATTGGCCAAGAAAGCCTTAACGGTTCCAAACTCTTCTTTATGGTGATGCTGGATAAGGCAATAGGCAACTCAGAGGATCCGATGATCCTATTCCCATTGCCATAAAAGATGATTTAATGTGTTCTCCGAACTAGCCACAGGTTTTAAGAGCAATGAGAGTGTACTATAGTCTATTTTGAAACTGGAGAAAAACCCAAGTGGACTGTATTTGGGGCTAGAGGATGTAATATTGCCAACACAGAGGTACCTATCCCTGAAGGAGTTCTGCATTTCTCATGGTTTTTTTTAGCCTGGTTGTGTGGTTCAGTTTTGGTTGAATCATGGACATTTGCAGGATGAGAGGAAAGGGCAAGGGAGCCTCAATGCATGATGATCTCATCCGCACAAATGAGGCAATTATGTAATCTGCGTCATCTCTGGTTCACGGACACCTTAAGGGTTGATTCATCCGATAAAATTACGGATGAATGGCTCAACAAGTAAATGGGTTCACGTCAATAGAAAAGGCGGCGAGGATAAATGCCGTTCCGCCTAACTTTGGCCTGATGAATTGAATATCTGCACTGCAAATTGTAGAGCTGGACTCCAGCTGTGACAAAAAAAAAGCCTGCAGCTCTTGAAAAGCTTTGGAAGTGGTAACTTTGGCAGGAGAAGTTAAAATATCATTGCACTCCCCACCATTGTGAAGACTTATCAAAAGCCACTTCTTTACATCTTTATTCTTCCTTTTTTATTTTTTCTCAAGTTCTCTTTCCTTGCACTTTTTGCTTTCTCTTTGCTTTCTTTTTTTCTTTAAATCAATATTAGTGTATTTTTGCTTTTATGTTTGTTTATGCTTTTTAAAAGATTCGAGAACAATCTATATCTATGTACATAAAAACGGCTGTGTGTATGTGTGTTCCAGCATAACTCTGGAACGCCTCGAACAATTTCAACCAAACATGATACACAGATGACTTGCACTCTGGAAACAAATACTGTGGGGGTAAGACACCCCCAACCCCTGGGGTGTGTGTGTGTTATGTGAAGATACAGCCTGTTGTGCCATAAAATGGCTTCTATTGCACAGCCGTAAAATGTTTTCTACTGTACAGTGCAGTGGAGTTGCCATGGTAATGGTTTCAAAGTACTCCAGAAGGGGGCTCCCTCTGGTAATTGGGAAAATCCAAAATTAGAAATTAGATTTGGTTCAGATATTTTCCCCCTATAAATAAATACCCGGACAACACTGGGTTATCAACTAGTTGTGTTTGTATATACTAAAAATCCTTCATATACAGCTATTGTGTTACTCCGTTTTTATCTACTCTAAGCAGCAGATGCTCACTGCCTCCAATGGGTGGCTCCAATCACCCTTTGGAATCTTCCTTGGGTCTTGGCCACCAAAGTCAATGAGGAAACTAGCAGGAAACAGCAAATTATAGTCACACAAGTGCTTCACATAACAACCTTGCAGCCTCATTTAACAATTGCAACAAGAACTGGTGAAACTGTTGTCGCTTAGGGGCACAATCACATGACATGACATGACATCATACATAACAAAGTTTCCAGTCACAATTGTGGATGTTAAGTGAAGACTAACCTATGCTTAAAAACTGCAACTAGCCCACTATAAGGCCACCTGTGTATTCACTGCTTCTTGCTACTGGAATTATATAGCACTGATTCTTCATGCCCTGTATTGGTTGCTGATTGGTTTCTGGATACAATTTAAGTTCGTATCCAGTCTGTTTCCATATTACAATGTACGGTGTTGAGATGCAAAGCTTTTTGAAGCAGAGACTAGATGACCACTACAATGGCCATCTCCTTTCATACACTATATTGCCAAAAGTATTCGCTCATCTGCCTTTCCTCGTATATGAACTTACTTAAGTGACCTCCCATTCCTAATCCATAGGGTTCAATATGACGTCGCTCCACCCTTTGCAGCTATAACAGCTTCAACTCTTCTGGGAAGGCTGTCCACAAGGTTCAGGGGTGTGTTTATGGGAATTTTTGATCATTCTTCCAGAAGCGCATTTGTAAGGGCTGAGTTGCTGTCATTCCCAAACACTTCCCAAACACTTCCACGTTCTTATAATACAGCTGACAGTTGACTGGAATATTTAGGAGAGGGGAAATTTCACAACTGGATTTGTTGGGCAGGTGGCATCCTAGCACAGTTCCATGCTGGAATTCACTGAGCTCTTGAGAGCGATCCATTCTTTCACAAATGTTTGTAAAAACAGTCTGCATGCCTAGGTCCTTGATTTTATACAACTGTGGCCATGGAAATGATTGGAACACCTGATTCTGATTATTGGGATGGGTGAGCGAATACTTTTGGCAATATAGTGTATATCGGGTGAAGCATTGGACCATTTGCATGCATAGTTTTTGACACTACCAGTGTACATATTTATAAATTGCTTCATTTTTCTTCAGGCCACACAAATAACTCGCTTTCTCTCTTTTTCCAAATGCTGTGAAATTTAGGCCATAGAAAAGCACCTTGTCAAAAAATCGCCCGGTGGGCTAACCTACATTGCTGAATGGCGAGGAGGCATCTTGGACCATAAAATGGGGCACTTGGCTTGCTTTTCTGGTGGCATGATCGCCCTTGGAGGGGAACACGCCCCGGAAGAAGAGAAACAGCACTATTTGGATCTAGCTGGGGAAATCACACACACTTGTCATGAATCTTACATTCGCTCAGGTAAAAATCTAAAAACCCAAGCCCATTTTTGAAAAAAGGTTCTGCGTACTCAACAGTTAATACCGTGTTTCCCTGAAAATAAGACAGGGTCTTAATTTTTTGACCCCCCCCCCAAAAAAAAACAAGCGCTTGGTCTTATTTTCAGGGAGGTCTTATTATTTTTGAGGTGAAGGAGGCAGCAAGCGGGGTCACCTCATGGCTGCTGCTGTGTTATCTTCAGGGAGGGCTTATTTTCAGGGGGGGGCTTATTTTAGTGCGTGTGTTCAAAAGCCTGATTGGGCTTATTATCTGGAGACACCTCCTGGAGAATCTATCACATCTAGGTTGGTTATCTTTTTTCCTCTTTTAATGTCTAAACTGAGGATCTGTCTACTTCCTTCAGTTGAGCTTGAATAGTGATGGTGTTTGCTTCTCCAGGTCAGATGTTTATAATGGAAATTTCACAGGCACTTAAGGCTTAGGATCAATTCATTTTTTCACTTCCAAGAGATCTGAAAAATGTTTCTATTTCACAGGGAAATTATTCCTAATATAGTTCTTGTTTAGTGAATTCACACATTCACCGCAAATTTTAGCTGACTCTGCAGCTATCAAAGCATCCTCTGACCATTCTGTTTTGTTGCTTTTGTTTTTGTTGTTGTTTCTGTGGCTAGATACCAACCTGGGCCCTGAAGCATTTCGTTTTGATTCTGGAGCGGAAGCAATGGCCACACGACTCAGTGATCGTTATTACATCCTGCGCCCCGAGGTTGTAGAGAGCTACTTCTACTTGTGGAGATTGACACATGACCCCAAGTACAGAGAGTGGGGTTGGGAAGCTGTCCAAGTAAGTCAGAAAAAGTGTTCTGAGCCTGATTCCTTTGACTAATGTCTAAACGTTGGTTTGAAGGTGTTGTCGGAGATCACATTTGTTTCCATCTCAAGTTGTGAGAATCTCACTTCTGCCAAGGGGGCTGCATTGTTAGGCAGTGCCAAGGGTATTAACTGGCCATCTGGCCCCGACATCCATGTTTTAGTAATTTACTTAGACCTTATGATTTGTTTTTAAAACAAATTTATTAAAAACAGATCATGCCAAACCAATCTTATTTCATTCTTCAATATAGTGACTACATTAGTAGACCAGAAAAATACTGTGAACATAATATACTTAGACTTCAGTAAGACATTTGACAAAGTAAACCACAACCTACTTCTTCGTAAGCTAGAAAAAAATGGGATAACTTCAATACTAGATGGATTCGCAACCAGCTGACAAACCGTACTCAACGAGTAATCCTTAATGGGTCTAAGTCTACATGGAGAGAAGTAAGCAGTGAGGAGCCACAAGGTTCCATCTTAGGCCGAGTACTCTCCAATATCTTCGCAAACAACTTAGATGAGGGAATAGAAGGGGAACTTTAACAAATTTGCAGATGTTACTAAGCTGGCAACACCCTAGATGATAGGTTCAAGATCCAGATGGATCTTGGCAGATTTGAACACTGGGCCCTATCTAACAAAATGAAATTCAGTGTAGAGAAAAGTAAAGTCCTACACTTAGGTAGGGAAAACCAAAAGTGCAAACATACAAACTGGGTGAGGGCAGGCTTAATAGCAGTGACTGTGAGGGGGATCTTGGAGCCTTAGTGGACAACCAGCTAAATTATGACAATCTGTTTTGGGATACACAAAAAAGGCAAAGAGTCATTTAGAGCCGGGCAGCCCCAAGATCAAATCAAATCAATAAATAAACGTCTACTGCTGGCTCAGAGCCTTCTATCTTCTATGCTGCACTCCTGAATAGTACCCTTCAGTTTGTGGCACCTGGCAGCCACAACGTCTAGTCTCTTTACGGATTCTAAAAGAAGCCCTGCTGGATTTAACTAAAAGCTTCCCTAGCACAAGGACCTTGATTCCAGCAGCGCCCAAGTCGATGATCCTTCATGGGCTTCCATGTAACATAAAATGAAGATTTGAGGACCCACAATTTCAGAAAAACTTCAGAAAGATTTCCTGAGGCTCTTATCTAAGTTCCCTTGCAAAACACAAGGAATGCCCGCCATCCCATCCTTGCATGGAATCAAAACAAAGTTTCCTTTAGAAACTATGGTTGCCTAGGTGAAAAAATTTGGTTGCAATGTTGAATTGGCTAAATGGGAAAGACTTTGGACACTCAATCAGAAATTAACAACGGCCACGGCTTATAAGGAAAATTTGTACAAGATGTTCTACAGATGGCACCTTCCCCCAGCACGGCTCTCCAAAAGGTTTAAATATTTGGTCCCAAATTGTTGGAAGTGCAAAAAAAAAACCAACCACCAGGCACCTTTTCCCATATGTGGTGGACATGCAATGAGGCCAGAAGATATTGGAGAATGGTACAATTATAGCTGGAGCAAATGGTGGGAGATCAAATTCTGTCCAAACCAGAAATTTTCCTCATAGGCATAATACCAGAGGGGTATAAGAAGGATGTGCTTTATTTAGCTATCCATGTATTGACTGCGGTGTGAATAACCTATGTGCAGTATTGGAGGGGGGGGGAGGTATCCCATCAGATTTAGACATAACTTAGAAAAATCTTGGCCTGTGCGAAAGAAGATAGGCTCACCCTAGAATTAAAAAATAAAGGGGAGTCGGAATATTATGAAGTTTGGAACAGATTTTATTATTGGTATAAGACAAGGTGACAAGACTGGAACAAATTGTAAATAATGTGATTGGATAGAAGCATAGATAATATACTAAATAGACTGACAGTGAATGGATAAGATTATGTGTATATACTGTGTTTGTTATGGCCATAACAGCTTCACTGCGCTGCACTATTTTAAATGCAAAAACAATTATATATAGTTACCTTTAGCCATCCAAGGGTGACCACAGAGCCGAGGTGGCGCAGTGGTTAGGGTGCAGTACTGCAGGCCACTTCAGCTGACTGTTATCTGCAGTTCAGCGGTTCTAATCCCACCGGCTCAAGGTTGACTCAGCCTTCCATCCTTCCGAGGTGGGTGAAATGAGGAGCCAGACTGTGGGGGCAATATGCTGACTCTGTAAACCGCTTAGAGAGGGCTGAAAGCCCTATGAAGCAGTATATAAGTCTAACTGCTATTGCTATTGCTATCTTAGCCTCAGTCTGTTCTATCCTACAGTAAGGATTGCTGTAGGGAAATTTATGGAAGGAAGACTGGCTCTCCTTTTTCTTTTGGAAACAAATTGCCTTGAAAGTGAAGCTAGGGTAGGACAACAGGCCAGGAGAATCTGCTCCAGTCCCTGGGCAATGCTAGGCCACCCAGTTGACCTCATGTAACAGTCATGGGAAGATGCAAAGAGGAGGAAGACTATACAGGCCATCTGGCCCAGTCCAGGAGGGGTAGAAAAGGGCAGCTGGAAGCCCAGCCGTCTGAGGGCTCCCAAAGGTGATTTTGCAAAAGACAACTGGACTTTCTCCACTTTTCCTTGAAGGCGTTTTGTTTTTCATCCAAGAAGCTTCTTCAATTCTGACTGAATGGTGAGGAATGGAAAGGATTTATACTCCTTGCACACAGCTGGTCATTTGCATCCTTTTAGAGAGTCATTGATGCTACCTTGAAGTTTTATCTGTGCCCTCAGAGTCACCTGAATAGTGCAAATGGATATGGAACCTTCCTTGGAACTGTTAAAAGGACTGTGTTGTAAACAGGAGATAGGGGATGTCATATTTCCCCCCCACCCCTCTATTGAGAGAGGATTGTTCAATCTTAATGTTTTAATACCTTAACATTAAGAGGGAGGAAAGTTCAGGTGCCTTTTAAAAAAAGAACACCTTTGGGACAACCGTGACCTGGATGACTGAGAATCTCCGTCAACATCTGAGGGTGTTGTGGCCAGCCAGCAGCCAGCAGAACTGGCAGCAGATTCAGACAGTGAGGAGGTTGGGGAGGAACATGGGCCAGTCCTGGAGTCTGGGGAAGGCTCTGATGAGGGCTCTGGGTCAGAGGCAGAGAGGGGGCCAGAGCCGTATGCCAGTTATCAGCTGCCTTCAGAGTCAGACATCAGTGAGGCAGACAAACAGCTGGAGCCTATTCCCAGTGTGTGCATGCGCAGAGTTGTCAGATAAAGGGAACAACTAAAGAATGGGAGTCAACTTGGGAGAAAGGCCATATGATGAATGGCCCCTCCCAGAGGAAATAAAAGAGGAGCGAAAGGGGAGTGGAGTTTGCAGGAAACAATTAGTTTGCTTAATTAGTCCGTGATTCTCCGAGACTCCTTGCCAAGTTTTGCAGATATCAGCCTGGCAGCTCTCCAAGCCAGATAAGGTCTGTGACTGTAAATCCTCCCTCGAAAAACTTTGCTGGATGTGAGCGAGCAGAATTCACAGTCAATTAATAAAAGGGTTTTTTTGTCGGGACAAGAAGTTTGCTTCATGCTCTTGGGAAGCCTCAGTCAGAACAGAAGTGGGTTCATGAGGCCAAGCAGAGCCACCATTGATTCCTGCTGCTGGTTAACCCCTCAGGACCCTCCCCCTCAGCAGCCCAGCACCTAGTAGGGTCACTACCACTGCCTCCCTCCACCCATGATGATGAAGGAGCACTGCTTTGCCATTCTTGGAACCGAGTTGACTTTCTTCTCTTCCTTGCTTTCCAAATCAGGCGCTGGAGAAATTTTGCCGAGTCGAAGCTGGTTTCTCTGGGATCCGCGATGTGTACACAACCACCCCAAGCCATGACAACATGCAGCAGAGCTTTTTTCTGGCAGAGACGTTAAAGTAAGTCCTGGGCATTTTCAATCTTTGACCGTCAAAAGAAGTTTGGGAAGGAGGATGTTTTTTCATGAAGCAAGTCGTGGGGGAATTCACAGTCCCCAAACATCAGAGTTAAAAACATCTTTAGAAGGAAATTCACTTATTGTGGTGGTAGTGTTGCATTCCCGTGACCAAGTTCTGATAAATGGCCAAAATACCACTGGCCTTTTGTGAAAAATAACTCAAACGGTGAGCCTGACTTCAGAATTCTCTCTTTTTTTATATAGTAATGTAAATAAAATTTACAATTGCCACAATAAAAAAAAATGAATAGCAACTTAAAAAGGAAAATAGATGGTGCAGAAAAGAAGAAAAGAAAAAAAATAAGAATGTAGCAAAGAAAAAAAGAAATATATAAAGAAATTACTTCCCCCTTCACCACAGGTATAAACAATTTTAGGAACTTATCAGACTATTTTTTAAAATAAAGGTAGTCCTTGACTTGTGACCACAATTGGGACTGGATTTTCCCTTGTTAAGCATGGTGGTTGTTAAGTGAGCCACACCCAATTTTAAGCCTTCTTTGTCATGGTTGTTAAGTGAAACATGTAAATAAGCAAATCCAACTTCCCCCATGTGATTTTTTTGTTGGAAACTGGCTGAGAAGGTCACAGTTGGTAATCGCGTGACCCCCAGGGTGCTGGAACAATCATGAGAACACACTAGTTGCCAAGCCCTCGAATTTTAATCGTGTTCCCACTGGGACACTGTGATCGTCGCAAATGCAACCATGAGTCACTTTTTTCCAGTGCTGTCATAACTTTGAAAAGTTGTTCAACAAATGGTGCTAAGTTGATCCATTCTTCCAAGGCCCCATCTCTTATCTACAACCAAATCCTTAAAGCCTTGTCATTTCGCTTCTGGTGTCAGCAAAGGACAGTTTTGGGTGCCAGACAGTGGTTCTCCATTTGAAGTGGGCTATTTCAACCATTTTGAAAGGGTTCAGAGGTTGAAATACAGCCAGTTTGAAACAGGCCTGTTTCAACACTAAACTGTTCACCTTGAAGATTTGGCACACTGCTGGTCCAGATTCTGTTGCATGTCTAATCCAAGGGTGGGGAACGATGGCCATTTGATGACTTATGGATTTCAAGTTCACAAGTCATAAAATGGCCATTGTTCCCCCTTCCTAGTCTAATCTCAAACCAACCAAGGTAGCAAGCCTAACATCTATACATATAAAAGCCAAATATCACTCACTCATCATGAAATCTCCAGAACTGTAAATCCTACAAACGTGAAATTTGGCATGCAGGCTCCTCTTGGCAACTAAGTGCTTGCTAAGAAAGGATTTTTTGAAATGACCATCCAATCATTAGTATTTCTTAAACAGTTTTATATTAACACACTCTGATGCTTAGGAGTTAGATGTTGTACTCCCCCTCCCCACTAGAAAGAACTCTGTTCCAACTGCCAATTGCCTTATATTAACACACTGATGCTTAGGAGTTAGATGTTGTACTCCCACTCCCCACTAGAAAAGAATTCTGTTCCAACCGCCAATTGCCTTATATTAACACACTCTGATGCTACCCCTTCGCTAAACCGGGAGTGGGCGTGGCCAGCGCACGACTCATCCGGCCTGTGGGCTGGGAGTTTAGACATTCTACTCCCCCTCCCCACCTGAAAAGAACTCTTTTCCAACCACCAGTTGCCTTATACTAACACACTCCAATGCTAAGGAGTTACACATTCTACATTAATTTTCAAGCTTTAAGTGTCAATGTATCAATATCCAACCCAATCACGTAGTTTCGTAGCGAAGCATGGGTTTCCAGCTAGTAGGCCATAAACAAATTATATCTGACCATTTCACCCAGCAAGCTTTCTTTGTTCCTCTCCTGGTTCTAGGTATCTCTATCTTCTGTTCTCTGAAGATGATGTGCTCTCCCTCAAGGACTGGGTGTTCAACACTGAAGCTCACCCGTTGCCTGTGAATCACACAGACTTTGCCCTGAAGACAAGCATGCAGTAGGAGCAACTTCGCCCTTCTGGGTTCTGTGAAGGGATCCGGAGGGGTTGCTTGCTTGCTTCTTTTTTTTTTTCCTCCTTTCCAGTAAAGGAATGCACATATTCCCGGAAAGGTATTTTGGGGGCATTCGTCCAATTCCGGACAGCATTATATCGGGGAGTATAAAAAAAACTGTGAAACAAGCACCTTCATGGGGGTTTTTTTTCCTCTGTGAGGAAACTTATAACCTGATAATTGGATGTTGATTACGGGCCATAAGACAGACAAAATCGCAGATGTTCCTTTCTATGAAGAATTTCTACGGAATCCACTGACTTTCGCTTTTGCGTGGCCAAAGGATCAGGAGTTTGCCATAAAATAGATGTCGGTTTGTGCCATTCTTCTTGCCCCAAACTTGCTCCCTCTTTTTTTTATATATATACCATTGATTTTTCTCCCCCACCTTTCTGACCTATACTTTTTTTTTTAAGCTGTACACATCTCAAGAGATCCTGGTTAAGGAGTCTTAATAAATCCCACGCACTTCTTTCTTTGCCCCTTTCCTCACCCATCTTTTCACTCTCTTCAAACGTTTGCCAACTTTTTCTTTTCTTTTTTGGGTTTTCCTGGGTTTTGCTTGATCACTTTCCTTTGATTCTGTTCCCCCCCCCCCCTTCCTCTGGAGCAAAACCTTACGAGGCATTTGTAATGATTTCATTTCTGTAATGCTCAGATGTGAAAAATGAAATAAAAATTCATGTCGGCTAAAAAAAGAAAAGAGAGAGAGAGAGAGACGTGTGGCTGGATGCTGCGGAAGGTTAGAAAAGAGGCAGCCAAGAGGCAACTGGAGGCAACCGGGACCTTGGCAAATTCCCCTGGTTTTTGGCTGCTGCAGCAGATGGGGAGAGCAGGCTCCCACGGGGTCTTAGAACAGCATATGCTTCAATACCAAAAGACAGGATGGTGGACAGAAGCCAGAGGAGCTAAAGGACAGAGTGGATCAGCTGCTTCTGCTTCTTGGAAGCTGAGAATTTAATGGCCAAATGGGGGGGTGCCGAAGCAGACAGTTGTACACATGGGTGAAGTTGTGTCTGCTGAACAGGTTTTGCCTATCCATCTGCACAAGAACGGCACTTGAGTTCAGCGGTTAAGTGACCTCTGGGCAGTCAACACAACACTTTGTGCCTCTGATCCTGACTCCTGGAAGTTAAATCTCTCCCAACATGGTTACCCTCCTTATGTTTTTGAGTACAGGTAGTCCTCGACTTACATCCACAATTAAGCCCAAAATTCCTTTTGCTAAGCGAAACAGTCGTTAAGTGGGTTTTGACCAATTTTACCACCTTTCTCGCCACAGTTGTTCAGCGAATCACTGCAGTTGTTTTAGTATTACAGTTGTTCAATGAATCTGGTGTCCCCATTGGCTTTGCTTGTCAGAAGGTCACAACGGAGTTACATGACCCCCGGGACAAAGCAACCATCGTAAATACATTCCTAATTTTGATCCTGTGACCATGGGAACCAGGGGTGGGATTCAGCCGGTTTGGACCGGTTGCTAATTTTACATCTGGTTCACCAAGCCAGTAGTTGGAAGGACTAGCACCACCCTGCCCCTCCCCTCCCAGGAGTTTCCACGCGGCCCGTTTTGTATGCCAGGTAAGTGCAGGAGGCTCTGGGAGGGCAAAAATTGGGCCTCCTGGAAGTCTAGAAACAACCTTGTTTCCAGCCTCCGGAGCCCATGGGAGGCCATTTTCACCCTCCCGGAGACTCGACGAAAACCTCCGGAGCCTGGGGATGGTGAAAAACACATACACACCCGCCATGGTGCAGGAGGCTGAGTAGGCCATACCCACCATGGCCGCACCACCCAGCAATGGGGCACAGAACCGGTTGCTAAAATTTTTGAATCTCACCCCTGATGGGGATGCTGCAATGGTCGTAAGTGTGAAAAATGGTCATTGGGTCACTTTCTTTAGGGCCACTGTAACTTTGACCGGTCACTAAGCAAAATGATTGTTAAGTCGGGGACTATCTGTAGACTACCAATCATGTATTTGTTTAATAAATTTATATGTTACCCATCTCACAATCCAAAATGGCTCTGGGCAGCTTACAATGCAGTAAAAAAATAACAACAGTTTATCAATATAAAAACAATTTAAAATGACAAGAGTGAGAAACTAAAAACTTGAGTGGTGTGGAGATGGTGTTTTTTCTTACTCACCTTGAATAAAGTCCTAATGTGGATACCAAGTGGGATGCGGTGGCTCAGTGGCTAAGACGCTAAGATTGTCCATCAGAAGGCAGTTCAGCAGTTCGAATCCCTAGTGCCGCGTTACAGAGTGAGCTCCCATTACTTGTCCCACCTTCTGCCAACCTAACAGTTCGAAAGCATGTAAAAAAATGCAAATAGAAAAATAGGAACCACCTTTGGTGGGAAGGTAACAGCATTCCATGCACTTTCAGTGTTTAGTCATGCCAGCCACGTGACCATGGAGACATCTTCGGACAGCGCTGGCTCTTCGGCTTAGAAACAGAGATGAGCACTGCCCCCTAGAGTCAAGAACGACTAGCACATATGTGAAAGGGGAACCTTTATCTTTCCTAATGTGGATACCAGTTGATGAAGATGGTAGTTAAAGTCAAAACTGCTAGCAAGCCCCAGGTTGGGGAGGATCTGTTAGTTCCCTTGGTTGAAGTTGTTTGTGTGTATTCATTGCATCTCCTTAAACTTCTCTTTGCCACAGATTTAACTGCACTTCTGCAAGCTCTTTTTACTCTCTTTCTCTCCGCCACAGACAATTGTTCAGGTACTCAGATCAATTGATGCATTTCTCTTTGTCCCAAGATCTTGGTGGCTTTCTTTCTAGGTTTAAAGAAGGAAAGAAAAGGCACTTATTAGAGCAAGATGCCGAAGAGATGTTTTGTATTGAATTTGCAGCTCTTGAAGCCGAGGCCGTGGGGGAAAGGCCAGGCTGTCCAATGGTCCCCTTAGATATTTTATCTTTGGGATCAGAAGACAGGCGATCTCTGCCTAGGTGGATAGTTACTCCTAAATAACTACCCTTGGGAACCTGTCATCATTTTGCAAGGTATTCCTAGCAGCAAAATAAGCATTTACCAAAAAAAAATTTTTTTAATAGACCACTTACAGAATCAAAAAGCCTTTCGACATGAATCAAAGGGTATCATTCCAGCTCCTTTTAGAATTTCCATTGAATTTTGAAGTACAGTGAAGCAGCATTATTTGTCACCTTCATTCAAACAACACAGAATGTGTCTGAAAGACCTTGCCTCTCTTATTTCTTGCATTTGGAGTACAAGTCTTCAAAGCAGTTCTTAAAGACGGAAGAAATATCGGGGTTTTTTCTGTTGAAAGAAGTATATCTTCCCTATTGCTGTATAATATTTTACTGCCTAAATGCATCTGAGACAAGTAGGGGTTAAACCAGAACCAGACATGATTGGGGGCATACAGATAATCCTCACCACAATCCAGACCAGACCTTAATATTGCTAGTGATGCAGTCATTAAGTGAGTCATGCCCAATTTTATGATTGTTTTTCCACATGATGCAAACCCGTTTTTTCCCATTGAGTTTGATCATCCGAAGCCCCCTGGGAAAGTCGCCAATGGCAACCACATAACCCCAGGACACTAGTGAAAATACATGCTGGTTACCAAGTGCCCAAATTCTGATGCTGAGAGATGCTCTGATGGTCATAAGTCACAGCACCATTATAACTCCAAACAGACTTTAAGCAAATGATCATAACTTGGGGACTACCTGTATTTTTCTCTTCTCCCTGCTCTAACCAATACAAGTATCTGCTAAGGAGGGATATCAAATATACAGTACTCTTTACAGAATCTAAAGTAAAATGCTTTAAAAATCTGAATGAACAGAGCAGTTTTCAACGCATAGCAACTTTGAACTTGAAAGTAGCCAGAGGTATTTTTTTTACTTAATTTAATCTAAGAAAGACACACTCAAAAGTTGAGTCATTATTATATTTGGCAGCTAGAAATTGCATACAACTTCCAAGGGCCTTAGCTAATCTTGAAAAAGCTAAACGGGGTTAAAGATTACTTGGTTAGGAAAGCTCCAGAAAATCCCAGGGCAGTAGGTTAGACGAATAAATCAATAGAATTCAACATCATCATCATCTTCGAAGAGGGCTGTAGCAAATTACATGATATTATTGCCAAGAAAACTGCATGGTCTTATTTATGTACTCATTGGGAGCCATATAGGTCTTGGAGAAGATTTGAATTTTTATTTTAAAATCGTTTTGGTTTATTCTTCTGAACCAAGATGATGATCATAAAATCCAGTGGAGTGAAATCTGAAAGGTAAAGATCAGGTCAGTTTGCTTGGATATTCTTTGAAATCCAAAGAAATCTTTACATGCTCTCCATCCCTATCTTCTACTAAATGTTGTAGCAGGCTACAGTAGGAATCTTCATTACAGTAAAGAGAAAGGAAAAAATGAGAAATTTTCAAAGACATTATGTAAGAAATGGATTATTAACAATATGGGAAAGAGTGAAAGGGAAACATTATTTAGAAATAACAATGTGACTTTCAACAATGGAAGCATTGACACATCCAAATATTATTAGTATGAGAAATATTATTAGATACAAAGATATTTTAACAGAAAGGGGGGAACTAAAACAAAAACAAGAATTAGAAAAACAAGGGATTGATATAGGTTGGTTTTCACAATTGCAAATACAATCAAAGTATGAAAAAAAGGGAAAATGGTTTTAACTTAGGAAGTTCGGAGTTGGATAAGATACTTATGGGAACGGAATAAAGAATAATCAAGGAACTATATACTTACCTATTAAGAACTATGCTATAAGAAGGAAGTGGTAAAAGATACAATGTTAATTTGGGCAAAGAATTTTGGCCATACGATTGAACTAGAAAAGTGGCAAGAACTATGGGAAAGGAATTATAAATTAATCATGTCAACAGCTTACAAAGAAAACTTCTACAAAATGTTTTACAGATGGCACATGTCACCAGGAAAACTAGCTAAGATGTTTAAAGACAAGTCAGCGAAATGTTGGAAATGTCAACAAGCAATAGGTTCATACTACCACATGTGGTGGACGTGGGCAGAAGCAAGAAAATATTGGTCTAAAATAAGAGTATGGTTAAAGAAAATGTTATAACAAGAAATAGAATTTAGACCAGAGTTACTTTTACTAGGTATTATCCCAGAGAAATTCAAGAAAGAGAATACCTATTTGATTATACATGTAAGTACAGCAGCAAGAATTGTATTTGCTCCAAATTGGAAATTAAATAAGCTATCAACAGACGAAGAGATAATAAAAAAGAAATTAGATTGTGCAGAGATGAATAGGTTGACAATGAAAATAAAGGATAAAGAGGAATCAGAGTACTTCAAGACGTGGGGAAGATTTTATGACTGGCTAGAGAAAGCAAGCTAGAAAAGAAAGTAGGGAGAAGATAAAGTACCCAGATGACGCACTATTAAATGGAAAAGGCGGGGAGAGAAGGGGCGACTACGCGGAGGAGAGCCTTTTCAGTAGCAGCTCCGACCCTGTGGAACGACCTCCCCGTTGAGATTCGCACCCTCACCACCGTCCAGACGTTCCGCACAGCCCTTAAGACCTGGCTATCCCGCCAGGCCTGGGGATAAGTTTCTAATTCACCCCGCCCGAGTGTTGAATGCTGAATGAAAGTTGTGTTTTTTACTGTTTATTTTACTCACATACTGTTTTTGTTTTATACTGCACTTCCCCTTTTCCTACGAATGTAAGCCGCCCTGAGTCCCCTCAGGGAAAAGGGCGGCCTATAAATCCCAATAAATACTAAATACTAAAACAGAAAAGAAAATATTAAATATATACCAGTAAGTATATATTCAAGAGCGAGATATAAAGTGGGGGGGACATAACCAGGGTAGACTAGCGAAGGTAAGGGAATAAGAAATGATACTAAATTATATTTGGGTTGACAGACATACCATCCCAAGGAAACATAAATTGAGTTTTGAAATATACACCAACAATAATAGAAAAAGAAAGGGAGAGAGGAGGAGAGAATGAAAGGGTTAGAGATTACTTGGTTAGGAAAGCTCCAGAAAATCCCAGGGCAGTAGATTAGAAGAATAAATCAATAGAATTCAACATCATTATCATCTTCAAAGAAGGCTGTGGCAAATCACATGTTGTTATTGCCAAGAAAACTGCATTGTCTTATTTATGTACTCATCGGGAGCCATATAGGACTTGGAGAAGATTTGAACTTTTATTTTAAAATCGTTTTGGTTTATTCTTCTGAACCAAGATGGTGATCATAAAATTCAATGGAGTGAAATCTGAGGGGTAAAATGCATTCCATCCTACATGTAAACTACATCTGATGTATGCAGATCAGGTCAGTTTGCTTGGATATTCTTTGAAATCCAAATAAATCTTTACATGCTCTCCATCCCTATCTTCTACTAAATGTTGTAGCAGGCTACAGTAGGAATCTTCATTATAGTAAAGAGAAAGGAAAAAAATGAAAAAAGATGGATGGGGAAAAAAACTGAAGAAATAGCAACTGACCTATGTTCTACCACATTAAGGAGAGTTGAAAGTATATTATTATTCTCTATTTTCTAACACAGCAAATTTGTGAGTGGTGAAATTCCAACTGATTGGTCAAACAAAGCAACCACTTAACAAGCACATGGCACAACATAGGAGATCAAATCCATCGGAACAAGATTTAGCAGCCCATCTGCATTTCAAAAACAAAGATCACTTTTTTGAAGACAGCAAATTTCAAATAAGAGGATGATTGGTTTGAAAGAGGGTTAAAAGAGTCGACCTATGTTAGAATTGAACATTCTAACATAGGTGGACTCAACAAAAGGGGAGGAATAAGGCACCACCTATCTCCAAATTTACAACTCTAACAACCAGTTGCACCCTAATTCAAATGACCTTGAGTACAGGTAAATCCCTCTGTGGCCTCAACACCCCTCAGAGAGTGCTAACAACCAGGTGACTGCAAAGAAATACAATCCTTCCATACCTCTTCCACCATCTGTCTTTCCATCCCTTAACCATCAGAACTGATGAAGTTCTTGAATGAGAAGTGAAATGTTTTCTTCTTCCTCCTCAAGGAAAAAAACAGCCCACTTGCCTTTTGAAGAAGAAAAAGCACCTTTTGAGATTTCAGTTGAATCCAGTGGTGGGATTCAGCCAGTTCGTACCTATTTGGGAGAACCGGTTGTTAACTTTCTAAGCAGTTCAGAAAACCGGTTGTTGGAAGAAATCTCATTTTGGTTTTTTTCCCACTTTACAGGGCTAATCCTGAAAGGAAGGCAGGAAGGAAACATTCTGGTGTTGTTTCTAGCCTAATCTTTATTGCCCTGCTTACAGAAACTGCCTCTCCAGTTAACCTTTATTACATTTTAACAGCTAAGGTGAATCGCCCATCGATCTAGTTGACATTGAGTTGGCCATGCCCACCCAGTCATGTGACTGCCAAGCCCCGCCTACCCAGCTGGTCATTAGGGCAGATAACCAGTTGTTAAATTATTTGAATCCCACCTGGTTGATTCTTACTTCTTGACCTTTGAAATGCAGCTGCCAATTCAGTTGGAAGAGCAGAACATACAAACTTATAAAGTGTAGTTATTTCAAACGTGACACCCACCCACCCCCAAAAAAGTTTGTGATCTAACCAACATGGAAAAGAAGGGATTTTTTTCCCCTAGAGGTGCAAGGTGCAACACAGCAAATCATATCGCTGTGCTTCAGTGAGGAGAAAGTATGTCAAACTGAAGGCATATATATTACAAGTATATCACAATTTATTGTATTACCTCTTACAGAAGGAAAATAATGATGAAATTACATAGCAACTGCGTAGCACGCAGATTGACACACTTGTTCTAACAACTGTTCTTGAGAAAAAGACAAAGGTAGCATTAATAGCATTTTTTTTAAAAAAGCATATACTCTAGGGCAAGAGGAGGTTTGGGAAGCTCTTGGCAGGAATCTGATGGCTGGCAAAGTAGAGTAGACACTGCAAGACAGAAAAACGGGACACCAAAAATGGAAATAATTGACTGGATATTTATCTGATTTCAGAAGAAAGTGAATGGAAGGAAACTCACAGTTGAAATGAATCCGCTTGAATTTTTTTAAAGGCATACCACAGATTTTGCTCTGACTGAAAGAAAACTGAAGTGCACTGGATATCATAAGGTAAAGGTTCCCCTCGCATATATGTGCTAGTCGTTCCTGACTCTAGAGGGCGGTGCTCATCTCCATTACAAAGCCGAAGAGCCAGCGCTGTCCGAAGACGTCTCCGTGGTCATGTGGCCACCATGACTAAATGCCGAAGGTGCACGGAACGCTGTTACCTTCCCACCAAAGGTGGTTCCTATTTTTCTACTTGGATTTTTTACATGGTTTTGAACTGCTAGGTTGGCAGAAGCTGGAACAAGTAATGGGGGCTCACTCTATTACGCGGCGCTAGGGATTCAAACTGCTGAGTTTTTTGATTGACAAGCTCAGTGTCTGAACCACTGTGTCCCTTCTGGATATCATGCATTGGTTCAAAAACAGTTTATGGCATCCCATGGTATTTGGGTTTCCTGTGCTGGGATTTCCTTTCCTTCCCCGTCCTCCCTGCTACTCTTTGGGCCCCAGCAACACGAACTGAGAAAACTAAGCAATTTAGTATTTGTTCTAGTAAGGCTAGAAGAACCAGGATGGAAATGGGGAAATTCAGTCACTTGCAAAACTGTCATTAAGGACTCCACAGCCAAAATCATGTGGATATAAAAACATAAAATTGCAAAGGGAAATGCTTAAAATGCTCTTTCTCCTTAGATCCTGACCACACATGAAAAATAACAAGCAGGAATGCTATTGCCACCAGAATCAAAGGAAGCTATTGAGCCACTGTCAGAAAAAGGATACTGGCTGGGCTGCTCTCCTATTTTCTTTGTGGGGTGGGGTGTTTAATTGGTGTCCTCTTGTTTCAATAGAAAAAATGAAGCATACAGATTATTGCTACACCTTTTCAAGCACAGAACTCCTGTTTTAAACTCCTGTTGTGTTTCTGCCCTGTGGCTGAATGCATATCCATCATTTGATGGCTACGTACATCAAGCTACATTCATTCATCAAGGTGGACAGCAGTCTCAGTGTCACATGTAAGCCCTATAGTACCAGAGTGACACTAAAAATAATAAGAGAAGGCAGCACTTTCGGTGGTTTCATCATTTTAATCTTTCTCACACATCCAGGTCTAGACAGCAAAAGATCCATAAAAGAGAAAGAGCAAAAAAATAGTAATCTGAAGTCAAAAATGAAACATATTCCATGTGTTTGGGGTTCTTAATTCCACAATCCATCATCAAAAAAATATAGCTGTTCTTCTTTTATCAATATGGGAATTTCATAAGTGCTGTATGACTGTGCAGGCTTAGTAAGGATCTGGTAGACAGTGATTTATGGAAGAAGATTAAAATAACTTAATATTTGCAACTTGTCCAAACAACAGCTAGCTAAAGAGGGATGTGGCTTTCATGCAAAAAGTTCTAAGACTGCATTCATCAAAGAGAGAAGGATATAAAAACAATGCAATGGCAAAAAGCAATAGAATGGTTTGATATGAGATAGGAGCACTTGTGAGTCCTTTGTACCAGCAGTCACCAACTGGCGGTCCGTGGACCACTGGTGGTCTGCGAGAAAATTTTGGTGGTCCGCAGAAAAATTATTTGCATTTTTTATATTGCACTAAATCAGGGGTCCTCAAACAATGCCCCCTGGGATGGATACATGCAATGAATGTTTGTGTTGTTGCAGAGAGCCTCCCCCTTTGGGGACTTTTTGTGTGGGGCAGAGGGGGGCAGAAATTAAGACTTGGGGTCTGTTTCGGCCTCCTGGTGCGGGGCTTTGGGCGAAGGCTGGCAGGAAGTGCCACATAAAAATTAGATCAGGCTGTCTAATAAGAGGGAAATACAGAGCATAAAATGTATTTTTGGTGAAAACAGCGGAGGTAAATAATGTAAGAATGTAACCACATCCAGGTAGTTCTCATTTGGCCACTGCCTCATTTAGCAACTGTTTCAAGTTACAACAATGATGAAAAAGGAATTTTGCGACGTATGACCTTCACAGATCTGCAAAGCAAATCTGAAGTGAGATCACAAGCATAATCTCAGTTTCACTTAGTGACCACTTTAATTAATGACTGAATTGCCGGTCCAAATTGTGGTTTGCTGAATGAGTACTACCTGTATTATGCTATATATACTTATAGCATTTCTACCTTATCTTTTCAGAAAAATATAATATTCATTCTCACTAATTTTATTCTTGCAATTACTTGGAGGAAGATATGGAAAGATGGCGATCTGGGTTTAATGTCACACGAAGTTACAATTTGTTTTAATTGATTCACTGAATTGCTTGGTTGAATTTATGAAGTACCTGATGAGATACAACATGCCAGCAGCACCTCTCTGTTCCCAGACATGTAAATCTTTCAGCTTGACAGACTCATCTCTGCACCAGTAGAATTGCCTGTGTTGTAAAAGCCATTGTCCCAGCTGTTCCAGCTGTTGCAATGGATACTTCATTCTTCCTAGGATGAAGAAAAAAGCAAACAAATATATGATGGCAGAACAGAACTTGCTTTTTCTTTTAACCTCCATCCCCTCTTGTAGGAATGAAACCAAAAGAGCCACATCAAAACAAACTTACATCAGAACACCAAATACAAGCTGGGCGGATACATCATCGTAGACAACCCTCACTCAGTTAAAGACCTAGGAGTATTCATCTCAAATGGTCTAAGCCCCAGAGCTCACTATAACAGCATTGCCAAAAAGGCATTCAGAGTTGTTAACCTAATTTTGCGAAGCTTCTTCTCCGGTAACATTTTACTGCTAACTAGGGCATACAAAACCTTTGCCAGACCAATTCTCGAATACAGCTCGTCTGCCTGGAATCCACACTATATTTCGGACCTTAATACAATCGAGTGAGTCCAGAGGTATTTCAGAGGAGTACTCCACTCCTCTGCTCACAATAGAATACGTTATGCCACCCAGGCTTGAAATTTTGGGCTTAGACAACCTAGAACTATGACAACTAAGGTCTGACTTAAGCATAGTACACAAAATTGTCTGCTACAACATCCTACCTGTCAACGACTACTTCAGCTTCAACCTCAATAATAAACGGGCAAACAATAGATACAAACTCAAGGTAAACGCTTGAGTAATCGCTCCAAACTCGATTACAGAAAATACGACTTCAGCAACAGTGTGGTCAATGCCTGGAATGCTCTACCTGACTCCGTTGTTAAATCCTCAAACCCTCACAGCTTCAACCTTAAACTGTCTACCATGGACCTCACCTTATTCCTAAGAGGTCCATAAAATGGGGCGTGCATAAGCACACCAGCATGCCTACCTGTCCTACTGTCCCCATTTATTTGTACTCATTTCCTTTGCTCATGTGGTTTAGTGGTTTATTAGCATTTGTAGGCCGCCCTTTTCCCTGAGGGGACTCAGGGCGGCTCACAGAAAACCAGGGAAGGGGGGAATACAACATTAAGATAACAACATATAATAAAATAATAAGCAACATACATTCATCATTCGGGCGGGGTAGCGATCCTTATCCCCAGGCCTGACGGGCGAGCCAGTTCTTCAAGGCTATGCGGAAGGCCCGGACGGTGGAGAGGGTACGAATCTCCACGGGGAGCTCGTTCCAAAGGGTCGGGGCTACTGCTGAGAAGGCCCTCCTCCTTGTAGTTGCCAGCCGACACTGGCTGGCCGATGGAATGCGGAGGAGGCCTAATCTATGAGATCTTATAGGTCGTAGGGAGGTAATTGGCAGAAGGCGGTCTCTCAAGTATCCAGATCCACTGCCATGTAGGGCTTTATGGGTGATTAATAGCACCTTGAAGCGCATCCGGAGATCGACAGGCAGCCAGCGCAGCTCGCGGAGGATAGGTGTTATGCGGGTGAATCGAGGTGCACCCGCAATCACTCGCGCGGCTGCGTTCTGCACTAGCTGAAGTCGCCGGATGCTCCTCAAGGGCAGCCCCATGTAGAGCACATTGCAGTATTCCAGCCTAGAGGTCACAAGGGCCCGAGTGACTGTTGTGAGGGCCTCCCGATTCAGGTAGGGCCGCAACTGGCGCACCAGGCGAACCTGGGCGAATGCCCCCCTGGTCACAGCCGTTAAGTGGTGGTCAAATGACAGCTGTGGGTCCAGGAGGACTCCCAAGTTGCGGACCCTCTCTGAGGGGTGTAAAATTTGACCCCCCAGCCTGAGTGTTGGAATATTGGCCAAATCTTTGGGAGGGAAACACAACAGCCACTCGGTCTTTTCTGGGTTGAGCACAAGCTTGTTAACCCTCATCCAGTCCATGACCGCCTCAAGACCCCGGCTCATCATGTCAACCGCTTCATTGATTTGGCACGGGGCGGACAGATACAATTGAGTATCGTCCGCATATTGATGGTATCTAATCCCGTGCCTGCGGATGATCTCTCCCAGCGGTTTCATGTAGATGTTAAATAGTAGGGGGGATAAGACCGAGCCCTGCGGCACCCCATAATTTAGGGGCCTTGGGGACGATCTCTGCCCTCCCACTAACACCGACTGCGACCTGTCCGAGAGGTAGGAGGAGAACCACCGTAGCACGGTGCCTCCCACTCCCACCTCCCGCAGTCGTCGCAGAAGGATACCATGGTCGATGGTATCGAAAGCCGCTGAGAGGTCAAGGAGGACCAGGATGGAGGAATGTCCTTCATCTCTGGCTCTCCAAAGATCATCCATCAATGCGACCAAGGCGGTTTCTGTGCTGTAGCCGGGTCTGAAGCCTGACTGGAAGGGGTCTAGATAGTTTGCTTCCTCCAAGGACCGTTGGAGCTGGAAGGCCACCACCTTCTCAACAACCTTCCCCAGGAAGGGAAGGTTGGAGACCGGGCGATAGCTGTTAAGAACAGCTGGATCCAAGGATGGTTTCTTCAGGAGGGGTCTCACCACCGCCGCTTTCAGTGCGGCGGGGAAGTTCCCCTCCCGAAGGGAGGCGGTTACGACCGCCTGGATCCAGCCTCGTGTCACCTCACTGCAGTTAGCAACCAGCCATGAGGGACACGGATCCAGAACACAGGTGGAGGAACTTACAGCTCTCATGGCCTTGTCCACATCCCCGGGGGTAACGTCCTGAAACTCAACCCAGAGCTGTTCTACTTGGTCCCCCTGTGCCTCGGCTGGAACTGCAGGTGTGGAGTCCAAGTCCGACCGAAACCGAGCAATTTTGTCCGCCAAGAATTGGGCATATTCTTCAGCTCTGCCCTGCAGGGGTTCCCCCGCCTCCCTTTTGTTCAATAGGGAGCGGGTTATCCTGAACAGGGCGGCTGGACGGGACTCAGCGGATGCAACCAGGGTGGCTATGTGTGATCTTTTTGCTGCCCTAAGTGCTCTAGTATATTCCCTGGTGCAGGTGGTTACCATTGCTCGGTTCGATTCGGACTTATCGGACCTCCAACGGTGCTCTAGGCATCTCCTCCGGCGCTTCATCTCCCGGAGCTCCTCGGTGAACCAAGGAGGTCTCCGGGATCCGCCGCCTCGGAGGAGCCGCAGTGGCGCAATCCGGTCGAGGGCCTCTGACGCTGCCAAGTGCCACGCAGCAGCCAGAGTCTCCATCGGACTGTGGGCGAAAGTGTCAGGAATAACCCCAAGCTCTGTCTGGAACCTTGACGGCTCCATGAGACGCCTGGGGCGGAACCACCTGGTCGGTTCCTCCTCCCTACAGTGGGGGTTTGGCCTCCGGAAGTCGAGCCTCAGTAGGCAGTGGTCTGACCACGACAGGGGTATGATGTCGCTCCCCCTCAGACCAAGATCATGAATCCACTGCTCCGAGAGAAATACAAGGTCAAGCATGTGTCCCGCTGAATGGGTTGGGCCTCGAATTACTTGGGTCAAGCCCATGGCTGTCATGGAAGCCATGAACTCCTGCGCCCCATCAGAGTTTTCACCGAGCGATGGCAAATTAAAGTCCCCCAGGACCATCAACCTAGGGAACTCAACTGCCAGCTCGGCTACCGACTCGAGGAGCGAGGGGAGGGCTGCTGCCACGCTGTTGGGAGGCAGGTACGTTAGCAGCAAACCCACTTGACCCTTGAGGTCCAACTTTAACAGCAAGGACTCACACCCGACAATCTCCGGAGCAGGGACCCTACGAGGAACTAACGACTCCCGGATAACGGCGGCCACACCCCCACCCCTTCCCTGGGCTCTCGGCTGATGCAGCACCTGAAATCCTTCTGGGCACAGCTCTACAAGGGGGACTCCTCCCTCTGGGCCCAGCCAGGTTTCAGTAATGCATGCCAGGTCTGTCAGTAATGCATGCCATGTCCATACTTAATACCTGTTATCTCGTACATGTTTGACAAACTAAATAAATAAATAAAATAACATTATATGGATTGGGCTGTGAGGTCCTGATACTGGTGCAACCATTTTAGGACTTTAATCTCAGCCCAAGAATTGTTATTTGTTCACGATCCAAATAGTTGACAGAGGATTCCAGCCAAAATAGATTTATTTAGAATGTACAACGCATTCGTGAAGACATGAGCTACTTCTTAACAGTTTCCTTATTCTGCGGTCTGAATTGGCCTCTTAAATAAACAGTGAGCAACACGTCAGTCTTTTCTAACATTCGGCTTTTTAGCAGATGAACCATTTTCTCTTTTTTTTTTTCCAAGTGCCAGTCCCACACGTTGTGTTTTACTCTGACCAGAAGGAGGCAGGCTAGCTTAAAAGATTTATCCTGGTCGCTGCCCGGTGTTCTCCAGAGGAGCTTTAAACCTGATGGGCTAGCGCTAGAGGCTGGAACTAAAGCTAAGTTTCATTAAGTAAAATTAAACACTGTTATCTATTTCAGAAATGTCTTTTAACCAATTTCGTTGCTTTTAAGTACAATGACAATAAAGATTATACTTATACTTTTAGAATCTATCCTTTGATAACACTTAATGGTTTCTGGGAGCCTCACTGAAGTCTTTTTCTATTCCTTGAAGATCCATGCACGTCACTAGAAATACCGAACAAAAGAATATGAATTCAAAAATAACAACGGCCACAGGAGCAGCATTAACGTTACATCGGATACAGCCCACGCGGATGCTACAAAAATCTGTTCTGTCTTGGCTCTTTCTTCTTACAGAACTTGAAAGCTCAGACACATCCCCAGAAATCCTCACAAATCAAAAGTAGCTTCTGCCCCTGGCTGACCTCCATTTGGTGGATTTCAACAGACAATTCTGTGTGCCGCCAGCAACAAAGCAAAAAGTTATCACACTGTGAGGATACACACTTTTCGTAGTGCAGAAATATTTGCATTCTTTTCCCTTTTGTACAGTTTCACAAAAGAGAATGTGTTTCTGAATTTTGTTTCAAAGGAGGAATTAATTTATGTGACATTGTCCTAGGTGGGGGTGTGAACCTGCACCTCTTTATTTAGCCATGACGCAGCTATATTTTAATGAATGTCTCGTCTTTCATGGTACAATAATCTTTCTGGAGATTTGGAGGGTTTCTGGCATACCGTACTCCAAAGAGTCGTTGGTGACCTTTAAAAAAAAAGTTAGACTGGAAAGTGCCAAGTAGATTAGGAGACTTCAAAATGATAAAACATTCAGAACAGAAAGTAGGAACAGCTGCACTAGAACATAAAACTGTCAGAGAAACTGCAAGTTCCTGTAGTTTTTCTTCAATAAAATAATTTAAAAAAAAAACATTGGTACTGTCTTAGTGCAGAGATGAGTTCTGGTGACATCAAAATACAAATAAAAGGACATTTCATAGCTGAACACGTCTTCCAGTCATCCCAAGTTTCCATTCCATGCTGGATTCTATAAAGCTAACGCCAGCAACATACTGACCAACAGAAACATGGAATTTTGATTGGCCACAACCCTCAGGGGCTGTAGAAAGGCCCTAAACCCGTGATGGCGAACCTATGGCACGTGTACCACAGGTGGCACACGGAGCCCTATCCCCTCCAGCGCACATGTGTGCACTGGCCAGGTGATTTTCAGCCTTGATTTTTGGCCATTTTTCGCCAAAATGGGGATGGACTTCCGATTTGCGCATTGGGCTGATTTTCGCCCTCTGGAGGCTTCAAGGAAGCCTCCAAAGGGCAAAAAAATGCACAACGTGGAAACCAGAAGTTCAGGAATGTTGGGTTTCGGGGCTTCCAGGGGGGCAGGGGAGGCTGTTTTCACCCTCTCCAGGCTCAAAGAAAGCGGTGCACACATGTGGGGGGCAGCAGTGGGGTTAATGCATGTATGCACAGAGGGCATGCCACGGGGGGCATTAAATTATGGGGGTGGGCACACGAGCATGTGTGACAGCACGCATGCTCATGCTTTTGGCACCTGAAGCGAAAAAGGTTCACCATCACTGCCCTAAACCCTAACCCTGCTGCCATGCATGTGGGGGTGTCTGCAGATGGTGAGGAGCATAAGACACAATGGCTGTATTGAACTGATGCTTAGGTAGAACCTGGTGCTGATCATGGTTGTTTGGTTTAAATTGATCATGAATGGTTTTTATCTGTTTCTCTATTGTGTTTGGGTGAGCCACCCAGTCGCTTGGATAAGATGGGCAGCCATACAAATGGTGCAAATAATAACTACTACTACTCCCTCCAGAAATTGTGGGCACTCCATTACTGGATGCTTTTAACAAGAGTCTAGACCAATGATTCCCAACCTTTTTTGGGCCATGCCCCACCTAAGCATCTCTAAAATTCTGACATGCACACCCCACATATAATTCTTACTTTACTCAAAAAGTGAGCTCTACTCATGCGGAGGAAGCCTAAAAGGCCATTTACTTGGTTTAAATAAGGTTCAAATTGCCACCATTAAAAATCAAATTGCCCCCCTTTGGGGCATGGGCCCCACATTGGGAACCACGGATCTAGACAGTCACTTTTCTGAAATAGAATAGGTTCTCCTGCTTGAGCAGGGGGCTGGATTAGAAGACCTCCAAGGTCCCCTCCAGCTCATTCATTCTATTCTACTCTGGTAGCTGTAATAAATGAGTAGCTGAAAGCTTTAGTATAGGGATCATACCCATCTCTTACCATCTTTTGTGTTAGTTGTGCGTTAATGAACGTGGAGCATAAGGTTAAAAAATAACTGCATTGATATAGATGGTTAGAAAACTAATTATTACAGGTAATTTGATAACGAGTAATGAATAAAGGACTGGTATGTCCTAAGCTGGATGTCAAGATCCTTTTAAGATTTTTTTTCTTTGCTGTTTAGTTCTTTAGATTCTTTTTCTGGTTATTTTGTTTCTTTTTTCTGAATGAAATTTCATTTATTTATTTTTAATGTTGTTACCATTACACAGTTGTACATTACCTCCATTGATATTTGATTCTGATACATTAATGCACCTACTGCTTGATACACTGTATTGTTGCAAAATTGTATTGTTTATATTTTTTTCACAGGCCTTTTTTCTTTTAGCTTTTTTTTTTTTAATAGCAATAGCACTTAGACTTATATACTGCTACACAGTGCTTTCTAAGTGGTTTACAGTCAGCCTATTTCCCCCAACAATTTGGGGTCCTTGTTTTATCCACCTTGGAAGGATGGAAGGCTGAGTCAACCCTGAGCCTGATGAGGTTTGAACTGCCAAGTTGCAGGCAGCTGGCAGTCAGCAGAAGTGGCCTGCAGTACTGCACTCTAACCACTGGGCCACCTCTAAGCCCAGTAGTAAAGAATAAAAAAGAAAGATAAAACAAAATGTTACAAAAACAAGAGAATTCTTTGTGGTGGCGCATTTCTCCAGAGAGTCCCCAGACTCCAGTCCTCTTTAGCTATCAAAGCGCCCAAGATAACTTTGGGCTGGTCTCAAACTCAACCCATCCTACCCCACAGAGTTGTTGTGGGGAAATTTATGGAAGGAGATTTGAAGCGAATTACAGTTAAGTCTCCAACTTACAAAAGTTTGTTTACTGACCGTTTGAACTTACAACAGCACTGAAAAAAGTGATTGGTGACCCTTTTTCACACACCATCCCTCGTGGACACAGGATCAAAATTCAGACGCGACATCTAACTCATATTTATGACTGTTGTAGTGTCCTGGGTCATGTGAAGGTTTCCTTTTGCAACCTTTTGACAGAGTCAATGGGGAAGCCAGACTCACTTAACAACCAGGTGACTAATGCAACCATGATTCACTTAATAACCGAGAAAGGCCGTAAAAGGGGGCAAAACTCGCTTAATACACGTTTCACTTAACAACAGGCATTTGGGGCTCAACTGTGGTCGAAGACTACCTGGACCTAGGAAACAGGACCGAGGGGGACGGGGCAGCGAACCAGGAGAGACCCTGGGCAACTCCGAGCCGGCCTAGCGGGCCCCGAGGGGCGTTGTTGGGAAGACGCGGAGAGGAAGAGGAGGGAGGAAGCCCACGCAGGCCGCCTGGACCAGCGCAGGAAAGGCGGGAGGCGGCAGAGGGCAGCTGGAAGCTCCGCCGCCACGCCGCTCCGCGCCGCGCCGCCCGAGGCCAAAGCGGAGCCGCCGGTCGACTGAGGGCCCCCCGAGACGGCGGCGGCGCCGCTTTAGCGGTCCGCGAAAGAAGCGCAAGGCCGCCGCCTCCTCCTCTCCGCATCCCAAGCGAGGCGCTTCCCCGGCCAGCGGCGGCCATGGCCCGCGGCGGTAAAGAGGAGGGCCGCCCGCCCGAACAGGCCGCCTCGCCTCCGGAGGCCTCCCAGGGAAGCGGTTCTGGGCGCCCGCCGCCACCGGCGCCTCCGCCTGCTCGGTTGCCGCGGCTGGCCCTGGCCCTGGCCTTCCTGGCGGCGCTGCTGGCGGGCAAATACTACCGGGACGCCGAGGCTGCCCGGCGACAGGTAATGAGGAGCGCGGCGGCGGGGGGGATGTCTTCGGAGGGTGCGGATGGATGGGGGGTAGTGGATTTGGGGGGGGCAGCCTTGGGGTCTTGGGACGTTGAAGGGGACAGACTGATAATGGTAATAATCACATAATCATGATTAAGTAGCATGATATGGTATGTTTCATATTACATTTTATCCTATATCATATTTTACATTATCTTATATTGAATATAATATACAATATTATGTGTGTGTGTATTTATATATGCGTGTGTAGATAGATAGATAGATAGATAGATGGATGGAAGGAAGGAAAGAGGGAGGGAAGGAAGGAAGGAACAAAAAAAGGGAAAAAAGAAAGAAAGAAAGAAAGAAAGAAAGAAAGAAAGAAAGAAAGAAAGAAAGAAAGAAAGAAAGAAAGAAAGAAAGAAAGAAAGAAAGAATTCTTTATTGGCCAAGTGTGATTGGACACACAAGGAATTTGTCTTTGGTGCAAATGCTCTCTGTGTACATAAAAGAAAAGATACATTTGTCATGAATCATAAGGCACAACACTTAATGATAGTCATTGGGTACAAATAAGCAATCAAATCATACTAAGAAACAATCAATATAAATGTAAGGATACAAGCAACAAAGTTACAGTCATAAGTGGGAGGAGATGGGTGATAGGAACGATGAGAAGATGAATAGTATAGTAATGCAGACTTGGTAAATAGTTTGACAGTGTTGAGGGAATTATTTATTTAGCAGAGTGATGGCATGGGGGGGGAACATCTTGTGTCTTAATTGTTCTGGTGTCATTTGTGTGTATATTGGTGTGTGTGTGTATCTATCTCTATCTATCTCTATCTATCTATCTATCTATCCATCCATCCATCCATCCATCCATCCATCCATCCATCCATCCATCCATCCATCCATCCCAGTGTTTCTCAACCTTGGCAACTTGAAGATGTCTGGACTTCAACTCCCAGAATTCCCCAGCCAGCGTTCGCATTCTGGGAGTTGAAGTCCAGACATCTTCAAGTTGCCAAGGTTGAGAAACACTGGTATAGACACACACACACACACACACACACACACACACACACAGAAATCAAATTGAAAATAATCATAATTAAGTATTAGCTCAGTGCAAAGAGCCTGCCATCTACTAGGGCTTCTGCACAAAGTATTCATAAGGCCTTTTGAGGTCATTGGGGTTTATTCTGGAGATGGTGGGGAGTAAAGATAGGATCCTCCCCATGATGCTTTTGACTCACAGTTTAGAAGGGGGCTCAGAAGGGGTTTGATCACATTCTGAAATTAACCTGGCTTGAGTAACTGATGTTTTGGATGTGCAAAACGCAATCCTGAACCATGAAATGGCAAAAGGGCCTCGGCCTCACACACACAACCTCCTTTGTAAGGTAAAAACTGTCAGATATAAAGTGCATCTGCTCGTCGTTTATCTGATGGTTATACATCTTGTACAGATTAGCTAGGATTATGTGTACCTGTGTCCTGTGGCATTGGAGAACATCTATTTTATTTATGTATTTACATACATATGGTATATACATTGTCTGTCTGTCTGTCTGTCTGTCTGTCTGTCTCTCTCTCTCTCTCTCTCTCTCTCTCTCTCTCACACACACACACACACACACACACACAGCAGTGAACATACCTCATACTCCTGCCTCCTATTTTCTCCACAACCACAACTCTGTGTGATGGGTTAGGATGGCCCAAAGTCATTCACCCAGGTTTCCAACGATGGTGCCTATCAATCTCCTAAGGAGTATGAAAGGTATTTCTCCCAACTCAAGAACTGTATAAAAATTGAGCAACAACTTGTATTGTTGGGGTGGGGGGGATAAGCCCCATAAAATTCAGAAGTGTTTTTATTAGAAATCATTGTACATGTGATGTGAATGTTGATGTTTGAAAAAGTCCTTGTTCTTGGAGTGCTGGACATTTTTGAAGGCTCTTTCATCTTTTTATGACTAGGGTAATAAAAGCTGAGCTGCCCAAGGTTATGTACATAAGACAGGCAGCCATACTCAGCAGCATTAATGGAATTGTTTTCATTGGGTATCAGCTGTCCTGGTGCCATAAAACTGAAGGGGGGAGGGCATTTGAGGACAGACAAAAGAATGCACTTCTAAATACATTCAAATGATTGGATTCTTTGCAGCCCTCAATTGCTTTAAAGATGGTTCCTGAAGGGATGGGAAGAGGATATCTTTTCAGCAACCCCCACTAAACTAATACCTAAATATAGGTATTCCTCGATTTACAACCACTTTTAGAACTGGTACTTCCAGTGCTAAGTAAGGCAGTGGCTAAGTGAGTCGTGCACAATTTTTTAACCATTTTCGCCATCCTTGTTAAAAGAATCCAAGCCGTTCAGAGAATCATGTAGTCTTTCAGCAAATCTAGCTTCCCTCTTTGACTTGCTTGTCAGAAACCAACTGGGAACAGAAACCAATCAGAATCCAGTGTCCCCAGGATGCTGTTGTGGCCCCCAGTGGCCAGTGGAGCTGGCAGCAAATTCAGACAGTGAGGAGGTTGGGGAGAAACATGGGCCAGTCCTGGAGTCTGGGGAAGGCTCTGATGAGGGCTCTGAGTCGGAGGCAGAGAGGGGGCCAGAGCCGTATGTCAGTTATCAGCTGCTTTCAGAGTCAGACATCAGTGAGGCAGATGAACAGCTGGAGCCTGTTCCCAGTGTGCGCATGCACAGAGTTGCCAGGCGAAGGGAACAGATAAAGAACAGGGGTCGACTTGGGAGTAAGGCCACAGATGAATGGCCCCTCCCGGAGGAAATAAAAGAGGAGCAAAAGGGGAGTGGAGTTTGCAGGAGACAATTAGTTCGCTTAATTGGTTCGTGACTCTCCGAGACTCCTTGCCAAGTTTTTCAGATATCGGCCTGGCAGCTCTCCAAGCCAGATAAGGTCTGTGACTGTAAATCCTCCCTTGAAAGACTTTGTTGGATGTGAGCGAGCAGAATTCACGGTCAATTAATAAAAGTTTTTTTTTTGTCGGGACAAGGAGTTCGCTTCATGCTCTTGGGAAGCCTCGGTCAGAAAAGATGCTGCAACCATAGTAAATGCATGCCAGTTATTGCCACGTGCCCAGACTTTGATCATGTGACTGCAAAGATACTGCAACAGCCCTAATTGCCAGCACCAGTCGCAGGTCCCTTTTTCCAGTGCTGTTTTAACTTTGAAGAGTTGCTAAACAAATGATTGTAAGTCGAGGATCACCGTTAGGTACAGACAGGTGCCAATTGTTAGGACTGGGTAGAGATAATCTTTTTATTTTGTTTTGGTTTTTTCCCCCTAAGTCTTATTTATGGTGCCTGCAGATTCCAGGTTTTGATGCTTGCCATTTTGCAGGTAGCGCGAATACCCTGGGGGAAAGAAGCATATTTGGGAAATCAACATCCCCAACTTGCAGAACATTATTATACTTGTAGGCATTTTAATGGCATTGCTCAGTCAAACGGATAACTGGTAGGTACCTTGCTGTATTTCAAACAGCCTTGGGCTAGTGCCACTAAAATAATGTCCTGGCCTTAAGTGCTTAGTGATGTCAGAGCTTTTGCAGCTCCTGAGCTCTTCATCTCTTCTGAGTCCTAGCTTGGGATCCATTCCTAACCCATTTCTACTTTGGAGTCAGCTCTGCAAGGCACTGAAGTGCTTTCCTGACCATAATTGACAACAACAGCAGCGTTCAGGCAGCATTAGCATCCTTTTAGGCTGGCAGATAGCAGATGGAAAATAAATGCTCTTCAGAGCTGTGGGAACTTTAATGGGGTAGCAAGCAGCATGGAAGCCTGCAGAGGGAAGAAAACCAATTGCTCTAGGGAGATGGGGGGGGGGTCTGCCTGCTCTCCAAAGCAGATGACAGGAGTAAATTTTAAACTCACCCCTTCCAACCTTTCTTGAGATTGCTCGCTCATAGACCAGTTTTTCTCAACCTTGGCAACTTTAAGACTTATAAGCGTCCACTCCCAGATTTCCACAGGAGAATTCTGGGATTTGAAGTCCACATGTTTTAAAGGGACATGCACTTGAAGGGATGAGGAACATGTACTCTTTTAGGTACTGCTGGACTCCAGCATCCATTAAGTCAAGATAAACGTTCCCCTCGCACATATGTGCTAGTCGTTCCCGACTCTAGGGGGCGGTGCTCATCTCTGTTTCAAAGCTGAAGAGCCAGGGCTGTCCGAAGATGTCTCTGTGGTCATGTGGCCAGCATGACTAAATGCCCAAGGCACTCGGAACGCTGTTCCCTTCCCACCAAAGGTGGTTCCTATTTTTCTACCTGCATTTTTCACATGCTTTCAAACTGCTAGGTTGGCAGAAGCTGGGACAAGTAACGGGAGCTCACTCCATTACACGGCGCTAGGGATTCGAACTGCCAACCTTCTGATCGACAAGGTCAGTGTCTTATCTACTGAGCCACTGCGTCCCAGCATCCATTACCCTAAAATCCAAAAAACTGTAGTTTCCATACTTCTAATCTTAACGACTTATGTCTCCTATACTCTCTTATATCTCCAAAACACTGCCTGAATTAAGCAATTTGTTTGCTACCCTGGCAGTAATGAGCTGAGTTAGAAGGAATGTGAGCTGTGGGCTCAACCCAGCCAAAGCATTTGCCTTAAGCGACTCATAGAAATTAATGGGAACTAGTGGGATAATATAGCTATGTGTTTTTTTTTAAATAACAGCTGCTACATCTCAGCCATGAGACAGAATGTGTGGGGGCCAAACATCACACTGCAGACTATGCAGCTTCCTATATAAATGTTTTGCAATCAGGAGAACAATTATGGGTCAATGATTAGAGTACAGGAAGTCCTTGACTTACGACCACCATTGTGTCCAGGATTTCTGTTAAGTGAGACATTTGTTAAATGAATTTTGGCGACCTTCCTTGCCACAGTTGTTAAGTCAATCAGTGCATATGATAAGTTGGTAACATGGTTGTTAAGTGAATCTGGCTTCCCCCTTGATTTTGCTGATCAAGGCTGCAAAAGGTGATCACATCATCTTGGCTAATAGCAATGGTCATAAGTATGAACCAGTTGCCAAGCATCTGAATTTTGATCACGTGATCATGGGGACGCTGCAAAGGTCATAAGTGTGAAAAAAACATTCCTAAGTCACTTTTTTTCAGTGCCATTGCAACTTTGAACAGTCACTAAATGAACTGTTGTAAATCGAGGACTACCTGTACAAGGTTTGCATATAGACAGTTGAAGGTTTGATGTTAGTCATACCAAAAACAGGCTGGGAAAATCCAGAGGGAGGCAATATTTTTCATTCCAGGTGTCCATTCTCAAAAGAAATCTATTGGAAGGTATTGTATAGAGGTATCTATAGGTAATCCTTGACTTACAATCATTCATTTAGTGACCATTCAGAGTTACAACGGCGCTGGGGAAATGTGCTTTATGACTAGTCCTCACACTTACGAACATTACAGCATCCCCACAGATGTGACTAAAACTTGAGTGTTTTGACAGCTGGAATGTTGCAACATCCCATGGTCACCATTTGTGACCCAAAGGTGCTTTTTTTCAGGAGATAACTGGACTTATTTGTTTTTTCTTTTGAAGATGTTTCACTTCTCATCCGAGAAGCTTCTTCAGTTCTGACTGGAGGGTGGGGGAATGGAAGGAATTATATTCCATGTAGACAGCTGATCATTTGCATCCTTTTAGAGCAGTGTTTCTCAACCTTGGCAACTTGAAGATGTCCGGACTTCAACTCCCAGAATTCCCAGCCAGCTGTCACTTTCCCCAGCTGGCTGGGGAATTCTGGGAGTTGAAGTCCAGCCATCTTCAAGTTGCCAGGGTTGAGAAACACTGCTCTAAAAGGGTCATTGAGGCCACTGGAGGTTTATCTGTGTATAAATCCTTCCATTCTTCTTGTCACCTTTGTTAAGTGAATCACTATAGCTGTTAAATTAGTAACATCGCTGTTAAGTGAATCTGGCTTCCCCATTGACTTTGCTTGTCAGAAAGTCGCAAAATGACTCCTGAACATTGCAACCGTCATAAGTATGAGTCAGCTGTTAAGCATCTCCATGTAACTCACATGACTGTGGGGATGTTGCAATGGTCATGAGTGTGGAAAATGGTCGTCAATCACTATTTTCAGTGGCACTGTAACTTCAAATGGTCGCTAAATGAACTGTTGTAAGTCGAGGACTACCTGTATTGGGATGAGTTAACTTGAGTTTTCTTAATTTTTGCAGTGCATTTTTAAAAGTGTTTACTACTCTTCCATTCTTAAATCTGAGGCTTCAGTTTTATTCCGTTGCTGGACAGGGATAATCACTTTCCAAGATTAGGCAGCTCCAGAGCCTTCTGCCACATTTGAGAACGTTGTACATATAATTTTTCTGATCATGTTGTTGTTGTTGTTGTTGTTGTTGTTGTTGTTAGTTGTGAAGTCATGTCTGACTCATCACAACCCCATGGACAACGTTCCTCCAGGCCTTCCTGTCATCTACCATCCTCCAGAGCCCATTTAAGCTCACGCCGACTGCTTCAGTGACTCCATCCAACGACCTCCTTCTCTGTCATCCCCTTCTTCTTTTGCCCTCCATCATTCCCAGCATGAGGCTCTTCTGCAGGGAGTCCTTTCTTCTCATTAGGTGGCCAAAGTATTTGAGTTTCCTCTTCAGGATCTGGCCTTCTAAAGAGCAGTCAGGGTGGATCACCTTGGAGATTGACCGGTTGGATCGCCTTGCAGTCTAAGGGACTCGCAGGAGTCTTCTCCAGCACCAGAGTTCAAAGGCCTCCATTCTTTGGCACTCAGCCTTTATTATGGTCTAACTTTCACAGCCATACATTGCAACAGGGAAAACCATAGCTTTGACTATAGGCGCTATTGTTGGCAGGGTGATATCTCTGCTTTTTAATATGCTGTCTAGATTTGCCACAGCTTTCCTCCCCAGGAGCAAGCGTCTTTTAATTTCTTTTAATTTCTGTCCATGTACTTAGTTGATTACATAATCCTTGCTTCCAGAGCATGATAAATATCTCTGGTTCATTAACCATAATCTCAGGTCTTGGAGCTACCTAAAAGACTCAAATTCCTTGTGAATAGCAAACCTTTTGACAAAACAGTGGCTGGGGAAGTTCGTGTCTTGGTTGCTTTTCAGTTCAATTCTAAATGCAGTTATGACACAAAGTTCTTTTCAGTTAAGTGCATTTGTGAGGTAAATATGATAACAACCTGATCTTTTTATGCCTGCTATTCTAGCAAATAGCAGGGAGGTGATTATCTTTTGATTTCATCATGTAAAGTTGGCTTGCCTTCTATAACGCCTCAGCCTATTTTTAATTTGCCTTTGCTTGAGACTAAAACAGGTGCCATTGCAATCACGAACCTCCACTTTGAAGAATATGTTCTGGAAAAGTTAGTATCAGAAGGTTTTGCCTTAGAAGGAGTGAAAGAGGGAATTGGTTTTCTTCTTTTCATCTTTTCCTAACATAATCCCCCCCTCTCTCCCTCTCTCTCTCTCTCTCCCTCTCCCTCCCTCCCCATGATGAGAATATATCTGCTGAATATAACTCCACACTGGTGACAGGAAGGGCATCCAGCCAGTAAGCACTCAGATCCATTCAGTTGTCCAGGGTCCACCCTGCAAAGGATAATGGGGTCATTAAAAGGAGATGATGATGATAGCTAATACCTTCCTCAAACTGATGTTCCTTGGGTGTATCGGACCAACAAACATGATACTCAGAGATGAATTTAACACAAGTGGAGGGTTCTTGGTACTGCAGAGGAAGGCTGACTTACAAATATTTGGTATTTAAAAATTAATTGAAAGAGCAGGCATCAAATTTAGCTCTGCTGCATCAGTACCATTTTCTTGACAGTATTATAGAAGTGGTTTGGAATTTCTTTTTCAGTCTAGCTTACAACTACAGTTATGAAGAAGCACATAGGTAGTCCTTTATTTATGACTAGTCCAGAGGTGGGTTCCTGCCAGTTCTAACCTTTTCTATAGAAGAGGTTCCAGAAATCTATAGTGCCGTTTAGAACCCGTTCCAGCTCCCTCTCCCCCCACCCCTCTGCCTGTCCACACATCATCAAGATGAAGAGCGAGAGGAGGAATTCTGGAAGTTGAAGTCCACAAGTCTTAAAGCTGTCAAGTTTGAACACCCCTAGGTTTTTTTTCCTAAAGGGTTAGGGGTGCAAGGGTCTTGTAACTTGACAGCTTTAAGATTTGCGTGCTTCAAATGCCAGAGTTTCTGAGCCAACATTTTGGTTGCTAAGCAAGAGCGTTGTTAAGTCAGCTTCACCACATTTGGCCACGCCCACCCAGTCACATGACTACAAAGCAACTCCCACCTGGTCACATGACCAGTAAGCCACTCCCACAAAGCAGGCCACACCTACAGAAGAGGTTCTAAAAAAATTTGAAACCCACCACTGGACTAGTCCTTTCATGACAATTTGAAGTTCTGGCAGACTTACCTGAGCACTGTTTTTATGACCCACCTTGCAGTCATGTGACTGGGCTGGGCTGCTATTACTGTGTTCCATGATGGTTTTGCCAGAAACCAGCATTTACTTCTGGTATTCAGCAAATTCCATACCAAACCATGGGTTCCCTTAATGGCCACTGCATTCACTTAGCAATCACCATAAAAAAGATAAGAAAATCATGAGCTTTTATGAACCAACACATTATGGGCCTGACACCTAATCAAGCTACAATAGTTACAATGGTCATGACTTATGACCATGATGGGCAGGCTCCATTGAGGTCGTAGATTGAGCACTACCAGTACTTGCTTTCTTTCAGCATGTCTGACTGCTTCCATCAAAATGAAATCCTTTCCTAGGAGAGGGAAAGAAGAAAGAGGAGAGGAGAGGAAGAAATGGAGGAGAAGTAAGAGTAAGAGAGAGGGTAGGAAGGGGAAGAAGAGGAGAGGAGTGGGGGAGAGGAAGGGAAAGAAGAAAAGGTAAAGGAGAGGAGGAAAGAAGAAAGTAGAGGAGAAGGGAGGGAGAAAGAAAAGCAGGGTTGTGGTAAAATAGGCATATGGGATGGTAAGCAAAGCAACTTTTATGTGGAAAAATGAATATTTAAAATTGCTAATACACAATGTGAATAATAACAGTGGGAATGTATATTCACAAATGTATGTAGAAGATTAAAAATAAAAAACTTTTTTGGAAAAAAAATGAAATCCTTTCCCTCCTGGGGTTTCTTCAATGTGACGATACGAAATTGGAAAAATCATTTTCCAGCTGTTCTGCATTATACCTGCTTTGATGAAATGATCTATCTGCTCATTTCATTTGTCTGAATGAAGGAGCTTATTAACTGACCAGGTGCATATCATGTAACTAGCTTGGGTGACAAGACCGGATGATTAATTTGAATTTCTTTATTTCATGAATGTATGACTTAAAGAATCCCTTTCCTTCCACTTAGGAAACAGCCTTGAAATCTCTGGGAAATGAGGGCCTTTTCCTCTTCTCTTCCCTGGATACTAACAATGATTTGTTCATCAGCCCTGAGGAATTCAAACCAATTGCGGAGAAACTGACTGGTAAGTGTTTTAAGAATTTGAGAGCACAAATAACTGCTAATTTTGTGTGTGCGTGTGTCTCTCTGTGTATGTGTTCTCCAGCATTACTCTGGAACACCTCAAGCAATTTCAACCAAACTTGGTACACAGATGACTTACTCTGCGAAAATAAATACTGTGGGGATAATACACCCCTAAAACACCTCGGGGGGAATGCTCTGTCAAGATACAGCCTGTTGTGCCTTAAAATGGCTTCTACTGTACAGCGCAGTGGAGTTGCCATGGTAACCGATTTGCAGTACTTCACAAGGGGGCTCCCTCTGGTAAGGGAGAAAATCCAACATTAGAAATTACATTTGGTCCAGACATTTTCCCCCTATAAATAAATACCCTGGCAATGCCTGGTTATCAACTAATAACTGCTAAATATTGGTGATGTGCAAAAACATTTCTACCATTTTTTCCTCATGCTTAAATATGTGTCTTAGACTTCTTTAGTTATGAAGTGGCTAAGCCGTGTGTGTCTATGTGGAAATGGCGTGTTTTTAATTGTAAAATGATGTTATATTTTTTACAA